>NW_024070200.1:49962762-50579477 GCF_014754425.2 Oryx dammah
TTCGATCCCTGGGTTGGGAAGATCCCCTGGAGAAGGGAACAGCTACCCATTCCAGTATTCTGGCCTCGAGAATTCCATGGTCTGTATGTGAAGTGAAGTTGCTCAGTCGTATCCGACTCTCTGCGACCCCATGGACTGTAGCCAACCAGGCTCCTCGTCCATGGGATTTTCCAGGCAAGAATACTGGAGTGGGTTGCCATTTCCTTCTCCAGGGGAACTTCCTGACCCGGGGATCGAACCTGGGTCTCCCGCATTGTAGGCAGAAGCTTTACCATCTGGGCCACAAGGGAAGCCCCTGATGGTCTGTATAGTCCAATTGAATTTAATAAAAATTTATGAAAACCAATACAGTACTGTAAAGTAAAATAAAGTAAAAAAAAAAAAAACAGGTAATTTGTTTCTACTCAACTTCTAATTGGCTTCACATGATTTGCAGTTGACAAACAGCATACTGGGAAACTTCCTGACTCTTTCTTTGGCAAACTGGTTGTTTTAGCATTCACCAAGCATATGCGTTTGTATCTTTAGGTATTCCATTGACAAACACTGGCTGATGGCCCACTGTACTGAGCCTGTGCTAGGCAAGCACCATGCTTCCATTGCATATCTCAATTGCCTGGTTAAACTCTGACCCAAAGAAAGATGGTGTTTGTGACTTTTAATTATCCTGTCACTATAGAGTTGACAGTGGAATTTCAGAAAACCATCATTCCTATAGGATAATAGTTCTCAGTGGTGGTCCCCATACCAGCAGCAGCAGCATCACCTTGAAAACTTGTTAGACATGCAAATTCTTGAAATCTATTCCCCCAGACCCATTGAATCAGAAACTCTGGGGGCAGAGCTCAACAATTTGTGTTTTAATAAATTTTCAAAGCGATTCTGATCCACAGCAAAGTATGTGAAGTGCTAGGTAAGATATTCATGGTGCTTTTTTTTCCCCCCTCTTTCAGCTAAAATACTTGAAGAAGTTGAGGTAGGGTTTGATACAACTATTGGGAGTATTTTAAAAATTTTTATTCATTCAGTAGACATTTATTGAGCATCTCCTAAGTTCTAGGTATTGTACTGGGTGCTGAGAACACTAATAAGCAAACAAATAGGTCACTTTGCTGTGGTTGATGGTTTTTCTGTAAGTGTTTTCATATTGTTTATTTGTGTATGGCTTCACTGGGTCTTCGTTGCTGCATGTTCTCTGGCTGTGGCACTTGGGCTTCTCACTGCGGTGTCTTCTCTTGCTGTGGAGCACAGGCTCTAGGGACCATAAGCTCGGTAGCTGAGGCCCACAGGCTTAGTTGCCCTGCAGCATGTGGGTCTTCCCTGACTGGGGATTGAACCTGTGTCCCCTGCACTGGTAGATTCTTAACGGCTGGACCATCAGGGAAGTCCTGCTGTGGTTGTTTTGAGGTGAATATGTAAAAATCCTTCTGGCTAACAGCAATATACACAAAAGACTCTCATGTGTTATCTTCACACCATTTGAGACGTCTGTGCTCTTCCAGGCCACTCCGAATGGGGGACTTTGTCAAAGCTTGGGCATCAGAATGTCATGACAGTAAGAAATGGAGTAAACAAGATGTGGGGAGGGATCCGGCATGTTATTTGGAAGTAATAAGAATGCAAGTGTGAAGGTTCATATCACTGTTTTGTTGTTTAATTGCTCAGTCATCTGACTCTTTGCAACCCCATGGACTGCAGCATGCCAGGCTTCCCTGTCCTTCACCATCTCCCTGAATTTGCTCAAACTCATGTCTGTTGAGTCGGTGGTGCCATCCAACCATATTTTAAATGGTGTCAAAATGCTTCCTTTATATCAAAACCCCCATGTCCTGGCTGCTGCTGCTGCTGCTAAGTCGCTTCAGTCATGTCCAACCCTGTGCGACCCCATAGACGGCAGCCCACCAGGCTCCCCCGTCCCTGGGATTTTCCAGGCAAGAACACTGGAGTGGGTTGCCATTTCCTTCTCCAAGGCATGAAAGTGAGAAATGAAAGTGAAGTCGCTCAGTCGTGTCCGACTCTTTGCGATTCCATGGGGACTGCAGCCCACCAGGCTCCTCCGTCCATGGGATTTTCCAGGCAAGAATACTGGAGTGGGGTGCCATCACCTTCTCCGCATGTCCTGGCAGCCTTGTCAAAATGGCTGCATTGGATTGTCCCAGTCCACCCAGGCATCCATTAGCTTGTGGGCTGTGGTTCACGTAGTGATGGCAGGATAAGAGTCAGACACCTGAACATGGAATTCCTCAAAGAACAGTGGGTGTTTCTCCTCCATGGTCCTCCAGGCCTTCCCATGTGTAGATGTGGATGGACATTAGAGCTTGGATTTGTTGCTGTGTCATCTAAGTCTCTATTGGATTAATGGGAGGACCTGCCTCATAGGGTCTTTCTGTGTATTAAACGATGGATGCAAGGGGCTTGAAACAGTTGCCTGCATTTAGAGAGCAATCACTAAATTCTAGCTAGTAGGTTATTGATACATGATCAGAGTCTGCCTTAGTTACATTAAAGAAGGAATTTGACACAGAGCACTGAGCTCACGGTGTTATACAGCAACTTCCCACTAGCTATCTATTTTACACATGGTAGTGTATATATGCCAACCTAGAGGGGAGGGATGGGGTGGGGGTGGGAGGGAGGCTCAAGAGGGAGGGGACACATGTGTACTGATGACTCATTCACCTTGTTGTACGGCAGAAACCAACACAACATTGTAAAGCAATTATCCTCCAATTAAAAACTTTTATAAAGGAATTTGAGATGCCATTAGAATACTTCTGACCTACCAGATCATTCTGGGAGTATTTGGTCATGCAGATTTGGCTTGACATCATTGGCAAATCACACTTTCTTCTTGGTAGAGAAATGTTGGAGGGCAATGTCTCTCTGTGTCCAAACCAGTGTTCACACTGACATTGTTCAGTGACCGGCTCACAGGTCCATGGCCAGGGCCTGGGTATCTCTGGTCCTGGCTTCTCCTCTGAGTTAACCATGAACCATGACCCAGTCCTAGAACTTCATTTCTTCATCTCCGCTGGTAGAGGAGGCAATTTTGCTAGGAAATATCAGATTAGTGAGAATTTAATTATCATTTCCAAAGGTTCGAAAAGTATGCCAATACAACGAATGCCCTCTTGACATATTGAATTTAGGTATATCTAACCTCTTTCTGTTAAATATGGAAATATATTCATTTTGTGAGTCCTTCATTGAATTAACAGTAGAACCACGTTCTAATGAGTCCCCAGCTAAATTTTCTCAAATCCCTCTCCATTTTGATTTTAAAAGAACTTACTTAAAATATTTAACTTTAAAAGTGAAAGAGAGGGATTTCCCTGGTACTCCAGTCGTTAAGAATTTGCCTGCAATTTAGGGGACATAGGTTCGATCCCTGGTCTGGGAACTAAGATCCCAATGCCATGGAGCAACTAAGCCTGGGCACCAACTACTGAGTCTTACATGCTATAACTAGAGAGGCCAAGTGCTGCAACTAAGACCTGGCTCTGCCAAATAGATATTTTTAAAAATGGAAGGGAAAAGCCCAAGATTCAGGATTATGCATAAATAATTATTAAGTATTTTAGGGCAATTTTATTTCTTCATTATATAGAACAATACAACTAAATATGTTCTTTTCTTACTTTGGTCATTGTATTTATTTTTTAAATTAATTTTTATTGAAGCATAGCTTTACAATATAGTGTTAGTTTCTACATTTTGTTAGTAGAGCAAAATGACTCAGCCATTCATATAAATACACGTATATCCCTCCCTTTTGGACTTCCCTCCCATGTAGGTCATCACAGTGCATTCAGTTGAGTTCCCTGCACTATACAGTAGGTTCTTATTAGTATCTACCTTATACATAGTATGGGCTTCCCTGGTAGCTCAAAGGGCAAAGCGTCTGCCCGCAATGCAGGAGACCCGGGTTTGATCCCTGGGCCGGGAAGATCCCCTGGAGAAGGAAATGGCAACCCACTCCAGTATTCTTGCCTGGAAAATCCCATGGACAGAGAAGCCTGGTAGGCTATAGTCCATGGGGTCGCAAAGAGTCGGACACGACTGAGCAACTTCACTTTCACTTTCACTTTATACATAGTATAATAGCGTATGTGTGTCAACCCCAATTTAAAAGCAAGCCACAGGCTGAGTTTTCTGTCGGTAAATGCTTGCTGGTGAGCAGGGGTTATAGGCAGCAAGAGTTGAGAGGCCCCAGGCAGAAGGAACAGCACGTGCAAAGGTATAGAGACGTGTTCTGGGAAGAGTCAGCAGTTCTGGATAAGTGGAGTGAAAGGTACATTGCAGAAGCCAAGATGTAATGGTCTGAGGGCCCTGCTTGTTTATTTCAAACCTTTTGAAGCTAATACCTGGGGACAGAAAGATGCCCCAACAAACTATTGCAAAAAAAGAAAAAGAATTTTTTTCTCCCTTTCTTGGGAGTATAAGGGTGGCAGTATGTGTGATGGCATGAACTCTGAATTAAAAATTCTCAAGCCAAGTCCAAGTAACTACTATTAACCTACAGTATGTATCACGTGAGTGATTCAGAAACACCCTGAATGGTGTCAGTGAATGACACAACCAGACCTGTTAACCAGCCTAGCTTCTTTCTAGTGTGACGATACATTTATGTTTTGTATGTCTGCGTGGGGGCATGGGGGGTGGATAAGTGGATGCGTATAAACCCTAGAATGGCTGAACATACATTTTGCTCTTTTTTTGCTCTTACATTTGCAAGTTCTGTTATTGGACCTTAGTGGACAAAATTAGAATGTGTGTCTTTTACACTAAAACTCTGCTTATTCAATGTGTTTATTAAATTGCTTTAAGGAGTAAAATCTGTTAGCAATATATTAATATCTTCAAATATTATTCATTGTTTAAATATAAAAGCATAGTTTAATTCTTCTTTACCTTTCCTTTTACTGCAGAGGAAAAAAAATAGTAAAAATCTTGGAGAAAGAGCTACCAATTTCTTTTATATAAAATTTATCCTTTCCCCAAGATACAAACAGACTGGTGTGGGTGCTTAGTTGTGTCCCACTCTTTATGACCGAATGGACTGTAGTCTGCCAAACTTCTCTGTCCATGGAGTTTTCCAGGCAAGAATAGTGGAGTGAGTTGCCATTTCCTTCTCAGGGGATCTTCCTGACCCAGGGATCGAACCCACATCTCCTGTGTCAGCAGGAGGATTCTTCACCACTGTGCCATGTGGGAAGCCTCTAAGATATTCATATCTTAAATCATAATAAGAGATCAGGGTGGTGGATGGAGCCTTGAGAATGAAGCAATGCTGAATGAGAAAGGATAGATAAAGCACAGAGCTGTGGGCTTGGGGTCGTATTTTAGGGAGAGAAAAGGAAAGGAGAGGGAGATGGAATTGCAGCTGTTGGAAAGGGCTGTTGCATCCAAAATTGGAAACAGTTTGCACAAGAAGGGTGGTGTCAGAGGTAGAAGCGGTAGGCAGAGGCCAGGCCACCAGATTTGTGCAAGAGCTAGGTTCCAGAGCGGTGGAGTAAAGGATGAAGTATGTTTCCATTGTGTGACTGTACCACACAGTTCATTTATACGTTCTGCTGTTGGTTGATATTTGAGTTCATTTTTTTTCTTTTTGCTATACAAAATGATCCTAGGTAGCAGGGATACAAACTAGAGAGCAGTGATGTGATGGCGAGGAATGGACCAGCTGACCACAAAGACTTTCCCTCTAGATTTGAAGGCAATTTGAGGGCAACTCCCATGACTCATCATTCGAAAGAGCGTTTCTTCTTTTCTATACCAGCTGCTTTGGCTTGGATCAGTTTGGTGACCCAAGGGACAAAGGAGTCCACAGTATCCTTAGGAAGGACAAAATTCTGTGGTGTGTTCTTTCCTGACTGGATCCAAGGAGGCTCTGAGAATAGGTGCAGAGTTGCCTATTATAACAGTAGTGGTTACCTGTTCTAGTAGAAGAATCTGGACTTACTCCAACCTCAGCTCCAGCACCTACAAACTGTGAATGCTTGAGTCATTCAGCTTCTCATTTGAAAATAGGACCTTGCAAATGTGTAAACCAGCAGCCTCACGGCCACATGCCACCCACAAAGGTGTGTTTTTTGACCTCTGCAGAGCATGTGATGTTTTTGCACTGGTGGCTAATAGCTAAAACTTGGGAAAGTGCATATTATCATTCCATGCTTACAATTTCTCATGAAATATGAAAGGCAACAGTGGCTTGCATTCTTATGTGGCAACTATTAGCTAGAGCCTAGAGATAGCAGCCTTTTCTAAAAAGGGCATTACTTTGTCCCTTTTGCCAGAGTCCCCTTCACTCCCTGTGGGCTTATACCTGACTCCTCCCACTCATTTACATTGCTCACCTGACCTTTGTGATCATTTTAGTTTGTGACCCTCTTCATGTTTTTAATATAAGTGGTTTATTGAGATATGGGCTTCCTTGGTGGCTTATTGGTAAGGAATTGGCCTGCAATGCAGGAGATGTGGGTCCTTGGGTTTGATCCCTGGCTCAGGAAGATCCCCTGGAGACCCACTCCAATATTCTTGTCTGTGAAACCCCATGGGCAAAGGCACCTGATGGGCTGCAGTCAGTGGGGTCATAAGACACGGACATGACTTCCTGACAACCACTACCACTATTTATTGAGATATTGGTTAGGCCAAAGAAGTTTGTTTGTATTTTTTTTGGTAAGATCTTATGGAAAGCCCCAAATGAACCTTTTGGCCAACCCAGTATAAATCCAGCAGACAAATTATAGATGTACAGCTACATGAATGCTGGTTAGACCCAAGTAACCAGCACCCCAGGAACTGTCTTATGCTCCTTCTAATCAGCACCTACTCCTCCCAAAGGTAAACAATTTTCTGCCTTCTATCACACTGTACATTAGTTTTGCTTGCTTTGAAACTTTATATAAGTGGAATCACACAATATCTATTATTGGAGTTAGTTTATTCTCACTGCTCTGTTGTATTCTATCATGTGACTATATCACAGTTCATTTATACATTGTACTGTGGGTTGACTTTTTTTTTTTTTCTCTCCAAAATAATGCTGAATGTAGATATTAAAATGCTAAAGCATAAGTTTTGGTGAATGTATATACATATGTCCATGGGAGTCCCAGGTGGTTCAGTGGGAAAGAATTTTCCTGCCAGTGCAAGAGACCAGGAGACATGGGTTTGATCCCTGAGTGAGGAAGATCCCCTCGAGAAGGAAATGGCAACCCATTCTAGTATTCTTGCTGGAAAATCCCATGGACAGAGGAGCCTGGTGGGCTATAGTCCATGGGGTTGCAAAGAGTCAGATACGACTGCGTGACTGGGCAAATGCACACACACACGTACACACACACACACGTACACACACATACGTACACACACACACACGCGCACACACATGTTTCCACTGGAGATGTGATTATGATCGAAATTACTGAGTCTAAACTGTGTGTTCATTTATAATAATTTTTAAACTAAGGGTTTAAAAGACATGTCTGCAAAGAGCTTGGCACACAGTCATAGCTCCATAAATTGAATGTTAGCTAATATTGCCATCATCAGCGTCATCATCATCACTCGAATTATCCTCATATTTTTAATGACACAGAGAAAGAATTAAACTCCTTGAATATGCCATGGGCACCGAGGTTTCTCCCAATCCTCTTAGCTATAAAGTCTCAAAAATTTATGGACAATGACAGCTCTCTTCCCACTAGCCTGACCCCTTTCTCTCTCGAGCAGAGGGCCCGGTGAAGCAGACAGAAAAGAGCACCAGGAGTCTGTCTCTCTTGCACTGAGTGTTGAGAGCCCTTCACTTCAGCCTGACTTTGTTTCTTTCCTGGGCCCTAGAAGGGCACTGGTCTGCAAAGTCGGGGATATCTGAGCTGCTGCTAATGGAAAGGGAATCTTCCAGCACAGAGAGCAAAAGGAGACAGTCCTCATGGAGGTGGATCTTATTTATTCCATTTCCCGCTCGTGGTCAAGATAATATTTCGGTAATTGATATGACTTTATGAATAATGGAGCGTGGATCGAGAAGGTTGGAGCATCTGTTTCATATGAAGAATTGTTGGGGGAAGAGCCCTGGCTCCTCGTTGTCCTTCTACTGCCACTGAGAACCTTGAGTGCCAGGAGACTGGGGTTGTGGTTGTTGTTCAGTTGCTAAGTCGGGTCCAACTCTTTGCGACCCCATGAACTGCAGCACGCCAGGCTTCCCCGTCCTTCAGTATCTCCCGGAGCTTGCTCAAACTCTTGTCCATAGAGTCGGTGATGCCATCCAACCATCTCATCCTCTGTCACCTGCTTCTCTTGCCCTCAATCTTTCCCAGCATCAGAGTCTTTCCCGATGAGTCGGCTATTTGTATCAGATGGCCAAAGTGCCAGGAGACTGGGATGAGGATGGGAAAACATACTCACTTCCTGGAGGCAGAGAATTTAGAATATGAAATTCTTAAAGGTCACCTAGTTCTGTGGGTACCAAATATATGTTCTCAGGTATCTCTACTAAAATCATCCAGAAGCTTCTAGGAACCACTGTGTCCTGGATTCTATCCCAAGATTCTGGTTGGTAGTCTGAGTGTGGGCTGGCCAGCTTCTTAGAGATTCAGAGATACTCAAGCGAATTTGGCAGCTATTGATTGCATCCAATCTTTTTGCTTTACAGACAAGAAACAGAAGCCTCGAGTGGTTAAGACTTTTGTCCTAAGAGATTCTGTGACTTGGTGGCTTTGGCATCGTCAGAAGCAGATGTCCCACCTTCCTTTTTCACCAAAATGTCCCTCCTAACATTCTACACACAGAACTTCTCCCAGCACCACTTCTCTTCCCTTGCAGGTTCTAGAATTATATTTCCTCTTAGTTAGTCTCGACATTCTGTCTCTATTTTCTCTCCTGGAGAGACCCAACCCAAATTAATTTCAGCTTTTTTCTTTCAGGGGACACCTCTCTTCTGAATGGGAACCTCTTTCTTTCTAGTGTGTAAAAATCTTTCGGTTCCCTTGGTTCTCAGCATCTCTAGAGAGAAGTGGCCAAGTCAGCCTAGTAGATAATTTGTGGGCAAATCCTCTCCGGTGATGATGCTGCCGAGCTCTGGTTGTGAAGGACCATTTGCCTCCACAACCATGGAGATGTGGAAGTGCAGCATCTTAGGGCAAAAGGAGCCTTAGGTGTCCCACTCATCCACCCATTTGACAGATGGGATCACTGAGGCATAGAGACGTTGGGTGGCTTGCCCAAGAAACACAGCTGGTTTGTAGGTATAGAAGAGAAGAAGAATTAAAAGACAGGTCTTTAGATTCCTCTGCTCCATCCTTGCCTTGATTCAAATGAGCACATCTTTTATGGCAGAATTTCACATATCTGGAGACACATTGGAGGCAGGAGAAATTAGTTTCCTGATATAGGTCTCTGCTTGTTTCTCAATAAAGAATGTCTTAGGACTGAAGGATATTCGAGTGATCTTTCTAATCTTGGATCTCCTTCACCCCTTGCAGGTGGTCATCCATCTCAATACCTTTCTTCAAGTGACCCAAAGCTCCTCTTTCCACAGTGGTTCAGCCCATGTGTAGGGCATTCTAGTTGTGAGAAAGGCCTCACTGTCTTGGCCTAAGAATCAGCCTCCTGGGGACCCACTCCCTGGACCTCACTGCTCTGCCTGGAGACACTCAGCCAGCAATGCTGTGTTGAGAGCAAGCCCTGGCTTTGACACTGGGTTTTAGTGCTGCTCTGCCAGCTATCAGTTGCGTATCTCCAATAATCCTGCTGCAGCTTCTCAAGCCTTGGCTGTAAAATGGGGGTAATAACACCCCTGTCAGAGAGTCATGATGAATATAACCCCAGCTCTCATGCTCAGGATCCACATCTCACAGGGCATGTCCTAGCACCCTGGACTCCCCGTGGCTCCTTCCAGGCTCTGTGTCTCCCTCTTTCCATACCAAACCTTCGCACATCCTTCCATTGCTTCTCAGGTGGCTCTGGCCTCAGTGCTCCATGTGCTTTTGGGCTGTTTCACACGTGTTTCTCAGCTGAGAAGTCTCTCCTGAGATGAGTTTCTGTCCCTTTTCCATGCCTGAGGAAGCTAAGTCACTTCAGCTGTGTCTGACTCTTTGCAACCCAATGGACTGTAGCCCACCAGGCTCCTCTGTCCATGGGATTCTCCAAGCAAGGGTACTGGAGTGGGTTGCCATGCCCTCCTCCAGGGGATCTTCCTGACCCAGGGATCAAACCTGAGTCTCTTATGTCTCCTGCCTTGGCAGGTGGGTTCTTTACTACTAGCACCACCTGGGAAGGCCCACAAGAGGAAGGGAATGTAACAATTACCCATGGCGTAGTGTCATGTCTCTAAGGCAAGTATTCTGTATCCTGGAATCCACAGTTTGGAGACTGTCTGTATTGGGCTGTGCATGTGTGAGTCACATGTGTGCGTGTGTGTGTGCAGAAATCCAGCTGTGTGTCTCTATGTTTTTCTTCGAGTGTACATGTGTCTATGTTCATAGACATCATCTCATAAATCTTTAATATTAGAGCCTTGGCTCTCCTGGTCCATTTTTTAAAGTGGGAACCTATTACTCTTCTTTTTTTTTTTTTTCAGTTGCATCTATTGATTTGCTTACTTATTTTTTGGCATGTGGGAACTTAGTTCCTCAACCAGGGATTGAACCCATGCCCCCGGCATTGAAAGTGTGGAATCTTAAGCACAGGCCCACCAGGGATGTCCCTGTCCTGGCCCATTTTTCACATCAAGGAGGTGTGCACTATTTCTTTAAGTCCCAGAATCCGCCGATGCCATTGGGCAGGGCTTTTCAGTTCATCCTTTTCTCCACCTGAAGCTGCATGTGCCGCGTCACATTTCCATCACTAATCTGAAAAGCGCTTTGCAATGAATGACACCTGAGCTGTGTAAGATATTAATAGCTGCAGAGATTTCATGCTTGTGCCATTTAAATTCCTTGCATACACTTTTATGGAGACAGTAAGGGATAAGGAGAAAAAAGCCTAGAATAATTATAAAAGGTACAGAAAAACATATTTTTGGATGATTAAAATAGTATTTTGTTTTTATCATCCACCCTGCTACCTCCTGGGCTTCCCAGGCAACACAGTGGTAGAGAATCCATCTGCCAATGTGGGAGATGCCAGAAATATGGGTTCAATCCCTGGGTTGGGAAGATCTCCTTGAGTAGGAAATGGCAACCCACTCCAGTATTCTTGTGCAGAAAATCCCATGGACAAAGCAGCCTTGCAAAGAGTGGGACACGACTGGGTGCCTGAGCACGCACACGCACAAGACCACCAGTCACTTGAGTCGGTCCGTCTCCTGCTTCTACCAGGTCAATTGTTTGTATTTCAAGGCTGAGTCACATAGAGCCTTTTAAGTTTGGCCTTTCATACTCTCTAAACACCTTCTGAATTCTTCTGCATGTTTTCTTGTCCTGTGGAAGGCAGCAGCACACACATTTTTCTTGCTGGAAATGCTCCTTGAATGTGCACAAGGGTAGGACCATGTGTTCTCTTTGTAATAGCTGGGTTTTTTCAAATTTATTTTTACTGATGTATAGTTGAATTACAATATCATGTTAATTACTTCTGTATAGGAAAGTGTATCAGTTATACGTATACATTTTTTTTTCATATTCTTTTCCATTATGGTTTATCACAGGGTATGGAATATATTTCCCTGGGCTATACACTAGGATCTTATGGTTTATTGATCTTATACCAGTTTGTACCTGCTGATCCCAAACTCCCAATCCTACCCTCTCCCATTCTCCTCCCCCTCCGCAACCACAAATCTGTTCTTCATGACTGTGACCTGTTTCTGTTTCATATGGGGATGAGTATGCATGCGTGCTTGGTTGTATCCGACTCTTCGCAACTCCATGGACTGTAGCCTGCCAGGCTCCTCTGTCCATAGAATTTTCCAGGCAAGAATGCTGGAGTGGGTTGCCATTTCCTTGTCCAGAGGATCTTCCCAACCCAGGGATCGAACTTGCATCCCTTACATCTCTTGCCTTGGCAGGTGGATTCTTTACCGGTTAAGCCACCAGGGAAGCCCCTTCTGTTTCACAGATGGGTTCGTTGGGTCACATTTTAGATCCCACAGATAAGTGATCTCATATGCATTTGCTTTTGTCTTTCTGGCTTACTTCACTTGGTATGATCGTCTCTAGTTACATCCATGTTGCTGCAAACAGCATTATTTCGTTCCCTTTTTATGGCTGAGTACTAATCCATTGCATATATGTATCACATCTTCTTTATCCACGCATCTGTCCATTGACAGGTACATTGTTTCCATGTCTTGACTACTGTGAATAGTTCTGCTCTGAACAAAGAAGGTGCATGTATCTTTTTGAATTATAGTTTTGTCTGGATATATGCCCAGGAGTAAGATTGTGGAATCATGTGGTGATCCTTCTAATAACTGTTTTGTGTTGGTATTTTTGGCCAAGGTAGCACAGATTGAAACCATATCCTCAAGGAATACTTTTGACTCTGCCTTATGTTTCTTATCTAGACTGCGTAGTTTAGATTATCCATTAATGAGAAGCATTCCCCTTTTCTTGCCCATATTAAGTTTATCTGCCCATTTTCTGGGCTACATTCCTCCTGTTGCCCAAGGCACATTCAGAAAATCTCTTGAGATCTTCCTGTACTTTACACCTTTTGTTTTAGCATTATATTACCTGGAAGAGCTGAGGGTCATTTAAAAATCAGAGTTGATCTGGTGTAATCCTTCTTGGAGATCAAGGGTACCAGAAGATACATTGAGGATGGAGAGTGCAGGTAAGGAGTGAAGGAGCTTATGATGGATAAAGTGTGAGCATCAGACCAGGTGGATGATGGTGCCAATGCTGAGGGACAAGACAGATAAGGTAGAGCCCAGAGTCAGGTCAAGGGCACACCAAATGGAAGTACCCCAAGAAAGCTAGATACACTAGTGAAGATGCTCATTATCCTGTCTCCCTTTTCTTAGGTATTCCTGATGCAAGAGATTCTCCTCTTGATCGAGGAAGGATTTCCAAGAGACTCTGACCAGTTTCCCATCCATAACAGCGTATCTCCTCAATTACCATGGAGATTTCCATTTTAAAAATAGCCATTGGGTGGATAATCTTAGTGCCAAAAAAAAAAAAAATCCAAATTTATCATAGCAGTTGGTTCTCCACACCCTTATGCCTGTTTACTCCCTTGAGGATTCTCATCAGGTTTAACTTTTCCTTAAGAAAGTGTTTATTCCCCCATATGTTATATTGGCTCAAGCAATAAGTGATTCCCTGGTTGAAAATGTGTTACATGGCCCTCTTGCTTCTTGGAGGAGCAGAGTATTGTTATACTTAGGTGTGTGGATGCTGGAGGAATCTCACCTATGTTGCAATCTCAGCTCTGCCTCCTAGGAGCCGTGTCACATTGGGAAAGTAACTTAACCTCTCTCTGTACCTTGGTTTTCTCATCAGACATTAGACCAGTATGGTACCTGGATCTTGGAGTTCTGTGTTGTAAAGGAACTAAAACCTGGCAGGTGCTGAGAATAGCACCTGGTGTATAGTAAATCCTCCAAACAGGCCAGTTAAGGTTTTCTCCAAGAATGCTCTGAAACACACTGGCCTACAGTTTCCATTAATCATGTGAATGATATCGTCAATAGGTCTACAAGTCCCTAGAGTTGCTTCAAAGCTCAGAGGTGGCTGCTTCTAGACCTTCCAACTTATCTCCACATAGTTGTCAGTTAGATCCAGAGCATTCTGCTTGTGCTCCATACCTGTCTGCTTCAAATGAAAAGATAGCAGCTAGCATTTGATTGTCTCAGTAAAGCATTAGTCAGGTAATTCATTGACCTTGTCTTTTTTGTCCCCTTCTCAACCCTAGGCCTAAGGTTGACTCTGTAATTGAGTGGAGCTGAGGATCCAAATGCTGGCAGGATGCACTCAGTAGATGCAGACTTCTCTCTGACCTTGAAGTGTTTTGCAAAAGTTATTTGCGTGTTGAGGACTCAGTTAATATCTGGTTTGGGCTTACTTACCAAGTTCCCTGGGCTTCCTCCCTCTCTTCTCTTTACTTGAGCAGTTTACTATTTATTTGTATTTTAAATTGTGTTCTAGTTTTTGTGATAGGCTGAGATTTAGTCATCTTTGTTTTCATTTTTCGTTGGTTTTTGAGAACCTGGAGATTTTGATTCATAAGAATCTTGTTTTCCCTGGGCTTCCAGTAAGTTATTTTTGTGTAGCCTCTCAGGTTTTTCTTGGGTTTCAATTTTGTTTCCGTTTCAGTATGAGGTTAACAATGAAATTGTCCACCCATTTGTCTATTGCTTTGCTTTGCTACTCCACAATTAAAAAAAAAATCTAAAGATTAAAGCAGAGATCCCATTGACTGCTCAACCAGCAGTTCTTACTTTGGTGGTTTGTTGTTCAGTCACTAAGTTGTATCCATCTCTTTGGCGACCCCATGTATCCTGCCCAGGGGACCAGTAGCCCACCAGGCTCCTCTGTGCCTAGGATTTCCCAGGCAAGAATACTGGAGTGGGTTGCCATTTCTTTCTCCAGGGGATCTTAGATAGGGATACTGATTGGGGCAGGATTCCCGCATCCTCCATGTAATTCCTGGCAGCTTTAGCCAACAGGTATGAGGGTCAGGGCATATAAACACTATCAACAGATTCACCATTTCCTTGAGGGCAGAGTCAGGTTGCTAGTAGAAATGTCTTGAACAAGGTCTTCCATTATCCATCCTTGACTGAACTTATGTCTGTCCTTTGAAGTTTTATAGTTCTCGTGGATGATACTGAATGCTTTATAGCTTGAAGAGTGGAGAAAACTAAAAAAAAAAAAAGCTTAGCTCTTAGATTTTTACTTTGAAAGGAATGATATCCTACCGCATGGACTGTTGCCCACCAGTCTCCTCTGCCCATGGGATTTCTCAGGCAAGAGTATTGGAGTGGGGTGCCATTTTCTTCTCTAGGGGATCTTCCCAACTGAGGGATTGAACCCAAGTGTTGAGCATTGCAGGCGGATTCTTTACCAAGTGAGCCACCCGGAAGCTCAAATTTTATGTATATTAGATCTCAAAAAAAAATCATTTAAAAGAAACCCAAACCTATATGGACACTACCCAGTTTGAACAGATGCCTACATGCACCTTGTGTGGGGCCCTGTTGATGAACTGCAGAGATTCTCAGAGGAGGGTCCAGGGGTTGGCTCAGTGGTATTGAGGATCTGGTCACTCAAAGCAGAGGCTAGATACCAACTGGTGTGGACATACTTCAGCATTTGAACAATGACCATACTGGTATGTATCCCCCTACTGTTAGCCCTGAGCTATGCCTGAATCCTGTGACTTCCACTCAGGGCTCCGCTGTTGCCCAACTGCAACAGCAGAAAGCCTATATTCTCATGGCTTGAATAGGACCATCATAACATCAAGAAGTTTGAGCTCTGCAGATTTAGAATCTCCAAGTCTGTGGATGAGGGAGCTGATAAATATCAGCATTTCGGGACTTCCCTGGTGGTCCAGTGACTAAGACTCTGTGCTCTCATTTCAGGGGGCGTGGGTTTGATCCCTAGTCAGAGAACTAGATCCCACATGCTGCTCACACACCACAACAAAAGGATCCCGCGTGCCACAACAAAGAGCTGGCACAGCCAAAGGGAAAAACAATAGCATTTCATTCAATAATTTTGAGTAGGGTCTCACAAAGGATGGTAGAAGTGTCTGGTTCTATTGAATCATAATACAATATAAAAGCCTCTCTCTCTCTCTCTCTCTCTCTCTGAGTCATTTGTATTCTTTGGTAAGTCTCTTTTTGTCTATCTGAATGCCTCTTTCTCATCTGAGTTCCATGAGCCAATCCAAAGTGTCAAAGATGTAATCTTGGAGGGGAACTCTCCCACTTCAGCTACTCATCAAGCTCGTACCCATAGCAGCTTTATATAAGACCCCTGTATCCTTCCCAGGCACATGTCTATATAGTTCAATCCATGGGAAATGAAATTTGCATGGGAGAAGGGACGGTGTCTATGTATTACTTATTCAGTGACATCCTGTCTCATTGCAAACAGTGTTAGAGATGGTTTGCAAAAATATACATGGGCAATGCAATGGGATCAATGAAGAGAATGATAATCTCTGGAAATAGGGGAAATAAGTATAAGGAAATAAAACTAGCGGCCAGATTAGACTATTAAGTGCCTGATGATAGAGGGAGCTTATGGATTTGGCTCCAGGCATCCCAGTGGCCAAAGCACAGAGGTAAGTATTTTAGGTTACAGGCTGCTGTTCAGAGGAAGAATAGCTTTCTCAAATGTGGTTTAACAGATGCTTCTCCCATAGCACCACATAAAGAGCAGAGTGTGGGATGCAGAGTTATGCTCACCAGCAACCTGAAAATAGATCCCATGGCACACCTCTTAGGAATGTTGGTTAAAATATCCCTTGATGCTAGTCAGTGGCTTCATGCTGAAACCCACTTCACAAACTGGATGGGTGGCAGGAGAGACGTTTTCAGAAGCACCCATAGGAGCCTGGTCTTACCCTGGGGAGACCCAGCCTTGCCTGGAAAATGGGAGCCTTTGGGGAACTCCATTGCTGAGGGCTGATGGAATTTCCCTCTTTGTCCCAGAACATCTCATCTGGGGCCTTGTAGGTCAGCTTTCCCAGCCAGTGGCGCCCTTCCCATCTCACCCCCTCCCCCCACTAAGGCTTTTCTTCCCAGGCTTATTGGAACTTGATCATATGAGACCATAAATCATCAAAATCCAGAACAAATCTCACTTGACGTTTTTATCTTAACTCTTCTGGGGGCCTTTAATTAGCATGATTGCAGCGCAGGAGATTGCCCCGATGGAATCTGCAGTGCTCTTGATGATGTAATGGCTGTGGAACGTTCTCTAGTTTCTGCTTCTGGTCATCTTCGAAAGACTCTGATTAAAAGTGATTAAGCTCCTTAATATGGTCATAATAAAGGGCAGTTAGCAGTGAGTTTATGGATTAAAACAAATGCATCAGAACATGAACTCATAGAGTTGTACAAAGCTCACGCCTAACACCGCGATGTGGGTTGTCTGCCGGCCTGGCCCCCACGGCCATGGCACACACCAGCACTGCCTATCTGCTCCTGCGGTGGCCACTGCCCCACAGCTCAGGCAGCAGATAGATGTCCTTGCCCACCTTGCCCTCAGCCATGGCACACGCATCACAGCAGGCAGCCATGAATTCACAGCCCTATTAATGGTCCAAGGCTTTGGGGAGCATCAGAATATGTTATGGCTGAAGACAGAATTTTAGTTGGCATTAAGGGTCCTGATTTCTCCAGTTCCTAAAGTACAGGGTATGGTGAAACCCTCTACTGGTGTAGAATGCACCATAACTGGTTTCCAGCTGGGCTGACTCTGCCACCCGTGGGACCTTTGAGAATGTCTGGAGACATTTTTGGTTGTCCCATTGGGGTGGAGGATTCTACTGGCATCTAGTGACTAGAGAGATGCCAAACATCCTACAGTACACATGTGGGCATTCTACAGTGCCCACCATCAAGAATTATTTGGCCCCAAATGTCACTAAGACAGAGGCTAAGAAATCCTATACTCCTTCAAGGAAGACTCCAACATTATCTTATTTAAAGTTCATAAGGGCCTGGTGAGAGAGAAGGTATAAAAGTTTTATTTCCATTTTACAGATGGAAAAACTGAAGCCTACAGAGGTTACATACCTTCGCTCTCCATCAGAGTCAGGCCGTCTGATTATGTCCTTCTTATTCCATGGCACTTGCACAAATTGCATGGGTGACGTGAACGTCGGGGTCTCCACAAGGGTCCCAAAGGGGATACAAGTTTTATTTAAGTGCTTAGGGCATATCTCTGGAGAAAGCATGATCCCAGGTGTCTTATATAGGAAAAGTACCCTGACTTTGTATCTTTGCTCTTGGTATCAAAAAACACATATCCATCAAAAGTTCAGTTCAATTCAGTCGCTCAGTCATGTCCGACTCTTTGTGACCCCATGAATCGTAGCATGCCAGGCCTCCCTGTCCATCAACAACTCCCGGAGTTCACTCAGACTCGCATCCATCGAGTCAGTGGTGCCATCCAGCCATCTCATCCTCTGTCGTCCCCTTCTTCTCCTGCCCCCAATCCCTCCCAGCATCAAAATCTTTTCCAATGAGTCAACTGTTCGCATGAGGTGGCCAAAGTACTGGAGTTTCAGCTTTAGCATCATTCTTTCCAAAGAAATTCCAGGGCTGATCTCCTTCAGAATGGACTGGTTGGATCTCCTTGCAGTCCAAGGGACTCTCAAGAGTCTTCTCCAACACCACAGTTCAAAAGCATCAATTCTTCGGCGCTCAGCCTTCTTCACAATCCAACTCTTACATCCATACATGACTACTGGAAAAACCATAGCCTTGACTAGACGGACCTTAGTTGGCAAAGTAATGTCTCTGCTTTTGAATATGCTATCTAGGTTGGTCAAAACTTTTCTTCCAAGGAGTAAGCGTCTTTTAATTTCATGGCTGCAATTACCATCTGCAGTGATTTTAGAGCCCCCCAAAATAAAGTCTGACACTGTTTCCACTGTTTCCCCATCTATTTCCCATGAAGTGATGGGACCAGATGCCATGATCTTCATTTTCTGAATGTTGAGCTTTAAGCCAAATTTTTCACTCTCCTCTTTTACTTTCCTCAAGAGGCTTTTTAGTTCCTCTTCACTTTCTGCCATAAGGGTGGTGTCATCTGCATATCTGAGGTTATTGATATTTCTCCCGGCAATCTTGGTTCCAGCTTGGTTCCAGTCCAGCATTTCTCATGATGTACTCTCCATGTAAGTTAAATAAGCAGGATGACAATATACAGCCTTGATGTACTCCTTTTCCTATTGGGAACCAGTCTGTTGTTCCATGTCCAGTTTTAACTGTTGCTTCCTGGCCTGCATACAGATTTCTCAAGAGGCAGGTTAGGTGGTCTGGTATTCCCATCTCTCTCAGAATTTTCCACAGTTTATTGTGATCCACACAGTCAAAGGCTTTGGCATAGCCAATAAAGCAGAAATAGATGTTTTTCTGGAACTCTCTTGCTTTTTCCATGATCCAGCAGATGTTGGCAATTTGATCTCTGATTCCTCTGCCTTTTCTAAAACCAGCTTGAACATCAGGGAGTTCATGGTTCACATATTGCTGAAGCCTGGCTTGGAGAATTTTGAGCATTACTTTACTAGCATGTGAGATGAGTGCAATTGTGTGGTAGTTTGAGCATTCTTTGGCATTGCCTTTCTTTGAGATTGGAATGAAAACTGACCTTTTCCAGTCCTGTGGCCACTGGTGAGTTTTCCAAATGTGCTGGCATATTGAGTGCAGCACTTTCACAGCACATCTTTCAGGATTTGAAACAGCTCCACTGGAATTCCGTCACCTCCACTAGCTTTGTTCGTAGTGATGCTTTCTAAGGCCCACTTGACTTCACATTCCAAGATGTCTGGCTCTAGATGAGTGATCACACCATCGTGAATCAAAAGTACTAGGTGTTAAAATGATGGTCAGACTTGATCACGTTTGATACTTGGAGAGAAGTAAGGTCTTTACAGTGGGTACAAATGCATGGATGCCAGCATTTAAATGTTCTGGGATCCCTGGGTGTGTACGTGCTCAATCATGTCGAACTCTGCAACCCTGTGAACTGTAGCCCGCCAGGCTCCACTGTCCATGGGATTCTCCAGGCAAGAATACTGGACTGGGTTGACATTTTCTGCTCTAGGGGATCTTCCCAACCTAGGGATTCAACCTGCATCTCTGGCGTCCCTTTCATTGACAAGCGGATCCGTTACCACTCGGATCCCTGGTGGTTACATACAGCGTGACATGGTCTGTTGTGACCATGTGAAAGGGTGGTGGTTTTGGAACTGAGAACACATGAGCTGACAAAATGCATTCATACAAAACACACACACACACACACACACACCATGGACCCCTCAAGTCTCTGTCTGTCTGGATGTTTATTTGCCTGTGGAAAATCTTCCAGAGCCTGCCAATTTAGTGGAATAATAAAGCTGAGAAGAGCCACCCATAAGGATAAAAATACAACTGTATTCACACTCATTGCTTGGATCATTTCCTGGGAGTTTTAAAGGATTCATAGTATTAGGAGATTCTCCTGGGTTGGGATCTTTCATTAAAATGTTATATTTTTTCCATAAAGTGTTATGTTTTTCCATAACATCTTATGGAAAAACGCCAATGAACTTTTTGGCCAACTAAATATAATGGAATTCGAGGCCAATAACTTGCCATTTCACTCCCTTGTCTCTATTCCTAGGGCATGTATGGTTGTGTCATTGGACACTGCCTATGGGTCACATTTGGAATTAGAATCTAATTCATGCTGCTTGTGGTCAGGCACTACCCTGTACATTTCCTATGCATATCTGTAACCCTCAGGCCTTCAAGGGAAGTATAATTATCTCTGCATACAGAGGGAAGCCTGAGCTCAGGGGGAGGCATCACTTGCGTGTGACCGACACATGGTTGATGCCAGAACGAGCGCTGAAATTTAAGCTTTGCTTTTTCCCTTTACCATGTTACTATTTAAACAATGCGACCAATTACACCTTTCTCTGTACTCCTCTAAACACGCAAGATAGTCTCATTCTCATTAGAAGAGGAAATAGAGCCCCTAAGGCATTGAATTCATTGACTATAGTGAGAGTCTAGAGTCTAGAAATCGTATCTCCTGCCTCCTAAGCTAGCTGATGTGCTTGCGGAATGAGGAATAGAATCCACGTCCCTTGTTTCTCCTGCAGTGGCAGGTAGGGGTTCTTTATCACAAGCGCCACCTGGAAAGTTCCATGAGGGACCCTGGGAAGTCCCAAAAGAATTCATTCACACACAGAGTTTCTGAAATAAATTGATGTAATGTTAGTCTCAGTTCTTCCACCAATCTTATCCTATCTGAATTGGCTCTACTCTGAATGGAGTAGACTATAGGGCTCCAAACTGAGAATTACTCAGAGTGCTGTTAGTTAGTTAGTTAAGTCGCTTAGTCGTGTCCAACTCTTTGCGACCCCGTGGACTGTAGCCCACCAGGCTCCTCTGTCCATGGGATTCTCAAGGTAAGAGTACTGGAGTGGGTTGCCATTTCCTTCTCCAGGGGATCTTCCCGACCCAGGGATCAAACCCAGGTCTCCCACATTGCAGGCAGACGCTTTAACCTCTGAGCCGCCAGGGAAGCCCTACTCAGAGTGCTGGAGGGCATTTAAAATTATATATATATATATATATTTGTTTCTTTATTTGGCTGCCCTCGGTCTTTAAATGTGGTACTTGGGAGCGTCAACCATCGTTGTGGCATGTAGGATCTTGTTCCCTGACCAGGGATTGAACCTGGGCCCCCTGCACTGGGAGCACAGAGTCTTAGCCACTGGACCACCAGGGAAGTCCCAGTAGTGCATTTCTTGAGGGCATCATTTAAGGGCAAGAGTCTTGCTTCGGGTCTGATGAAATAAAGTCAAGAGCCTAAAAAGGTTTCTAATTCCTATTCCAAGTGTGGCCATACTTTAAGGACCGCAGGATGCTCTTCCGGGTTTGTTCTGAAAGCATCACCAGCTCTCTCAGGCCTTCTCCTTTTCAAGGGCTCTGCAGTGTTGCTAATGGTGCCGTCATCGACCATACTGAAGAACCCTGGGGCTGCACAGACCCCCACCTCCTCTCCTATCTCCTGCATTTAATGAGTCGCAAAATATCTGATTTGCATAAGATATCTCTGCACTTCTCTGGCGTCCATCTCCTTGATTCTTCTCTGGTGACCCCAACCCTGACTGACCATTGGCCAGCTGCTTCAGTCACCCTTTCACCCATGGGTCTGCCCTATTGTAATGTGTGAGTGTGGTTCAGACCACTACCTATTTTTTTTTGACAGCTCAGGAGCTAAGAATGTCTTTATTTTTAAATGGTTGGAAAATATCAAAAGAACTATCATCTTTCCCAACATGTGAAAGTGATATACAATTCAAATTTTGGTGCCCATAAATAAAGTTTGTGGGAGCAGAGCCACACTCACTCATTACATACCGTCCGTGGCTGCTATCCTGTGACGATGGCAGAGCTGAGTACTTGCAACAGAAACTGTGTGTCCTGGAAGGCCAGAAGTCTTTACTGTCTGGTCTTAGAAAAAGCTTGCAGGCCCCTGCCCTACCTCTTCAGTTGTCCCCTCTCTCACATTTTTCCGAACTCATCTATCACTCAAATTCCTGAACTCCCTTCATCATTAGCCCAAGTTAATCTCCATTTGGGCTTCCCAGGTGGTGCTAGTGGTAAAGAACCCACCTACCAATGCAGGAGATGTAAGAGGATGTGGGTTTGATCCCTGGTTCGAGAAGATTCCCTGGAGGAAGGCATGGCAACCTACTCCAGTATTCTTGCCTGGGAAATCCCATAGACAGAGGAGCCTGGTGGGCTACAGTCCATAGGGCTACAAAGTTGGTCACCCCTGAAGCGACTTAAGCATACACACACAGTCTCCATTTATTTCCCAGTAGGAACTCCTTGCCCTTCTCAGGTGTATCTTATACCTCCCCACTAAGACCATCACTCAACTGATTCTGCTTGGAATAACGTTTCCTTCCCATCTTCTTCGAAAACTTCTCTGTTCTTCCAGCCTCACAGCAACTGCAATCTGCCTTGAAGTTCATCTCCCACACTAGTTGGCTCCCTAAAGCTCTTCTGGATCTGCTTTGAAGGCATGAAGTCCTTTCTGTTACTCCTGGCTACTTCAGCAAAGGTCCTAGGGACCTAACCAGGGGCAAGGTTCCTGAAGGTGGAGGTGCCCCATAGCTGTTGCCTAGAGCTGCTAAGTGCAGACCAAGTGTGTCTGCCTGAGTGCGGGCTCCCTGAGCTCCTGGGGGCTGTCTTCCCAGGTGTGTAGCTCCTGTGGTTGTACAACTTATGTTCTCCCAAACCTATGTGGCATTGTTTTGAAAGTGGGAAACAGAATTTACCATTTAGAATCTGATTTTGGAGACTTGCCCAGTGGTCAGGGGTTAAGACTCCACACTCCCACTGCAGGGAGCATGGGTTCAATCCTTGGTTGGGGAACTGAAGTCCTACATGCCACCTGGCAAAAAAATAAACAAATGAATAAATAAATTGATTTTTAACTTTAAGTAGAAAGGTAGTTGTCCTTCACTGATATGTCATTTAATCTAAATCTCTTACCCATGTCGCCACCTCTGCCAGTCCTGTTGGTCCATCTTCACTCTTCACTTATCTGTCTGTCTTCAGCTCTCTGTCCATCAGTTGCTAAATTCTCTCCACAGTAGCCCCACTGATGTCCCTTGATTGGGGGGGGGTCGCATTTTTATCAGATTACCCACAAATAGCGCCCAACACTGTTTTTTCACCCTGCTGAGCTGGGTCCCTATCTCACCCTTACTCCTGCTTTGTGCTCCAGCCAAATTATACTCTGCTTTTCTGGAAAAAAAAAAAATCCCTGTTTTCTAGGGCTGCGGTTAACAAAGTCTGACAAACATGGTGGCTTAGAACAGTAGAAATTTATAGTCTCACAGTTCTGGAGGCCCGAAGCCGGAGATGAAGCTGTTGCCCAGGTCACGCTCCCTCTAAAGCCACTAGGACAAGATCTGCTGTGTATGTTTCTCCCAGCTTCTGCATTTTTTGCTGAGTGTCGTGGGCATTCCTTGTAGACACACCACCTGAGTCACTGTCTTTATGTTCACATGGCATTCTGAGCGTGTGCATGTGTGCATCTGTGTGTCCAAATTTCCCCTGTTATAAGAACACAGATGTATTAGTTAGAGCCTACCCTACTTCAGTAAAAACTTCATCTTTCATTTCTACTGAAGTATAATTGATTGACGGTATGAATGATCTCATCTTAACTTGATTATCTGCAAAGATACTGTTTCCGAATAAGGTCACCTTCTACAGTGGTGGAGTTATCTTTTGTGGGAGCGCAAATCAACCTGTAACAATCCCGCATTTGTTATGCTTTGCCCAAGCTGCCCTCACCATTTGCGACGCCCTCCCCTCCACATTTTTGCCTAGAGACCAGCTTTCCCACCTCCTCTCTTCCTCTCACGTGGAATCACAGCCCTGCTAAACTCCCACAGCTCTGGGTGGGTACTGCTTTCTTGACACTTACTAGAGTGGATTCTACATTATAATCATTTAGGATCCCAGTTGACTTTAAACTTTCTTTACTTTTTTTGCTCCTGGAAGATTGGTTCTGATGTTTGCAAAACTGATTGCTAGGTAAGCTTAGGAAGGTGCAGCCTTCACATTCTTGGCATGGATTTTAGGCTTCTCTAGGGTACTAATTGGGTTTTACTCATAAAGACGGCTGAGCACCCCCAAATTGATGCTTTTGAATTGTGGTACTAGAGAAACCTCTTGAGAGTCACTTGAACTGCAAGGAGATCAAATCAATCTATTCTAAAGGAAATCAACCCTGAATATTCATTGGAGGGACTGATGATGAAGCTGAAGCTCCAGTACTTTGGCCACTGATGTGAAGAACTGACTTATTGCATTAGACCCTGATGCTGGGAAAGATTGAGAGCAGGAGGAGAAGGGGGTGGCAAAGGATGAGATGGTTGGATGGCATCACCAACACAATGGACATGAATTTGAGCAAACTCTGGGAGATCGTGAAGGATAGGGAAGCCTGGTGTGCTGCAGTCCATGGGGTCACAAAGAGTCAGACACGACTTAGAGACTGAACAACATCTTGGTATTTCTGTTCCCAAACTAGACATAGGGCCCATGAGTATAGGAGGCCCTCAACAGGTGTCAGCAGTTTGGAGATTTGGGGACAGTGAAAGCAGGGGTTTGAGTCTCCATTTGCTGCTGTCTGTCGTTGCAAAGTGCTGATGCTTTGTGACCTGTATGGCATGTGTCTACTATTCTCAATACGGATCCTTAGCTAGACCATGACACTTCCACTGTCCAAAATAAATGAGTCTTTTTCTTTGTTTGACTCTGTGTGTATGATGATTCCCTTAAATTGAAAAGAGCAAGCACCAAGAAAGGTTAAGAACCGTTGGTCTATACAGATGCATGGTGGGACCTGTCTCATCTTCTTTCCACCTTTCCTTTTATCATTATTTTCAATACGTTCATCATCATCACCAGTCATAGGAATTTCATGTCAGCAAAGCAACTCACAGGCTTATATCTTTTAATTGTTAGGGCTATACATTTAGAATGTGCTAGTTACCCGATCCTATTAACCATACTCTGCTCTAAAATAATCTGTTTAAAATTGATAACACAGTCAGAGATTGGGACTTTATTGATTGTATTTCCTGCTAGACTCAGGCCTTTGCCTTTTGCTTATCGAAGCCTAAACTAAATGGCCTTGACCCTGAGGAAAGTCAGGCACCTGGGGGTGGCAGGCAGACCTGAGGACTTGGGTTCTAAAAGAGGCACATGAGCAAGTCAGAGGAAGGAGGCGTTGATGTTAAGATAATTCTTTTTCTTTCCTTACCTCACAGAGTTATTTTAAGGTTAACATAATCATTTAAAGTTTTGGGAAAAGAAACGCTTGGGAAATGCCAAGATACTATAGTAGAACTGCAAAATAATGTGGCATATTGTTATACAGATTCACACATACACACATGAGTTACATCACACAGTTCTAAAAAGTAAGTTTTATATTATCTGAAATGCGAGTCTATCAGGTAAGCAATAGGGATAGTTGCTGTAAGTGCTTCCTTCCTTGGTTTCAGTATAGCAGAGGGGTTAACATAGCACAATTCAATATAGCACAAGAGCTGGAATGAGAAAGCCTAGATTCAAGATGGTGTCGCATCTTATTCACAGGACCACTTGGCATCAGTTACTGAGACTCTTCATTCTTCCTCATCCACAGACTAGGGATCATAAGAGTTCTCCCCTCATAGAGATACTGTATAGGTTCGATGAGGAAGTCCATGCACAGTACTTTGCTCGTTGCCTTGGCATATGTAAATGCTTATAAATATTAATTGTTAGGTTTTAAAAAATGATCTTACTGAGAAATGAAAAAATATATCCATGAATAGTTCCACTGTAGTGTATGCATTTAAAATAGTTCCAGGAAACAGAAGAAGAAATATCACACAGAAACTCACAATTAGGAGTTCCATTGTGATCCAGTGGTTAGCACTCCATGCTTCCACTGCTAGAAGCAAGGGTTTGATCCCTTGGGCCAGGGACTTAAGATTCTGCATGCCGTAGGGCATGAGCAAAAGAGCAGAAAGTTATCACTAACTGCCAAATGACTTACACAGACACTGAGGTCTGAGCTGGTTATTGAAGAATTAATTGGAATTAGATGGGGAAATAAGTTAGAAGATAAACATTCAGGATATCACAGTACCATGGAAGTAAGGACCGAAGCTACGATCTGTAAGATATGGTCAACTTAGAGTTTATCTAACCCAGAGACAGTGAATAGGGAAAGAGTGGGTGACAAGACCAGAATATTTGGCTGGAAATAGGGTGTGGTAAGGCAGCCTAAGCCATTTGGGATTCATGCAAAGGCACGTTCAATCATTGTTGGCCGCTGAACATGGTGGTAGATTGGTGAATATGAGGTTTTAGCCACATAATTTGACAATGACATGTTAGATAGATTAATCTGTATTATGAAGCTCCAAAACAGTGGCCTTGAAATGGAAATTGGGATTGAGGAAGCCTAAACTAACGCGAGTCTGAGTGAACTCCGGAAGTTGGTGATGGACAGGGAGGCCTAGCGTGCTGTGATTCATGGGGTCGCGAAGAGTCGGACACGACTGAGCGACTGGACTGAACTGAACTGAACTGAACTGAAACTAATACTTGTTAATCATCTAATGCATTTCATGTGCCAGACTCTGACCTGATCCTTTTTTTTTTTTAATCACAACAGTGCCTGCAAAATAGATAATGATATTTACAGTTTGCAGAAAGGGAAATCGAGGATCTGAGAATTTAGGTAATTTACTTAAGGTTTTAAGGTCACACACAGCTGATAGGTAGTAGAACAGGAATTTGATAGCCGTTCAGCCTGTCTCCAGGTCTTTCTGCCATGCTTTGCTGAAGTGGGGAATCTAGTAAAAGGATGTGTAAATGAGATCCTGCAAAATAAATATTGAAACTTGATGTCTAATGAGATACAGGGATAAGATGATATAGGCAATAAATGAGGATGACTCCAGCAGTTTGTGCCTAGGTAATTGTAAGCGTGGTAGTGATTTTAAAGAATTAGCCTATTAGGAAGGGAGATTGTTTGGAATGCTTGTGTGTGGGCTAATTCACTTCAGTCATGTCCAGCTCTTTGCGACCCCATGGACTATAGCCCACCAGGCTCCTCTGTCCATGGGATTCTCTAGGCAAGGATACAGGAGTGCATTGCCATGCCCTTCTCCAGGGAATCTTCCAGACCCAGGGATCAAACCCAAGTCTCTTATGCTCCTGCATTGGCAGGCAGGTTCTTTACCACTAGCCCATCTAGGAAGCCCTGTTTGGGATAGAAATTATAGAAATGTTGGGTTTGTGGTTATGATGCACAGTAACAGAAATGCCAAGTGGCCAACTGGCATTATGAGAATGAATTTACATGGAAGTTTGTGTCTAAAGTGTTAGAAGTCACACCCCTGGGTTTCTACATTAATAATGGATTTTACAAGGACATGGAGAGGGAAAGAGAGAGAGAGAGAGAAGATGGTTAGAGCAGTATTCCTACACTTTAACTGCCTGAGGATTTTGTTAAAATGCTGGGGAGGCGGGTGGGATAAATTGGGAGATTGAGATTGACATATATACACTGCCGTGTGTAAAATGGATACCTAATGAAAACCTACTCTATAGCACAGGGAACTCTACTCAGTGGTCTGCAGTGAACTTAAATGGGAAGGAAATCTGAAAAAGAGAAGATGCATGTATCGCTGATTCATTTTGCTGTGTAGCAGAAGCGAACACAACATCGTAGACTATACTCCACAACTATACTCCAATAAAAATTAATGTAAGGAATACAGATTTTGATTTACTAAGTTTGGAGTCGGAGCTTGAAAGTCCTCATTTCTAGCATGTTTCAGGTGAAGCTGCCACTGCTGGTAGGAGAACCACACTTTGAGTAGTCAGGGGTGAGAGGACTGATCCTTGAGAAGCTACCACAGGTACAGGTGAGGGAAAAGAATGCAACTGAAAGAAGAGGGACAGAAAGGTAGAAAGATGACATAGTATCCTAAGTGTCATGGGAGATGTGGGAGGGTCAAGGTGAAGAGTAATGGAGTGAATCTAGTTAAGGAGTAACCATTGGTGAACTTCAAGATGTCTGTTTCTGTGAACAGAATAGAACTTGGATAACAGGAATTTAATCATTAATGACCTGTGAGATTGTGGAATTGCAATTGGAATTGAATCATGAAAAATGTTGGTACCCAAGGGCTCCCTAGTGAGTTTGATCCCTGGATTTGGAAGATTCCCTATAGGAGAGTATGGCAACCCACTCTAGCATTCTTGCCTGGAGTATCCCATGGACAGAGGAGCCTGGTGGGCTACAGCCCATAGGGTCGCAAAGAGTTGGACACGACTGAAGTGACTTAGCAAGCATGCAGGAATGAACCAAGGAAACGGGATGATAGCCAATAAAAGTGAAGGACATTGACTCGTCATTTACTAGATGAGAGTCTAGGAATGTGGCCATGCTTGGATTTGGTACATGAGCACATACCAAAAGATAGAGATGACCATAGGTAGATTTCTGCAGAAAGGAGAATAGAACAGGATTTATGGAAGATGCTGAAGAGACAGGAAATAATTGAAGAAGGAAGTTGGAGATAGGATTGAAGACACCAGTTTGAAAAAAAAAGAAAGAAAATACATTTTCCTCTAATACAGAAAGAAAGAAATCAGGCTCTGGTCAGGGTGGTGCAGTGAGCTTTTTAGGGTACCTCCCCTGCTCCAGAAACAGAAAAATATGAGAACGCATAACTGGGCCTAAAAGCAAGATAAATAACCTGATGGATCATAAATAGTACAGAAATAAAAGGTTGATAAGCAGGGCTACCTTCATTCTCAGGCTGGGCTCCAAAAAGGAGGCAACAAGTAGATTTACTTTTGTTGGAGGCAGAAAGTAAAGACAGGAATTTAGCTCTTGAGGGTTCTGCACGGCCATATGTACTGCAGATTGTTGGGGAATCATTAGCTAGGGACAAGCTTCCACATTGATGAAAACAGTCTGAAAAAACAGTGTTGTCAATCCCTATATGAGAGTACAGCTAGGAGGAATCTCTGAGCCTATGGAGGGAGGGGAGAGGAATTAAGATGCAACTGTGAGATGATGAACTGACTTAAGCCACTTAACTCGCTGAAGACTGTTCTGCTAAATCCCATTGCAAAATCAGTATGGAAGGGAGCAACTATTCAACATGAGGCAAAATAAAGTTATATCATTACCTCATACCAGTCACAAAAGAAGTTATACATTCAGGTTGAAAATTTGAAGTAGAATTTTTTGTTTTCAGCAAATTTTTATTTTAAAATGATATTACCCTTTAGGGGCCCCAGGCCATCATTATAGGATGGGTTTGGAACTGAAGTTCTAAGAGCCTTGGTGGAGGCAAAAATAGCAACAACAAAAACTTTAGACAGTGGTGAATGAGCACAAAAGAGAAAAAGATTAAAAAAAAAACTCTTCCTATGCAAAATCAACTACAATCCCAAATCATGAACTTTGTAAAAAAAATAACAAATAACAATAGGATATATGTTATCCTGATTCTACTCAACAATGTTCTGGAGATTCTACCCAATTCAATAAGACAACAAAAGAAATGTAAGAATACTGGAAAGATACATGACCTCCATTTTGTGAATGATATGATCATCCTACATAGAATATCAAAAGGTATTTATAAAGCTAGAATGAATTAGAGAGTTCAGCAATGTTACTAACAAAAAATCAATAAACCCAAATTAATATATTCCCTAAACACCATTAGAAACTTTCATTGAAAACAAATCACATTTACAATAGCAACAATAAAATGAAACAAAATAAAAGGCAAAAGATAAGCAATTCTTCTGGAAAATACAAGACGGTATTAAGAGTATAAAATAGAATGAGTAAATGGAGCATATATCTTGTTCATAAATAGGAAGAACCAATAAATGAAGATGTTGAAGATCTCCCAAGTTTATAGATTAAATACACTCCCAATAAGAATCTCAGCAGGATTTTTGATAGTGCTTACTTGATAAGCTTAATATATAATTTATATGAGAGAATGAAAAACAAAGAATCACCAAGGTATTTTTTTTTTAAAGAAGATAAAGATTGAGGAGACTTGCTCTCATATACGCTATGAGTCAGACACGATTGAGCGACTTCACTTTCACTTTTCACTTTCATGCATTGGAGAAGGAAATGGCAACCCACTCCAGTGTTCTTGCCTGGAGAATCCCAGGGACAGGGGAGCCTGGTGGACTGCCATCTCTGGGATCGCACAGAGTCGGACACGGCTGAAGCAACTTAGCAGCAGCAGCAGAAGCATGCAGATATATAGATAGACAGACAGAGATTTGTGACTATGTGTATATTTTTGATATGTCATTGCAAATCAGTATGAAAGGGAGAATTTATTCAATAAAATCACTTGAGGAAAAATATTGGTATCTCATACCAGGCACACAATAAATTATGAATTCTGGTTGAAATTTAAAACTAGAAGTTTTTTTAGGTAAGGTTTTATCTTGAAATACTTTTAGATATACAGAAATGTTGCAAAAAGAATGCAGGGAATTCTCTTACACAGTTCACTCAGTTTTCTTTATTGTAATCATCCACTTCAAATCACCATGATACATTTTTAAAACTAAGAAGCCAAGTTCAGTGTAACTATTAATTAAACTAAATACTTCATTCTGATTTCACCAGTTTTTCCTCAAATGTCTGTTTTCTGTTTCAGAACCGCATCCAGAATACTGTATTACATTTATTTATCATCCCTATTATCCCTCGTAGCACAGTAGGTAAAGAATCTGCCTGCAACACAGGAGACCTGAGTTCAGTCCTTGGGTTGGGAAGATCCCCTGGAGAAGGAAATGGCAACCCACTCCAATATTCTTGCCTGGAATCTCATGGACAGAGGAGTCTGCTGGGCTACAATCCACAGGGTCACAGAGAGTCAGACACGATTGAGCAACTAACGCTGTCACTTTCATCATATTTCTTTAACTTCATCTGATCTATGAGTTTCTCAGACTTTCCTTGTCCCCGATTACCTTGACAGTTTTGAGGAACACTGGCCAGCCTTTATTCAGAGTGTCTCTCAATTTAGGTTCATTGGTTGGAGTCATGAGTTTTGGGGAGCAAGACCACAGAGATGAGTGTCATTCTCATCACATCATTTCAAGAGCATGTACTCATCACCTGGCATCACTGAACTCGCTAGCCCCGATCACCTGGCTGAGACCATGTTTGCCAGGATTCTCCACTAAAAAGGTGCCTTTTCCCCTTGCCATAGTCTTTGGAAGTAAGCTGATAAACATAGCACACAAGCTGGGCAATTAAGCCCCATTTCTTTGAGTGAGGAGAGTCTACATAAATTATTTGGAGTTCTTCTCTAAGAGAAATTGCTGCTGCTGCTGCTGCTAAGTCGCTTCAGTCATGTCCAACTCTTAGCGACCCCATGGACTGCAGCCCTCCAGGCTCCTCCATCCGTGGAATTTTCCAGGCAAGAGTACTGGAGTGGGGTGCCATTGCCTTCTCCAAGAGAAATTGCTAAATGTAATATTTTTAGAGGAAAAGAGTACATCCTTTTGATGAGGGGAAAAATTCTTAAGATATAGATTATAAATAATGTAAATGGAAAGATTAATACATTTGATGAACTTAATTTTTTTTAATGGATATAAGATAGCATATACAAAATTAAAAGATCAACCATAGACTGAGAGAACATAATTCCAAAGCATGTAGTCAACAAAGAATTTGCATGCAGAATAAATAACAGGCTCCCACAAATAAAAAGGGTAAGACAAACTCATATATAATGTATATATATGTGTGTAGGTGTATAGTATATGTGTATATATTGTGTATTATTCTATAATATTATTGGACTTCCAAGGTGTCTTAGTGTTAAAGAATCCAATTTCCAGTACAGGAGCCGAAGGAGACTCAGGTTCAATCCCTGGGTCGGGAAGATCCCCTGGAGAAGGAAATGGCAACCCACTCCAGTATTCCTGCCTGGAATCTCATGGACAGGGGAGCCTGGCGGGCTACAGTCCACGGGGTCGCAAAGAGTTGGACATGAGAGTGATCACACACATACTATTATTATATAGGCAATATATATCCACACATACACACATAAGGTATATAATACACACACACCACACAATGAAGGAAGCATAGGAAGAGGCAGTTCATAAAACAGGAAACTCCAGTTGAGATGATGGGAACCTCAGCAGTAATTAGGAAACGAACCTTAAAGCTGTAGGAAGGTAAGACCTTCCACGCATCAGCGAATATCAGATGTGGAGATATGAGATAAGAAGTTCACTCATTTAGTGATCACAGAAATGAGTCGGTACCATCACTTTGGGGAGACATTTAGGAATACAGTGAAGGATTTCTATACATGATAGAGATAGCCTCTAAAGCCCTTCTTCTCAAACATTTTTTTGTGCATAGAAGTCCCCTGAAGAGCTTGTTAACATGAAGATGTTGATGCACTGGGGTCTGAAAGCCTCCATTTCTACTAAACTCCCAGCTGATGCTGAAGCTGGTTTACATGCCCAGCCCCTGAGTAAAAGCCTCTAGAGCAGAGGTCAGCAAACCTGGCCCCTCTCTGTTTTTGCCAGTGACGTTTTAGTTGGAACACGTTTGTCTGTTTCTGTGTTGTCTATGGCGGCTTTCGGACTGCAGTGGCAGGATTTAGTAGCAGTGAAAGACAACTGTATGAAGTGTAGAAATCCTACAATAGTATTGATTATCTGGCCCTTCACAGGGAAAGTTTGCCAAGTACTGCTCTAGAGAAACTCTCCCATGTGCATGGCAAGAGACTCGTGTAATAATATTTATTGCACCTTTTTTGCACTGAAATAAATGTCAGTTGGTAGAACTGGCAAAAAATTTGTAGCATGTTCACATTGCTGAACTCCATTAGTTACAATTAATGAATAAGAATTACATGTTTAAACATGGATAAATCTAGAAGACATCCCTTGTTTTAAGATGTAAACTTGGGCAGTTTTCTTAACAGATATATACCTCTGCAGCCAGATTATTAAAAGATGCCTGGAAATTATCCTCATCTGTCTCAGGGCCGTGGTTACCTCTGGTTGAGGGAGTAGATGAGGAACAGGATGATGGATGGATTCATATGGGCTGATAGCAATAGGTGTAATGTGATCTATCTCTCTCAAAAATTTGAAAAGAATATATCAAAGTATAATAAATTGTTAATATTCGGCGGTGGGTATCCAGTTTTGATCATCTCTATACTTTCTTATTTCAGATATTCCAAACATTTGAAAAGAATGAAAAGAATCAAAAAGCGGGGGAATGCACTGAATATAAAGTATTTGGGGACTTCCCTGGTGGTCCAGTGGTTAAGAATTCAGCTGCCAAAGCAGGGGATGTGGGTTGGGTCCCTGATGTGGGAACTAAGATCCCACATGCCTTGGGGCAACTAAGCCTGCAGGCCAAAGTTAGAGAGAAGCCCCTCCCCTCTAACCCCACTCCCACCCCACATGCCAAAAGAAAAAGAAAAAAATAAAGGCAAGTATTTTGAAATGCAGGGAGGGAGATGAAAATAAAGAAATGCTATTCATACCTGAGGTTCTTGCTCCTCTCAGTTAAGCAAGAGATGTTCCCGTATGATAAGTTGTCCCTTATATGGTTAATTTTGAGAAGGGAAAACAGGTTTTGCCAGGTGACTAATTTTACTCCATGGCTTATAAAGTATTTTGATTCTAAAAGGTCATTTCACCAGTGTCCTGGAGTGGAAGGAACTTCGCTTTCTCTGGGACTCACATTTCACTTCTTTGAGCCAAGCTCAGCTTATTGTTGGGACAATAGTAATGCCAAGGGCGAAGCCCCCAGGCATATCCTCCTCCTTTTGAGTTCAAGCTTTGCAGTATTCCTCCAGGGAGAGTCAGGAGAGCCTTCAAGATTCCTTCAGGGAAGTGCCTTTTGCTTTTGTCTGAGAATCTCAGTGTTCCTCACCCTTTTATCTCACCCAGGCATGGATGCCCTCCCACCGTGACTTCCCCTGGCACGATTCCCTGAGCTAATTCACATTTAGGTTACATTCAGCCGCAACCCCCTCGCTTAGAGCATCTGCACACAGCTGGAACCAGACTTTGCACATGGGCCAGGGCGGTCTCATCATTGATTTTCCCAGCAGTATTGAGGCAACTTTACAGGAAGAGGTGCTGTGTGCTGAAGTTGGGGATCTCAGTTCAATACTCATAGCCATGAAATATACAAGAGGGACATTTCAGTTCCAAGTACATTTCAGTATGCTAAAGAAACCTTTGTAGCTTGTTTGTTGCTGCAGGGATGTGGGAATACTTTGGGTCAAATCATACCCCATGAAATTTAACAGCTGCATTAAAAAGTCTTGCTAGCTGGCCCTTGACAACCTTTGGTCAAGTGCCTTTTATGTGCCAAGCAAAGTGGAAGCATTGCCAACTGATAATGCAAATACTCCCATACCCTCTTCTTCCCTAAAAGCAGCATTGTATGTAGTCTGTAGAATATTTTCTTCCTGGGAGCTCAATTTCTGAACCCAGTGTCCTCTTACCCGTAGAGTTCAACTCCTGAACTAGCTCCTCTTTCTGAGATAAGTTTGTCCTTCTGATTTCCAGCCACTTCTTCATCATTTTTAACCATAACCAGTGAAAAGTGCAAGTGTTATTGCTCAGGTGTGTCTGACTCTTTGGGACGTCATGGACTGTAGCCCTCCAGGCTCCTCTGTCCATGGAATGCTACAAGCAGGAATACTGGAGTGGGTAGCCATTCCCTTCTTCAGGGGATCTTCCTGACCCAGGGCTTGAATCCAGGTGTCCTGCATCGCAGGCAGATTCTTTACCAACTAAACCACCGGGGAAGCCCAACTATACCAAGAGGGAGCATACATTTGGTTATCATAGGGACAGTCAGTGAGGCTCCCTGACATGGCATTCCCTGGTCCTTAACGCACAGCCTATTACCTAGTGCTGGCTTTACGTTTATTATAAAGTTCTAAACTCAGATGCTAAGACAAAGCATTCAGAGATTATAAATAAATGATGGGACCAGGTGGAGGTAATAGGGAGTGGAGGGGTATATGGCAAATTAGAGAACGCACACCCTGTGTAAACAAAGCGGCCGCTGCTTTACACTAGCTGATGACCATTTTGCCAAAAGGCTGGCCCGGCACTGACAGAACTCCTGGATGTTCAGGGGAATCTAGAAATAGGGACATTTTAAATGTGAAATCCCCCAGCTTTTAGATGTTGCAAGCTGATTCAAAAAATTGTTTAAATTATGCTAAAAAAAGATGCAACGTAAAGCCACAGATGGCCCATAGGTTGGGTTTGCAACCTCAGAATAACAGAGGAAATGATCTGAGCGGTTTAAGCAAGTTAGTTTGCGGCCAGCAAGTCTAGGCCTTTGGGTCTCACCTCCTGGCTCAGTGCCTCCAGCCTTTTGTTGAATCTGATGGGAGGAGAGGAAAGACCTTAGACTGAGAAAAGCGACAGCTGCAGCAAGAGGCAAAGATGAAGAACCACGTAACCAGAGTCACATCCTGGGACCATTCGGACTCTTTGATGACCTTCTTCCCATGACCTTCCAGAGTCCACCGCAAAGACAGCAAATGCAGCAGGCGGCATTATGAGGGACATTTTCTTTACCATAATGTGCCCTTTCCTGTCACTTTTTGTTCACATAGTGACCCAAGGAGAAGGTGCCAGGGAGAGAGTTCTTCTGGGCTCCGTACCTCCCAGGAGGGTTCTGACTGTACACGCTTGCTCTAGGTGTGACTGTGTTCTGAATAATTGCTCTTCTCTCCAAATTCACGATTCTCTCTCATCAGGTTTAACTTTGCATCCTTCTTAAGCGGAACTCCTGGAAGTAACACAGAATGAAGGGGTCAGTGTCTGGATAGGGCTTGGGATTCTTTACTTGGAAGGTCCCAGGACAAACAAAGTGGTAGGTGTGGCTGGCAACAGAAGTTCAGAAGATGGTACAGAAGATGAGGCGGCCTGGGCATCAGCTGGCACAGGGATGTTCAGTTCTCTGGCTAGGGAAGCCATTAGTGAGGAAAGAACACTCCAGCTCTCCAGACAGGCCTTGCAGAAGGAGCCAGAGGCAAAGCCCTGCTTTCCCTGGAGAATGTCCCCATCACTGCGGCCTTGACCTCCATTTCTGCCTCCTTTTCCCAAATATCGATTTGCAACAAATAGAATCCATATTGCAAACTAGTTAATGACAAGGAGTTTGAGGTTATAAAGAACTTAGAATATTCAGTATCAGACTCTGCCACAAAGTGAACTTGGGTTGTTTTTTTTTCTTTTTAATATATATTACTGAGCCTCAGTTTCCCCACATGTAACCCTCGGATTCTCCAGGCAAGAACACTGGAGTGGGATGCCATTTCCTTCTCCAATGCATGAAAGTAAAAAGTGAAAGTGAAGTCACTCAGTCATGTCCGACTCTTAGTGACCCCATGGACTGCAGCCTACCAGGCTCCTCCATCCATGGATTTTCCAGGCAAGAGTACTGGAGTAGGGTATCATTGCCTTCCTAAGATTTAATAATATCAACTTTTAAAAGGTATTGGAGGGACTTCCCTGGTGATCTAGTGGTTAGGACTCTGAGCTTTCACTGCCAGGGCCTGGGTCTAAGCTGTGGTTGGGGAACTAAGATCCTGCAAGCCACATGGTGTGGCCAAAAAAATTTTTTTTAATAAAATAAAAGATATTGTTGTTGCTGTTGTCGTTCAGTCGCTGAGTCGTGTGTGCCTCAGCACACCAGGCTTTCCTGTCCTTCACCGTCTCCTGGAGTTTGCTCAAACTTACGTCCATTGAGTTGATGATGCCATCCAACCATCTCATCCTCTGTCACCCCCTTCTCCTGCCCTCAGTCTTTCCCAGCATCAGGGTCTTTTCCAGTGAGTTGGCTCTCCTGCATTGCAGGCAGATTCTTTACTGTCTGAGCCACTAAGATACTGGAGATGCTGAATCACCTGTAAGCAGTGCCTGATGCTGTCACTAAGTTATATAGATCTTTGGAGTCCAGGGTGATCAGTGATGTATTGAATGGTAGGATTGTTACAGACAGGTATTACCTGAGGCTCCCTTCATGTCTTCCCACCCCTTGAGGAACCATGCGGAGGCTGTGACTAGAATGCCCCATGCCTGGGGTGAGGCACCCATCAGGCTCCCCACCCTGACGTCTATCCTGGGACCCTCCTGCTCTCGCTGTCTCTTTGGACAAGCATCTGCATTGCTCTGTGCGTCTGATTCCCTGTAGTTAAGCCATCCATGACCTCAGTGCCAGAACGCCTGTGTATTTCAACCTCCTCCTTCTCACAGCCAAGGATGTGTAAGTTCTAAGCATTCCCGCGACATAGCAACGTGAAGATGAGGAACGAATATATTTCAAGAGGAAATGTTGGGGAATAATCCAGTAGAGCTCCGCTTGGTATTGGGCCTTTTATCAAGACCATAACCCAAACCCACCTTATGGTGTTTGGGAATAAAATGACCATGTCAGATGACAAAAGGAAGAAGCAGGGACAGGAGGGGAAGCCTTGAGAATCCAATTGGATGAAGAGTGTGTAGGCAGAAGATGCGAGGTGGTTCTCACGGGCAGGTGTTTGGAAGGCTGCTAGCACTAGACTCCCCAGGCCAGAGAGTAAGAATGGGGCTGGGATGAACCAGAGAGCGTGAAATTAATGGGATCTACAAGACTGTCAGGAAAACAGAGAAGTGTGAAGGTCTAGGTGTAGGCCATCTTTTGTGTTGCCCAACCATAGCAGCCAGCCCTTGTCTTGCTGCAGTGAATATTAAAGAACTTGCCCCTGAGGCTGCAACCTGCTCAACCCCAGCAGATTGGCTCAGGAAGCTTTCATCCCATTGTCTGGGTGCTCGGCACTCCCGAGCCTCTTCCTTCACAGTTTCCCTCCCTTCCCCAAAACAACCCCAGAGTCTCTGGTTCACATCTCAGGAAAATACACACCTAGACAGTCCCCGAAGACCAGGTTCTGTTCTGAACTACAGAGGGCCTACGAGAAACTGTGCTGGATGACTCTGGGGAACACTGTCTACAGATGGAGGAAAAGGTTAGATGTGGGGGTCCGTGGGCCATGGGTGGGTGAGGCTTTCTTCAAAGGTGTGTCTGCCCACTATGGCCTTCCCTACACCCGTCTGTCTCTTTCCGTCTGTGTCCATGGTGGTCCTGGTCTCCCCTGCCTCACCCCACCTCCCACAACATATGCCTTTTCCTTCCTGCTCTGGGGTTGTTCTGAGTGAAAGAAACAGAAGATTTTGGATCTGTGCCTCTTATGCTATCAGGCTTCAGCATTTAGAATCTTGGAAAGGCTCCACCTGGGAAAGAGTTCCAGAGAAAACAAACTTCAGATCCTGGCTCATATGGGAAAAGGCTCATGTTCACGGAGGCAGCTTCAGGGACCTTGGCAAAGGCTTAGGCAGGCTTGGCCCCTGCCTTTAATGGATCCGACATGGAGTCTTCCAGGGCCTGTGTTGCTGCGTGGCTTCTAAGGGAGATTTCACTCTCAAGCTATAATGACACCTCTTTCATAGAAGCGTTTTCAGGTCTCTAAGGAGATCAGCAATTTTTGTTGTTCTGACTGTTGTGCCCTGAGACAGCCAAACTCCCCGTCTCTTCTGCTCTTCATTCCCCCTTTGCCAAGTTGTTTCCCTCTTGGAGAGCAGCTGAACTTCTTTTATAGGGGGGATGGGCCCCAAAGGGGTTCTCAAGGCCAGTAGGATCATCCCTCAAGTCATAGGAGTCATCCTTCCATCCCCAGAAATGATATCCAGAAAAGCAGTGGTGGGCACAAGTTCAGGGTTCCCTGGCCCAAGACGAGGGATGGGAGTAAGCACAGTAGGGAAAGGTTGGACAGAGTTTATGGTGATTCCCTCGAGCAGTTCTTTCATGCCACCGCGTGACACTCAGAAGACCATGTATCTAGATTTTATAGCTAAAATAAGGCAGGTGCCTCTACAGGTAAAGCAGTGTGAACACAGGAGCTGGGAACACCTGGATTTCTGTTTTTGGCCTTGTGCACTTAAGAAAACCACTTCCCCTTGTCTTTGCACTTGGGGCTCAATACTGACCACTAATTTCCCCGTGTCTGCCTCTTCTGCCAGGGGTCTTTTCAAACATAGACAATCATGGGATATTAAACTTGAAGGACAATAGAGATCATCTAGTCCCATCAACTCACTATATATATGAGGAACCTGAGGTCCAGAGTGGGGAAGTGTCTTACCCAAGGTCACATGGTGAGTTACCTCCTTTGACATGTTTGTATGCAGTACAGACTCCCCTCCACCCCTCACCAGTTTTGATTCTTAAGATCTTAAGACCTCATGATGTCTTCATAGGTCCCTGAGAACTGGAGGATGACTTGGTGCCTGATGTGGGTTGGTACTAAAATCCCTTAGGTGAGGGGGATTTCCCAGGCCAGGATACTTCACAGGGCCTGGATGAGGGATCTGGGAGAAAGGGGAGAGGGACTATGGCTTGGAGAGAACCAAGGGTGTCAGAGACCCTCTAGGCAGACTGCCCAGACCCATGAGAGCCCTTGTCCTGGGTTAGCACAGTGACGTTATCACACAAACATCTCACGTTGAGACTGAGTCTCCCTCTAAACAGCATCATCAGCGAGGAACTTCTCCTCTGTCTCCACAATTGGACCCCAATGCCTGCAGTAGGAGGGCACCTGGCATCCAAGATGACTCAACTCTGTTTTCATTGCAATATGTCCCGAGAATGAGGAGGGGAAGTCTCAGTGCAACCAACCCAATCTCTCCCCATCACCTCCAACTGCTCATCACACCCTCCACATAGCTGCACACAGCTTTCCTAAAAAGATAGGCTTACTCCTATCTTGCCTGCACGTGCAGCTAAACAAACACACGCCCATTACAGATGTTATTTTATAGACATGATTTTAATATGAGATTGGTTGAAAAACCTCCTTCTGGACATTTGATCAATATTACCCACACCTCTGGATATCCAAATTCCATCCATGACAGTGTGGGCCAGAGACAAGCTGAGCCAGCATGGAAGTCCTCCTTGCCTGAGGCTGCCCATGGCTTGGTGATCACCAGTGCCACCCCTCCAAGGTTTTTCCATCCCCTGTAAGATTTGGAGGGCTTCCCAGGTGGCGCTACTGGTAAGGAACCCGCCTGCCAATGCAGGAGACATAAGAGACACGGGTTCGATCCCGGGGTCGGGAAGATCCCCTGGAGGAGGGCATGGCAACCCACTCCAGTATTCTTGCCTGGAGAATCTCATGGGCAGGGGAGCCTAATGAGCTATAGTCCATGGGGTCGTAAAGAGTCAGACACGACTGAAGCGACTGAGCACATAACACGGAATTATGGGGAGGTGGAGTGATTAGCCATCATTTCACTGAATGGGTGAAATGGGAGGACAAAGTGAACAAGAAGGTGTTTCTAGTCTTGGAAGTACAGCAGCCCCAGCCTGGTGCAGTCAAAGGTGGTCCACATCATGCCAACGAGGATTAGAAATAGCTCACTAGAATCCCTTAAGAATGTCTGGAGAGCAGTCTCCTCTGACCCTTTTGCTCCCCAGGGACCCTGGCAATTATGCCCCCTCCCCACTTCCCTCCCAGGCCCATCATCAGGGCCTCCTCCTACTTAGATGAGGTTGCCCCTCCTCTTCCAGGATAATCCAAGGCCATGCCCCCAAATGTTTTGCTCCCATCCCTTCCTCAGTTCGGTGGAGGCTGCAGCAAAAGTGGAGTGTTTCCAGTTTCTCTGGCCATGCTTGGTTTTAAGTTAATCCCCTCCTCCTGCCCTTCCCTTTTGCTGAGAATTCATTTGGCTGTTCCCAGTATATCTGTATCTCCAGTTGGCCCCTGTGCACCCCCCACCCCGCCCCCACCTTTCGAGCTCCCACTCTGTTTCCCCTTCTAGTTTTGATCTTCTTTGGGGGTTTTGGTTTTTACTTTATTTTGCTTTTTTCTGTTTTTCTGTTTTTTTGTTTTTGTTTTTTATAGGTTTCAGAGAAATTATGTTGAATCCAATAAGCCTTCCCGGACATTCCAAGCCTCTTAACCATGGCATCTATGTTGAGGATGTCAATGTCTATTTCAGCAAAGGACGTCATGGCTTTTAAAGACTCCTTTTAAGCCTCCCTGTTTTGATGTCTCCTTGGTAGGCTGGGCCCTCTGAGAGGTTGGAAGCTCTAGGCATTGTTCCGTTTGGAGCCGGGGATGCTAACTAGAAGCCACACGAGCCACTGGTGCCCCCCGCATCCTTTACCGCCCCCAAGACGGGTGTGTCCCCGCCCCCCATCCACCACTGGCAGGGCTGCCCTTCCCCTCCAGTCATCACTGTGCTCCTTTTTTTCTGGCCTCCGAGGCAGCTCCTGCCATCATCTTCAGAGCCAAAACAGAGAATTAAAAACCTGTGCACCAGGAACCATCTTTTAAACATACTAGCAGTCTCTTTCTTTCCAAAAACAACCCAACCACCACGAGAAAGCCTGATGAAGTCCAGCCGTGCTCCGGCCTCGCTTTCTCTGCTGGAAGCGTGGGGTCTCCCTGGCCACCCTCTTAGTGACCTCGTCGCCCTGCAGCCTCCTGTGGGGAAGAACATCTAAGGAGAGGTGGAGACGGCGCAGTGAGAGGAGGGGGAGCCAGGCCCACGTGTTGGCACCAGATTAGGTCTCAGAGGAAAGAATGGACACCAATCATTTTCTATATATATACATATATATATATATATTATTTTTTTTTTTGGTGGAAAAAACCATGTCTTTTTGGGGACACACTTTCCCCCTACTTCCTCTTCTCTCTGCAATGGCTCAGTGAGTGGTATTAGAAAACCCCTTGGAGAAGGGGATTTCTCCAGGGCTTCTTCTTGGCCCCTAGACCTACAGTTCCCACGAGCTCTGGCTGCAGGAGGTCTTGCCTCAGAACCGGGCATCCTGCTAGGACCACAAGGGACCACAAGGGAACCAGGGACCAAGGCCCTTCCTGCTGGCCCGTGATTCCGGCATTGGCGCTCTTCCCCCACTTTTACTTGTTCTTGACTCTGAGAACTTTCGGCACCCAATGGAATCACCATTTCAAGGCCAAGATGAACTGAAGGGGAAGAGATGTAAAAATTGGCCTCCTCCAGCCCCTCTCATGGCACCAATGGAAGTGTCATCCTGTCCTCTGGTCAATATATGTGGTTACTTTGCTTGCTTTGACTCATGCCTTACTCCACGGCCACCCTCTCCCAAAGAGGAGGGGTTTGTTTCTCCCATTTTCACCTTGATCCACAGCGGGGGGGCGGGAGAGTGGAGGGAATGCCTTTACCCCAGCTTCCATAGCAAAAGTATAGATGTAGGGCCTGGAAGTCCCCTAGATTTGCTGCCATATTGGCTTAGTAGATTTCGGGGGCGTGGCTTACTTCCTCCCACCCCTGGTACTTCCACTGTGGGGGCTCAGCACAGGCTGCCCCCTTGAGGGTGGAGCACGGAAGAAGAAAGGGCCAACCATGGGGAGCTTGGAGGACAAAACGGTGGTGGTTTTAACCCAGTCAGTTTGGGAGTGAGGATGCACAGCGATAGATAGCAGATTCTCTGCCTTGGGAGAGTTCCCTGGGGGTTAGGATTCCCTCTTAGGGTTTTAGGTCCCGAGTCCTGTGGATGGGGGTTCTTCAGGTCAGGTTCCCAGCCTGGTTCTGGAGACGCCTTCTGTGGGTTTTAAAAACACAGAGCTTTCCAAGGTCTTGCCCAGTGTCTGGGGTGGCCTCCCGGGCGCCTGAATGTCCAGAGTATCACATATGGGGGTTCAAGTTGTCTCCAGGACCTCGAAGGATGTGCTTATTCCGCCCCTCCACCACCCTGCTCCCCACCACTTCATGTCTGGCCAGTCCCCACTGTGTCCTGCCAACTCTTTGGGCCAGGGCCTCTTTCTGAGTGTGGCTTTAAGGAGTAAGCTTGAGGATGATGTTTTTTGATTACTGTAATTCATTACCTCATTTCTAGCCTCCCAGGCTCCATCCATCCCAGCATCTTTTATTCTGCCATTTCCCTCACCTTGTGCTAAGACCATGGGGCGTTCTGTTTCCACAGAGACTTATAGGAGTGTTCAGTGTATAGTTTCTTAATAAACACTTTATTTTCTAATGAAATGACTGAATCAGACCTCTTATTTGGCATTTTTTGCAAAGAATATTAAAGACATTTCAGGCTACCCCTGTTTTTTTTTTTTTTTTCAATTCCTCCCTATTTTACTCTTTTAAAGAAATTTCTTAGCCAATTCCTGTTTGCAAAGGATTTTACAGTCTGCTCCATTGGTTGCTTTCACTGAGACCTCTCCAGATACACTCTAAGCCCATGCAGTGAAGTGTTTCCTCAATCTTACTGAGAAGGCATTAGAGGCACAGAGAAGTTGATTGGTTCACCCAGAGTCACACAGCACATGAGGCAGAAGCAAAATTCAAACCAGACTCCACCAAATACAACTCAGGTGACTGAGACCCTTGCCTCCTTGGTGGCAGGGGACTCTTCTGTTGCCTGAGCAGCCAAGACCTTTGGAGATTCTTTCTTCAGAACTGAGGTGTAAGGGGCTCTGGAGTGGGGTCAAGGGGTCCTTTATCTTTGGAGCGCCAGCAAGCCAGTGTGATTTTTCCCTTAGTTGGAGTGGTTTTATAGCTCCCTTATGAATCTTGGGGAGGAGACCTTGCCCAGAGAAAGATGGGGCTCTGAGTCTGTAGGTCAACCTGCCGATTACTCAGAGACACCCCCACCCATCCCCACGCATAGCACGTACATACTCAGGTGGGCCAAGCTCTCATGGCAGGTCCCATGTGGGCTATCAGAGAAAGGGAGGAAGCGAGTCATGGGGTTCTATGAGACTGAAATGCTTAGATGAGCCGGGTGTGTCTGTCTGCCCTTGGTTCCTGAGCCCTGACACAGCTACAAGTGTTGAAATGCCTTCTGAGGAGGAAATGGAAACCCATTCCAGTATTCTTGCCTGGAAAACCCCATGGACGGAAGAGAGGAGCCTGGTGTGCTAGCCCACGGTGGTCACAGAAAAGTCAGACACGCCTTAGCAGCTAAATGATAACAACAACAACTCACAAAATGCAAGTCATTATTTCAGTGCATGGGTTTTAGTTGTGATGTATTGGATTTTCTTGAGTCAGGATTTGCTTAGCAGTTCCAAGGCAGAATTGAGGGATTGAAGATACGTACACACACATACAACCAGTGTCTAGCACTTGAAAAAAATATATGTCTGTATTTTTTTCAACTGTTAGACACTGATCTAGGTCTTAGGGAAGCACAGACATCATCTAGTCCTAAAAAGCACATAATTAAGCTTGAGGGATAGACCTAGAAAAGCTGATCATTAATAACCACATATCATAATACATGTCTTAGACTTACATGCATCAGTAAGTTTTTGTGAAATCAGACAAGAGGCACATAGAATTAATTTTATTTAAGAGGAATAACAGAAGAATCACAGACAATAATTAGGGTTTAAGCTGGACTTTGAAAGAATAAGGATTTTATAGAATTTGTGAGGAGCAACAGCAAGGGTCTGGAAGATGCCCTGGAGAAAGGAACAGCTACCTGCTCCAGTATTCTTGCCTGGAGAATTCCATGGACAGAGAAGCCTGGCGGGCTACAGTCCGTGGGGTCTTGAAGACACGACTGAGCAACTGAGCATGAGTGCAGCTTACAATATCTTCCTTTTAGGAGAAGAGAACTTTGTATGTAGGAGGTTTGGAGCAACAGAGGAGGCTGGGGGCTGGGGAAGGGCTCCTGGGAGGGTTTGGACCCCTCCCTGGGTCTCAGTAGGCTTTGTTGGAGCTTCTTACTTAGGAAGTAAAGATGAGGCAGGCAAAGTGGGTGGGCGAGCGCAAGGTGGAAGTCCAACAGGGATGGACCAGGCTAGGTCGGTGCTTTTCTACTTATCCTTACTCTCTTACTCTCCTATTGGAGTCTAGTTCTGTTTGAGCCCCCGCCCCTCACCTCACCCCAAATGGAAGCTCCTTTTCTGTAGAGTGGCCTGAACAGGGGGTTTGCCCCAGCTTTGCATTCTCCTGTTCTCAAGGGCACTAAAGTTGGACCAGGAATGCCCCAAGGGTTGAGACCATCTTTGGGACCATCAGGCTGCATGGATTCCAGGGATAATTTTGTTATTTAAGGCTTCCTTGGTGACCCAGATGGTAAAGAACATGCCCACAGAGCAGGAGACCCAGGTTTGATCTCTCAGTTGGGAAGATTCCCTGGAGGAGAAAATGGCAACTCACTCCAGTATTCTTGTCGGGAGAATCCCATGGACAGAGGAGCCTGGTGGGCTACAGTTCATGGGGGTCACAGAGTTGGACATGACTGAGCAACTAACACTTTCACTTAGAGATATTTAAGCTTTGTTTTATCTGGATGCATAGAGCCTGCCAATGCATGGGAGAAAAAATGATGAGTAGAAACAGGCCCTGGCAAGATAGGAAAGAAAACCACCCATCCACGGGAAGAAGGGCCAGCATCACCCATGTGGAGGGAGAGTGCAGCAGGAGGAAGACGAAGAGATGAGGGTTTGAGGGTTTGGGGGTTTGGGGGGCAGGGAGTGAAAGAAGCCTTGTCTGGGGGCTTCTATTTTGCCTCTAAAATGTAAGGCGAGGCCTTGGGTGCAAGTGGGAACATCGAAGGGCACTAAGAAGGCTTCAAGCAGCAGAAAAGACCATGGCAGATGGCAGGGAAGCGTGAGAGAGTTCCCAGGAGGCGTGAGGACTAGCCGAAGCTGGAGAACCATGTTGAGTGTGCAGGACTCTGTTTCCCATGCTTTCCTGCTGAGCCCTGAAGTCCCATGGCATCTACCCCAACGTTAGAGGCTCCAGAGTGGTCAGCGCTGGCACGGGAAGGCCTTCAGAACAGAACTCGGCCTGCTAAGGATGCTGGCTTGGACTGGCTTCATCCAGGGAGGCTCAGGGGGACCCGCAAGTCCTGCAACTCTGTGACCTTCTGGGTTTGGAATCTTTCCCACAGGATTTCACAGTGGCTTTTTTGCACTTGAGCTTGCATTTGGTCATGGGGCACTTTGTGGCAAAGGCTCATCCCAGAAGCCAGTGTGCTTGTTGTGTGCTCTCTGGATCTTCATCCTGGAGGAAAGGAGGAAAGGAAAGGCTCCTCTTCTGAACACTGTTTTCTGAAGCTCAAAGGTTGGGGAACTCACTCTCCTTAAGAAGGTGTAGGACAGTGGGGAGCTCGGCTGTAGGGCTTTTCCAGGGACATGCTCTGTCTTTCACTAGCATTGTGTGGTTAGATCCTGAAACTGGCTGCCAAGCTCCAAAGAAGGGCTTTCCTAGGGAACATAATAACAATCATGTCAAACTTACGAAGCACCTATTCAGAGCCAGGCCTGTTTGACCCAGGGAAGCTGAAGCTCCAGAGTCAGTAATGACCAGGCAGCTGTGAATGGCAGAGCCAAGTCTGACATGGGGTCTCCTTGACCGCCCAGTGCTCTCAGCTGCACCACAGAGCAATCCATCTTCTGCTCCAGGAAAGCTGAAGTCCTGAAGGCTCCACAATCATAGGCTTCCCCCACCTCCTGAGATGAAGTCCTTCAGGGGTCTTTAGGGCTAGATGCCATCCCTATCATCCTTCTGGAAACAGACAAGCACGGTGATTTTGAAAGAGTCCCCAGAAAAGAGCATCTGCCCTGCTCTTTCTTCACCCATTCTAGCATTTGGTGACCCTGGTTGCCTGAAAGTGTGGTTGTTCTTAGATCTGAGTTGAATCATCTTGTTTCCAGTTGGTGAGATTTCCAAACAGATAAGGGTGACATCTTTGATGTTGAGAAGGACTTGTCAGGCAAGACACACCTGGTCCTAAAGCTGAGGTTGCCCAGGTCTGGGCAATGTGAGCAGCTTCAGACTGGAAGGTTGTGGAAGGAGGAGCCTTGCTTGACTTTTGCACCCCCACCTGAATATTCTCCACGCTTCCCCAAAGACCTCCTGACACGTGGAAGCTCTGCTGTGACCTTGCCACTCAGGGAGACAACAGCTGCCAAGCATCTTCAGTTTGGAAAGCAAGAATCTGGGCACTGCACTGGCCTGTCTCTTCTTTCTTACTTGGGAATTCCTTTCTTTAGCCAAGCTTCCAGCCACCACATCCTCCTTGGCCCCAGCCGTAGGCATGACCTCAGCCTAGTACAGGGTCAGTGACACTTCCCTGGCTCCACTCAGCTCCTGCAAGGCCAGCCCTGGGCAGAGGCTCATGCATCTCTGATCCAAGAGCAAGATGCCAGGGAGGGTTTGATCCTACAGAGACAGCAGATCAATGCAAGGTGACTTCATTGCTCGTAGCTTCCTGGAACGCGCCAGATGCAGATTAAGCAGAGGGCCTTTGTTCCTTCAGTGTTTACTGACTTGGGGCTCCCTCTAGACTCACAGACGGCCACCAGAGTGACTCTGAAAGGGAGAGCAAGATGAGAGAGTCTCAGTGAGGGACAGACCGAGATGAGTGAGCGGGGAGTGCTGCCAGCTGCTCTGAGGTTCCAGTGGTTCAGCATGCCAGAGGGGGTGGGAGTGTCAGGGGAACCTGGTGTGCATATGGATTGTCCAGGAGGCTGAAGCTCCACTCCCCTGCTCACCTAGGTCTGCCCCATCCCCTCACCTTCATTGTTCTGGGAGCTTTGGAGAAGCTGTCTGCTCTGCGGCCCCATTTGCCTTGGATGCTCTGGTTTCTGCATTTTCCCTCTAGAAATCCTTTACCATCCCGGGTGATGCAGTGGTAAAGAATCCACCTTTCCTAGGAGATGCCACTTTGATCCCTGGGTCAGGAAGATCCCTTGGAGGAAGCATGGCAACCCACTCCACTATTCTTGCCTGGAGAATCTCATGGACAGAGGAGCCTGGTGAGCTACAGTCTATGTGATCACAAAGAGTCCAACAGGGCTGAAGTGACTTAACACCATACTCACACACACACACACACACACACACACACACACACCATTCCATGCACTTCCCTCAAGAAAACCTCAGCCAAAACCTGACCATATATCCCAGAGCTAAATAAGCCTCCTTCCACCCTCCTTGCACCTAAAGTAAGTTGAAGATCTCTTGCTGGCAACAGATAAGTTTTCTTGTCTGCTTTTTTGGATGGTTTGGGCATTCCATCAGGATTCTGATCTGAGTAGGATTTTAATCCCAGTTTCTCCTACTCAGTGGGTAAAACTTCTACAAAGTGACCCCAGTTTGCCCTTGGGACTTAAGCTCTGCTGCTCAGGGAGGAGACTTCTGCCTGGCTGATGAGCCTCAAGATCTCGCTGCCTTTTCCTATCTGTGCCTCAGGACCCTCTCCTTCCTGGGTGTGTGCCTGAGAGCACTAGCTCTTCCTTTCCCACCCCTCTTGCCTTCCGGTGCAGGCAGATGCCTTGCTCAGATGTCCTGTGGTTCTGGGTGTTGGGCATGGTGAGAACTGGGGAGATATTGCAGTTAGTCTTTGACTCAAGCATGTTTGGTTTCCACGCAAGAAAGAAAGAAGAAAGGCAGGGGGATCTCTGAGAAGCCCGGGTCTTAGAAGGACACAGACAATGCTGATGGTTCAGATTCTATGTCAAAGGCGAGGCCAGGCCTGTGCCAATCCAGTTTGGGAAGGAATTTGGAACTACTTGAGTGGAGGGCAAAGACAGGGTTACCAGATTCCAAGAGAAGAGCCAGAGCTGTAGAGAAGTCCTGACTGAGGGCTCTGGTGAGCCTTTCAAGCCTGGGAAACAGGAGATGTGTGAGCTTCCTACTCACAGCCGCTCTGGGCTTCTCTGGATCACATGTCTTCCCATGATCCTTTGCAATAGAAGCCACTCAAAGTCTCCCTGAGGTCTATGAATCTGACTTTGATTTGTCTAAGAGAGGAGGGAGGGGCAGTGGCATAAGGCAGGAAGAATGGAGCTTGGCTTCTCTGAGAGAGGAAGAACAATTCTCCCTTCACCCTCTATCTAAGATGATGTCAAGAACTGTCTGAGATTTTGGAGGGTGGATCAGAAGGCCCTGTTGGCTATGGAGAGAGTTTGAAGGCCCAGGGGTGAGGCTCCTTAAAGGTATGAGTCCCAAAGTTGTGTCCGACCTGTGGTTCCATCCAAGTTTGAGGAACAGAGGATCATGTCTGCTCAGAAGACCCCACCAAGCCTGACTTGGGTGAGCAATGGTGGAGGCCTTGGTGGCTGACAGTGACGCCAGCTGGTCTATGGAGCTCTGTCTTCTCCCCTCTGTTTCTGCCTCCCATGTGCTGTAACCATAGCAGCAAAATGAAGCCTGCTTCTGCCTTTGGGGACCTCACGGGAGCAACCGGCCTATTCCCTTTAAAAGACACGGCTTCCCTCTCTTGTCCATACATTCATTCTGCAGCGGAAAGGGCAAGGACCCAACCCCTGTAAAGTGACTTTGCCACTGTCAAATATGGCCTGGTGATACTTCCTTTATAGAGCTCTGAAATGTCACTTACTTTTTTTACTCTGAAGCTCACACCAGCCTTGGTCTGTTTTGGTTCTCGTGGTGTTTTAAAATTGCAGTGCAACGTGCTTTACTTCCAAGACTTGCAACAATGGCCTTTGGCCAAAGGTCACGTGATCCTGACTCCCAGAGAGACTGGCTACTCTGGGGAAGAGAAGGTGTGGGGTCCCGGGTGCTCTGAGAGGAATGACGGTCTGTCTGCAGTCCTGTGCCATGGTTCTTAGAGGCTGGACAGGCTCAGGGAAATAGTTACTGCACACAGCCAGATTCTCAAGGGTGTCGGGAGCAGGGAGATATGGGAAGCCCTTGAGTTTGAAGCTCAAAGGGTTTAGATTCCATAACACAGGAGACCCCTAGAACTACAAACATTGTCTTACTGCCAGGCCTGTCTCAGCAATGACCAGACAAGCTGTCTCCAAGATCTGCTCTCCAGCTGTCAAAGTCCAGAAAGACAAGTCCTAAAGTCTTTGTCCCATGGACCAACCAATGTAGGTGCCTCTCCCAGGGCCCTCCTATGAGCAATCTCAAGGAGAAGGGAAATTCCAGAATGCAGGCTAGATGCTACGTCCAACCTATGTATTAAGTATACACCAACATGTCAGCATTCTCTTGCTGTGAATTCTGAGAGAAAATTCATGTGAGGGAGAACCCGAGAGGAAACCTCAAAGCAATTTTTTGTCACGAGCATTAAGCCTCTGAAAAGTCACACTGGCCAAGAGGGGACAGTCAGGACCTCTGGTCACTCCCATCTGAGGACCAAAGCTCTGACCCCAGCATTTGGCTTCAGAGGGAGCCAGCTGCAGAGCTGGTCAGTGAGAACTTGACTTTGGGAGTTGGGGGAGAAGCGGGTTAGAGGAGGTACCACGAATAGAGAATATATTCTGAGAATGTCCTTCCTTCGAGAATTGAAATTCTGAGTCCATGTGTGAATGACTCACAGAATGGTTCAATCTTTACGGCTGTCAACTTGACATTTCCTGGTATCATCACAGGCAATTGCTGCATAGTACCTTTGATACCAAATGGACGATCGGGTCATTACAAAGATCAGAGTGACACCCGTGTGCATTTTCAGGATGATATCTTAGTAGTTTTAGTGGATCAACTACTTGACCAAGTATTGCCCTACATGTATTGATCGGTTTTCTGGGAAAGCTTCAGTTTCTGCAATAGGGTTCTGTCTTCATTTGAATGCCCCACTTGTTATCACATAAATCATGTTGTAAGGATTGAATGGGCTTCCCTGGTGGCTCAGCAATAAAGAATTTGCCTGCAGTTCAGGAGATATGGGTCCAATCCCTGGGTCAGGAAGATCCCCTGGAGAAGGAAGTGACAACCCACTCCAATATTCTTGCCTGGGAAATCCCATGGAGAGAGGAGCCTGGCGGGCTACAGTCCATGGGGTTGCAAAGAGTCAGACATGACTCAGGTACTAAACAACAACAACAACAATCATGTGCTCCCCTGTTCACTGGCCTTGGAAATGCTTCCCTGTAGTCTCATGAGATGCTAAGAGCCCATCAGATGACTTTGAATGCTGTATGGTATATAGCCAGCCTCTTAAAGATTCACCATGTTAGGACAGAAAGGCTCTGAGAAGTCCTGCTTTAAATAACCTTTTTGACTCTACCCCTTTCTCAGTCTAATTGAACATGAAACACTCTTCACAATACCTATGAACAGACTCAATGCACACGGGTCAGGGTGTAGGCAGCAGCTTCTTGAAGCAGAACAAAGCAGGATGTATTAATTAACCACTGATTTCTCACATCCAGATGAACTGCCAAACCCCAACACCTGTGCCCAGCTTTAGGCTCCATCCCCGACTTCTGCCCTTGGCTTTGTAAGGAGGCAGACATTATTCTGGGGGCTGGTGGGTAGGTACTCTTGTGAAGTGCAGGAAACCTTCTCTGTAAGACTTCAAAAGAAAATGATAAATCACTTAACATAAGAGCTTAAGACTTCAGCCCTAAACCTGGTCACCCTCCCAGGCGGTTGGAGGTGATGTCATCTAGTGGTAGCATTAAAGAGCTGGCGTCAGTCTCAGCCCTACCACCAGCAAAATGACGTGGGTAAGTTATCTTTCCTTGTCCCATGTTTGTCTCTGAATTTGCCATTCCTTGGGGTTCCCAGGTGGTACAGTGGGAAAGAATCCGCCTGCCAATGCAGGCAACGTGGGTTCGATCCCTGGGTAGGGAAGATCCCCTGGAGGAGGAGATGGCAACCCACTCCAGTATTCTTGCCTGCGAAATACCATGGAGAGGAGAGCCTGGTGGGCTACAGCCCATAGGGTTGCGAAGAATTGGACATGACTGAGCACCCGCATACATTTTCCTCAGAGAAGAGATCTCAGCCAGACAAGAGTTCCAAATGCCATGATCCCAAGAATCTCTGTTGTCTCCTAGTGGGGGCATCTGGTTCTGTGGTCCGTCTCTCTCTGCTGGGTGTCTGTTGTGTCACTTGGGAAGGGTGACTCCTGCTCCCTCCTGGAGTGCTGGGGAAGGTGGTAAGAGGAGGAGGGTGGCTGCCCTTCTGGGTGAGGGTTGGCGGATTTTTCTGGAAGAGGAAAGAAACAGATGCTTGGAGGTTAATAGACCCTCTCTGTCACAGTTGGACAGGGCCAAGCGGGGGTTCTTGGCAAGATTTTCCAACTTTGATCTCAAGAAGGCAGCTCTGCCTAACAAATAGTCTGAAATGTCAAAGAAGAAATGTTAAAGCTTGAGGGGTCGTTCTCCTGGGAGCCGCCTGGACTGGCTGGGGAAGCAGAGGCGGAGGGAGAGAGGGACACTCGAGAATCCTTCACATAAAGATTCTGACTTGGTTCTGTGATATTTAAGAAAGAAGAAAACTGAATTATTTATAGCACAGAAGATGGAAGCTGGAATGCAGAGAAGGGCTTCAGATAATAGTTCAGGATCCCTCTGCCCCAGCCTTGAAATAGTAAAACTTTTCTTGTTGGTGACATGCTCTTGACCTCTCCTTATCTGTCATTATGATTACTATTACGGTTCTTTTCGTTAAGATAATGCATGGCTTTTGATTATGGGAGTTGGGGAGAGGCGATTTCTAGAAACGATTGTTTCTAGAAAAGAAGCAAGAGTTCTCTCTCCCTCTTCAAGGATCCGCAGCAAGTCCTTTACCTCCTCTTTCCATCCCCATCGGCTTCCAGCTTGTGCCTCTTCAAACAGTGGGTGGGTAGCATCTTGGGTAACAGTTGGCCATAGTGATCTGGGAAGGTAGATTTCACGTGTCCGTTCTTCCATGTGAAATATGGAGCCAATCGTATGGCTCTTCTAGGTGTACTGGGACTATGGATGATACCACATAATCAAATCACCTGGAAACTTGGTGAAGGGGCAAGAAAATAGCATCTATGTTATGTGAAGGGAGCGAAAGGAAGTAAAGAAATTTACAAAGGGAAACTCAGACATGATGAAAGAACTGGTGTTCAAGCTAGAGGGAATGAATGGGGTCTTTCATCTGGTAATTTTGGTCAGTGATGTTGTTTAGATCTTAACAAAAATACTTCTGGTTGATAACACATCCTGATTCTATAGCATGGGTAACTGAAAGCCACTGATGGTCTCAAAATTGCAGTTAAATTTAAAATTATAAGTGTCAGATGTTCTTCCTTCCCCTTTCACAAATGATACAAACATGCTCTCAGTCACCCTCCCTCTAATTATTTTTGTACACCCTTGGATCTCTCAAGAAAGCCAACAAACAGAGCCAGTCTTTGGACAGGGACAGGTTGGGGGTGTTTGAGATGAGGCTAGTCCAGATGCAAATCGGATCATCAGTAAACTTCCAAACGAGCAATATTGTATTTAGGATGTATTGCTTTTATTGAAAATAGTCGTACTTTTGCTTTTTTTTTTTTTTTCTAAACTTGTTTTTTTCCACTTCGAAGAACCTAGAGAACATTTTGCAGTTAAAATGTCACAGTGACACTCCTGTTATAAAACTCTGAAAGTGTACTTATTTTTATATTCAGTAACTTACGCTACCTCTCAGAAAGATCTTCCAAATATTTTTCCCCACTCTTGATTTTCAGTGATGTAGAGGTATGACTAACATTCTTGCTGCAGCACAGTGGTTCTCAAATTTCCTGGTCTTGGGACCCCTTTACATTAAAAAATTACAAGGACCTCAAAGAGTTTTTGTTTATGTGGGATTTATACATCTACATTTACTGTAATTGAAATTAAAACTGAGAAACATTGGAAAACACACACACACACAAGCATGCACACATGCATTGTATTTAACCATCAGAGCAAAATTTTCATCACATGTCAGGAAATCACTGGGAAAACTCCATGCATACCTGTGATGCAAGTGAACAAAAGTGAACAGACCATCTTAGTATTCCTAGGAAAATAGGTTTGACACGTGGATCTCCTGAGAGGGTCTCAGGGCCAACCAGGGGTATTTGGACCACGTTTTTAGACCTGCCACTCTAGGGAAAACTGAAGAATGAGCAGATTCTGAAACCAAGTCTGTGTTCCCTTGATACCAGTGAATGGAATCAGTCATGCACTTTGCTCCAAGTGTCGGGCTCCATCAGAACCTCATTTCTTCATGGAAACATCACCAACTGCCCCTTAAGTGCTGACCCAAACCTAACTGGACATAACCATGTTCAGTTGCTACAAATGTGGGAATCATACAAGAAGGAATTCATCTATTATAAAGAAAACTAGGAGGCTGGGTGTGTTTGCCCTGCAGAAGAAACATGGGCTTGATGCAACTGTAAACATTACTGGCTGATGGAAGAAACTCAGCATAAACAAGGTTTGCAAAATCCCATTGGTGAGGGCAGGGAGAACGAATGTCAGGGGGATGAAGAGCTTTTACAATCAGTACCTTGCCGATCAAAAGTCTCACCACGTGTATCACAGCCCTCTCTGTGCATCGCGTTTTGGTTTGTCTAAGGAACACGTGGGGCTTGGCAGTGTTCTACAAGGTCCCTTAGGAAAGTCTATTTAAGTTTAGAGTCCCTGGCCCCTTCTTCATTCTCCTAACCAGGGCAGCTTTGGTAGAGAAGGACTGGACCATGAAATGGTCCTTACATCTTAAGGAGCCTCCTTGGGTCTGCTCTGTGCATCCATCAGGCAGAGGGAGCTGTCCCGTCCTTGGGGTCCTGGGCTCATGACAGAGTTCATGCCTCCTATCGTTTTTACCTTTCTATCCCAGATTTATCATTTATACTCAGGAGATCAAGAACAGCTCTCAGCTTGTTCTGAGGAGTTCTTTGTTCCCAATATTTCACAATCCTCACCAGGAAAATGAGGTCTTGCAAGAATGCCTCTGAGATCATGAGCAGATGTTGGTTCATTCACTCATCCCTCAGTTATTGCATACCTTCTCTCTGCCATGAACTCTGCCACTAAGTGAAGCAGTTGTATTTCCTTCCCCCCACAGCTTCAAGGTCTATTTATTGAGCTGGTTCTCATGGCGGGGGTGACTTGTCCCCCAGAAACTTTGGTTGTCACGACTAAGGGTAGATGTTACTGAGAGCCTCCACAGCAAAGAATTATCTGGCCTAAAAATGTCCGTAGTGCCAAGGTCAAGAAAATCCAATCTAGTGAGAATATGGACCGGTATCCGTTAATCTTGGACAAGAGGGTTTTCGTACATTTCAGGCTCTTCCTTCAGCTTCCAGGGCTCCAAGGCCTGTGGGACCACAACCTCCATCTTACGCCCCTTCTATGTAAAGTCTCAGTTGCCTACTCCAGAATTCCTTACCCAAATGGCCCTTAGTCCACTTCCACGACATGTGCAGACCTCTTTGTCTGTCTTTTCTCCTAAGGGTGGGCTGCACAGATGTGTGCCTGCTAAAGCCCAAGTGGCTCAAGAGCCTGCTGTTTGGGGGCACAGGGGGGCGTATGTGTGGAGTGGTTCAGGTTGGGTGTGCCTGGAGCCTCCTTTGCTGTGAGATTGAAAGGGGGAGCAAGACGGGATCTTGCTCTCTGACACTGCATGTCCCGTCTCACAATTCCAGGGAGTCCAAGGCATCTAAATTTGTGTCTGTTTCTTCAGGTCATTCTGAAAATATATTTAGAGGAAGATAAGGTGTCCCTTATTTAACAGTGTGTTGGCTTGATTTGGGCTTCCCTGGTGGCCCAGACGGTAAAGACTCTGCCTGCAATGCAGGAGACCTCGGTTCGATGCCTGCGTCAGGAAGATCCCCTGGAGAAGGGAATGGTAACCCTCTCTAGTATTCTTGCCTGGAAAACCCCGTTGACAGAGGAGCTTGGCAGGCTACAGTCCAGGGGGTCACGAAGAGTCAAACATGACTGAGCACCTAGCATTAACTTAGCTCAATTTATGACTTCCAACTTTTTGAACATGTGAGATGTGGGCTTCTAATTATCCTCTTGTCCCAAGTCCTGCAAATATAAGGGACAGGCCTTGTGCAGACAAGTGAGTAATTATGAAGCAATATGATGAAATTGTGCATGAGGTAAGCAGAGAGGAAGGACACTTAGTTCCTAAGTGTAGTTCTGGAAAATACTGAATCATGACATCTGTTTGCAGCTGTATAAATAGAAATGGCAGTTCAGGGAACCCACAGTCAGGATGATCAGTTCACACTTCCAGTGTTCCATTATTTGGAGAAATGTCTATCTCTTTGAGTCTTAGGCAGCCTGATGCCTTTGCCACGCAGATAAATACTATGGCCCTTTAGCCACCTCGGGCCATCAAGTCAGGTGTTCTTCCTCCTGGACCATCTCCACGCTGGGGCAGAACTCATATAGTGTCATGCCCTTGTCAGGTTGCCATGGAGACTGATCTCGAGGTCTCCAAAATTGATTTGTATTTATTGGGGACCTGCAGTTTTCTGGATGCTGTGACCAGCATTAAACAGAGACAGAGAGAGAAAGAGGGATGCCCTCCCCCTCCCCTATTTGTGGCCTACTGGGAAAATATCTTTCTGCAACAGAGAGGTTGGAGAAATTGAATGGGAAGGATGGTTTTTTTTTTCTTTTCTTCCAATAACGTTGTGCTTTTTTTCTGATTACAAAAGTAATTTATATTCACAGTAGACAATTTGTTGAAATACAGAAAAGCACACAAACACATAAATTATCCACCATCCCATCACCCAGAGACAACACTGTTAACATTTTAGCTTTCTGCCTTTCTAATCTTTTTTATGTTCTTATTTAATTATTTAACAGAATCAAATCATTCTACAGGCACATGCACACACACGCCCATTGCTTTGCTACTTCCTTCCTTATAAGATTGTTTCATGTGCTGTTTAATCTTTTGTGATATCAAAGATTTTTTTAACAGATAACCTATTCACATGGTTAAAACACACCCACACCCACACAACTTGTGCATCAATGTTCATAGCAGCATTTTTCAAGATAGCCCCAAAGTAGGAACAACCCAGATGTGTATCAGCCGATGATAAATGAAATATGAGGTAAACAAATGATGGAATACTACTCAATAATAGAAAGGGATGAAGTGCTGGTATGTGTTACATGAATGAACACTGGAAACAATATGCTAAGTAGTAAAAGAAGCAGGACATGAAAGACCTTGTTTTATATGATGCCATTTCCCATGAAATGTCCAGAAGAGGCAAATCTGTGTAGATAAGAAGACTACTAGTGGTTGCCTAAGGCTGGGGTTACTTGTGAATGAACCCAAGAGATCTAATTGGAGTGATGAAACCGTATTTAATACTGAAATTGAATTATGGTGATGGTTGTACCGCTGGTAAAAATCATTGAATTTTACATTAAGATGGGTGAGTTTTCACTGCTATATTTAAAATGGATACCCATCAAGACCTACTGTATAGCACAGGGAACTCTGCTGCTTGGATGGGAGGGGAGTTTGGAGAATGGATACATTATGTATGGCTGAGTCCCTTTGCTGTACCCCAGGAACTATCACCACTTTGTTAATCAGCTATATTCCAATACAAAATAAAAGATTTTAAGAAAATAAAATAAGTAAATTAAATGGGTGAGTTTTATGGTACATGAACAACACCTCAATAAAATTTACCTATTTATACATAAATATATATGTAAAAGAAAGGTGATATATATGACATATATAGTAAGTATGTGTTATATATTGATGTAAAATAAAGATTTTATATATAAAATTTATTAAGTTATTGTTCACCTCAGTTATTATATATAATAAGTATATTATATTATTTATATAGGGCCTCCCTGGTGGCTCAGCTGATAAAGAATCAGCATAACATATGTATATATGAATTCTTCCTATACCTGTCCCTCCTCTGCAGGTCCTTTGTACTACCACCACCATCACCACACATGCAACCACTGTCGTTGTGTGTCCTTGTGAATTACATCCAAACAAATTATATATAAACCAATATAAATATGCACTTTTGTTTTTCCTCCACTTTGCACATGTAAAAGTATATAACATATATTATTCTGTTCTTTTTAGTATTCTCCTTGACAGTTCCTTGGAGCTCTGAGAGAAATTCCTCATTCTTCTTTTGTTAGAGATACATACTATTCCCTTGCATAGATGTATCCCAATTCATTTAATGTCTTTATAAAACTTTGCTCTTATAAGTAACTTTAGTGGATTGATCATAAATATAATAAACCTAAATGAATGTGGCTGAACCCAAAGACAACATTAATACAGGGACAAATCACCCCCACAGGCTGTTTGGTATACCTGTTTTACACATATAACCCATTAGGTTATGCCAGTGTGTACCCTCAGTAATAAATAAGAATGAGATTCTCTGCAGCCTCACTAAATACAGGGTCACAGCATTTTTAATGGCTGGGTAATTTTAGAGCAGAGAAATTTAAAAAGCAGAGACATCACTTTGTCAACAAAGGTCCAGTTTTTCCAGTGGTCATGTATGGATGTGAGAATTGGACTATAAAGAAAGCTGAGCACTGAAGAATTGATGCTTTTGAACTGTGGTGTTGGAGAAGACTCTTGAGAGTCCCTTGGACTGCAAGGAGATCCAACCAGTCCATCCTAAAGGAGATCAGTCCTGGGTGTTCATTAGAAGGACTGATGTTGAAGCTGAAACTCCAATACTTTGGCCACCTGATGCGAAGAGCTGACTCATTTGAAGAGACCCTGATGCTGGGAAAGATTGAGGGCAGGAGGAGAAGGGGACGACAGAGGATGAGATGGTTGGATGGCATCACCGACTCAATGGACATGCATTTGGGTGGACTCCGGGAGTTGGTGATGGACAGGGAGGTCTGGCGTGCGGCTCATGGGGTTGCAAAGAGTCGGACACGACTGGGCGACTGAACTGAACTGAATTTTCCACTGTGTATATATACCATATTTCTTTTAGTGTTTGCACACCTGTATTATTTTGCATTATTTTTTCTTTTCTTACGGATAACACCGCAGGCATGTGTACTTTTGGTAGCCAGGCTGAATGAGGGAGACGGCTGAGCGGCAGCGCCCACTAGAGACGCTGTGTGTCATTGCATCCCGGCCTTGTGGACCACTGCAGACACCCCCTGGGTATTTAGGGGCTCCCCAAGCAGATAGCCAGTGGGCTCTCCTGATAGACAGCTCTTCTCTTAACTTAGGGAAAATCATCTCCTTCTGCAATATGATGTCTTCAGAGCCCAGGATACAAAGTTGGTGAGTGGAGCGGTCATTACCTTTTCCTGGGTGACTTTGAAGTGCTGCCAGTATTTCCATAACGTTGTTCTCCAAAGGGCTCTTCTGGCCAAAGTCTTGCCTCATTTTAGGTTTGGGAATTCAGAGCTGCACAGTCCAGAAATGTTAATGGGATTCTGAGTGAAGCCTCTGATCTCTTATGTCGTACAGATGGCTGACCAAGCGTGGTGGCTTGACTTTCTCAAGGTCAGGGTGAAGGTTGGGAGGCAGTCCCCTTTTATCCTGACCTCCTGCCCCGACCTTTAAGCAGGTAACCTCCTGGGAATGGACTGATTTGGGGCATGGCAGTAGAGATTGAAGCTGGCTGCGAGAAAAAGCCACAGACAATTTGAAGTGAGAGGTTTCCTGCCAACCCAGTGATCTGGGCTCCAGGCAGAAGAGGAGTCCAAACTGGAGATAAGGCAACCGGCTGGAGCGGATTCAAGGAAATAGCAATCGGAAAGATGAAGGGGTGGAGAGATTGATCATGAGATTATCTAAATCTGCAGCTTTAGAGGCCAAGTGATAGCCATGTTTTCTCTGCGGGAACTCTCAGTGGTGACAGCAAAGGGCATGGTGGATTTCAAAAGGACCCCTCCTCTTTTCCTAAAAGAGCCCTTAGTGTCCCTCTGGGGTTGGCATGGGACAGAAGCTGACCAGGAGGAGAAACTGGCTCTTCCCTCTTCTGAATCCTGGGCTCTCGTGTGCTGGAGGGGAGGTCCTGGGAAAAGGAAGGCTACATGGACAGCCCAGCAGATGGTGTAGAAAGAACCCAAACATATGGGGCACAGACAAGCATAAGGCAGTGATATTAAGGACTGAGATTGAGTGGCAACAGGGAAGGGAGGGAAAAAAAAAAAGAAAAAAAAAAAAAAAACAGAAAAATGGGCCTAGGAGGAGCATTGAAGTCGAGACCAAGGAGCACAATTAGGTTTGTGTTACTTCCTACAGCCCAAGCAAGCTGTTTGTGGGTCATCTGTTAGCTGACACTGCCAAGATGCCATGTGTATTCCAGGATCCCTGGGTGCTGGTCTTCCCTATATGCCAGGCTGAAGGAGGGAACATGGATGCCAGCCCTGGAAGCCCACTCAGGCATGTGTGACGCACCATATGAGGCTCTCTGGCATCACCCCGGAAGCCAGGCTAGCTGAGAATCAAGGAAGTACAGCATGGGAAGGGCCTTTGGAGAGCCTGCCCGTCTCCCTACCTGCAATAGGATTGCAAAGAAGCAGTCACAGGCAGTTGGAGCAGCAGGGGACCACTGATGCCCAGGCCAAAATACGTAAAAATAAATGTCCACTCCCTCGTATTTCATTCAGTCATGTCCTCGGCAGGACCTATTCCAGCCCAGGAAGCAGAGAACACAGTGGTCACCCAGAAATAGGCCCTGCCATTGCAGCCTTCTCACTTCGGCTCACTTCCCACCTGCCTAATCCTACCCCCTCACCCCACTCCACCCTTCCCCAGGACCTGCTGCAGCCAGTGTGCCCATATGCTAATGCTATAGTGCCCAGCACAGTGGGTGCTTATAAATAGTTGTTCAGTTTTCCAAAGTTATTAACCAAGTCATTAATTAAACGATCCTTGCTTTTGAAAGCTCTCCCAGGAAGGAGTATTTCCAGTTTCCCTGGAAGTCCACCCATGCAACTCACTGAGAATTTTTCTGCCTCAGTGACACACATTCTCTTAATGATATTCTGAGATTGAACGAATGTCTAAACTTAATTTGAAGCACAGGGCTATGCATCAGGGTGGGCTTCCCAGGTGGTGCTATTGGTAAAGAACCCACCTGCCAGTGCGAGACCTAAGAGACCTGGGTTCGATCCCTGGGTCAAGAAGATCCCCTGGAGATGGGAATGGCTACCCACTCCAGTATTCTTGCCTGGAGAATCCCATGGACAGAGGAGCCTGGTAGGTCACACCCCAGAGGGTCCAAAGAGTTGGACACAACTAAAGAGATTTAGTACCTGTGCATCAGGGTGGCAAAGAGGATTAAGATCTAGTTACTGCTTCATAGGGAGATGGCTATGCACAGTGAGGTAATACATGATACTATGATAAGTCTGTGTGTGCTCTCTGCTTCCTGGAATTTCATAATCCTGATCATATCCGTGTCTGACAAGATAAGAGAGCGCCTCTAGTCATGTGCAAAGTAACTATTGATGAGAGAGCTTAGGTGAGCTGTGGTCAGACTCTAAAGGACTTGAGATTCATCTGAACCTGATATCAAGAACTGACTCATGGGAAAAGACCCTGATGCTGGGAAGGATTGAAGACAGGAGGAAAAGGGGATGACAAGGGATGAGATGGTTGGATGGCATCACTGACTCAATGGACATGAATTTGAGCAAGCTCTGGGAGTTGCTGATGGACAGGGAAGGCTGGTGTGCCATAGTCCATGGGGTCACAAAGAGTCAGACACAACTGAATGAGTGAACTAAACTGTATTGAATGAGGACTAATAAACAGCTGTTGGATTTGGGTATCAGGAGATCACCATGACTTTGTGACAGGTTGGGGAGTGAAGTGGTAAAAGGAAGAGCTCGGGAAATAAATAGGGAGCTGAAAGTAGGTAGGTGGCATGAGAAGGTAGATCAATGAGTCTGGTGATGAAGGGAGGGTGGATAGCAGAAATTTCTAGGGGAGGTAGGGTCAAAGAATGCTTTTTATTAGGTGGGAGGAAACCTTATCTTGTTTCTTTTCTAAGAAGTCATTGAGAAGGAGAGATTTATAGTACTGAGTGGAGTTAAGTACTGGATGGAACAATGTTCAAAAAGTAGATGGGAAAAACTGAAGATGAGAGCTTGGATGGAGAGGTTATTCTTGGTGGAAAAAACAACAACAATAACAACAACTATCAATTCATCTAAAACAAGAGTGAAAAATAAAAATGACATAAGTGGAATTGAAGAGGGGAGTTGAGGGAATTTCTTTTTGTTTTCTTGGTGAAGCAGAGAACAAAGTCACTGAGAATGTGTCTGTTGGTTTATGCTGGGGAAGTTTTTCTGTGGTTTCCCTGAAAGGAGTCTTGTTTGGGATGGCAATCCAGATATTGATGAACTTCTATTCATAAAACAATGCAAAATTGCTCTGATTTCCACTACTGTGAGTCTTGGCTGAACTGTTTCTATGCACATTTGATTATGCGTACATCATAGCCAGATTTGGGGGCTGCCTAGTAGGGTGCAACCTGGGAAGTGCAGTAGACAAACTCCTTTATTCTCATCTCCCACCCTGCTGAGGATTCAGCTCGGCAGCCGTGGCAGAATATGCTGGCCCCATACAAGAATCGCACCCTGAGTCCTGGAGATGGAATGAGGTTACATGCCTGGCCTCAGCCCAGCTTTACTCTTGTTAAGGTTCATGGAACCCACCTAATTGCAAGGCAGTTTAGGACTTTCCAGTCGAAGAAATGGCCCTTTTCCAGTTTGTGTCAGTGGTTTAATGAATTAATTCTGTGATCCTGGGTATAAGCCTTCAGGTTGAGGAGAAGCTGGGATTTCCGTGGAGATGGAGACCTGGGGTTCTGACTTCAGTAATCTTGACATTCTTGTGTTTTCTGGTGGAGTCTACCCTCAGATGACTGAGGTCTTAAGCTTTAACTCAGATCTGTGACTGCCCTCCTGCTGGGCACTGTCCTGGTTTAATAACTAGCACATCCACTCTGATTTCTGAATTTGGTTCTGCGGAAGCTGCAGCCACCATGGATGGTGCTGGATCTCCAGTTCTCAGTGGAGGTTTTCAGAGTCATGGGAGCCTATGGAATAATGAGAATAAAGCCCACTCAGGCGGTCAGTGGTCCATCCCTTGCTTGATCTGCTGGGGGCATGGATCTGCTGGAAACCCAGCCTAGCTCTCATGGGGCGGGGGAGTTCCACCGGGGAGACCAGTTGATAAACAGACAAATAAGTCAGTAATCCAGCTCTCCTGTGGTGGCAGTGCTGTGCATGAAAGTTTAAACACTGTCCTGTGATAGAAGCGGCCCCTTGCAATTGAATGGTTGGAAAGGCAGCACTCAGGGACAGGTAGTCAGGGCTATCGAGGCTCTGTCAGGGCTACGAGGTGGCACTGAGTTTGGCACGTGTGAGAAGAGAAGGAAGGGCAGTGGGGGAGGCTGGAGGGGGTGCAGGAGAGGCCAGTGATGCTGTCGGAGGCTGAGCTGGATCAGGTCCCATAAGCAATGAGGAAATGAGTTTGGCTTTCACCCTAAAGTCAGATTTAAAGCAGGGAAGACGTAGCAGTTTTTTCTTTAGCTCTTATTGGAGTAGAGGTCCTCTACAATGCTGTGATAGTTTCTATTGTACAGCAAAGTGAATCAGCAGAGTAATACATGCACATACCCGTTTGTTTGGATTTCCTTCCCATTCAGATCACCACAAAGCACTGAGTAGAGTTCCCTGTGCTGTACAGCAGGTTCTCATTAGCTATCTATTATACATAGTAGTATATATACATTAATCCTGATCTCCCGGTTCACCTCACTTCCCCACCCCCTTTGGTGTCCATACATTTGTCCTCTATGTGTGTGTCTCTTATTTCTGTTTTGCTACTTGACTTTACTAAAGATGACTCTGGCTGATGGACTGGCTTCCACAATGGGGATGAGGGATGACATTGAGGGATGGGAGAAGAACAGAAGCTCAGTTAGCAGACCATTGCTCAGGTGGAGATGGAAGACGGTGGCAGCCAGATGGGAAGAAGTGCAGCCACGGGGGATGTGGATAGGTTTGAGAAATGATTTTCAGTAAGATTTATTGATGGGTTTGGTGGCACATCCAGAAAACCTGGTGGATTAGGGGCTTGTACCACTGAATGATAGGGAATGCCATTTTCTACACTGGAGAAAATTGAGGTCTTGGGCAGGGCCAGGGGTGAAAAGTGAGCATTCTCTTCTGGCGCTGCGACATGTGAAACGGCACTAGACACCCAAGCAGAGATGTCAGGTAGGGATTTGGACAATTAAGATGATTCCACAAGCTAGAGGACAGCTGAGCATCCTTCACATGAAACTGTTGCAGCCCCAACTCACATATGCATTCCACCACTTCCTCCCAAGATGCCCAGGGATGGGATAGGCTGAGCATGTCCTCTTGTAAAAAGTTTCCAAGTTCCTGCTTTCAGGATGGGTGGGTTTGCAGACCTGCCTCAGCAGCCATGTTAGCTCCTTGGAAGGAAATCTATGACAAACCTACACAGCATATTTTTTTAAATTTAATTTTATTTATTTTAATTGGAGGTTAATTACTTTACAATATTGTGGTGGTTTTTGCCATACATTGACATGAATCAGCCATGGGTGTACATGTGTCCCCCATCCTGAACCCCCCTCCCTCCCCATCCCATCCCTCAGGGTTGTCCCAGTGCACCAGCTTTGAGGGCTCTGTTTCATGCATTGAACTTGGACTGGTCATCTATTTCACATACGGTAATATAACATGTTTCAATGCTATTCTCTCAAATCATCCCACCCTCACCTTCTCCCGACAGCATATTTTAAAGCAGAGACATCACATTGCCAACAAATGACCGTATAGTCAAAACTACGGTTTTTCTATTAGTCATGTATGGATGTGAAGGTTGGACCATAAAGAAGGCTGAGTGCCGAAGAACTGATGCTTTCAAATTGTGTTGCTGGAGAAACCTCTTGAGAGTCCCTTGGACAGCAAAGAGATCAAACCAGTCAATCCTAAAGAAAATCAACCCTGAATGTTCATTGGAAAGACTGTTGCTGAAGCTGGACCTCCACTACTTTGGCCACCTGATGTGAAGAGCCCATTAGAAAAGATCCTGGTGCTGGGCAAGATTGAAAGCAGAAGGAGAAGGGGATGACAGAGGAGGAAATGGTTAGATAGCATCACTGACTCAATGGACCTGAATTTGAGCAAATTCCAGGAGTTAGTGAGGGACAGAAAAGCCTGGCATGCTGCAGTCCATGGAGTCACAGAGTCGGACACAACTGAGGGGCTGAACACCAAAAACTCAGCAGCGCCATGAACCACTGAATCTTTATCCTGGTATATGAAATGCATCTTTCATTCAGTGTCTTATCCTCAGATCATCACAGAGAGTGGCTTTTGCTATAGTTTTGATGTTATGTGAAGGTTATGTGGAAGCAATACAAATGCCCGAATATTCAATCCTAGACACTTCTGTTCCTAAATGACCCTCTTCCAAGCTGCTAGGCTCCCTTTTATTCTCTGTCAAGTTCTCCTTGCTCATCTCCTCTCAGGGAGATCCAAACACCACACTTCAACATCCAGGGCAATTTGGTTCTTTCCTTACTCAGCGCTGAGCCTGCTTTTGTATTTACATAGACGGATTAACGTGCTCTGTTAAACAATGGGCCAGCTACTTCTTGTCCAACTTCTAGCAGCAGGGAGAACTAGGAAGGGCCTAAAACATTTCTGTCTTCTTTCACAGTCTCCGAGAGGCAAAGGAAGCAGTAATATTCATTTTCTGATTGCACGAAGTGTGTCATCCCCTTCCTAAAGAACTCAGTGACTATGGTTGGTGAGATGTAAACACTGACTTCCTCTGTGTTACCCAGGAGCAACCCAGTCATGACCATTTACCAAGAACTCCTTTTTCCAATGGTTCTGCTGAATGATTCCTCTATGTGAACTCATTTAATCTTACAACAACACAGTAGTACAGTTTCTCTTATTAGCCCATTTCACAGATGAGGAAATTGAGCCTCAAAACGACAATACGGTTAGTGAAAGCTGGGTTTGAGTTAAGTCTAACTACCTCATTTTTTTTTCCAATTGAAGTATAATTGATTTACAGTATTGGGTTAGTTTCAAGTGTACAGCAAAGCGATTCAGTTATACATATATATGTTGACTAAAATAGATGCACAATGTGAGAGCTGTGGGTTAAATTTTATTTGGGGCAAAATGAGGACTGCAGCCTGGGAAGCAGCACCTCAGATAGCTCTGAGAAACTGCTCCAAAGGGGCAGTGGGGGAAGGTCAATATATAACATTTTGGTGAAGGAAGAGTTCAATGCAATCAGGCGCTTACTTTACAAAGGGTTTTCTGCTAGTCCCAAGGAGGTAATGTCATCATGAAGGGATTTAGTGCTTTTCTAGATATGAGGAGGTCCAAAGATTGGGATTATGGTATCAGTTCCTGCCACCAGATTCCCTGGAGCACAGAGTGCCTCACTCCACCCTGAACTCCCTCAGTGGGTGTTGAAAATCAGTTGCAGGCAAATGCTCTCAGCAAGTGCCAATTTGTAGTTGACATATACATATGCATCCCAGGTGACTCAGTGGCAAAGAATCTGCCTGCCAAGCAGGAGACCAGGGTTCAACCCCTGGGTCGGGAAGATCCCCTGGAGAAGAAAATGGCAACCCGCTCCGGTATTCTTGGCTGGAGAATCCCAGGGATGGAGAGCCTGGGGGGCTACAGTCCATGGGGTCACAGGGTCAGTCATGACTGAGCGGCTAAAAAGCAGCCACAGCATGTGCATATACATGTATTTGTGTTCTTCAAACTTCCTTTCCATTATAATTTATAGGGAGACCCCGGATCTAGTAACTTCCTTTCCATTATAATTTATAGGGAGACCCCGGATCTAGTTCCCTGTGCCATGCAGTGGCTCTTTTGTTGTTTACCTATTATGTATATGATGGTGTGCATCTGTTAATCCCACTCTCCCAATTTATTTATTCATCCTCCAAGAAACTGGGCTTCCCTGGTAGCTCAGCTGGTGAAGAATCCACCTACAATGCGGGAGACCTGGGTTTGATCCCTGGGTTGGGAAGCTCCCCTGGAGAAGGGAAAGCTATCCATTCCAGTATTCTGGCCTGGAGAATCCCCTGGACTATATGGTCCATGGGGTTGCAAAGAGCTGGACATGACTGAGCGACTTTCACTTTCCAAGGAATGCCGCTATACAAGTAGGGTGCTGCAGTGGGACTGTGGTCATTCTTATGATGAAGGTCTTGATGAGGAAGGGGACCATGGTGACAGTGATGATAGCTGACATTTAACGATGCTTGTCTAATTTAGGGTACTTTTCTAATTATTTTGCACATACTAACATATTTATACTCAAAACAGTTCCATGAGGCAGGCACTATTATACACAATTTTTCTTTCTTTTTTTTTTTGGCCATGACTTTTGGCATGCAGGATCTTAGTTCCCTGACCAGGCATTGAACCCATGTCCCCTGCACTGGGAGAGCAGAGTCTTAATAAAAATCAGGCCACCAAGGAAGTCCCAGTATATCCAAACTTCTTACAGATAAAGAAACTGAGAGCCAGAGAAGCTAAGTAACCCTCCTGAGATTATAGAGCAAACTGGTTGGTATAGGCTGAATTTGATCCTCACTAGTCTGGTTCCTCAGTCACATTGACCGTAGTAGTAGATCAGAGCCAAGCAGGTCAGATAAGGAAGCATGAAACCCTGCCCTCTGGCCCAGCAGTGGGAGTGGGAGATTTCTCCGCTCAGCCAGAGGATGGAGATGCCGTGAGAAGAGCAAGGCCAGCTTTCCTGAGCAGCTCTCCTCTAAACGGCCTCCCCTCCCCCAACTAAAACACACAGAGGCATCCTTTGTACGTACCTGGAGTAACTTGCAGCATGTTATTCGGGCATTTTTATTCCTATTGTTGGAGGATGACAGAACTAGAACATTTTCTCTCAGACTGTCAGTGAAAGTCATTTTTACATGTATTTCCACAGTTTTACAGGAAGAAATTCAGGCTCAGAGAGAGTCGGTTTTTCTGCACAGTCTTCCCTGATCCCTCAAGAGCTGGTTAGATGCACCATCCATGTGCTCCAAGAGTCTTCTTACACCTGCCACCCCCTGCCCATCGATGGGGCTCATCACTCTGTGTTGGATTTGGCCGTGACTTGGCCATCTTGACTGTAGATTCATGGACTCCTGGAGACCCAGGACAGTCTTTTGCCTCCCACTGTGTCCCCAGCACATAGGGAAACACACTGTAACTTTTTTTTTAAGCTTTTTATTTTGTATTAGCGTACTGAGAAGCCCTGGTGACTCAGTGGCAAAGAATCTGCCAGCAATGCAGGAGATTTGGGAGATGCAGTAGATATGGCTTCGATCCCCGGGTGGGGAAGATCTCTTGGAGGTGGACATGGCAACCCACTCCAATATTCTCGTCTGGAGAATCCCATGGACAGAGGAGCCTGGTGGGCTACAGTCCACAGGGCTGCAAAGAGTCGGACACGACGGAAGCAACTTAGCATGCACGCACACCTTCTTTTCAGTGCAGGATCACCACCATGCAGGGGGCTAGGGTGGACCAATGGTTGTATTTGCCAGGTAAGTTTGGAGCAAGGGTTACTTACAGGCTCTATGGACACTTTCTAGCATAGAAATACGCTGTTTTTAGCCAGGACCCAGACACAGAGTCACTCACTGGCTTGTGTCCCTTTCAGCCACGCATACGCTCCATGAGCCAATGCAGAGGCTGCCCCAAGTGATTTCTACCTACTGTGAGCTTATCAAGAGTCAACTGCTGCCTTGCAGCTTCCTTGTGCCTTTCCATATCACCAGACCCTCCTGACAGCAGATAACAAAAAGCCTCCATCAGTCAAGCAAAGGGCCCTTTTGGAAGGTGTCTGGCCTGGAGCAATTAGTGTTCTCCAGCTGAAAGTGGCAGGCAGAGGCTTCTGCAGATAAATCCTTGTTTGAGGTGGGCTGGCGGAATAGGCATTTCTTAGAGACGGGAGAACCTTTCACTCCATCCCTCTGTGTTGCATGAATGGCAGGGTGAGTGAGGATGTGCAAGGCAGCCCAAACTGAGCAATCTTGGGTGAGAGAGCAGAAATGGATCTCAGTCTAGTGCTCACTAGATGCCTAGTGCTGTGCTAAGAGGTTTACAGACTGGTACTACCTCATTTGTTTACAAACATCGAAGGTGGGTCCCACTTATCAGGTGAGATGTCATCTCAGAGAGGTTCATTAAGATGTCCAGTGTCCCACAGCTAGTCCATAGCAGAATTGGGTATGTCTAATGAACACGGGAGCCGCTAACCACCATAAGGAGTGCTTCTCCTCCTTTGCCCTTTCGACTCCCACAGGACCTGAAATCTGCACTGTCTCATGGGTTCATTCTCCTGACCACACTCCTGGGAAATCTATTCCCACACTCCTGGGAAATCGCACACGAGCAGTGAAAAGATTTATATATAAAAAATCAGACCCCTCAAGAGCATTGTAGCCATCAGAGAACTTATGAATGCACTTATAAGTGGTTTTATTTATTAATCTGTTGACTTTGAGCATCCACGAAACGAAAACAGAACAGACAGTGTACCAGGTGAAGAGCATGACACAGCTTTTCACACATGTTAAATTAGTCATTATGGGCACTGCACAGCAAATTTGATTTATCAAACTGATCTGCTAGAAACTTCTTGAGGGAATTTCCTCATTTCAGTGAGACATTTATCAAGCGATTTTGCTCTTTTGCAGATAGCTTTTTTTCTTTTTTTTTATGGCTGGTCTTCCATCCAAAATTTAATTCCTTCCTGATTTTATAACGTGGATTTCCTAAATCATTCTTCCTGAGTCATGACCTGGAGTAACTGGATATTCATGTGTGTTTGATCCAAAATCTCACAGATAAGGAAAAGTTATACAGGATGACATCCACGTGTAATTGACAAAAGACACATTTGCAAGAAAGGGCCATAGCTGCCTGGCCTTTCAGCTTCTGTCCTTTGTTTACGCTGAAAATGAGGAAATGGGTAAGTTCTCAGAGAAGAGACATATGGGGAAAGGGTCAAAGAGCTAGTGTGGGAAACATCTGATCTCAAATAATTCCTCTGCCAGCAGTCAGTGCAGCCAGGAAGGGCTGTGCAAAGGGAGCCCTGCTCATAGTCTGGCCTTTCAGAGAGCTGGTGGAAGGGGACAGAAGCCCAGGTCTTTGGACCCTGCTTGAACCTTACACCATGGAGGTTCAGGAGCCCTTCTCACCTGCCTGGGGAGCCTGAAGTGGAGATCTAGTTCAGAAAGAAAGCACATAAGTGCACACACACATACGCACACACACGTACGCACACGCACATACATGCACACACACTGAGAAGGTCACACAGGAGCAGAGCAGATGCACAAAGTGGTGAAGAGCAGGCCAGCAATGAACACCAATAACCCACAAGGAGAAGGAGCAGGTGGGCAGGGTTAGGAAGACCCTATTCTCAAAGAAACAGAAAGGAGTGGTGAGGATCAGGAGAGGGGGATCGCAGCACTCCCTATGAAGGCACCCACAGTAGACAGAGGATGTGTAGATGTTGCCACATCAAGCAAAAATCTGCTATGCAAAGTGAGAAGGAGACTGTCCCCTAGCCTGATGGGAAAGGGGAGCTGGGGTCCACTTATGGCATCTCACAGGGCTCCTGAGTGTATCTAATATGAATTCTTGAGGCTGATGCTTTTGGGAGCCACCCAAGGGTGTCCAGGGGGCTTTCCAGGTGACGTTTGCGATAAAGAACCAGCTTGCCAATGCAGGAGATGCCATTTTGATCCCTGGGTCCAGAAGATCCCCTGGAACAGGAAATGACAACCCATTCCAGTATTCTTGCCTGGAAAATTCCATGGACAGGGGAGCCTGGTAGGGGTCGCAAAGAGTCAGACACGACTGAGCACACACAAGGCCATCCAGAGCTAACAATGAGAGTTGCCCACTTGTCAGTGACACCATTCTGCGGTCTGTGATAGTCAGTGAGGTTGCTCCTCTCCTGATTTTCCACTGATGTTAATCTTGACAGTTGCTCACCTTCTGGAATCTTCCAAAGGATTGGTATGGAAAAAATAATACCTACAGTGTTCAAAGCCCACACTTCTCTCCAGCTCCATTTCCTTGGGCAGTAGGAGAAATAGAAAGAATGGGCTACTGATCCAAGGTAACATCTGAGGCAGCACACTCGGAACTCGGTGAACTTGACGAGATCTAGTCTGAGCTGCCAAGTCCAGGGAGGGATTCCAGGGGTCAGGCATGGCACTCAGATTTCCAGAGATAAAATTTAAACTTTATCTCTCTTTTTTTTTTTTTCTTGAAAATGGTAGGGTAGGAGGAGGTTCAGGAGACAGGCCAGGAAACCCCCGGCCAGTGCATTTAACATCTGGCGTGGGGGAGCTCTTGGAAGTCAGCTCAGAGGATGTGGTGGGAAAGCACCTGGCGCGGCGAGCCGGCTTCCACACGGGCGGCTGGGATCCGGGGTCTCGGAGGCCGAGCGGAACGAATCTGCTGGCTGCACAGAGCTCAGGCTGCCCACGCCCAGGGCTCTGACCTTGAACCCCATCAGACACAGGGCTGAAGAGAGTGAGGACCAGAACAGGAGGCTTAGAGAGGGAGGGGGCCCATGACTGGAGGACGCCTTAGCTGAGGGGGTGGGAGCTGGACATGGGAGCATGCCCCTTGGAAGGGGCTCAATCACGAACACCTTGGGCCTCCCGACGGCCTCTGAGGTCTATGGAGGTGGGCTTCCTCAGCCTCCAACAGAGCCTGGAAGAGCTGGGTGCAAACCCCGAGGCCAGGAGAAGGTTGGCCTGATGAGATTTAATAGGATGGGGAGTGGTGGTGGTGGTGTTCCTTAGTTGCTTAGTCATATCTGACTCTTTGTGACTGCGTGGACGGTAGCCCACCAAGCTCCTCTTGTCTGTGGAATTCTCCAGGCAAGAATACTGGAGTGGGTTGCCATTTCCTTCTCCAAGGGATCTTCCTGACCCAGGGATCGAACCCATATCTCCTGCATTAGCAGGTGGATTCCTTACCGCTGAGCCACCAGGGAAGCCTGGGTAGTGCTGAGCCTGCAGCAAAGAGCGCTTTGTGCAGATGGGGCTGAAAAGAAAGTGTGCCCGAACCCAGCTGAGTTGGAAGGAGTAAGGGAGAGGATGTGGGGATTAGCAGGTGGCATTTATCACCAAAACCCCTCCACATGGCAGCAGCTAGGAGAAGACCCCCTCCCAGTGGGTAAGGAGGACAGCCTGACATTGCACCCTCCACCTGGGTGCAAGCCCTTTCCAGGAGCAGGTGCATAGGTTTAGTAAGGTCCCAGTTAGGTCCCAGTTCAAGCCCTGCACAAAGAAGAGGAAAGATGAGTCCTTGAAAGCAGATCCTCCAGGTTACATGGGGATGTGGTTTCTAGATACCCAGGGCTGTGAACTGGGTGTCCTGCCTTCTCTTGGGCAACTCACCTTCTCTCTGGTGCCTGAGCCCTGCCCCCTGCTTTGGGCAGGGTTGAACTTGACCCTGCCTAAAAATAGGAACTCCCAGGGCTCTCAGAAGGGGTCCATGGCCATCCTGGGTTACCTGTTCACTTCCCAGGGTGCCTTGTGTTAAAACTAAAGTCTTTTCATGAAGTTTACTACTGGGGGGAAGCATGAGAGAGAAGCAGCATCTTTAGGCCACCAGACAGCAGCAGCTTTGGCAGTTAGTGAAGGTAGGCAGTCTAAGGGACCAGCCTGTGCCTGTAAATCAGCTGGAATCCTGTGTCCCAATATGTCTTACGCATGTTACAAAATCTAATACTGGTGTTTACTAATGCTACTTGCTCTAGTGATGTAGCAAGTCTGTTTAGAGATGGTTTTCTCTGAGCCATTCCAAGGTGAGTTGGGATTATGTAGTAAAGAAAGCAGAGGTGATTCCAGGGCACATGGTTTTGCAATAAGAATAGACAGTTTAAAAGATTTTTAAAAAAAGACATTTGGGGGAAGATCTTATGGAGGAAATGGGATTAGAATTGATCTGGAGACATAGGTTGATTTCTCCTAGTGGGAGAAGGGTACCTTGGATGGTGTGGGCATAGATACATGGGCATGAACTCATCAAGTGGGCACAGAGGACAGTGAACAGCCAGTCTGTCCATCTGTTGCACCTATTTTATGCATTTATGTTGAGAATTTATGAGGAAGAAACCTGGGGATTTGGGCCATGTTATCAGAGTTCTCAAATATCAGAACTAAGATCAAAGATTACCCTGAGGACGCCGATACTATAGGCTGTTCCGAGCACCTACTTTGGTCTCCTGGACTGTTCTCAACATTTAACACCTCTCATCTCATTTAAATCGTTCCCAGGTGACACTTATAGTGAATAACCCACCTGCCAATGCAGGAGACATAAGAGTTGTGGGTTCAATCCCTGGGTCAGGAAGATCCCCTGGAGGGCATGGCAATCCACTCCAGTACTCTTGTCTGGACAACCCCATGGACAGAGGAGCCTGGAAGGCTACAGTCCATGGGGTCACAAAGAGTTGGACATGACTGAATCAACTTAGCTTGCAGGCGTGCGTCTCATTTAAGGACACCACAGCTCCATGCACTAAGCAATTGTCCCCCCATCTCCATTTTACTGGTGAGGAAATTGAGGCTCAGAGAGATTGCGTCACTGGGGAGAATCTTTGAAAGGCTGAGTAGGGGGGCAGGTGAAAGGAAGGAACAGACCTGTTCCTCTATGAACCTTTACAGCCATGAGTTCATTCAACGCACTTCACTGTACACACATAATTTCACTGACTCCTCGTGACAACCCAGTGTGATGGACACCTTCTTAATTTCTCTTAGGAAAGCATCGAGGCTTGAGATTGACTTAGTAAATTGTCAAACGCTGCCTGCTAAGACGTGTCATTGAATGTGACTCTGTACCCAGTCCTGCCTGGTTCTGGAGCCATGCTCTTCCTCATCCCCCTTGCTCTAACACTAATGTCCTTTCTTCCTTTGGTATTTGTTTTGTATTTTTGGATCTATTGTTGTTTCTGATGACACAGATCTCCTCCTGCCTGAAGGGTTCAGGTTTTCCTTGGTACTGGTAATTGTCCATCCACGTTCCATGAATGGGTCGTTGTGGTCCTGTGGTCCTTCCTCTGTGGAGGAAGGTTTGCGTGGGTATGTCTGCTTGCTGACCCCTAGACTTCCTGAGTGAAGATGCAGGGCTCCGTGGCGTCCTGCAGTCTAGGTCTTGGCCCAGAGCTCCAGGACTGGAAGGCGCAACCTTGAGTTCTGCGTTTGCTGTGAGAAGTCATGATGTCACCAGACGGACCCGGGAGGGCAGAATTAGATGCCAGGGATGGGAAGAGGCAGAGACAGCATCGCTGGGCAACTGTTGGAAGAGAAGGGCCTCTGCGGAGACCGAGATGCAGAAGGAACCCCTGGTATGGGCATTTTGAATGAGAGTTTGACACCATCACTTTGGGAAGGGGACGTCTAGAAGGGGGAGAGGAAGCGGGGAGCTGGGTAGGCTGCTGGAGGGACAGATTCCCAGTCGGAGCCTGAGCTCCATCTTTCAGCACCTAACTTCTCAATTCCAGATGCTCTCCTTGGGGAGTTCTCTTGCTTTTTACTCTTGGCTCGGGCAGTCCGCGCTTAATGAGAGCCAGAGGGGTCTTCTCACCATGGGAAGAGCCAACGCGGCATGGAGGTGAAGAAAGTGGGTAGGAAAGGGTGGTCTTGGCTAGAGAGCTGATGGCAGGGGCCCTGCGATGTTAGTAAAATGTCTGAGTTCCTGATGGTTGAACTCCGAGGGGTAGCACCTGGGGGCAGAAATACATCTGAACCTTAGCCTCATCTCTGAACTTCTTGTGTCAGGAAACGTGAGCTGGAAATCGCCCCAGAACAGACAGTCCTCTGCTGATCCTGTCTCTTCACTGCTTCCAGAAGCAGCAGGGTGTCTTGTTTATTTATTCGTCTTGGTGGGAACACCGTGTCTTGGAGTCCTAGACCGCTACCTCTAGCCTAAGGGTGCACACGTGCCCTGGTTTTTGTTGAGCTTCAGCGGATACAGACCTGCAGGGACACTTTGTTTAGCAGTCCACCGTGCCTGTGACTGAGGGGTAAGACGTGGGTCTCAGGACTGTCCTGGTTCCGTGCGATCTTGGTTCCTGGGGCCAGTCTTAGAGCCAGGTCAGAAATAAGTTTGCTCTTTGGAACTTTCTGGATCCTTGCCGATTTTCACTCATCTTTCTCTTCTTTTTACTGCTCCCTCGGCTTCCCTTCTTCCTCCCTCTTGGTAGTGTTTTTCTTGCTAAAGTCTCTAGCAGTGGCTTGGAGGTGCTTTTTGGTTCTTTCGTTTATTTATTCCATATTGAGTGAGTACCTACTGTATATTGGGCCCTTTGCTAGACCCAATTTACAAAGACAATAGTTCAGGATGTTGCCCTTTTGCCTTGAACATCCATTAGCACCCTTCAAAGGCCCTTTGCAAAGCCATCAAACTCTGAAAATAGCATGGGGTGAGAAGAGCCTTGGGATATGATATGGGCTAGGCTGCAGAAACATCAGCATTCTAGACAAACAATCCCGGATCAGCCTCACCAAGGGCCAGTGACAGCAATAGACAGCGATGGTGTTCCTTCGACCTGGAATCCTTTTCCAAGTCATTGTTTCCTCTGTTTGGTTGGTAACCTGGGACTAATTTAAACTTCCAGACCTCCAAGAGAAATTCTGCAGAGTTCTTCTGTTGGCTCTCTAGCCTTGGAAGTGTCTTCCCTTGGAAAATCCTTGACGTGGACCCAGGAGGTCCTCTTGTTTTCCTAGTCAGTAAATCATCCCAGCATTGCTTTGCAAGAGCAGTTGTCGAGACAGTGCAGCCATGCTCTGTCCTGTGCAGGTGGAGAACTGGCTGGGTTGGTGGCAGACGGCTGCAAAGGTCTGGCTTTGCCTGTGGACATGTTTACCTGTCATGCTCTCCTGCAGTGGGAATTGAGTTCTTCTTGCCCTGCCATGCAGAGGCCTGCAGTGGGGCCAGGAGAAGGGGCGGGGCCAGGTCTGCAGTGGCAAAGGGACGTTCCCACTATTAGCAAAAGCAGGGGTCCTGCCCTCCTTCCCCTCTCAAAGAGGCAGAGCTGGCCTTCTAACTGCCTCCTGCTGCTTCAAAAACCCACAGTTGGAGATCCGGGAATATTATTCTTTTCCATCGAAAGACATTCCATTTCATGTGTAATTAAACGTGTGGTATCGCATTAATGTTTTCTTCTGAGCATTTTTTGGCAGCCTGAGACCCTGGGGTCTGGTGAGTGCAAAGAAAACACACACTTCTCAGAGAGCCGCCCTTCCTCTCCCTGTTCCCTCTTCCCCAACTTTTCCTGCCAAGAATCTCCTTCCTCCTCTGCCTACAGTTGCTCTCAGGACTCACCTTGTAATTCGAGAGCCGCCCAGGCTGTGGAGACCCTCTGTCCTTCTGTGGGGCATTGGGGTCTTAGCTTTCCAACTTTCGGTGCCTCCTCATCTGCAGAAAGCATCCTCACCGCCCACGTGGAGCTCGGGTGGTGACGACCAAGGGCGACAGGAGTAGGTGTTATTGGAAGAGCATTTCTGTCCATATAGATGTGAAGTCAGTTAAAGGGGCAACGGAGGAATGACGGAAGGATGGCTTGGTGGCAAGGTCCACCTGCACCAGAGTTTAGAGTCCAGCGGGTCACTTCTAACAGCTGGGTGATCGTGGGCAATTGCTTCATCACCTTCAGCTTCAGCTTCCTCATCTGTAGCACTTGGGGAGCAATGTACTATGTTTAAGAGAGCTGTGAAGAAGAGACAAGGCGTCTCGAGTGTTACTTAGCATGGTGCCCAGCTGTGGAATGAGTACTCAGCCCATGGCATTTTCATTATTAATAAGGGCACAGGGGATGACAGTGAGCTAAAAGGGACAAGGGCAGAGCGAGATGGAGTCAATGGGGAAAGATCCGAGAGGCTTTAAGACAGAGCCTAGGAACCAATTGTTGTTATTATTGTTATTTTAGTTGCTAAGCTGTATCTGACTCTGGGACGCCATTGACTGTAGCCCACCAGCCTCTTCCGTCCATGGGATTCCCCAGGCAAGAATACTGGAGTGGGTTGCCATTTCCTTCTTCAGAGGATCTTCCCAACCCGGGGATCAAATCCACATCTCCTACGCTGGCAGGCAGATTCTTTAGCACGGAGCCACCTAGGAAGCCCAGGAACCAATTGGGAACTCGGTATTACAACGGGCCAAGGAAGAAGGGAAGGCAGGGTGGTTAGAAAATCCATCAGCGCTCAGCTAAGGGAACTTATGGACAGCCCTGAGGGGTGCTGTTTCTGTGCCCCCTAGGTGACAGCCTTTAGGGAAGGATAATGTCTGCATGGCATGCACACCTGGCTTCCTAGGACAGAAATTAACCAAAGCATCCAGTTGGCCAATGAATTTCTCTTAAGACATTTTGAGTCTGACCGAGGGAGCATGTGGCTTTGGGGGTCTGACTTTGCTGTTGACATACAGCAGAGTTAGGATCACCATTATTTATAACTACTGACCCTGGGAAACCTGGTTTTTCTCTATGGATCAATAGCAATCTTTAGTAGGTGGCTGCCACTGCCTTTGATGTCTTTATTCCACTGTTTGACAAACTTCTTTGAGCAAACTATTTTGGACCTGAAGGAAGAAGGGGTTGGACATAGTGGTGGCTTGTTCAGTAGGCTGCCGGTGACTCCTTGATCACCGTTGGCTCCGCCCCCCAACCCCCGTGCAAACTCATGCCATTTTATTTCAGAATATCACCACGCTTTCCAAGTTTCTTTCCAAGCCACTATTTTGTTCACAGGTAGATCAAGCTCTTTGTTGAAAGCAAAATCTTGCAGAAAGGAAGGAAAAGTTCTGTTGTGAAATGTCCTATAGGTTTCAGATATTTTCTATTATCTCTTTGACTTAAATTTTATTACATTAGTTGCCTCAACAACTCTGCTAAGTAGATATTGAAGGTTCCCATTCTACATATGGGCTTTCCAGGTGGCACAGTGGTAAAGAACCTGCCTGCCAATGGAGGAGATGTAAAAGATGTGGGTTCAATCCCTGAGTCAGGAAGATCCCCTGGAGGAGGTCTTGGCAACTCACTCCAGTATTCTTGCTTGGAGAATCCCATGGACAGAGGAGACTGGCAGGTTACAGTCCATAGGTTGCAAAGAGTTGGACATGACTGAAGCGACCTAGGATGCACGCATAATGACATGTATCTACCATTATTTTTTTTAAAAATATTTATTTATTTGGCTGAGCAAGGTCTTAGCTGCAGTACGTGGGATCTTTGTTGTGGCACACTGAATCTTTAGCTGTTGCAGCAAGTGGGATCTAGTTCCCTGACCAGGGATAGAGCCCCAGGTCCCCTGCTTGGGAGTGCAGAGTCTTGGCCACTGAACCACCAGGGAAGTCCCCACAGGATGAGGATTTCTGATGAACCAGCTATCCTGTGGGAACGGGAGGCTATCTAGGTGGCTTGCTCTGCAGGAACCATTGGTGATTTTCCCAGAAAAAGGATTTAGGGAAGAGCCATCCCAGAGTGGCCAGGAACCCTTTCCATTTCCCCAAGACCACTCCTCACTGTGTAGCAGCCCCTTGCTCTCTTGGGCAACCCGCTCTGCGCTGGAGGCTGGGAGGTCTTCCCACGTTCTGGGATCTGCGTCCCCCTCTCCCCTCCTCCCCTCCCTGGGTCCTACCTCCTCCTCTGCCTGGGTCCCCTCCTCCCCTGGCTGGGTCCCCTCCTCCCCTGCCTGGGTCCTGCCTCCTCCCCTTGTGACCCAGACTCTGCTGGGCCGGCCAGCCAGGCAGTAAAAGGAGATTGATGCCCTTGCCTCCTAGGAAAATCCATCACTTTTTGGCGTGTGGGTCAGATGGCTTCACCAGAGGCAGCTCTGAGCTGCTGCACAGTGCGAGCTAAAAATAAACACACCAAAAAGGTCCAAATAGCCGTTTGGGCGTCTAAGATGGAAATGGCCTACTCCCGCCACTCCCTGGGGGCCCGTGCAGCACCCTTTCCTCCCACACTCTTCCCCACCGACACCCTTCTCCTGGGGGCTTCTGGGGTGGGTGGGCCGAGGAGGGCTCCTCCTCTTTCCCTGGGGAAATGGCTGCCTTCCATCCGGGAATGGACAGGGTAAGAGAAGTCGGGCCAGAGTAGAAGAAGCAGGAAGGCGGAGGACTGAGCTTCTGGGAACTGACTGTCTCCTTCACAAAGTGGAGAAAGACTCAGAAAGTTGGCTTCAGGTATCAGAAAGCACACAGACTCAGGAGCCAGAAAAAGAAGAGCGAGTCCTTTGGCCACGTCTTAGCTCTGCCAGCTTGGAAAAGTTACCTGCCTGCCTCCGTGTTTTCATCTGTGAAAGGGGTGCAATCACACCTACCTCTCAGTGTTATCGTGAGAATGGCATGTGGAGCAGATAACAGGACTGGGAACCCATGAATCCCTTTACCTACGCCTTCTTCCCCTTTGGGTTCAGAGAAAGAAGCTGCGCAGACAGAGTTCTGGGATCTCGAGTCTTGTTGGTACACAGGGTTCTCCACATGGAAGTGATTAGTTTCATGTGTTTGGCTCCGGTCCAGCCTCTCCATCGCTGAAGCTCCCACGTTACCTCGTGGAGCTCTTATCCCCACGGCTGGAGGGAGGGTCTCTCTTGGGGAAGGATTTACGGTGGGATGGAATCTGGTTTGATTTTCTATTCCTTCTACTACCCCTCCTCAGGTCTCCTCACTCCATCTGTGGACTAAACTCAAGTATTGGTCTCAAAATACTTGTCCCTGCAGATGACTAGAGTCCAGCGATGTTATTCTGAGCCACTGGGTGTTTCCAGGTCTCTGAAGGAGATCCATTCGCAGACCAGGGGCAGACATGCTGGTCCACAGGTGGCTTCTGCTTCACATTTGCAGAGGGCAGATGAGTTCCCAGTGTCATGGCCACTTGCTCTCAGCCACGTTCAAGGCCCGCAGCTGTCAAGCCTGTGACCTCCTGAGGCTGGGGGTTGGCAGCTGCCCTGGGGCGCCTGTGTGTGCTAAGTCACTTCAGTCATGTCCAACTCTTTGCAACCCCATGAACTGTAGCCCACCAGGCTCCTCTGTCCATGAGATTTCCCAGGCAAGGATACTGGAGTGAGTAGCCATTCCCTCCTCCAGGGGATCTTCCCGACCCAGGGATAGAACTCACTTCTCTTATGTCTCCTGCATTGGCAGGTGGGTTCTTTACTACTAGCGCCACCTGGGAAGCCTGGGCACTTAACTCCTGTGAAAGGGGTGCAATCACACCTACCTGGGCACTTAAGGAGATTTGGAGGGAGCATTGAGAAAAGGCCCCCCTCTAAACTGCTGCCACAAGACTTGTCTGAATCTTCCAAGGCTTGCGATTCTTGCTGCCAAGGGAGGGAGAGGAGATGGAGGGTTCTAAGACGTGACTCAGGCTCAGCAGCTGGAGAATGGGGCCCTGCCCTCCATAGACATTTTCCCTTCTCATTCTGGACTCACTGTAGCCAAGAGTCAGAAGCTGGGGAGGAGGGTGGGGAGCTGGTGAGAGCACCCAGCTCAAAGTTGGACTTAAGGACCCAGGAATATATGGTTATCCAAATGGTTGTTTTGAGTTTTCTGTAATATCTTATGGAAAAATGCAAATGAACTTTTTGGCTAGCCCAATATATACTGTGGGCTTACCAGATGGTGCTAGTGGTCAAGAATCCACCTGCAATTCAAGAAATGAAAGAGATGCAAGTTGGATCCCTGGCTTGGGAAGATCCCAGGGAGAAGGAATGGCAACCCACTCCAGTATTCTCACCTGGGACATCCCATGGACAGAGGAGCTTGGGGGGCTGCAGTCCATGGGATCACAAAGAGGCAGACACAACTGAAGTGACTTAGCATGCACAAGAACCCTGAGGCAGCTGCCAACCCCCAGCTTGGCATGACTGAGTAACTGAACACATTGTATACTGTAGCCCTGCCTTTGTAGAGGAGTGTCCAGGAAGTAAGCAATCTAGAGAGTCATGGTCTCCACTGTGAGGATGAGGGCTGGAAGCTCTGAAATGGGGCTTGATGAGGCCATACAGGTAAGTCCAGGATTGCAGGCCTCCTCCTGGTCTTCTATTGGTGATGCCTGACTTATATTTGTGGGTGTGGAACTTGTTGAGGCCAGTCTGCTAAGGCGAGCATCAGTCATCAGCTGGCTGAATTCTTGCCCCTCACGTCAACCTATTCCACTGATTCTCAAAGAGGTGTCCTGGACGGCCAGCCGTACCAACATCACCTTGGGAATTTGTTACAGAAGGCAAATTCTCAGGCCTCAGCCTGGACCTCCTGAATAGGAATCTCAGGAAGTAGGGCTGAGTGATCAGTTTTCATAAGGCTTCTAGGTGATTTTATTTTCATCCTGTTGAAATGTTGTTGGAGGCTGGAGTTGAGGAGGGGTCTGAGGCCAAAGAGGGCTTTTCCATAAAAGGCCTTGCCACTCTGACCTGTCCTGGTGTTCTGGATTCGAGCTCCCTTTCAACCACCAGTTGGCAATTCCTGACTTGGCCCTCATTTTCCCTTCATCAATAATGATGAAAACACCAAAACACACATGGTTTCAGAGGACTTGAAGGTTTACAAACCTTTACACATAATAGCTCCTGTAGCAGGTAAGTGGAACTTGGGTTATATGATACTCCTCACCCATTTTACAGATGAGGAAACTGAGACTCAAGATGTTTTGTGAGGTGGGCAAGCCCATAGTGGCGGAGGAGCCAGGTCCTGATCCAGGTGCCCTTGACTTCCTATTCCTGACTGACCCCTGTGGGTTCAGAGGTGCGGGCATGGTCTTAGGAAGCTACCATCCTGTTACCACCCCCATCTCCACTCTTAATCCCACCAGGGCGCTCATCTTTTGGGACCTGTGTATTATCAGTAGTCGCCTGGGAACGATTGTGCAGCGCTGAGCAGATGGTCTCCCTGAAGAGGTCCTGACCTCTCATTTTTTCTTGGTGGGGGACCCTTAGCCTTCCCCTTCAAGGCCAAAATATCCCATTCCTCAGAGGCTGGGAAATAGCAGCAAAGAGTGTGAAAAGGGAACCCATTTTTAATTCCCTTTCTGTAAAGATGGGGGCGAAGCCCCGCAGTATGTGGTAGCTCCCCAGCCACCCCATGGCCTGGGAGCCTGCAGGTATGTCTTGCTGAGAGGAAAGAAAATGCTGTGTAAATGCTTCCTCCCACAGATCCCGGAGGGCAGGTCATCTGGGACACAGCAGGGCTACCAAGAATTCTGATAGGAAAAAAAAAAAATTGTGTAATCTGTTATAACGAAAATCGCCCCTCCCACCTCCGCTAAGCAAAACGCTAACCAAGGCCTGGGAGCCACATCCGTCTGCTCTGGTCCTGTGTCCCCTCGCCCTGGGGGACAGTCTGCCCTGGTCCTCTGTCTTCAGTGTTCATTTTTTTGACGAGGTCATTTGAGACAGCGCTCTTTCCTGGCTCTGTAATGCTCTTCATAAAGTGAATGCAGGTATTTAATGGGCTTCTGCCTGTTGAACGATGAATGGAAAGGTCGGTGAGTAATCTCTGGCTGGCTCCCCCCGTCGTCAGCCCACTTCTTGTACGATTCCTTCGAAGCATTCTTTCCAAATAGGTGGGAGGGCTGAGGTCACAGCTTTGCTTCCTCCTGGCTGACAGACTTTAATTAGGTTGCTAAATTAGCCAAGATCGTAGCAGTCCTTCTCTCTCTCTGCACAGACCCTGGTTCTGGGGAGGTCTCTGGACTTGATTTTCTTATTTCATTGGTTTCTTTTTTGTGTGTGTGTGTCTCTCGGGGAGAGAGATTCTCATGTAGAGGCTTCCCCCCAGATCATTTTAACTTCCACTTTGTGGATTCTGTTGTGAACCAGACACTTTGCTATAGAAGCATTATAGACATCATAACAAAAGCCAGTGTGGTGTGTCTGTGTATGTGTGTGTGTGAGTGTGTGTGTGAGAGAGAGAGAGTGTGTGTGTGTGTGTACCAAGACCCTGGGCTAAACTCTTCATATGAATTATCTCATATAATCTTCCCAAGACTTTGGAAAGGAAGGTGTTGGTGTTCATTCCTGTTCACAGGTGAGGACATCGAGGCTGTGGACTGAAATAACTTTCCCAAGCTCCGAAACCAGCAGGGAGGAGGAATCAGGGTTCAAATCCGATTTTTGGTCACCCAGAACAGCTCATGGACCCACAGCACGCAGACATCACCTGAGAGTTTATTAGAGATGCCGAGTCTCAGACCCACTTGAGTCAGGACCCGTGTGATGCCCAGAGGACTCTTGTGCTCAGTACTTACAGCCAGTTATGCTTGAATCCTGGGTATTAAAGACTACTGGCTCTGGTTTCCCAGTTTCCAGCCGAGGCAGCTGTGATTTAGAGAGCTTCAGGGCTAGTCAGCTAGAGCCGAGATTCTTTTCTGGGTAAGACTCAAATCACTGCATGTTGCCCATTTTTACAGCCAAGGTAAGAAGCTGGAGCTCGTCTGGCCCCGCCGTGGCCTCCAAGGCAGAGCTCCCTGCCCTGGACCCCTGTTCTCCCCAGACCTCTGAGCCTCCAAGGAGAGAACGAGCACCCGAGACTGACCTGGCTGCTCTCCTCTGTCCCCTCCCGCAGACGTGCAGCACATTAAAAGGAGAGACATCGTGCTGAAGCGAGAGCTGGGCGAGGGAGCCTTTGGAAAGGTCTTCCTGGCCGAATGCTACAATCTCAGCCCCACCAAGGACAAGATGCTCGTGGCTGTGAAGGTAATGCTCAGAGGGACGTGGGCCCCAGTAAGGAAGAGGGGTGTGGCTGTCGGCCATGGGGGTGGGAAAGAGAGGCTCGCTCCATTCTGGAAGATGGTATCAATGAACGTTATCAGATGCAATCAAAATGGTATAAACTAATGTAATCAGATGCACTTGCTCCAAGGTTCATGAAGTTTCCTCTGGACCCTTTGGCTTCAGAGGTCACGAACTGTGACACACAACGGAGGGCTGTGCCTGAGGTGCAGCTGGAGGGATAAGCGAAGCCCATGATGGACCCTGGTTTTATTCTGGAGGCCCTGGGCTCACCCCTGTCCCCCGCTGACCCTCTTCCCTTCTCAGGGTCTTTACAGGATGTCTGTCCATGCCCAGAAAGTCATCTCATCATTTCTCCCGAGTACAGCTGCATGAGGGGTGGGTCGCTCATGGAGGCCCCGAGAGCCACTGCTCACAGCAGCAAACGTCACAGGGAATAGGAGGTGGGCTGGTGGAGAGGTCAGGTGCTGAGCCTAGGGAGGAGAGTGAGTGGGGTTGGAAGACATGCTCAGCTACCTCCTTGGGATCCAGGTTCAGCTCCCAGGGGACAGCATGCCTGAGGGCTACTGTCTCCTGGCAGCTGCTTACTTAGGTCCAGGAACCACAGGGTTTTTGTGTTGCTGAGCCAGCTGAGCAGATTTGCAGCTGGAGTCCAATAGCCTGGGGCAGTAGGCAAAGGACTTTGCTACTGCCAGTTACCCTCCCCCACCCTTGCTCCAGCTTCTGTCAGTCAGTGTTGGACAAATCTTTGAACCCGATTGACACAGACAAGAATCAAGTGGGCTCCCTGAGGCACCCGCGGGTCTGGGGAGCCCTTCTCTGGAGCATGGAGTGGGCTGTGCGGGGGTGGGTGTGGTGAGCAGGCCTCTGAGGCTGGAGTGAATTCTGCTCCACGGACAGAAGACTGGGAGCTGATACCCTCCCCACAAGGACTCTCGCCAGGGCCTTGAAAGGCCACTCTTTAACACTGAGGGCTCTGACTAAGCCGCTCTCTTGATGGAAGCTGAATGTTTCTGTGGCTTTGGGGATCTCTGTCTGGTGTGTCTGCAGAGGGTAAGTCCCGCTGTAGATGCAGACAGTGATGTGTGGGCTACAGGCATAGCATGGGAGTCAGAGGCCTGGGTGGGCATCTAGCCATCACTGATTAGCAGTGTGACCTTGATGTTTAATCTCTTTGAGCCTCAGTTTCATTATCTGTATAATCAGTTCAGTTTAGTTGTTCAGTCTGACTCTTTGCAACCCCATGGACTGCAGCACCCCAGGCCTCCCTGTCCATCACCAACTCCTGGAGCTGCTCAAACTCATGTCCATCGAGTCAGTGATGCTGTCCAACCATCTCATCCTCTGTTGTCCCCTTCTCCTCCTGCCTTCCGTCTTTCGCAGCATCAGGGTCTTTTCTAATGAGTCAGCTCTTTGTATTAGGTGGCCAAAGTATCGGAGCTTCAGTTTCAGCATCAGTCCTTCCAATGAATATTCAGGATTGATTAATAGGTGATATAATAGTTCTTCTTTACAATTTTTGTGATTAAATTATATAAAATGAAAAATGTTTCATATACTGCTTGGGATACAGTAAATGTTAGGAATGAGTCATTGCTCTTTGTTTTTGTCAACACCATTATACTTTGGTTTTAAGGTTCTTTTATTCATTTTGTTGTTTAGTCTCTAGGTCATATCTGACTCTTTCATGATCCTGTGGACTGTAGACCTCCAGGCCCTTCTGTCCATGAGATTTTCCAGGCTAGAATGCTGGAGTGGGTTTCCATTTCCTCTTCCAGGGAATCTTCCCAACCCAGGGATCAAACCCACATCTCTTGCATTCAGGCAGATTCTTTAGCACTGAGCCACCAGGGAAGCCTTCTGTTTGTTTACTTATTTATTATTTATTTTTGACCATGCAGAAGGTGAGATTTTAGTTCCCTGACCAGGGATGGAACCTGTGGCCCCTGCAGTGGAAGTTCAGAGTTCTAACACTGGACCACCAGGGAAGTCCCAGCATCATTATTCTTGATGTTGAGAGTAGCCAAGTGTGCTTAGACATGTGACGTATGACCTGCCAAGCTTACATTGACCATCTAGAATAGGGGTTGTTGAACTTCTTCTCTAAAAGCCAGATAATAAAAGTTGTAGGCTTTGAGGACTGTAGGCTCTTCCTTACAGCTACTCAATTCTGCTCATGTAGTGGGAAAGCAGCCTAAACCATACATAAATAAATGGGGGTGGTGACTGTCTTCCAATGCATTTTTATTTTTTATAAGAATGGATATTGCCTGTCGACCTCTGCTCTAAAAGATAAATAAGGAACTAGCGTATTGTCCCAGAAAAGGCTAATGCCTCTTATTGCCAGCTCTCTTATGAATAAACGTGCTCAGTGTGTCTCCATAGACGTGAGGTGGTCAGAGGAGCAAGGGTGTCTTTAAACTGCTTGGACCAGGAGTGTGGACTTGTCCCTACACTTAGAATCTACCCTGTCCTAAAATTTTTAATTTATAGGTTGACACTCCTCTACTGGGTGTTCCAGCATTCGTCTGGGGACTGGTGAATGAAACTGAACAATTTGTGCTTAGAGCAGGAAATGAAATGATGTCGTCAACCCTGGGAAGCGTTTCCCACTGAGTGTTGTGGTGTTAAAGGGCAGTGCCCAGACTGGGTAATGCAGAAAATGTGTTTCTGTTTTCACCCTTTTAAAACAGTTTCCTTTCCTCCTTGGGTCTGGGAACCTTGAGGAGATGAATGTTCTGGGATTTTATGCCATTTGCCGCCTGATGGAGCCGCCCAGCGCCCAGCCCCTGGAGAAGATGCTCATTTTCTCTGGAGAACAGCCAGGAAATGGTGCTTCCTGCTTCTCATCCTCTCTAGATTTTACTCCTTTCTTCAGACTCCTTCCCATTGAGTCTGTTCTTAGGTTGAGGCAGAGTAATTGTGGACATCCAGAGAACACATCCAAGAATAACCCCAAATTAAGTTTTCCCACAATTGTGGTTTTTAAAGCAAGATTTTTTTATTTATTTTTTGCCCAGCAATTGCTATGGTGGAAACAAAGAACAGAAATCCCAGTCTCTGTTCTGAAGACTGTTGGGGAGACAACAAGGGGATACCCATGAAAGAAGCAGAGCAGAGCAGAGCAGTGCGATTTGTATGTATGTGTGGTGTAAGAGTGACATTAGAAGCGTTTGAAATTTTTGATATTTTAAAATAAGTGGTGCCACCCTTAAATAGTTATTTGACAAGCAATAGTACTCTTGCCTTGAAAATCGCGTGGATGGAGGAGCCTGGAAGGCTGCAGTCCATGGGGTCGCTGAGGGTCGGACACGACTGAGCGACTTCACTTTCACTTTTCACTTTCATGCATTGGAGAAGGAAATGGCAACCCACTCCAGTGTTCCTGCCTGGAGCATCCCAGGCACAGGGGAGCCTGGTGGGCTGCTGTCGATGGGGTCGCACAGAGTCGGACACGACTGAAATGACTTAGCAGCAGCAGCGGCAGACTTACTCAAAAGAGTTTCCTCTGACAAATAGCTGATAAGAATATGAGAAAGGTGTCCAGCATTATTCATCATCAGAAAAATGCAAGTTGAACCAGAATGAGATACCACGGTACGTGAAGCAGAATGGCTAAGTCGCAGTGCCAAAACAAAGTGCTGATGAGGATATGGAGCAATTACAAATTTCATACTCTGGTGAAAGTATAAAGTGGTCTAACTGTTTTGAGAAACAGTTTGGTATTTTAGAACATTAGCGTCTGTGTGACCCAGCGTTTGCACTCTAGGTCTAGACCAGACAGGTTATCGATCTATCCATATAACTACCTACCTATGTGTCTGTCATCTATATCTGTTGATCTCTCTCACCTGTGTCTATCTATATATCTATCTAATGTATGCATCTATCTAATCTATTTATCTAGTCTCTCTACCTACCTACCTGTGTATATATCTATCATCTATATCTGTTGATCTCTCTGTCTCACCACTATATCTAATTGCCTATGGAGAGATATGTTTAAGAATGTTCATAAGTACTCTTTATAGCAGCCCAAAGCTGGAAACAACCCCAGTGTCCATCAGTAGCAGCACGGACAAATAAATGCGGTATATTCTTTCAGTGGAAACTCTTCAACAAGGAAAATGAATGAACTGCAGCTACATGCGACAACTTGGAAGAATCTCAAAATCAATCTTGAATGAAAAAAGACAGATACAGAAATATATTATATATGCATAGATACATGTGTGATTTCACTCATTTAAAAGTAAAAAAATAAGTAAAACTAAGCTCTAGCGTCTAGGGATATGTGTAGTTCTTCACATGTAATAAAATGTGTTTCAGTATATTAATAAAATTTGAAATTGAAATATCTCCACTCTAATAAAAGAAAAAGGAAATGGAAAGTAGCAAAACACCTAGACTGGAAAAGATGATGTGAAATGACTCTGAAGGTGTTGGGAAGTGTTGAGAACTGTGAAAGTTCTGGCCATCTAGATCCTTCCCTCCTATCCAACTCACAGCCCCACTGACACCCAGAGCTGGGAGTGAACATGAAACCTGATGTACATAGACGGGAGACTGGAAGAGGAAATGTCTTCAGATTTGGTGGGGGCGGAGGAGATCGGAAGGGAAAATTCCAGCTCTTCTCATTGCACTATGGATGCTACAGGAAGGGTCTAGCCAGCCACTTGCCTGGCTTCAGGGACTCCTTGGCAACCCCGTCTCCCTGAACCAACAGTTGGCAGCAGCAAGGAACCCCTGCTCCCTCCCATGCCCCTGGCTGGTGAGTGACCCATCATGAAGTTTGCCAGCGTTGAAGAAGATGCTGAAAGGCACACGAGAGTCTCTGAACTGGTTTTCCTCCTCAAGATTCCTCTGTTGGCATCTCTCTCCCAATTGCATCAACCCCTGGGACCTGGGCCACTTGCAGCTCTGGATTCCAGTTGCCAAAACAGACCCCTTGCCAATTACACAGGAACTTCAGGTTTAATCTGGGAGAGCTGGAAAGCCCATGCTAAAGGTGGAGAAAGAACTGGCAGAAGAAGAGGTGCAAGACTAAGAGAGACAGCGGTTGCTTTGTGCCCCGTCTCCCGAATGTGTAACTCCTATCTGCCCTGCAGTGTAGGGCACCAGCCCTAGGGATGCCGGCTGGCATTGCTCGAGAGCTGAGGACGGAATATCCAATGGCTGCCAATGGCGTCCAGACTGTGTGAGAGAATGATTTACAGAGATGGAGAGTGGCCATTTGGCTGGCCCCAAATTTGATCTGCTTTTCCCTCTCATAAATCCAGGGTTCACATAAATCTTCGTATTCTCCCATCCCACCCATGCTGGGTTCCTTTTTTTTCCCCTCTTCTTTTGCTTCATGAAAATAAATAAATCACTGGCAGTCATCCTATACATACCCACACCCCAGCTCATGCAGCTCAGGACCTGGGTCACCGAGAGAGATTTCCTTTCACCATGACCCTCTGCCTTCTTCTGTACCAAAAAAGCTTTGCACACATCTTTGTTCTGGTTGGATGTGAACCCAAGGCAACCGATGGCAGCCTTTATTATCAGGTAGCTTTTCTGAGAAGGCAGCCAGAGGTGAAGCAGAAAGCACATGAGATAAGAGCTGGTAAAAATCAGCAATGGACCAGGGGCCCTCTCACTTCCCTTTGACCTTGGCCCGCCCTCTAAGCCAGGCATCCTTGTCAGGCCCCTTTATTCTGCTGGCAGCCCACACTCTTCACCTTTCCTGACCCTCTCCTCTGCCCTTTCACATCTTTTAATTTCTGTGCCCACCATTCCCCCGGGGACCTACCCATTGACTTAATTGATCTGATAAATTAACTCAAGCAGGTAAGCTGGACAGGAATGTATCCTGGACTTCATGCTCAAGCTGTTACTTCTCGAATGATCTTTGGCAAATCACTTCCCTGTTCTGGACCTCAGTTTTCTCACCTATAAAATGGGAAAGCTGTATGAAGTGGCTTCCAGCACTGTGGTCAACATTAGGATCATTTATTCAACAGATTTTTGGTGAAAACTCCAAGTGTTGAAAAGAAGGAAGGGTGGTGCTTGTTGACATTGGAGTGAGCCTTGATCACTGGCTGGGAGACCATGGCCCTCGAGGCATTGCCACTGAGCTCTGAGACATCAAAGAAGTCCAGCACCAAGAGATCACTGTGGTCTAATTAAGTTCTTAGCTTCTGTCATTTAAGATGTGTGAATGTGTGCTGATTCCCAAACAGGATGGAGCATCAGTTTTTCCAACACCAGAAGTGAGCAGGTAGAAACCAATGATGATATCTAGGGCCCTTTTAAAGCTGTGAGTCCATCATCTCTAATGTATGCTAATGACTGATGGAGGTTTGATGGGCCCCCTCAATACAATTTTCACACATTCACATTCCTGCAGCGCTGTAAGCCAAGGCACCCCTGTGGATTTCAGCTAATGGGGGTTGCCGTGGCAAGAAAAAGAGGTCTGGCTAGGGAGGTTTTTCAATAGTAGCATCATCTATGGAGGAACTTAGTCAGCCTAAATAATCAGAAAAAGGCCAGAAACTGGCAGAGGGAATGAAAACTAATCTCCTGTTAGATTCTCACCACTCTGAAAATGACATGTGAAGCGCACACCCAGTCCTTCATTGCCTCATGTCCTGTCTCTTGGGGTTACTAAACTATCAATTGAAGCAAGTGGATTTTTGGCTCCAGTTGCCTTCTGATCTCATGGGGAGGGGAAGGAAGGCTGAAGGCATATGTGAACACACCTGCCCAGGCGGCTCCTCCTGCCAGGAATGACCCTCCCCTTCACAGTTCATCATTCGCCATGGCCAACATGGCTGCACCCCCAGGGCAGTGCCCTATTCAAGATCCCTTGGATGTGCTCTGGTCTCACCCTTCCCTTTTGGTCTTAGAAAGTCCCTGTTCACTGGCAAACTTTTTTTTAAGTCTTTATTGAGTTTGTTACAAAATTGCTTCTATTTTGTGTTTTGGTTTTTTGGCCAGGAGGCATGTGGGATCCTAAGTCCCCAACCAGGGATCGAACCTAAGCCCCCTGCATTGGAAGGTGAAGTCTTAACCACAGGATCACCAGGGAAGTCCCAGATAACCCTTTTGAGCATTGCTCTTCCGTTTGTCTTCCTGGGTCCCAGGGCAAGGGGCCTGGTCTAGTGCTTCCCCTGCATACTGGATTCTCCAAAAGGGGCCAAGGTGTGACATTTCCATGGCTGCCAGCTGCCCACCCTCCCGTCCTACCCTGGGACTTAACGGGGTAGGCCAGGTGTGCCCCAGGCCCTAGTCCTGGCTGGGTCCTGGGGCTTCTGCCCATTGAATGCCATTCCCACAGCTGTAGTCCCCCTTATCCCCCAATGCTTCCATCTACAAGGAGGACGAAAATGCCTTTATAGAAGCCAAAGTGTTCACGTGCGTGCTTGTGTGCTAAGCCACTTCAGTCGTGTCCGACTCTTTGTGACCCCACAGACTGCAGCCCACCAGGCTCCTCTGTCATGGGATTCTCCAGGCAAGCCTACTGGACTGGGTTGCCATGCCCTCCTCCAAGGGATCCTCCCCACCTCCGCCTTACCAGGGATGGAACCCACGTCTCTTATGTCTCCTGCTTTGGCAGGAGGGTTCTTTACCGCTAGCGCCACCTGGGAAGCCCCGGTGTTTCTCTACAGATATTCACTTCGTCACAATCTAAAATCAAGGAAGAGAAAGAGTAAGGAAACTTAATTATGTTGTCAGCCTGATTTCGGATGGGCTGTGAGTATAGGCTAATTTGCAAAGTTAAAACGATTGGGGGCAGTGGTTTCCCCACTGTTTTAATTGTGAGACCACTTCTTCAGAGGAAATCTTAGGGGATGGGGGTCGTCCGGTATTCCACCTCCCAGCTCCCCCACTCCTCTGTCATTCACACTAATCTCAGAGGAAGCCTAGGGCTTCCTAGCTGGCAGATGTGACATAGATACCAGAAAGTTGGCTTCTGTTTCTATAAGGTTCACAGTGCTGAAGGAAGCACGAGTCAGGCCTGGCTTTTGTGACTTAGTCTCCTGGTCTTTAAAGCTCGATTAAGATCTTACTTGTTGGGGATCAGCATTGTGTTTGGGATGGGCACCAACTTTCTTCCCGGGAAGGAAATAGACAAGCCCCGGCCTCTAGTTGCTAATAACCGATGTCCCATGCTGTTTCCAGGCCCTGAAGGACCCCACCCTGGCAGCCCGGAAGGATTTCCAGAGGGAAGCCGAGCTGCTCACCAACTTGCAGCATGAGCACATCGTCAAGTTCTACGGGGTGTGTGGTGATGGGGACCCCCTCATCATGGTCTTTGAGTACATGAAGCATGGAGACCTGAACAAGTTCCTCAGGTACGCCGGGACGGCCACCCCCTCCTGTCACCCCACTGAACCCCTGGGGTTCTCTCTGCAGCCAGAAGTCCCATTGCTCCTCTGAACACTTCAGTCTGGGGATTAGAAACGAGAAGCAGCCTTTCATTCTTCTACATTACCTCCTGAGCAATTGGATGCGGGCCTTTGCCCCTGATTTCTCGGGAGGGAAGTTGAGGATGCTATGAAAAGTGACCTGCACTCTTCTTCCCGATTCTCAGGAAGACTGAGAAGAAGGGCGAGGTCTGGAATGGCTCCAAGGAGGGACTGCCAGCGTGTAACTTCCAACTTTAAGATTCTAAAGGGCCAGTTTTCCCCCTGATGTTCTAAATAGCTTTCCGACTTTATGTCTTATGTCCTCACTTGCAAAGTGAGGCGAGTTCCTACCACGCCTCCTGAAAGCCTCCTTGTCAGAGACTTTTTGATGATGAATAAGAAAGGACAAGGTTACAAACTCATGGGGAGACAGATGGTTGAAAAAAAGGGCAGATTTTCCTCCAGATAAATTTAGAACTGTGCTATCCAGTACAGTAGCCATATATGGCTGTTTAAATTTAAATCTACAATGACTAAATTTAAGTAAAATGTAAAAATTCCTCCATCTCTCCAGACACACTTCAAGTACTCAGTGGCCACATGTGACGAGTGGCTACCATATTGGACAATGTGGTACAGAGCATTTCCATTAATAGAAAGTCCTGTGGGCTGGCACTGTTCTATAAGGACTGGATTTTTTTTTTCGTAAAAAGGGTTTCCCCAAGCCTGGAGCAAGATCATCTGGATTTTGAGAGGCTCTTGATAGAGCTTCTAAGAGACTGGAACCCCAGCCAGAAGTGCTGGATGGAGTTACAAGTATGGGTTGGGAAGATGTGAAATCTACCTTCCCCAGAGAAGATAGCATCTCACCAATCGAGCAGAGTTAGCATTTCTCTGCCTCCCATACCTGCTGTCTCCAATTACTGCCTAGATGTGGAGGGAGCAAGCATGTGTGAGAGTGTGTGCAATCCAGGGTCTCATAAAACATATTGAACACTCAGGCCCTGGATGCTTTTAGGGTGTGGTCTTTGCATAGCCAACTTTTGAGTTCTACTGCTAAGAATGAGATTTCCAGAGCTCATGTGTGAGTTATGGTAAACTCTAGCATACTCCTCTAAACCTGATGAGCATTTCCTTGAAGTGGGACATTCAAATGAGTGCTTTGCTTTGAAGAGGAAATGGAAAGGGTAGATACCAGGTTTCCAAAACTGGCCCTAGAGGATTTGAAAGTATCTGTAGGATGTTCTAAAGCTCCTAAACTTGATTTCATGGTGAAATTTACTCCTTTCCTGAAGAACTAAATCCTTAGCATGAGACAGACTTGGGTTCATATCCTGGATATGTCTTAGTGATGTAACCTAGAACAAGTTATTAACTCTTAATTCTCTCCTGGAAAACAAGACTATTCATAACTGCTTCATATGTTTGTTGTTATGAGTATTCAGTGACTATATTTGTGTAAAGCCTGGACAAGTGTTCAACCAATGGCAGCTATGATTAAAATTATTGCAATATTATTTTATCAGACCTGTGAACCATGATAGTTTCTAAAACAAACAGCATCTTTTCTCAGTACTTGAGATCTTCCTCTTCCTGTGCTTCCATTCTTCTGAAGTCAAGGGATATGTTCTGTTTTTCCATCAAACCCTCCTCATTGATTCAATGGTACATTCAGACCTAAGCAACCCCACCGGCAAGGCTAAAGAGAGGTCCTGAGTACAGCTCTATGTCCCTGTCATGCCTACTCTATGGGAAGAGGAAGAAAAAGAGGGTAGAAGGTCCTTCCTGCTCTCGCATCTCCCAGTTGGTGGGTTTTAGAGAATCCAGTGCATTCTTCCAATAAACTGGAATGGAGCTTGTCTGCTGGTCCATCTTCCTTCTGAGCTAATGCAGTTGCTCTCCTCTAGAGGCATGAGGGAGGCAGAGCCCATGAGGGAGGCAATGCCCACAGGAGATAATAAAATGAACGTGTTTATATTTAACGGTGCCTTTCAGTGGAAATTGGAGAAGCAATAAAACAGGCCAAGGCTTCTCTGTACAGTGGGGCTCCTTGGCTCACAACTTCATAAATAAAGGCCTGGGTGTGGTTACGGCTCACTGGGCTTCCTGGAGAAAAGATGAATACTAAAAGTGACTGATATGACAGGGCAAGGTGTTTGGATAACAGATCTGAGCCATGATTTGGGATGCAGTGGGTGCTGTGGGGCCCAGGTCTTTGCCTAGGGTCACAGGCTCTCTTCATCCTGTCCTGTCATCCACGGAAGTTGCCCAGTCCTAGGCAGGGGAGTGGGGAGGCTAGGAGTGTAAACTGAAGAGCAGTGCTACCCACAGTGTGGACTGTATCACTACTGGAAGCATCATTACTGGGAGCTTGCAGGAAATGCACTGAAAGAGCTCTACCTAGCCAATCAGAATCGTAGGGGGCGGGGCTCAGGAATCTTTTTAACAAGCCCTCTGAATGCTTAAAGTTTAAAACTCTCCTCCATAGTCATGTGTCACCCATGCGGCTGCTGCAAGACTTTGGCCAGACGATGTCCCTTAGTTTCCTTATCTCAGAATTGGGGTGGGGGGGGATGATTAAGGGAATTAGTACATTGGAGATACGTAAAGCTATGCATGGAATGTAGTCAGGGTTCTGTAAGTGTTAATTATTGTTTTATTAATTACTCTATAGTAGACATGAAGGAACTGGGAAGCCCCTGGATGGCAGTAAAATATCCAAAAGAGTACGTTCACTCCTTGATTCATTAAAACGAGTCTGCTGTCTTCTTAGCTGGGAATCTTAATTGTCATATTTCACCCTAATCAGGCTCACATAATGGAGTTTGGGGTAGATAGAAATAGGCCACAAGGAGGCTGAGAAAAGGGATTTCATTTATCTCTGCGGTGCATTCCAGAGACGAGGAAATCAAGAGGGCGTTTCTCCTTGATCTGAACTCTCTCTGCTCCCTCCCTTCTCCTCCTACCCTCACCCCTACAGGGCCCACGGGCCGGATGCGATGATCCTTGTGGATGGGCAACCGCGCCAGGCGAAAGGCGAGCTGGGGCTCTCCCAGATGCTCCACATTGCCAGTCAGATCGCCTCCGGCATGGTGTACCTAGCCTCCCAGCACTTCGTGCACCGGGACCTCGCCACCAGGAACTGCCTGGTTGGAGCCAACCTGCTGGTGAAGATCGGAGACTTTGGCATGTCCAGAGATGTCTACAGCACCGATTACTACAGGGTAAGGGGGCCACCCCCGATGCAGCATCCATGGCCCAGCTAGCACCTTGCTCACATGTCTCCATCATTGTCCATTAACCCTGTTACTCTGCAGCACCCGCATATACTCCTGTGCCCAGGTATACACTTGATGCTTATCCTTTGGCCATGCCTGCATCTCTGCATACCTGTCAGTTTTTCTCTTGATAGCTTACTCATCCCTTCCACCTGGATAGGAATACACGACTATATCCTTACATTGCAATGACATATGCACTATGTTCTTATGTCCATCAGTACTCATTCTTCATGTAAACAGATACCAATATATACATGTATATTCATCTATATGCATATGTCCCCCAGTGCACACATGGACAAGCTCAACTCGATGCTACATTTTAACATCTTTCAACGCGGTTCCCTACCCGGCCTCACCCACAGCACATTATTGTTCTTTAACATTATCTGGTGACCATATAGGCTCATTTGCAAAGACAGATCTCAGTGAGAAGGCAGAACCCAACACAAAGGATCAAAATGGTTAGTGTGTTGCTGAGCAGAATTATCCAAATGGTATAAGAAAGATGAGCGAAGGAAGCAGGTTCTCCTTGCCAGCTTTGGAGACAGCTGCAAATGGGCCTTAGGGGAAACTGTTTGATGGTGAGAGGAAACACCATGTTCAACTTTACTTCAATACAGTTTTCTACTTTATATTAATAGGTATCTTACTTTGCACCCCCCACATTTTCCCCCTTAATATTTGAGAATCTTTTTCCCATGGATCATGGAGTGATTCTGACAATGTTATTATTGCCAGGGAAAGGACAAGTGGGCATGAGTGGCATTTTTTTTTTCCCAAAGGAGAAATGTGGGTACAACCTGTATACAGAGATACAATAACTTCTGCATATTGATTAGAGAAGCAGATGCTTCAAGTACATGGGAGATTTACTTTAGGGACTTTGAATGGATGAGGAGTTTGGATGGTATATAAGGAGAGGGTGGTGCAATGTTTTGGAGGTCGAGAGACAAGGCAGCAATTTCCCTCATCTTCTTTGTATGGAATGAATGATCATATTGTGAATCAAAGGACCCGAGACAGGGCTGTCTTTTTGGCCTGAGCACGGTGGGTCAGGAGGCTGGGAGTCTGGGACTGGCAGCTGCAAATCAACTCTGTCTGGATGCCCATGATGGCTTTGCCTAAAAAACATTGCCCAGACATTATCATGAATCACTCAAGACACTTTATCTTATATCTTTTTAACTTTTAATTTTGCTTTGGGGCATAACCAATGAACAATGTTGTGATAGTTCCAGGTGGACCGCAAAGGGACTCAGCCATACATATACATGTATCCATTCTCCTCCAAACTCCCCTCCCATCCAGGCTGCAACATAACATTGACCAGAGTTCCCTATGCTATATAGTAGGTCCTTGTTGATTATCCATTTTAAATATAGCAGTGAAGACACTTTATTTTAGCCATAACCTGGGGAAAAATGGAATATTTGAGAAACTGCTTTTGTGCCTAAAAATTGACATGTTCACAGTATAACTGAAAGATGGCAGATGATATACAATCATGAGGATATAAAGCAAAGTAGATCGAACAGTAGGGAAGGTAGAATGTCAGCAGAAAGCTACCTTCTGCTGACAGAAGAAACCATTCTTCTGTCTAGCCACCTGCCCAGTCTTAGCATCCCTAGATTTGGAAAAAGAAGCATAAATTAGTGGTAGGCATAGACTGATGGGCAGGGCAGACCTGCCAGGAAATATCAAAGTGGAGTCTCTCTTTAGCATCTAGACCATTTTTTTTCCAGTTGTTTCCAAGAGAAGCATTGGTGTGGTTACCAAGGGACCATGGGTCATAGATTTCTGAGTCTAGCTGGAGCTGGCACTATTTAATTGCCTCTGCACTCTATGTAATGGGGTTTGCTGGCCTGTCTGGCTGAGCTCAGATTTATGTTGGTGTTGATAAAAGCTGGGGATGGATCATTGTTTTTCTGTGTGAGGCGGATTTTGATTAGACCAATCTTGGGATCTTAGGAAATAGTATCTGAACAGCATGTGTGCAACCTCAGCTTCCAAACTTGCTTTAAGAAGTGCACTTAATATTTCTCCATTCTGATTTTAAAAAGAGAGAGAGAAAGAAAGAAAGAAAAGATCCCATCTCCAAATGATCTTGCTTTGCCCTGGCTTAAACAGTTGTGAACTATCACTCTTTACTCCTGGGAGAGTTACAAGAAGTAAATCTATCTCACTTCTGTGAGCTCTAGGGCAGGTTGGAATTCAAGGAAGGGAGTGAGATGGGAAAATGTTCTTATACTAGGTAGCCACAGTTCCCCTTTCACGAGGGCTAAGCCAGATAAGCAGAGGCCAGCTAGCTTGAAAATGTATGGTCCCAAAGAAGTATGAAATTTAAAAAAAGGAGAGCTATTGCAATCCAAGGTCTTCCTCAGTGGCTCCTGTGGGCTAAGGCACTTCAGTTGTGTCCAATTCTTTGAGACCCTGTGGAGTGTAGCCCTCCAAGCTCCTCTGTCCATGGGATTTTCCAGGCAAGAATACTGGAAGGGGTTGCCATCCTCTTCTCCAGGGGATCTTCCCAACCCAGGGATTGAACCCGCATCTCTTATGTCTCCTGCATTGGCAGGCTGGTTCTTTACCACTAGCGCCACCTGGCAAAGAATCCACTGGCAATTCAGGAGACTTGGGTTCTGTCCCTAGGTTGGGAAGATCACTTAGAGGAGGAAATGGTGACCCACTCCAGTGTTCTTGCCTAGGAAATCCCATGGGCAGAGGAACCTGGTGGGCTACAGTCATGGGGTCCCCAAAGAGTCAGAAACAACTTAGTGACTAAATAACAACATTGCCGTCAAAACACAGTGCTCCATCAGAGAGCTACATACCCCACTGATGGTGGGTAGATATTATACTCTCCATATTCAAAGATCAGCTGGGTCATTTCTTCACGTTCAGATGCTCACAATGCTTTAATATGAACACAGCCCCACTCCCACTTCTGTAAAACAAAAGACTTGCCTGAGGTCACATCAGTAATAAACTAGTAATAAACTAGGAAGTCTTATTATTCATACTGGATGACATCGAGGTGACAAAGGAGTTCTGTACTGAGTGCAGTCTTACCTGTGTTCACAACCTAACACGGCCATTAACCGCCACGGAATGTCAATGTGTTTTCCTGAAACCTTTATGTAATCGTCCCATTTTTCAAACGAGGACAAACATAGTCTCTCAGTTGAGTTGTTTTTGATGTTCAGCAAGTTAATATGCATAAAGAGCCTGGAATACACTTCTAACTGGAGAAATTATTGTTTGTTTTCCTTAGTTCCCATCACACCCAAGGCAGGAGAACCTCAGGGATAACCTTACTTCCAGGTGTAAGTTTTGGGTCAGAGATAAGGCCCTCCTGACCCACTGGAAATTAAACTGGGATAGCACAGCTTCCCTGAAGGAGCAGATCTTTATGTTGACCACCTAGGGAAAATTTCCCTCCCAAGGTTTCAACTTAACCAGAAATACCGGGTCATCAGTACTTGCCTGTTCTTCTGGTCGGTGTTTATAAGGTCCTGCTCATGAATCTTAGAGCCAAGCCCGTGTGCAGGTGATTTATGAAAGATTCTTTTGTTTGTTTGTTTGATACACCAGCTGAGACTCCAGGGGAAGGTGGTAATTTATTAGATAGCAAGAACACTGAAGGACTCTCTCTGCAAGCTGACACCCAGGACAGGTTTGCACCTCTGTGCTACCGTATGTTACTGAAAGCTACTGGGTCTAGGAGTTTGCTGGTTTCTGGTGCCTAACCCAGCTTCATGCATGTGTGCTAAGTCATGTCCTGCTGTTTGCAACCCCATGAACTGTAGCCAACCAGGCTCCTCTGTCCATGGGATTCTCCAGGCAAGACTACTGGAGTGGGTTGCCATTCCGTTCTCCAGGGGATCTTCCTAACCCAGGGATGAAACCGGCATCTCTTATATCTCCTGCACCAGCAGGCAGGTTCTTTACCACTAAGCCCCCTGGGAAGCCCGCCTTACAGAGCTACATGCATAGCACTCTGGTGTGTGCGTATGTTGTGTGTGTGTTTGTATGTGTATATGTGCGCTCCCCTGCCCAGTGTAGATTCCAGGATGTGTTTAGGAGGGCAGAGGAAGTGGAGATAAACTTCTCCTTCTAGTCTTCCTTTTAAATTTCTTAACACAAAGAGGTGCCATCTGGCTCGTGTACAGATGATATGAAAGTGATGCGCAAAGGGGAACTGCCTAATTTCCTGTTACACGTTTAGAGAGAGAAAAACAAACAGCTCTGCCCCAGAGTGAGTGCCAGAGTGATTTGTTCTGTCTTCTTAAGACTGTGCCCCATGACAGATCCCTTTTCCTTGATGGGTCACTGGCTCAGCCACTTCAGAGATTGCCTTTAAACAGGCTTTCACAAAGGTGGGTTTTGAGTACCATTATATCTATCTCAGAGTATCAGACAACACTGCAAGTTGAGGAGTCAAGTCTGGAATTAGGAAAGTCCTAGAAGAAGAGGAGGTTGGGGTTTCCAGGAAAGAAATGTTTTCAGATGTTTTGATTTGGAAGGGAGATGGTATGTTGATACAGGAAGAGTGGTGGTGGAGGGGCTTGGTGCTCCAATCTTACTGGACCAAAGGGCCAGGAGAGTGCCTTCCTGTTCACTCTGCCATCCTCTGTGCCTGGCACAGGACCTAGAACCTGGCAGACACCCAGTGAAAATATGAATCAATGCATGGATGACGTCAGAGTGGAAATTCAGAGTGCAGGAAGTGGATGAAGCCAGACCAAGAAGAACCTGAATAGGCATCACTTTTGGGAGGGTTGGGGTCGGGGGGCTTCCATGCTCTGCAGAGCTGGGAGTCAGGATCCAGGCAGCAGGCTCCCCAGTTAATTTTATTTGTTATTTTTGACTGTGCTGGGTCTTCATTGCCGCACGGGCTTTCTCTTTTGTCGTAAGCCAGGGCTTCTCTCTAATTGCAGTGCACGGGCTTCTCATTGCGGTGGCTTCTCTTGTTGCAGAGCATGCGCTCTAGGGTATGAAGGCTTCAATAGTTGCAACATGTGGACTCAATAGCTTCAGCTCATGAGCTCTAGAGCACAGGCTCAGTAGCTGTACGTGGGCTTAGTTGTTCTGTGGCATGTGGGATCTTCCCAGATGAGGGATCGAACCGTGTTCCCTGCATCGGCAGGCAGATTGTTAACTACTGGATCACCAGGGAGGTCCTAGGCTCTCCAGATAAGATCTAGAGTAGATCGTATGTATTCCAGCTTCACTTAATAGTGACAGAGGTGACCACCCGAATGGTAGCAGCAGGGGACCCGTAGATGGATGACTCTGCCCTTGAATGCCTCCCCACCCTATCTCGTAAGCCCTCCCACTCAAACCAGCTAAAGAAGAAGTGCTCATTTTACACATGCTGATTGTGGCGCTTTGCACTTTCTCACCAGACTCTTAGTGCTATGCCAGGAAAATAAGAGGGTCTTCTAAGACCTTCCAGGTAAGTAAGAGGTCAGACATTGGTAGCCTTCATTTTATAGCTAAGCCTTGATGAGGGTTGGTGATGTCTTCACGGCTTTGAGATTCCTCAACAATAAGTCAGTGTTAGAACATTTCTACAGCTTTGGATGATTAACTCACCACGTGCATTTGCTAAACTTGTCCATGCTGGTTTATTTCCCCTTGTGCCAAATCCCATAGCCATTGAGGAGGTCTATGTGTTAGAGACAGGATTCAGTACAATTCCCTATGTGCAAGGATGAAGAGAATGCAATCTTTATTCCCAAGGGAATTAAATTTTCATAGGGTGGGACTTCCCTGGAGGCCCAGTGGTTAGGACTGCGCTTCCACTGCAGGGGTCTCTGGTTCAATCCCCAGTCCTGGAACTAAGATCCCACATGCCACAGAGGTGGGGGGAGCAAAAAAATTTTTTTCCTTAGGGAATATAAAACAGGAGGAAAATTTGTAATTCCACCGTAATGCAATCGGATGACCAATTTCAAAAGCCCATCTAATTAAATGGATGATTTGGATCTTGAGACAGTCAGTGGGTTGAATTTTAGGAGGAATGAAGATGGCTTGGAAATCAGCAAACTGAGAGAGGGATCTAGAATAGTGTATCACTTAACCAGCCAAACCTAAGGTATATGAAAGATGCATGGAAGGAAATGTTCATAAAGGGTGAACCACGGTGGCAGCTCTTGAAAGGCCAACTGTTCTGACATGGGTAGCTGCAGGACAGCCTTGGCAATTTGTCATCCGTTTTAGTGTAAATGAGGCTACGTGAGGACGAGCCATCAGGCAGTGTCATGTAGGAGAGACCACTGGGACCTGAGGCCACTAAGGCTGGACGTGGCCATGGTCCAGGGGGGAGGCAGTAAGGCTATTTATTGGCCGTGGTGGTAGCAGTGGAGTATGGAAGAGACGCCATCGGAATCAGTGGGGCTGAGAAAGGTGAACTCAAGGCCAGGGCCTGGGAACTCAAAGCCTCTTGCTCTTTTGAATCGTCGTAACCTTGAAAAAGAATAACAGTGAAACGAAGGGTCAGGATAGATTTTTAACAAATGCCTCTTTTAGGCCACCTAGTCCATTCTGCGTCCCTGGAGTGTTAGAAAAACAGATGAACAAATGCCAAATCATTCAATTTTAAAGAAACATGAAGCTGGAAGCAGCCTTAAATGTCATCTATTTCACCCCTGTGGCCCCAGGCAGAGCAGCTTCAAAATCATCCCCGACAGATGGTTTGTTTGCTCTATTCCCCTGCATCTCCCGGGATTCCACTGGTTCCTCCTTATTCCTTCCAGCTGTGCAAAAGGAAACTCTCATCGGTGAGAGATTTATCCTTTTCTTTCTAATTTGTAGCACCCTTTAGAAATGGGAAGTTCTCAGTTATGTCTAGCCTCTACCTGCTGCAAAACAAGTTTATCTTGTCCAATATCCTTAGAAGAGATAAACACAGATTATATTCTAAAACAGACATTAGAACACTCAGGAAAATGCTAAGTAGATGCTCAGTGAGACCAAAATGGCCTGGTATGTCTCATAGGTAATTGGCTGTATTTTATTTGTTGGAGGGGAATCGATGGGATATAAATCTCTCCCTCCCTTGACATGCCTATATATTTTATATATATAAAATATATCCTTTTTCTGAGAGCAGTTTCCAGGAGTCTCCTCAATTTGGTTTCATCTCCCTACAGTATTGAAATCTAGCTGTTTTCTTTTGTCAATGACAGTGGTGCAAGCATGGAATGGATGTTATCATAGTCAGCCCGATCTCCATGAGGACAGATATTGATTTAAAAAAAAGGACCAGGGTGAATCCTCATCGGAAAATTTCAAGAACTTGAGGCATGTTTGTACAGGAACCCATCCTCAAGGAAGGAGAAGAGAAGGCAGCGGGGTGTTGATTCACTCCATCTCTCTCTGCTCCTATGGTTGGCTGGCATGGTAGCCTCTTTGTAACTTGATAGTGGCTAGTATTATAATAGACCCTGTCTAGGTTCCCTAAGTATAAAGGGTTTTTTTTTTTTTTAATGGCAAACTGAATATATAACATATAAAGATACATAAATTTCCATACAAATATCTTCTTTACCAGCTGTAATTAAGATATTTGCATGTAAAGGGAACAGTATATTCCCTTGACTTCCTCCTGGTGGGGAATTGTATTTCTCTCCTAATCCTCAAAGCCCAAGACTTTGTGATCTGAGTCTAAACAGGAGGAGGAGGAGGAGGAGGAGGAGGAGGAGGAGGCAGAAGACTGGGTCAACATTACATTGGAAATTCAGAATGTTAAACACAGTTTTTACTCCTGGTTGTTGACTTTTCAGGTTTAGCTAATCCTACAGGGCAAAGCTGAGGTGGGATGGGGAGAACGTGGCCCAAGAGAAAGTGGGCCAAGTACCCAGTTATAATTTAAAGTTGCAAGCCAGAGTATTTCCATTAGGTAGTGCTGGATGCTAACATTGAAGAGGAGAAGATCTTCCTCTGAATCTTGAGTTTCTGCTTATGAACTCCAGAACTTAGGAAATTTTATTCAATTTTCTAAGCCTTAGATCCTCATCTGAAAAAAATGAAAACAGTTTATTTTGTGTGGATTGAGTAAGATCATGTATGCGAATTGCCTGGTACCTATTAGGCACTCAGTAGATGATAGTTATTATGCTACGTAAATGAACAAGGTGGAAATTATAGACAGATCTTCCTTGACTTACAATGGGCTTGTGTGTGTGTGTTAGTTGCTCAGTTGTGTCTGACTCTTTTCAACCCTATGGACTGTAGACCACCAGGATTCTTTGTCCATGGAATTCTCCAGGCAAGAATACTGGAGTAGATTGCCATTCTCTTCTCCAGGGGATCTTCCTGACCCAGAGATCGAACCCAGGTCTCCTGTATCACAGGTGGATGCTTTACTGTCTGAGCCACCAAGGACAATGGGCTTACTTCTTCAGTTCAGTTCAGTTCAGTTGCTCAGTCGTGTCTGACTCTTTGCAGCCCCATGGATTGCAGCACGCCAGGCCTCCCTGTCCATCAGCAACTCCTGGAGTTCACTCAAACTCACGTCCATCGAGTCAGTGATGCCATCCAGCCATCTCATCCTCTGTCGTCCCCTTCTCCTCCTGCCCCCAATCCTTCCCAGCATCAGAGTCTTTTCCAATGAATCAACTCTTCACATGAGGTGGCCAAAGTACTGGAGTTTCAGCTTTAGCATCAGTCCTTCCAAAGAACACCCAGGACTGATCTCCTTCAGAATGGACTGGTTGGATCTCCTTGCAGTCCAAGGGACTCTGAAGAGTCTTCTCCAACACCACAGTTCAAAAGCATAAATTCTTCGGTGCTCAGCTTTCTTCACAGTCCAACTCTCACATCCATACATGACTACTGGAAAAACCATAGCCTTGACTAGACGGACCTTTGGTGGCAAAGTAATATCTCTGCCTTTGAATATGCTTACTCATTGTAAATTGAAAATATCAGAAGTCAAAGATGCAGCTAATACAGCTAAGCTGCTGAACATCATGGCTTAGCCGAGCCTACTTCAAATGGGCTCAAACAATTACATTAGCCTTCAATGGACAAAATCATCTAACACCAAGTGTATTTATAAAAAAGTGTTGAGTGTCTCATGTAATTTATTGATTACTTTACTGAAAGTTAAAAACAGAAGGGTTGTATTGGTATAGAATGGTTATAAATGTGTGGGTTGTGACGTCACGGCTGACCGGAAGCTGAGACTCATTGCCACTACCCAGTATCATGAGAGAGTTCCTTCTGCATATTGCTAGCCCAGGAAAAGATCAAAATTCAAAATTTGATGTATGGTTTCTACCGAATCCATATCATTTTCATACTCTGGTAAAGTCAAACTGTTGTAAGTCGAGGATGATCTACATAAGAAACTGCAAGTTATTTAAGGGTACAAGCCTAGTATTTCCTATTATGGTCTTTGGTGCTGGATACTAACATTGAAGGAGAGAAGAACCTACTTAAAAGAACCTGGAGAGATTAAAAAAAAAAAAAATCTTCCAGGACTGATTTAAACAATTGGAACTGGTCGGTTGGGTGTCCAGGAAGAAAAAGAAAGCACATTTGGGTGGTCACAGGAAGGGCTTTCCCATTTTGGATCTGGTAGCTCCAATGAACTAACTTTTGATAACTATAACTATGAATTTTGTGGTCAACAAAGGCCTGCAGAATTACAGCCCATTCTCCAGGCCTCCTAAGTGTGTGATGCCCCTTGTCATCCCAGAGGAAGATGTTAGGGTCACTGAACCTTGTGGATAGAAACAAGCTGGTTTAAGCCCAGTCCTCCCTCCTTTTTCTCTCTTACAAATGCAACTTGATAACCTGAGCGTTCATTCCTATGCATAACATGAGATAATGGATATTCAAGAGCTTTGTAAAATCATTGACTTGGGTGCTACTGGTTTTATTACCACCATGACCACCACCACTATTAGCACCATTACCACAATATACCCTGTTTAGTAGATGATTCCAGGCACTCTGGAAAAAAGTTCAGCATCCCAAACTTGATTGGCAGTGATCATCAATATGCCATCTCTTTGCCGAATACCGTGACAACCTCTCTTCCACTGAGTCATGCTCTCTAACCTCTATAGTTGCAGCCTGGTTTGTCCTTGAAGTTGGTCATTTCCTTACTCAATGGGTCAACAACCCCCAACTTCTTGACCTTTGTGTTTATTTAGTCATGTCCTTGAGTCTTTCAGGTACATGCATATCCTGTAGCTCTCTGCAGCAGAAATTCCCTTGAAGGCAAAGGAACCCACTCCATTTTTATCACAGCGATGTTGCACATAAAAATACTTAATAAAAGTGCTTAATTAAAAAATATGTAGCCATATGTCAAGTGTTTATAATGGGTAAGGAATAACATCCAAAGTACTTTCAAGTGTATCCACTTGCCAGGGAGATCAAAGCAGTCAATCCTAAAGGAAATCAACCCTGAATATTCATTGGAAAGCCTGATGTTGGAGCTGAAACTCTAATACTTTGGCCACCTGATGCGAAGAGCTGACTCATTGGAAAAGACCCTGATGCTGGGGAAGATTGAGGGGAGGAGGAGAAGGGGAAAACAGAGGATGAGATGGTTGGATGGCATCACTGACTCAATGGACATGAGTCTGAGCAAACTCTGGGAGATGGTGAAGGACAGGGAAGCCTGGCATGCTGCAGTTCTTGGGGTCACAGAGTTGATTGCAACTTAGCGACTGAACAACAACAGCAACAACAACAGAGTCTGAAAGATGCAATCACATCACCTAAGAAAAAGTCAGCAGGATCTGATTCCCTACCAAAGGCCCAAACAATCTGCTTCTCAGTGAGAAGGCCTGAGAGAATGTCTCACAATAATTAAAACACCCACGAGACTGGAGTTAGCACCAGGAGGATAACTTAATGCTCACAGGGGACTGGATTATTAAAAGGCTCTGTGATCAAAGCATCACTCCCAGTAAGCCAGCCTGTGTGGGAAGCCTGACCACACTGAGAAGGTTGCTTAAGGAGGAAGAAGTCAGAGCAAGGACATCAGATGAGTCAAATGGTCGATGTCATCCAGCCAAAAAATACTGATATGTCTCCAATGATCTGAGAGCAAGGAATTCTTGTCTTCCCAGTCTTCTGCCTAAATCCTCCTCTCTCCCCTGACTGAAGCCAGGAGAGGATGAACATCACCACCATCTAATTCCATGACCTTTGCAGGTCTCTATGATCATATTTTATTATCTGCATCCATCAGTTTACAAATGAGCCATGATGGCCTGGAAGGCACTCAGGCCTTTTTGGGCAGACTTGGATGTAAATTCATGTTTTCATCCATTTTATGCTGCTCTTAAGGAGACTAATTGCCTTGTCTTTATTTCCAAATACTTGGGAGGGATCACTTTATGGTTAAAATACCTCATGCTTTCCATGTCACTGCATGTCCTTTATCCCTAAAAAATGACTTGTTTTGTTGCTTTTAAATCTAATTGCCTTGGTACCAAGTAATCTATGCCCCAGAGGTGGAAAGTAGGTTTCAGGTAGCAGTTCTGATGACTGGTAGTGGTTGCTTGCAGTAGAGTGATGAGAAGAGCTTGGTGACTGTATCTACAATCAGTGAAAAAGCATGTGGGGTCAGCGGGTGCTGTCTACCGTGAGCATAGGAAAGGGGATGCTGGTACTTGGGTTGTATAGTTGCAGTCCCGAACTGTTCCATCCCAATTTATGCTCTCAATTCAAAGACTCTACTGGACCCTTTTAGTCATGCTCTAACCTTAGCTTCTCACAGTTGGAAGTAGTATAATCAGGCAGAGATGTGAGTTTATTGAATGTACTGCTCTTAAAGATCAAAGGAAGGGGTTTGCCAGGTGGGCCTTCATTACTGGGGCTAACAGGTTTATTTGCCCAAGTTCACACCAATGGAACCAGTAAGCCAGTATTCTAAATTACCTTCCACTAGCCTTTTTCACACATTTTACTTAAGCACTTAGTTGTTTCTATTGTTTTAGAATCTTGCTTGCTTAGTCACTTCAGTCATGTCTGACTCTCTGCAACCCTATGGACCATGGCCTGCAAGACTCCTCTGTTCATGGGATTCTTCAAGCAAGAATATTGGAGCGGGTTGCCATTTCCTTCTCCATTTATAATCTTATGTACAGAAAAAAAAAAGCCTAGTTCTTCATAGATCTGTTCCCTGTCAAAGCTTTATATGGCCTAGATACAACTCTGCCAAAGCTTTATATAGCCTAGATACAACTCTCTCTTCCAGTTCATCATCCATCAACACACTAGTAATGACTTGAAACATTTTTAATTTCTTAGAGAGTTGAATAATTCAAGACTTGGATTTGCTGCTAGAGTCCTGCCCTCAAACCCATGTTGATCCAATTTTCAGCATTCTTTAAGTGCAGTCATTCTACGGTTAGGACTCTCACCCAGTCAGACTCTCCTCTTACACCTATTAACCTCCTAAGTATTTTGTGAGCGTCCTTGATAAATACCATGAAATGTGGGTAAGCGATCTATACTGGCAAACTCATGAAATTCTGGCTAGATGTCCACTGGAGGTCGTATTACAAAACCCACTTATTTAACAGATGAAGACACTGAAGTCCAGAGAAAGAGCCAGTGTTTCTCAAGTTCATGCATCAATTTGAAGATAGAGTTAAAACAGGAAAAAATTTCTCCCATCTCACTGTGCTTCTCTTTGATCATCATCAAAGGACTTTGAGGTTGACCAGGCTAGTATTATTATTCCCACTTACAGATCTTTAAACAGAGAATCAGAGAGATTAGTTGGTGTTGCTCAGAGTGCACAAAAAGTAGGATAGAGCAGAGTTGGGTTCTGTGTTCTGATTCCTAAGTAAAGTTTTATAAAGAATGTGAGTCATGGGACTTCCTTGGTGGTCCAGTGGTTAAGACTTTGCCTTTCAATGCAGGAGGTGTGGGTTTGATCCCTGGTTGGGGATCTAAGATCCCATAAGTTGAGGCTGTTGTTTAGTCATGAACAACAAGAGTCCTTTGCCATCCCATGGCCCCATGGACTATAACCCACCATGCTCGTCTGTCCATGGGATTTCCCAGGCAAGGATACTGGAGTGGGTTCCCATTTCCTTCTTCAGGGGATCGTCCCAACCCAGGGATCGAACCCATGTCTCCTGAATTGCAGGAGGATTCTCTACCACTGACCCACCAGGGAAGCCCAAGATCTCACATGCTTTGCAGCCAAAAAACCAAAACAGAAGACAGAAGAAATATTGTAACAAATTCAATAACAACCTTAAAATGATCCACATCAAAAAATCTTTTTAAAAATAGCTATATCCCTTTGAAAAATAGAATCAAGAATGTGAAGCCATTTGTGAATAGACATTTGAAATGATCTACTGGTAGAGTACAGTATCCATCAGTTTAGGTAGAGTTTAAAGTTAGAAGTGTGAACCTACAAGAAGCTGGTGTCATGATTTTTTTTTCCCTAGGAGGGCTCTGTGACAAAGATGAAAAGAAGGTAAACAGTTGGGGTGACTCAGGGCTGGCCCATCCAGCAAATGAAGAGACCCTAATTCAGGGAGTTTGGGGTCTCCAGGCAGGTAATAAAGCAAGCAGTAGCAAGGTGTTTCTAGCCACATGCAGTCCCCAGATTATAGCAGATTCAGTGAAGCTGAAGAGTAAGAAAAGGATGCCAGGAACAGAAGAGATGGTGATTGGAAATGAGGAATGCTGGCCTAGTACCTCTAAATGTGTTGCAGGAAGTGACTTTTTATACATTTATTGTGAAAATGTATTCTCAAAACATCTGTTGACATGCATTTGTTTTTAGTAGCTTGAGATTCCTTTCCTTTTTATTTTTTAATTTATTTTTGGCAATGTTGGGTCTCTGTCGCTGCGCATGGGCTTTTCTCTAGCAGAGGTGGGCAAGGCTTCTCTCTAGTTGTGCTGTGCAGGCTTCTCACGGCAGTGGCTTCTCTTGTTGCAGAGCGTGGGCTCCAGGGCACTCGAGCTTCTGTAGCTCCAGCTCTCTGGCTCTAGAGCACAGGCTCAGGAGTTGTGGCACAGGAGCTTAGTTACCCTGCAGCACGTGGGATCCTTGTTCCTGGACCAGGTATCGAACCTGTGTCCCCCGCATTGGCAGGCTGACTCCCAACCTCTGGACCACCAGGGAAGTCCCCCTTGGGATGTATGAAAGGGCAGTATCCATGCCTTATTCCACCAGTCACATATCCTTTGCTTAACACCATACCTGGTATAGGGTAAGCATTCCATAAATGTCTGTTAAGTGAAATAAACAAGGAGACAAGTGTATCTCTTGGTGAGTGGCTGATCTGGGATGGTGCTCCAGGGCACCGCAGTTTGGGACAATCAAATCACAAAACCAAGTTTCATCACATTCAAAGTCCTCGAGGACTGTCCTCCGTCGGTCTGACTTGGTAAATAGGCTCTGCCACACAGTCCTTTACCCACAGGGGGTCAGGATTAGAAGACTCTTGGGTGCTGGAGCTCAGTGTCGCAGACAGTGTCCCTTCCTATGTGGAAATAATGGACCACCCTGTAAGACTGTGTATTCTCCAACCCCGGTGATTTTTCAGAAAATCCAAATAACCACCTTTTAGGGATGCTATAGAGACACATACCAGATGACCTCAAAGTTTTACTTTTTTCCAATTCTCAGATCCTAATAGTCAACTTAGTGATGAAAAGTGCTTAGACACGTGCGAAGTGGCAGAGTAATTTAAGAAATTATGATTATGCTCCTGCATGGAACTCTGTCAAGTATGTATTTTTGTGATGCTATGAAATATTAGGCCAGATTCTCCCTATGAACAGAGTCACACGTCTGCATTCCTTCTCACTTCCCTCACACCTCACCGTCTGTCACCTGCCCGATCTCTAGCCCACCTCTTGCTGTGACTGTTTGTCTTGCTCAATCTTGAAGTCTTTCTCCCTTTTTTTATTCTAAAATCCATGCTCTCTTCTACCTGAAAGAAAACTCTTCATTTGAACTTTCTGCCACCCTCAAATTTCATTTGTCTCCTCGACTACTAAAATAGTCATGTTTGTCTTCTGTCTTAAATTTGTAACAATACGTATTAATTTGGCTGTAGGGGTCTTAGTTGTGGCACACGGGGCCTTTGTTGTGTCATGCAGAATCTTTCCTTGCAGCCCAGGGGCTCTCTGGTTGCGGTATGTGGGCTCCATAGTATGAGGGCTCAGTAGTTGTGGTGGGGTTAGTTGCCTCACAGCATGTAGGATCCTAGCTCCCTGACCAGGGATAGAACCCGAGTCTCCTGCATTGCAAGGCAGACTCTTAACCACTGGGACACCAGAAAAGTCCCTTCTGTCTTTATTTTCAAGCTTCTGATCTTACTCCTTCCTTGACTCTGCATTTTGGGGGTCACTAATTATCTCACCATACCCAAATTCAAATGTCTTTGCTCTAAAAAGTCAAATCCTTTTTTGAACTCACTGTTGAATGATATTATCAACAACTGCACCATTCCTTGCCGCACATCTCCAGTCCCCCACCGCTTACCATCCTTGTCCAATGCCTTACTGATGCCTCAATCCACAATCTACTTCCCTTTCTCTTTTTTTCGATGTGGACAATTTTTAAAGTCTTTATTGAATTTGTTACAATATTACTTCTGTTTTATGGTTTTTGGTTTTTTCGGCTTCCATACATGCAGGATCGTAGCTCCCCTACCAGGGATCAAACCCCCATCCCCTGCTTTGGCAGCCAAAGTCTTAACCACTGGACCAGCAGGGAAGTCCCTCTACTCACATTTTCTGGCCATCCTTTGCCTCTTCCATTGGTTTCTCTCGTCATTGCAAGTTCTGGTGCCACCATTTTAGACATCTACTTTGGAATCTTCATGCACTTCCATGGTTATAAACTCTTCTTGCCTTATGCAAAAGCTGTTTGAATTTGCACTTTTATTTTATTTTACTTTTTGGCCACATGACGTGGCATGAGGGAGCTAGTTCCCCAACCTAGGATTGAACTTGCACCCCCTGCAGTGGAAGCATGGAGTCTCAGCCACTGGGCCACCAGGGAAGTCCTTGAATTTACATTTTTAGCTTCCACCTCTTTTCTCTTTGCTTAGTCTGTAAATCTTCTCTGGAGAGTTCGTGGGGGATTGAACCTTGCTGGAGATAAAACTCACTTTGGTGACCTCCTGCTTCCTCAGCAGTCTGTTGACATGAACAAAAACTCTTTTGAAAGGTTCCCAAAAGGGGAGTCATTTTTTTAATTGTCTCTTCATCATTGGTACCTAACTCTTCACCAAATCCTTCTGTCTTCATAGCACCCAGTATCACTGTTCTTTGAATGTTGGCAAGAACAATCCTCATTCACACCCTCATCAGACCAACACTTGGATCAGTGTGTGCACCTTCAATCTTAGAGCCCACCAACCCTTACTTCTCAAACTTTTCATCATTCTGCCTGATTATTGAAAGCCTTGGGGAAATACTCATGTCTCAAAAATATACATTTCTCACTCTGCACTCTGCCAGACTCCTCCCACCAGAAGCTCCCTCAGTGGGACACCCAGCCAGCCTGCCCCCCATTCCACAACGACATTTGCTAAGTCCTATCGTTGCATGAGGACTTTTGCATCAGTTTGCAAGGGCTACCATGACAGAGTTCCACAGATGTCCAAGGTCAAGGTATTATAGCGCTGGTTTCTCCTGGACCTCTCTCCTTGACTTGTAGATGCCTGTCTCCCTGTACCTTCACATTGTCTTTCCTCTGTACATGTCTGTGTGCAAATATTCTCTTCTTCTCGGGACCCAAGTATATTGGATCAGAGTCCACCCTAATGACTTCATTCAACCTTAGTTACCTCTTTAAAGACCCTATCTCCACATCTAGTCACATTCTGGGGTATTGGGGATTGGGACATAAGAATTTTATTGGGGGACAGTCAGCCTGTTATATCTTCTCTTCCCAACTTCCTATGGGCTCTTTTTCTCATCTCCCCTCTTTGCTTTTTTTCTCTCTGTCTGTTCCTCGCTGCCATCAAACCCCAGCAGTGCCCGTCTCATTGCCTCCACGGGATGGTCTCCTTGGCATGGCCCCATTGGTTTGCACACACAGATGTATTGCTTCATGAATGTGTGTCTTCTTTGGGTCATTCCTGTGCTTCTCTGCCTCTGGTTTGACTGAAGGCAGGGACTGTGTCGTGTGTTCTGTCCACAGATCTTGATTTCGGAGGTGGTTGAGAAATGCCATTGCTAAGTCACCATACATCCCTTCTCTAAGGCAGCCTGACCCTCACCCCCTCCTCTGACTTCTCAAGAGGCTTTTTGGGAGAAATGGGTTTTTCTCAAGTGGTAATAGGGAAGATAAATGGTGGTTTTGTTGACAGCAAAGAGAAGGAGAGTTGAGACTCTACATAGATGACGTTCTGTTAGCTCATCTCCTTTCCAAATTGGAAAACAGAGAAGGTATCCAGGAGAGAAACCCCTAAAAGCAGAGATGAGTTTATTGATTTTTCTGCTGAAGACAAATATTTCTCAGAAGCTTTGGAGAAGGTGCCATTTCTTGACCTAAAGGGAGAAAAATTCTAGGATAAGACCTATTTCCTTTCAGAGCCTCAATGAACTGGGAGGCTCATCCAGTCAAAAGTAGAACTGTTGTTGGGAAACCAGCTAAATCTTGGTGGCTCACAAAGGAAGAAGCTGGGTGCCGTGTCCTAGGAGTGGTGTGATGGGGTGTCTGCCTAGCCATGGACCCCTGAGCAAAGGCAGCTGGGATGAGCTGATGCAGTTAGCCTTTCTCTCTGGTAACATGGGAGTGGTGTTTGGAAACCATGGCCGAGAGAGTCACTCCATCCAGTTAAAGATACACTCACCTCCCTTCTCCTCCCTGCTTTCATCCCTTCATGCTTTCTTCCTGTACCTTCATCCCTTTCTTCTCTCTTCCCCTGCCCTCCTGTCTCCCCAATTCACTGTCAGGAAGGGCCATGCCAGAAGGGCCCGCCCAGCGTGTCATGGCAGCGGCAGAGGCTAGAAGCATCGGCAGCTTCCACAGTGAGTCTGGATTTCATTTCTGGGGTCAGGGGGCTGGGCAGTCCACACACACACTGACAGCTTGCAGACTTTGGAGAGGAACTTCCATGGGCTATGGCTGTTCTCCACCTCTCTTCCCCTGCTTCCCATTCCGGGGACACCATTGACTATTCATGGAAGTCTCCTGCCAAAGCCATGATGTTGATGTGCTTCGGATGTCTCATGGGCAGAAAGCATGGAGGAGGGTGGGGGGGCCATGATCTGCTGAAACAAGGTGCACATTTGGGAAAGCCTCCAGAGATCGAGTGGCTGCCAGGGGTTCTGTCCCACCCTGCGCGTGTGGTAGAGGCTGGAGGCTCTGCATGGACAATGATTTGGCTGCTTTCTTGCATTTCAGCAAGTGTGACCTTGAGTTTTGAAAACACATTGGGTGCCTATGTTCCCTAAGAGACACACTTGAAGGAACTAAGGGTACCACATAGGCTCAAGTGACTAAAAAACTGGAGGTCTCCCAATTGACTTAAGGCTTCCCTGGTTACTCAGACAATAAAGAACTTGCCTGCAGTGGGGAAGACCCGGATTTGATCCCTGGGTCAGGAAGATTCCCTGGAGAAAGGAATGGCTACTGACTCTGGTATTCTTGCCCGGAGAATTCCATAGACAGAGGAGCCTGGTGGGCTACAGTCTATGGGAGTGCAAAGAGTCATTCATGACTGAGCAACTAACACTTTCACTTTTACTATCCCCATTGACTTCAGATGAAGCTTAGTCGAAGAAATGTGATGTTCAGGATAGTTATTACAGAGCTCCATGACAAGTCACATGCCTGAGTACTGGAAGGAAAGTCTTTCCCCATCCCTGTTTTCATTTCTACCGTAATTTCTGAAGTAGAGATGGACATACTGCAGAGTTGGCCAAAGTTGTGTCTGTCTTGCCTGGATCGTCAGATGGAAGTAGATGGCTTCCTTCCACTTTTTGCCCAAGGGATGTTTCTTTTTGTTTGGGGAATGGTCCACTTGTGAAAATAGACCCACAGAATTTACCCACCCAACCTTAAAAACATGAGTTTGAGCAAACTCCAGGAGATAGTGAAGGACAGGAAAGCCTGCGTGCTGCAGTCCCTGGGGTCGCTAATTCAGATACAACTGAGAGACTGAATGACCACGCCTGGACCTTACAAATCCCACCCAGATTGGGAAGAGAAAAGTCCTTTTTGCCATCTTGAAATGCTGCTTCCAAGTACTGACTGGGTGGGTTGCAGTTCAGTTTGAAGTGAGCAGCCTCTGCTTTCTATTACGTGACATTATTCTGATGTCAGTCTTATGGGCAGGTGCATGGGGATGCTTTTACCGTTCCATTCGTTTCTCTCGTGATTTGGTTAGGGAGGTAAATTAAGCATAGCCTCCCAGGTTCTCTCAGGATCTCATTTTTATAGGTATTTCTTCTTGGCACTGTTACTAATAAAGGCATTAACTTTAAGAATAGCTGTGTAGGGCTTGAGTTTATCAGAACATGTTTGCCAGTCTTATTGGAATGTTGAAAGAAGGATAATTATAAGAGATTAATCACTTTTTTTCCTCATGCTTTTACAAAAAATCATATGCATTTCATTCACATCAGAGTAAAACTCTTGGTGTCAAGAGTTGATGGGTTTAATTAAAGTACCATACGGGTCAAATTTGTTAATTAAGTTCAACAAATATTTATTATTAATCAAACTGTGTATTTGATGGTCTAAATGAGGACATCTCAGAGACTGAAAAGAGAAGCTACTAATAATAAAGCAGATATCAGGGGCATAAATTGAGATCTTGCCTGAGAAATTGGGACATAGGGCAACTCTATTCATGTATTGTGAACTGTTCTGGGTGCTAGGGATACAACTGTGAATAAAACAGACAAAAATCTCTGACCTTAATAAGTGAGATAGAAAATTAAGATAAAGTAAAATATTAATATATTGAAGTTTGAGAATAATATATCCTTAGAAGAAAAATAAAATAGAGAAGAGAACAATAAATGCTTGGTGGTGATAATGGAGATGGTGGGGATGGTGTGTTTGTGTGTGTGTATGTGCACACAATTTTAGATAGGGAGGTCAAAGCAATTGAATTCCCTAAAGATCTTAGTGCATTTTACTTTATTTAGGTTATTTAATTTAGCCAAGGAGGGCTTTAATGGCTTGGCTAAAATTTTTCTGAAACAAGTGAGATCTGGACATTTTGAATCCACAGTAAGAAAATGCTTCAGAATGACCCATAAAAATGGAAGAGGCAGAATCCGGGGTGGTGATGGCATTGGAAGAACATCTGGTCTGTTTGACAGTCTTCATTTTCAACCATCATCAGAAAGTATATACGGCTGTGGCTTTAACTGCCTGGGAAACATCTTTGTAGAAAGTCCTTCAATCTTTGACTTGTGTTGGCCATTTAGGATTGTTCAAGGCTTTTCTTCTTCCATGTGGTGGCCTTGAGGGTGGTACAGGATGGCAACTCACATGTACTGAGCACCTACACCTGCCAGGTACTTGGCTAGAGGCTTTGAATGCATTTATTTAATCTATGCTTCCCACGTGGCTCCGTGGTAAAGAATCTGACTGCAATGCAGGAGATGCAAGTTCAATTCCTGGGTCGGAAACATCCCCCAGAGGAGAAAGTGGCAACCCACTCCAGTGTTCTTGCCTGGAAAATCCCATGGACAGAGGAGCCAGGCAGTCCATGAGGTCATACAGAGTCAGACATGACTTGGCAACTAAACATATAATCTATACTGTTCCCTTGAAGAAGTTATCATAGTCTTACTTTAGGGATTCAGTTCAGTTCAGTTCAGTCGCTCAGTCATGTCTGACTCTTTGCGACCCCATGAATTGCAGCACGTCAGGCCTCCCTGTCCATCACCAACTCCCAAAGTTCACTCAAACTCATGTCCATCGAGTCGGTGATGCCATCCAGCCATCTCATCCTCTGTCGTCCCCTTCTCCTCCTGCCCCCAATCCCTCCCAGCATCAGAGTCTTTTCCAATGAGTCAACTCTTCGCATGAGGTGGCCAAAGTATTGGAGTTTCAGCTTTAGCATCAGTCCTTCCAAAGAACTTTAGGGATTAGAACATTGATATTTAAACACAGAACTAGAAAATAGTGCAGCAAGGATTTAAACCCAGGTGAAAGTAAGTCTGAAATCCTGCCTTTATCAATTAGTCTCAGCATCCATCCATAGCCACCAGCTGGCAGGAAGTAGTTGAAATAAAAGAAGTAGGACTTGCTGAGTGATGGCAAGGTCCTGCGAATGGGCTGATTTGCATGGCTGGATCAAGAGCAGATGTGTTGAGTGGCTGTCCATGTCTTTGTTGACTGTGCATAAAGGTATAGTGAATTCTGATGCTTCTCCTTATGTTGTTGTCATTGGGAATGGGGGTAGGCGTGAACCATTGGGGAGCATGAGAGCAAGTCTTATCTGACATCCATCCTTGGCAGAGGTGGAACTTGACTTCAGTGCATCCTGGATTCCTGGGTTTCATACATGTTGGAAGAAGGGTGGTACATGGGTCTCTGGATAGTTAATAGGGATGGGGAGGCCATATGTAATAGGGGTGGGGAGGGTGTGTGTAATAGACATGGGGAGGATGGGTAGCATAGGGATGGGGAGGGCAGGTTAAATAGGGATGGGGAGGATGTATATAATAGGGGTGGGGAGGATGCATATAATAAGAAGGGAGAGAATCTATATAATAGGATAGGGAGAATGCATGCAGATCTGAGATCAGACAAAGGTTTTTCAATAGGGGCTTGAGTGAAGAGTTGAGTTTGGAGGGAATCCTAAATTTCCTGCCTGCCTTTGTGAATAGAGCCCACAGACTGACTTCATCTAGTCTTGGGATTGCTGTTAGCGAGAAGCATGAAATCTCTGGACCATATCTTATTGTGGTTATACTTAACATCCATATATCACTCTGTGATCTTGTGCTTACTTGAAATGTACATTTACATACTTCTCAGAAAAGAAAAATGAAGTAGAATCCTATTTTATGCATAAGTTGGGCTCCTGGTAAAGTGACGTGGCAAGCAAACTATCCTCTATGTGCACCAGAGAGAGTTGTTGTAGCAAAGTGAATTATTTTGGTATCTCCAATAATCCTTTCCCATTTTCCTTTGTGCTAATGGAGGATCTTCCCACCTGCAATGCAGTTATTTCATTGGACTCCTGTCACATACTTACCCAGAGGTCTCAATCCATGTCAAGTCAATGTCTCTTTGAGTTTCACAATATGTGTCATATGGATAGAGAGAAGTTATTACTCTGTCATTTACCAAGGATTTTCTTTACGGTCACAATGTCAGCATCACTTAAGAATATACTCCAGGCCCTGGAATGTCCCTCACTGTGGTCTTCCAGGTAGTGGATGATGATGGCTTCATCGAATCCTGGTTCTTTACTGCTTATGACCCGTTATCTAGTTTCCCTCCATCACTTTGAAACTCACAGGCTAAGGAGAAAAGCGTCATTCACCTTCCTCCACAGGAGACGCTTCTCTGACTTATTTAAGAGTCCTCTCCCTGGTATAAGGAAGCAAGCATGCCAGCTACCTTCTCTCCTAAAATATTAACCCATTTCAACACCTGTGACTTCTGTATTCTGCAGCCATGTGCTCTGTGGAGTACAAGTGTGGAATGGGGATAAAGGTTAGAAATATCTAAAATTATCTTTTAAGTGGACAAAGATATTCCTTCTTTCACTGATTACATAGGCTCACTCTGCCACTCACACATAGAATAAGTCTTAATTCTGGAAAGGACTTAGCTGCAGCTCAAAGGTCAATGCCTAAGCCTTCAACTCATGTCTATGAGGGCACATGATCGCAAGTGAGTCCCAGTCCGGGAACGTGCTTAGAGACCATAGGCATACTCTTTCCACCAGCTTGCTGGGAGTCCAAGGGTGTTTCCTCACCCCAATGAACCCAGTTTTTCTAATTCACCTGAAAACACATCCCTGTCTCTTTGCATGTGTGAGGCACACAAGGAGAACTCAGTATGAGCTTTCTCTACGTCCTCTCTGTATATTAGTGCTTTTCAACCATCATGGATAGAGGTTGTGGAGTAAATCAGGTTGCCAAGAAGTTGCCTATGAGCTAGAGAGTATTCCAAGATGCACTAGGACCTTGACGGGGAAAAATGCCCCGTAGCTGAATAGCCTTGAGACTGTGGGATATGATTTTCCTCCTTTGTGTTGCTATTCCAAGTCTCACAATTTAAGATAGTGAAGACGGGCCTGTGGGAGATGCCTCTTACTCACATGGCATCTCACGCCCTCAGGTTCAGGGACATTGGCTGTGCGCTCCCAGGGCCAGCTCCTTGGGTTCTCACCCGGAGGTTTCTTCAGAGATAGGAGCTCTGCCCATTCAGTGGTGATTAAACTTTGAACTCCTAGGCCCCTTGGCATTTTGCTCTCTGGTGATCTGAAAATAGATGCCTCAGATCAGAGCAAGCCCCCAGAACAGCATGAAGAGAGTTGCCTGGAATGGGATGATGCTCAGACCTTCGTGTAAAAGTGCTCTGGGAGATCCAGAGGGAAGATGGCAGAGGAAAGAAGGGAATTGTATGGCTGTGCCATCATGCTGCTCATTAGCAAGGGTGCCCTAACCTTTGCAATAGGACTCTATCCTCAAAGCTGGTCAGTCCATTTGTTTCCACAATTCTTTGGGGATGGATGACTCATGAGAAATCCATATGTCTGGGAGGATTGTGACAGCATCTCCTGTCTGGAGATGCTGGTGGAAATAACATTAAGTTCCGCGATCCCTCTTGCCTGGGTCTGCTTGGCTGGTCCCTACCTCTCTTGAGTATTAGCTAGTTCTTCTGACCTCTGCCCTCTCCTCCCGTGCTGGCACCTGTGGCTAACCCTAATGGAAACTAGATGTCTGATGTGACCTGCAGCCAAATGCACTGGTGTGGGATAGATGTGGTCATGCAAAGAAAGCTTTCAGTTCAGGTGCTGGTTTCAGAGCTGTGCACGCATGCTGAGTTGCTTCAGTCATGTCCAACACTTTAGGACCCCAAATGGACTAGAGCCCGCCAGGCTCCTCTGTCCATAGGATTCTCCAGGCAAGAATACTGGAGGGGGTTGCCACGCCCTCCTCCAGGGGATCTTCCCGACCCAGGAATCGAACCTGCGTCTCTTACATCTCCCGCACTGGCACCGTCTGGGAGCCACACATGTGTAAACTGTGTCTGTGATGCTTTGTGGCTGGTGAGACCCTGGCAGGCAGGTGCCAGCGAGCAGAGCAGGAAAGGAGGAAAGGGCACGCTATGTGTGAGAGAAAGTGTATTGCAATTCCATCCTAGTTAGGCAAGTTCATTTCTATCTGGGCCTCTGGGATCTCTCTGAGTCTTTCTTCTTAGGTTCATGTCTGGAAATAGACATTTTATTCCTAGAAATGGACATGAACTTGAGAGTCAAATTTTCGACTGTTGGATTAAGATTCTTTCAGCTACAAGTGAGAGAAAACTTAATCTATCTTAAGCAAAAAGGCAGTTTGTTGTCTCAGTAATTACAAAAACTCAGATTTAGGACTTATTTCTAAGGTGGCTTAATTCTAAGACCCCACCAGCCTTGCCATGTGTTGCTAGCTCTCTCCCTCCTTCTTTCTCAGCTCTACTCAACCCCCACCCCTCCATCATCCTTCCATCTCTCTCTGCCTTCCTCTTTTTTCTGCCTGAGATGATGATCTTAGAGAAATAGACATTAATGGGAAATAGACTTCCAAACAATCAAGGCTAATGAATTTTGAAAAGATGATGATACATGCCACAGCAGCTGGGCAGATTACCCAGGACCTAGTTGGTCGCTAATAAAGACCTGTCTTCATCGGTGGTGGGGGTGCCGAGGGGGAGGCCAGCAGAAATAATCAGCGTCATTTCTAGAGGCGTCAGGCCAGGCATCACGCAGGGCAAAGCTGCAAAGCAAAGACGGAGGAAGCAAAGCCTGTGACTGACTGCTTTTTCCATTCTCTCTACGAGGAGGAACGCATGATGTTTTCCAGTGTCATTTTTATGGATGTTCTCTGGGCTGATGTCAGCTCCTATCTTCCTTCATGGCATCTGCAGATTTAGATATTTCTTAGTGAAAATCCTCTTTAGCTTTTATGGGTATTTTCAGAGTAATCAAATTCTAGGATTTCTATCACATTTTCCCAAATCTGCCGCCTGCAGCCCATCAATGTACAGGCCTGAAAACATTTTTTTTTTTTTTTGCTAGTGATTCTTCCTTCAACATGGAGATGCGTAAGAACTCCAACTAGCAGGGTGCAGAAGAACATTGGTTTTGAAATCAGAACAACTTAGGTGTGAGACTTGGATCTTTCTGTCTTCAGCCTTTTGAACTCCCATGAGTTGCTTAACCTGTTCTTCCCTCTCCTTTCCTTCCTTCTTTGGTGTGATGCTATTGGTAGCAGTAAGGTCCAGAGCGAAGGCGTTTTGGGAGCTGTAGATGAAGCAGTGCATTTTAACTCATTCATCATAGACCCTGGCTCCGTATAAACACTCAATAAGTTTTTGTTCTGTATCCCTGTTCACTGAGACAGAGCTTCCACCTCTGCCCCAGCCTTGAAACACTGGAAGAATCTCTTTCTGCCTCTTTTTTAATGGAGACCAGAGGTTTAAATAAATTCAGATGAGAGCATTAGGCTTGTGGACTGGCCTACCCTAGACTTAGCCTGGTTCTACCTCCTGGGGACTCCCTGAATGACCCTCAGTAAGAGATTTTTGTCCCAGTTTGATGAGAAACAAGAAGCCTCCTTTTCTTTTGCTTTTGGAAACATGAATGTGTACACTAGAGTAGGAATGCCTTTGAAAAAAACCATTCAACTGTGATTCCTGGCTCAGCATTTAAGACTTTCTCCTGGGTTCACCCTCAGAACAGTCTCCCCCCTCCTTTTGACCTTGAGGGAGAAGCCAAGAGGTGGGGCTTGTTTATAAGGGGAGGTGGAGCAGCCCACAGCTGCAGGCCTCGGATGATGGCCTGAGATGCCAGATGCTGTGCAGAGGGACAGCTCCCCCAGTCCTTTCATCTGAGATTACCCTTGGCTCACACCCTTCACTGCAAAAAGGCACCCTGGGATCCAGTCGTAGAGGAGTGGGCTGTGTGGAACTTGTGGGTCTCAGAACTCTAACCTTCTCCCAGGGCTGGGAGGGGCATCCAGAGGTTATCCAGTCTTTGCTTCACCACATCACCAGTGTCTTGGAACTCGATGATACTGAAAAGTCAATGAGCCCAACTCTCTTCCCTCATCCTACCATTTTATAAACGAGGACACAGGGGCCCAGGGATGAGCCAGGTGGTGTGATGTAAACCTAAGACAGGGCCCTGGAGTTCCCAAGTGCTGGCCCATTGCCTGCAACACACACAGACACACACACGTGCATGAATGTGCGTGTATATATGCACACACAACTGCGAAGTCAGGCTGCCAAGGCTGCTGATGTTGAGAAGGGCCTTGAATGAGAATTTTTTAAAAAATTTTTATTTTTTTAAACTCCAAAAGCATTTTGTTTTGGGGTATAGCCAATTAACAATGTTGTAGTTTCAGGTGAACAACAAAGGGACTCAGCCACACATATGTATGTATCCATTCTCCCCCAAGCTCCCCTCCCATCCAGGCTAGCATATAACATTGAGCAGAGTTCCATGGGCTATACAGTAGATCATTGTTGGTTATCCATTTTAAGCATAACAGTATGTACATGACCTTCCCAAAGTCCCTACCTATCCCTTGGGAAGGGCCTTGAGATGAGATTAGGTTCAGTCCTCTTGGTATACTGACTCATGCAGATAAGAAAATTTTGTTTTGGACAACCTCATATCAGTTTCAGGTGGTGAAGAATCTTAGTCCAATGCTTATTACCGATGTGAACATGGAGAGTAAAAGGAAGGAGAAGGTGCCAAAGGCACAGGGTGACTCCCTAGTAGAACAAGGGCAAGAACTCAGCTGATCTGAGTCTCAGCCCAGTGCTCTCCCCACTGGACTCCACGGGCTCCCTTAATGTCAGATCTCCCTTCACCCATCTTCCTCCCAGGTCACTGTAAGGGTGGTGTCACTAGATTAACCTATATACTCTTTGCTGGAATTTCATATGGGAAGGGCTAGCGAGGAACCTGTGATGCTTGAAAAATAGCCGTGGTATTAACTTCTGTTGATCAATCACTTTGCAGCTGTCACCCATTTGCAGGCTTCCCTGAGATTTTAACCCTGTTATTTTTTTCTAAGTTGAATCCCCATCTTTAAATGAGGGTGGAGGATGTTATCTGCTGGTTCACATTTGTGATCCTGCCAGAGAGACACCCAGTGATCTGTGAGATCACTGTTCTCAGGCACCAAGTGTCCTGCTTTTAGAATCCAAAGGTCTTGTCCCTGAAACATGTAAGCACAAAAATGATCAAAGAACACTGATTATTTAGTAAAACAGTAAGGAATGTAAAAATTAAGAAGGAGGAAAAGAGTTTTCAAAAGGAAATCTTTGGAGATTAGTGTACTGTAAATAGAATATACTAAACACTCTTGATATACATAAATACTAGTAACTAAGAGGTACTTGGAAAATGGCATATCTCTAAACAATGAATATTAAATAAATTAAAGGTAATTTCAGATACAAAGGATAAAACAAAGCAATAATTAAAGAATAAGATGCCCTGTGCTCACTTTGGGGCAGCCCACATACTAAAAATGAGACATCTATCTCCATCAACATACGGACAGGATGAGCGAACAAAATCAGATACGCTTCTCCTCAGTGCTTTCATTAGAATTGTTTTAAATGCACAGAACAAATGTGCCTTTATAATTTTTTTTTCATTTAGATTTCAAACAGTAAAAGCTTTCTCATTTTAATATAGGTCATTGAAAATCTTTTAAACAGCCTGTTGCTCATTTGGAAAAATAAACCAGTGAAGAAAACCGAAAAAAGAAATAAAAGAAAACAGGAAGAAGAATTGATAGGTCTTGTGTCATGACTCAAAGAGGAATCCTTCTTTCCATTGGGTGAAGAGGGGCATTCAATTCTCCAGGGAGCTTTGAGTATGTGGAAAGTTGTGTATTCACTTTCCTGCCCTAGTTGGAGCTGCTCCAGCAGCTAGTTAGAGGAGAAACTGGAAGTTTTACTCCAGCTCAAGGAAGCCAGATAAGGCAGTCTCCAGTCTAAGGAGGAGCTGTGTGTGTTTTATGTCAAGTCCCATGATGCTCTTCCAAACTCCCTTTGCCTGGGGACTTAGCCATTGATGGTAGGTTTCTGCTGCGGTATGTATTGTTTACTCAAGTAATTAAAATATGCAAAGCATTCCCTGTCCCCCATTTTGGGCTTCTTCCCCAGCCACTTCTGGCATTTTTGGTTGGCAGTTAATAAAACAAAAGGTGAGCCCAAAGGCCCACGTCTCCCTCCGGCTAGAATGATTAATTTGGAGCGGTTTGAAAGTAGCAGATTTTACCTGTAGCTACAGCCGTGCTTTCCTAGCTGATGTGTTCAACCCACACTAAACACTATAAGCAGGGCATGGCAAATGCTTCATTACCGGCACAGGACAAGTGGAGGGAGGCAGGAGGAAGGAGGCAAGGGTTTATTCAACCTCTTACGGTGGCACAAAACCAAGAAGACTTCTCCTTCCAGGAAGCCCTACATTGAAAGAGCCAGGAACTTCCCTGTAATCCAGTGGCTAAGACTCCACGCCCTTGATGCAGGGGGCCTACCTTTGATTCCTGGTCAAGGAATTAGATTCCCACATGCCTCAACTAAGAGTTTGCATGCCACAGCTAGAGATCCCATGTGCCATAATTAAGACCTGGCCTAGACAAATAAATGACTAAATAAATAATATATATATATATATATTTAAAGACAGAGAGAGAGCTATACTCAAGGACACTTGAAATTTACTTCCTAATCCAGTTCCTAATTTGCGACCCCATGGGCTGCAACACTCCAGGCTTCCTTGTCTTTCACCATCTTCCGGAATTTGCTCAAACTCATATCCATTGAGTTGGTGATGCCATCCAACCGTCTCTGTTTCAGTGATTATTAGAAAAGCTCGTTATCTCATGGAACTATTGGTGTACATCTGCTGTCTGTTCCCTACTGCACTTGGAGGGAAAGCCCAGCCTCATAAGATGGTATCATAAAATGAGAATCAAGATTAAGGAATTCAATGCTGTAGTCTTAAGGCTGGTGGAATATTTATAGGAAGTATTATTGGTGTTGTTATTAATCTCCCTGAGAAGATGGATGGAGGAGACAATTTATCATGTGGTTTGCTTTTGGAGGAAAGAGATCCCATCTGAGTCTTTGCTTTTTAAAATCCAAATCATCTTGTTTTTTTCTTTTTTCCCTTGAGGCCTTTTTCATAGGTGCTGCAGCCACTGAGTCCAGTTCATAGGGAAATGCCCTGCTCTGATTAGTTCAGGCTTGTCTTCCCTGAGATTCACGTTAACTGTACTTCCTGTGTTTAAATCCTGCTTTGGTAAACAGTCAAATATTCCAATAGGACCCAGGTTGGTGGCCATGCTGCTCCTGGAAGCCCCTTTTAGCTGCTGCCAGTGTTTGTATGACGAATTGTCTTGAACTCACAAAACCCCCAATGAGAAGGATTTGGAGTGTGGCAGTGGATTAACTTTGAGCTTGGCCTCTATCCACACACTTGCTGACATTCCAATCCTGAGCCAGTTTCCTTATCCAGAAATCAAAAATGGTGCCTCTTTGTTGTAAGGGTCTCTGAGGAAATGTTCAAGTCCCTGGAAAAGAGAAGTGCTTGCTGTTCATTCAGCAAACATAGAGTTTGAGAAAAAGCACCTTCTAAGAAAGATTTCGATTTGCAGTCTTACGCATATGTGTGTGTATTGAAAACCTGTCATGTCTCTGTTTCATTTAATATCACATTTAGTGTCTGTACATGTTCTGTGTACCTCATTATTATCTTCATTTTGCATCCTAGGAAGCCAGTTCTTCAGAAGTTAAACACCTAGTGTTGCTATGGGGCTTCCCAGGTGGCGCTAGTGGTAAAGAACCCGCCTGCCAGTGCAGGAGACACGTGTTCTATCCCTGGGTTGGGAAGATCCCCTGGAGGAGGGCATGGCAACCCACTCCATTATTCTTGCCTGGAGAATCCTGTGGACAGAGGAGCCTGACGGGCTATAGACCATAGGATCACAAAGAGTTGGACCTGCGATTCATGGGGTCGCAAAGAGTCGGACACGACTGAGCGACTGAACTGAACTAAAGCAACTTAGCACACAGTGTTGCTTTGCTAAGTGACATTTGCCAAGTTATAAATTATTCTTTTTGCTTTTTTGGATCCTCTGTTTCCTCATCCTATACATACTCAAGGAGGTTTTATTCTCTTGCCTTCCTTTACCCATTAATGCTTAGCATGTGTTTGGAGTCTGAATGGGTCAGTCTGGGTCCAGGGTGATCTATGGATCTGAGCTGAGCTGAGATCTCCAGCTTTGTTGCATGAATTGGGCTCTTTTAGCACCATCCCTAAAGTTTGTTTCCATGAGAAGATATCAACCAGGAGGCTCCAAGTCCGGGCATTTGGAAAAGAAAACAAAAGCCAAATCATATTTCAGCCCACATCTTTAGACTTGCAATGTAGGCTGTATAAAAATATATATTGCTTGGGGCAGTAAAGGACAATGAGGTCTCAGAATGACTGCCAACATTTAGACAGAATTTAGAAAGAAGAAAACAAAAGGGGATGTTATAAAAGGTGTGTGTTCCTGGGGCTTCGATCTGAGGAGTTGCTCCTGGCAGATGCAGCTCTAGGTGAAAGAGCTGAGCAGACTCACAATGGGCCTCTTTATCCTCCAGGCTCTCACTGCTCAACAGCTTAACTGTTACACTCCTTGTGTTTTTGAAAAACTCCAAGGGTATTTCCTAATCCGGGCTAGAGGCTCAGCCTGAAAGAGCCATTCCATGGAGGTTCTGCTAAACGGAATGTCTTTTGCTTAATCTATCTTTAAGCTTTGCTTTGAGGGAGAAGCGCTATAGTGGTGTCTTTGTAAGTTTCCTCTGCACCTTGCCTCAAAAGAATTCCAAAAACACTGGGGCCATGGTCTTCAGTTTATGTCTATGAGAAGTTACATAATACTTTGCTCACTTGATGCCAAGAGCCGACTCATTGGAAAAGACCCTGATGCTGGGAAAGATTGAGGACAGGAGGAGAAGTGGGTGACAGAGGATGAGATGGTTGGATGGCATCACCAACTCAATGGACATGAGTTTGAGCAAACTTCAGGAGATGGTGAAGGACAGGGAGGTCTGGCGTGTTGCAGTCCACGGGATCACAAGGAGTCGGACACAACTTAGCGACTGAACAATAACAACAATCCACTTGCGTGTGGCTGGCACACACATATGTTTATCTAAACAGTTTCCCTCCCAGTGTGTGGAAGTGTGTGTCTGCACTAGAGGTCACTAATACCGATGGGCAGCCCATGTGGGTGAACACCGCAGACCCTCCATAAGTCTGGTATAGTCTGAATAAGAGTGGCAGTGATTTTAAAGACTGTGCTTGGTGGCTGCTGGGGCTCCTGCCTGATGGACTGCTCAGACCCGCAGACCTAGATTTAAGAGGCAAAGCTGCTGGGGCATTTGGGAAACCAAGAGACTTTCAGGAGACAAAGAAAGCATAGATTAAACTTTTATTTTTCCTTAATGCATATGGAGATTCTCCTATGTCCTGAGACATGCAATCAAGAAAGATTAAAATTGAATAAATAAAAAATGACACTGTGCATGACAGTCTTAACAATAATCTCCTGAATTAAGATATTTTGCCGTTAATGTACATTTTGCAATGTTTCTATAACTCTTCAGAAAGCAGTTGCCACTCTCATCTACTTTGACAGATTCAACATGGCCCCCATGGATGAGTGATTTCAGAGAAAGCTTGAATCACTCTATGGGTATCAAAAATGCCCCGTGTTTGCTCACCTTTGTGTCCTGGCTCCTTTATCTGGCATATATGGGTCACTCTGTCTCCTTTATACCTTGTCAGATGTGTGTGAGGATAGACGTTTTGAACTTCTGGGAGAGAAGCGGGCTTGTATGTATCCTGTGGAGAAATTGCCTCCCTTTCTGTGTAGTGAGGTGGACAGCACTGAGAGTCTTCTTGAGGTCAGCAGAATTTCTCTTTAAAACACAGTGCTGGATTCCCTCTGACTGCAAGGAAGCTGGCATTATCCAACAGAAATGAGCAAGACAATTTCCTTGTGCAAGAAAGGGAGGATCCAAAGCGAAGGGATGGGATGACTGTGGACAGGGGTGGCCGGGTGGGAGGTTCACCTCCTGCCAGGAGCACTTTGCCCCAGGGCATCCTGCCCCCAGCAGAACCCAAGCCTGGCAGTCCCTGCAGCTCTCTCTTTCTACCCTTCAGTCCTGCTTACTCCTGGCTCTCAGGGCGTAGCCGGGAGTGAGGGCTGAAGGCTTGAATGGAGGAAATGAGGTTGAGGGATTTCAGGCAGGCACCCCAGGAGGATGGAGATGAGGCTGTAGTTCTTTTTTTTTTTTTTTAGATTCTTCTTATATCTTTTCTCTTTAATTATTTATTTTTAATTGAAGGATAATTACAATATTGTGTTGGTTTCTGCCATACATCAACGTGGGTCAGCCATAGGCGTACCTATGTCCCCTCCCTCTTAAACCTCCCTCCCATCTGCTACCCCATCCCACTCCCCCTTGTTTCAGAGCCCCAGTTTGAGTTCCCCAGTCATACAGCAAATTCCCACTGGCTGTCTATTTCACATGTGTTAGTCTGTATGCCTCCATGCTACTCCCTCCGTTTCTCCCGCCCTCTTCTTTTTACCGCCCCCTTCCACCCCTATCCCCATGTCCATAAGTCTGTTCTCTATGTCTGCATCTCCATTACTGCCCTGCACATAAGTTCATCAGTATTATCTTTCTAGATTCCATATATATGAGCTAATATATGACACTTGTTTTTCTCTGACTTACTTCACTCAGTATAGTAGACTCTGGGCTCATCCATCTCATTAGAACTGACTCAAATGCATTCCTTTTTATGTATAAATGTACCACAGCTTCTTTATCCATTCATCTGTTGATAGACATGTATGTTACTTCCATGTCCTAGCTTTTGTAAATAGTGCTTCCGTGAACATTGGGGTGCATGTTTCGTTTTCAGTTATGGTTTTCTCTCACATCTTTCCCATGATACAGCTGTAGGCCTGAAGATGGGTGGGATACAGCCATGGAGAAAGATGGAATTTAGCCAGAAAGACTCTAGACTTTGCACCCTGCATGCTCAATCTTTAATGCCCCCGTGATCTTCAAACTTGAATGCCCCCTAAACAAATTTTTTTAAAAATGTACCCCCCTTTGCATGTTTTAATTTATCATCTAAAATCTTCCACGTTTATAATAAGTATGCCATTTCCACAACATTGTAAATACTGACATTAAAAACACATTACTCCTTTAATGCATCTAATGAACTTTAAATACCAGAGCAATTTGATCCATCATCTATTAAACACATGAACAAGTACTTAAACCCTCAGTTTTACATGGTTCCATTTTCTTCTTGAATTTATAGTTTCATTACAGTTTCCCCATCAAATATCCTTATGGATTCTTTTTTTATGCATGAAAGCCTTTTATTGGCCATTTTATCATAATTTAGGTGACAAAAATACATGCCTGTGTGCATGCTCAGTGGTGTCTGACTCTTTGTGACCCCATGGACTATAGCCCACCAGGCTCCCCTCTCCATGGAACTTTCCAGGCAAGAATATTGGAGTGGGTTTCCATGCCCTCCTCCAGGGGATCTTCCCCACCCAGGGCTTGAATCTGTATCTGTCTCCTGCATTGATGGGTGAATACTATACCACTGAGCCACCTGGGAAGGCCACAAAAATGTGTATGAAGACTTTAATTTTTATTGACCAGTGGCCTTAAGTTTCTAGATGTTAAGAGATTTGGATTGAGTTATCATCATAATTATTAGTAATATACAGAAATAGGCAATAAATCAAAATAATAATCAGATAATACATATAACAATTTTTGATGAATATGAAAGATAAGGCACACAATATTTTTGGAAATCCATCTCATATCTTTCAATTAGCCTGTATTCATTAATCAATATTATTTAGTGCTAAAATAAGGAATAAGGTTAAGGTTCAGAATCAGTTCGATTACTGCTTTTTTATTTTTATAAATATAAGAAATGAGAAACACTATTCACAATAAATGAATGGATGGGAAAGGAAAGTGTTTTATTACTACAACTCACATTTCGTTATTTGCCTAAAATCACATTTGGTCTCTTATCAAAATTCCTTTTTACTCTTCTCTCAGTTGATAATTCTTTTTGGTTTGTCCCCCTTCAGTGGTTTGAAAAGCATTAAAAACCACCGGACTTGCAAAAGAATTTATTTCCCAGTCACTAGAGACATTCATTTTCAACACCTATACTAATATTTCATAGAGTTTATTCATTTGTGGTCTGTAGGATTTCTCTCCTGAGGTTTAGAATGAGTGAAACATTTGTCTTCCCCTTTGAGAGTGGCAGCATGTGTGTGTGAGTGCATGTGTGTGTGTGTGCACACGCGCATGTGTGCATGAACAGTTGGGCAGGGAAATTGCTTTACCACAGGGGGTTCTCAGTGTTAGAAAAAATCTGTAAGAGAGTTAAGGATCTGCATAAACCTTCAAAACTATCCTTGCTAGGTTCCAGGATTGCGTGTATTTCCAAAGTTATATGGACCTTAGGTTTGAATTCATTTAAGTGGTCACTGAAGTCTCTCTCTGCCTATTATATTGCATGAGAATTCTAGGCTATTATCCTATGGGAATTCTAGGCTATTACCTTTTAGAAGGAGTGAGAAACATCCTGAACTATATGTGAAAAGTGTGTTTCCCTGCTGGCAATAATGAAAGAATGGCAGCAATCCCAGACCTATAAATAGTGGATTGATTAGGTAAACTGTGGTGTAGTCATGCACATGGAATCCAATCTAGCTAGAAAAGGAAAGAGAGAACCCTAATCGGGGGGAAAGTAAAGTATATAAGAGATATGGTATGGTACTTCCATTTATGAAAATGAGGAAAATTATATAATCCCTATTTGCTTATGTTAAAAACAATTGAAGAATAAACTGAAAACAAGCATGAAATGGTTGCCTCCAGGGGAGGGGGAGAGCAGGATGGAGGGAGTGAGCAGAGATGAAACTCGACTTAGGGTCGTGTACCTTGATTTGGGTTTGACTTTAAAATCATGTAATGGTTTTTGCGTTGTTACAAAATATTATGTTGAATGGGAAAGAAAAAGGAAAGCAATTCTTAAAAATCAAAAGCAAAATGAAACAAATAAACCGGCACATTATGTTGGTGACTTGGCCACTCAGAGAGGAATTATTTCCTGTGACTTTAAAACACAGCAATGTCTTAGATATGTCCCTAGTATGTACATCCTAAATATGAGTAGAACTGCAAAGACAGCTTTCAGGAATCCTGTTGTTGGTAATGATCTTGAGCTGAATTTAAAAAATATATATATTAGGATAAAAAATAAGTAATATTACTAATGTAAGAATCAATATTTTCAGCAAAAAAACACACCAAATATAAAACCAAAAAAATTAAGTTAAACTCTGTAATCCTACATTTGAGTTGGAAAAAATCAATATGAACTCATGATATATTTTCCTTTCAAAGGAAATATTTTCCTAGTGTTTTCCACTATAAGGACCTAGAAATAAATACTGATCAATCTAACAGAGGTGAGTATTCCTGGCTTCCATCACGTGGTCCCTAAATTCCATTGTCCACTGAAAGGACACGAGGCTCCTTGAAACAAATAACTGAGTTAGGGCCAGTACAGCAAGTGGACAAAATAAACCTAGGATTTTTTTTTTTTTTTCTCATGTCAGAAAGCAAGAATGCTATCAAAGACCACTGGGGTTTGGTGAAACGTGCCAGCTTGCAGAGGCTGCTACTGGCCAAAGATTGAACAATGAGCATCAAAAAGAGAAATTATAATTGACTGAAACACTTCAAATGTGTAAACACACACACACATGCACAAATAATTAAGTATGCTTCTGAAATAGGCCTCTCACTGGTCACCTTCAGAGGATGCTAGCGAAGGAACTCCGGCTTCCCCGGTGGCTCAGACAGTAAAGAATCTGCCTGTAATGTAGGAGATGCAGGTTCGATCCCTGGGTCGGGAAGATCCTCTGGAGAAGAGAATGGCTACCCACTCCAGTATTCTTGCCTGGAGAATCACATGGACAGAGGAGCCTGGCAGGCTACAGTCCACATGGTCACAAAGATTCAGACACAACTGAAAGACTAACACACACATACAGAAGGAACTCATTATTCTGAAAACTGGTAGATAAAAAGGAGTTCCTATATAAACTGTCACCAGTGTAACCAGTAGTTAATGAAGGAAAGTTCTTATTCATGGAAGATTTCCAGCTGATATATGCAGAGGGAATGCTCGAATTAGAATGTCACCCTTTTGCAGCCACTAATGAAATAATGGATGTCAGCAATGATCATCAGCGGCCACTGACATCCTAAGGTGAAACGGAACTTTGTGATGGAAGGTCAGGCTGACAAGCATCTTGAATCCACAATAATAGAGGTGGTGGAAGAGTTACCTAAGGTAGTATAATCCAAAGATCTGCAGGGACTTATTTTTTTCTTGACTCATTCCTTGGAATTTTTGCCTTATTCCTGTATATTTCCTGTTAAAAGGCTCAGCCTTCAGATTCTTAGTGTATCTCATTGAGAGCTTGGATCATTAACTAGAATTTCTCAGGCAGTGCCTGGGTAGTAATTTACCTTATCTTCATCTGTGAAATGGGGATTGTAGGGAATTCTACCACATAGTATGAGAGAGAGGTTTAAATGCAGAGTGTGTGTAACATCCAGTGGTGTGTTACACCCAGTGTGTATCACATCCAGTGATATTCAGTGTGTATTAATTAGATTATTCTTATTAAGATTATTATTTCATCCCATTGCTTGCCTGGCTAGGTTTCATCATGGGGATATTTGTCTATATCTGTGTGTGTGTGTGTATTTATTTTAACCTGGGAAGGATTTGACCAATAACTTTCCCAGAGTGGATCTCTCTAATATGAGAGAAGGATACAGGAATGTAGGCAGCTCTGAAGGAAAATCAGTATAGTCTAGGCAGATAGACAGATAGATAGATAGTGAAGCCGCTCAGTCGTGTCTGACTCTTTGCGACCCCATGGATAGTAGCCAACCAGGCTCCTCCATCCATGGGACTTTCCAGGCAAGAATAATGGAATGGGTTGTCATTTCCTTCTCCAGGGGATCTTTCTGACCCAGGGATCAAACCCGGGTCTCCTGTGTTGTAGGCAGACACTTTACCATCTGAGCCACCAGGGAAGCCCAGTCTAGGCAGACCTATGGGAAATATGGACAGTCTAGGAAATCAGGCTTGTCCTGGTGCTCACCATACACACACAGGACACACTCTGCATTTTATGGGTATACTCTTGTATTTCCTCATGCTTGGTGGGTTTCTATATATTGAATATGTCATCTCACTTTAGACACAGCTGTTGCTTAACTTCTATGTTGAAGATGAGGAAATTGAAACTCAAAGAGGTTAAGAGTTTGTCAAAAGTCACATCAGAACCCAGGGTTTTTGACTTCCAATTTATTGCTTTTGTTGTTGTTCTTGTTGTTATATCACAGTCCACTAGAAATATTTTAGTCCACTTCTGGAGGAATGCTGTATAAATTTCACCCACACTGGTGATGCCACCCAGTGAAAATCTTAATAAAATTCTTCTTAGCAGTAACTTTGTGACTGAGTAATACCTTTCTGATCATTTTTGGTCCAGAGACTTAAACTCCTCAAAATTTATACCAATGCACTCAGATTTCTCTTTTTGTACATTTGGAAATTTCAATTTGAAATGGCTCTTCTGGGTTATGTATAGAATCATCAAATGAGGCAAACAGCCCACGTCAATTTGTAAGAATCCGGTATTTACCATTTCTCATTCAAGAGAAATGTTCCCATATTCCTAACCTCTTTTCCTTTTCATTCAAGAAACCAGGTACAATAAACCATTCCACTAGCTTTCATCAAAAACCTAATTTTTCTCAAAAAATATTTTGATTTAGAACGCAAATAAATTAGGTCCACTGGTTTTCCTTTAGTCATATGTTTAGTTTTCTTCCTCTTATTGTTTTAAAATTTTCAAATGTGGTACATGCTCATGAACAGACAGCATAGAAATACATAATATAGAAAAAATGGAGTTTTCTTTGTGGTCAGTTCTCTCACTTTTCCTTCCTGGAAGAAATCGCTGGCTTAATGACTATCTTTCTGGACCTTTTTCTATGCATTTACAGACTTATACATTATTGCCTTTTAATATATTTGCTTATGCACACACATTTTACATAAATGAGAATGCTAATATATATTTACAGTGTTTTACATTTTCATTTAATATATCCTGGACGTATTTACATATCACTGTACTTACCTCTACTACATTCCGTTTAAGTGCTGCATATACATTTAATGATGAACAAATTGCTGCCCCTAAAAACAATGAAATAAAATATCGTCAATGAAGTATTTTTTGCTTACATAAGCAAGTATTTTCCTAAGACTCCTAGAAGTAAAATTGCTGAATTAAAAGGCACTTAACATCTTTAGGGTGGACGTATTCTGCCAAGCTACCCTCAGAAAAGGCTGCCTAATCTTAGTAACGAACAACTCTTTCCTCAGGCTTTTTATACACTGGATAGTACCAGTCTCTTCATTTTCCCCACATGATAAAGAATGTGTCTCCTTATTGTTTTAACTCACATCTCTTCATGTGTTTGTGGCCATTTGTAGCTCTTCTGTGAATCATCTGTTCTTCATTTCTCTGTTGGATTTCTTGTTTTTAACTAATTTAAAGAAAACACTTTATAATATATGGATTTTAATTCCTTCTTACATATATGGCAAATATGCCATTTGTTTCTTAACTATGCTTATTTTGTATTTTGCCATGCAAAAGTATTTAATTTTTACCAGGGGTATCTCTGAATTCTGTCCTTTATGGCTTCTCGAACGTGTGTCTTATTTAGGAAGGCCTTTCTCTCCTGAGGTTATACAAATAGTTTTCTAAGTTTTCTTCTAATATGATTATTGTTTTGTTTTTTTATGTTTAGCTCTTTAATCCATCTGGAAATGATTTTTGTATATGGTGTGAGGTAGGTATCTAACTGTACTTTTTAAATGAATAGTTCATTGTCCCTACACTGATTACTAACCCATCATTTCATATATTAAATTCCAGTATTGATACGTGAGTCTGTTTCTGGACTCTACTTTGTTCCATTGATCAAAGAAATTTGTCTATTCCTATGCCAATAACCCACTGTGTTCATTCCTGTAGTTTGATATTGTGTTTTTCTATCTGATTGAGCAAATATCCCTTGTTGTTCTATTTCAAGTATATCTTAGTTTTTTTAATCAAATGCTCCTCTCGATGAATTTTGGTACTGTGTTGTCAGTTTCCATACATTATGCCATTGAGGGTTTTATTTAGATGGTGCTGAATTTTTAGATTAATTTTGGGATGAATGAGAAGTTTATAACTGAGTCTTCTTATCCAAGGAGAAGACACATCTTTCCATATCTTCAGATCTTCTTTTATGTTTTTTAATAGTTATATTTACATAGACCTCATAAATTTTCTGGTAAGGTTTATACCAAGGAATTTTAAACATTTTTTTGGTTGTTGTTCTTGTTGCTATTGTACAAACATGTTTAATTTTCATTGAATTTTGAAGTCATTGCTACTGGTGCATGAGAGTAATTTGATTTTTGTATATTCATTTCATGTCTGGGTAGCTTACTAAATCATAAAATGATTCTAATTGCTTTATAGCTCATTGCCTTGAACTGTCATATCATATGCAAACAATGATAGTTTGACTTCCTTTTCAGTATTTTTACCTTGTTTTTATTCTCACTTTATTGTATTGACTAGGATCACTTACAGAGTTTTGCATAAAATCTGTGATAGAAGATACTGTCTATGCTTTCAATGTTTTATCAATAAATATGATATTTAAATCCCACGGATGGAGGAGCCTTGTAGGCTGCAGTCCGTGGGGTCGCTAGGAGTCAGACACGACTGAGCGGCTTCACTTTGACTTTCACTTTCATGCATTGGAGAAGGAAATGGCAACCCACTCCAGTGTTCTTGCCTGGAGAATCCCAGGGACGGGGGAGCCTGGTGGGCTGCCGTCTATGGGGTCGCACAGAGTCGGACATGACTGAAGTGACTTAGCAGCAGCAGCAGCAGCAACAGTGTATTAAATAAAGGAAGTTTACCTTCTATTACTAATGAATTAGCACTATTAGTCAGGAAAGGATGTTGGTAGTTTGGGGCATCTTTTTAAAGAATAGCTTTTCTTCTTTTATTTTTACTTTAGTTTACTTTGTTTTTTCTCTTGCAATTTCCGACTTCTTTTTAGGGTAATATGTGTGATTGGTTTTTGTAAACATGTTTTAGGTAATTGGAAATAATATGCAACTTTTTAAGGAGGCTGAAAGATACATACATCACCCATATCTATCAATTAAAACTCATTATTTGTATTTTTTAAATGTATCTTTATTTTTGTTGTCTTCTTGGTCTGTCATTTTGCATAATAAGTGTTTTAATTTTCCTTTGTAATTGTAGCTTTGTCAGTTTTCTTTTATTTATAACCTATTTTACTTTTTTATACATTTTTATTGCTGTTAATTTTTAGTTTGTGATTTTTCATAATGGCAAATTTTATCACCTTCAGATATAATATAGATCACTTTGTCTTCATTTAGTTCTTGACTTTCTGAAATATTTTTCATATGTATGTTAATTTTTGATATATTCTATATTGATCATATAGCATATATACAATATATTTTATATATGGATTATATTTTCATATGTATTATATATATTGAATATTATCTATTCAAGTTATATTATCTATTCAATTATATTTGCCCTTTATTTTTATGTATCAATGTATTAAATATTATGCACATCATATATTGAGTATTTTTTAACTGTTTATTGTGTTTTTAAATTCTTTCAAAATTTTCAATATTTTCTATTATTTCCTTTTAAACATGTCTTTTCTAGATAACATGCATCTTGTTTTTTTTTAACATAAATTTTTTCTTTATTTAAAAGGTAGTATAGCCTATTAGTTCTCATTGTCTATAGTGATGTAATTTAAAGTTCTTTTTCATTTTGTGCTTGCTATTCACCATTATCACCATTATCCAAAAAAGACCATTTTTGTATTGGTTAGAGATTTTTGGTTCTATTTTCCTGAAACTGCTTTGGAAACCATATGTACTGTTTTTATGCTTTTAGTAGCTACATTAATATTTTAGCAAGCACATTTAAAGTTAAACTGTTACAAAAATTGAAGACTATAAATTCCCTTGCAGAGTCTTTATCAGGCTTTTAATTATTTCCCTAACTACTCTTATATGCACTTATTTTTAATATTATCTAAAAGTTTCATTCCAGAATATTGTTAATAGTAGCAATGATATTACTATTAGCATTATTAATGGTATTATTTACTTTATACCTCTGTCTTACAGAAATCCTTTATTAGTAATTATATTACATTTAACTAACATAGTACTGACCATTATTTTGATTTAGATTGTGTTTCTGTGGCTTATTTGCTTTGCACTGTTTGTTACATTCCAATTCATTGTATATTTTAGATTCTGTTTTCATTTTCCTATAGTATATCCTCAATTAATTTTTCTGCTTTATTTTTCTGAAAGACCATGAGTGGTAAACTCTCTGAGTCTTTACTTATCTGAAAGAAACATCTTCATTTGTCTTTACACTCGATGCAGAACTGTCTTGATTATAAAAACCCAGGTTGAAAACAACTTCTGCAAATCCATATTATCATTTACCTTCTAAAATACTTTGTGGATAATGCAAACATCATCTCTTTTTTTAGTAACAAGATTGCCCGTCTTCAGCAACTCATTCTTTCTTATGTGTTTATGATTATAATTCCTACAACTGGCCCATCATAGAAATGAGAGCTTCAATTCATCGTTCATCATAATAGCTCATTTATAGAGAGCTCTTTTTCGATCAGTGGAAAACGGTTTTCTAACAAGTTTCATGTGTTAGCCAGAAGTTCCAATTTCTGCTGCTCTGTTTATGAATGATGCAGTTAGTTTGTGAGTGCTAAAGCATGCTGTGAATTTTCTTCCACTTATGCTAATAACATGTCTAACCTGCTGGGCAGTGAGGATTTCCCTACTGTTTGTTCTCAGGGAAGTAAAGCCTGAATGGCAGTCTCTTCCTCATATCCTGGACTGTCAGATCAGTAGATCCACAGCTGGCTAATGTCCTTGTTATCGTTGTTATTGTTTGGTCACCAAGTCGTGTCTGACTCTTTTGTGACCTCAGGGACTATAGCCCGCCAGGCTCCTCTGTCCATAGGATTTCCCAGGTGAGAATACTGGAGTGGGTGGCCATTTCATTCTCCAGGCGATCTTCCCAACCCACAGATCAAACCCACATCTCCTGCGTTGCAGGCAGATTCTTTACCACTGAGCCACTGGGGAAGCCCAATGTCTTCCTTGGGTTACTTTAAACAACACTCCCCTTCCTGGCTTTTGCGATCTTGCTAAGAATGGTTGTGAATTCTCTTGTAGCCCACCTGATTTCTCATTAGCGTGTGATCTCTCATGCTTTTGAACTCCCTTATCCCCTTCTTTCCAAACCCTAATTGTAGTGAGAAATTCAAGACTGTCAGATAAATGCTAAAGCCATAGTTCCACAGACTGGGGGCACATCAACCACATTGTGCTTTAACCTCCCTGGCCAAGGAGTCTAACCTAATGTCTGCACATCCTCGGAGACTTGTTAGACTCACTCAGTGATTCTGTGACTTCCTTTGGGACTCCTTCTCAAGGTTAGATCTGACTGTAGTACCAGATTCTGAAACCCTCTCTCCCACTTCAAATCATCTTGTAATCTTTCTTGACCTTCCATGCCAAGGAGCCTACCTTCCCTTAGGTGTGATCTCTAATTGCTACCTTAGCTGCCTCTAGCATCCTAGGGCTTGGAGGTCAGCATCTCCGCTGGCCTTTTGACACAAAAGTTGCATCCCATTTGGCCATCTTAGAATAAGATGCATCAAGAGGGCATCTGCAGATGAAGAGTGCAGGCTGATGCAACTGATTCTGGTCATTGGGTCACTCTGTGTGTGCTTCTGTCTCGGTCCCTTTTAGGTGGGAGGACATACCATGCTCCCCATTCGCTGGATGCCCCCTGAAAGCATCATGTACCGGAAGTTCACTACGGAGAGTGACGTGTGGAGCTTTGGGGTGATTCTCTGGGAGATCTTCACCTACGGAAAGCAGCCATGGTTCCAGCTCTCAAACACAGAAGTACGGAAGGGGGCAGATGCCTGGAGGAGTGATGGGGTCGGGGGAGGGGATAGTTAAGGAGTTTGGAATGGACATGTTCACACTGCTATATTTTAAATGGATAACCAACAAGGACCTACTGTGCAGCACAAGACATTCTGCTCAGTGTTATGGGGCAGCCTGGGTGGAGGGGACTGGGGGAGAGTGGATACATGTATACGTATGATTGAGTTGCCTGAGTTTACCTGAAACTGTCACAACACTGTTAATCGTCTATACCCCAATATAAAAGAAAAAGTTTAAAAAAGGAAAGAAAGGGGCAGGGGGGAACCTTGACCTGTGGGAGGCTGATAGAAGATATCTGAAGCCAGCTCCTAGACAAGAGTGTGCAAAACACTGGGTGGGTTTTCAAGCTAGCAGAGCAAATGTTGGCAGAAGCAGGAGGAGAGTGACCTTCTTGATAGGAAAAAGGAAAAAAGCATAACTGTAGGAAAAGTGCTGTGATTGTCAGGAGAGCATGAAGTCAGATGTCGAAATTGAGATGCAAGGCACAGTTCTGTTTGCTCTGCTACACTTAAAAAATCACAAAAGTTTCACTAAGACAGAAAGTGAAAACAAAAAAAACAACTATGAGGTTTTTCAACTGTGCCATCTTGTGGAAACACCTACTACTAAGTCCACCAGATCATCTGGGTCCCCAGAGGCATTAGGCAGGCCAAGCCCAGAGATGTGCTGGCAGGTGGATGGAGAAGGCAAATTTCATGCACCTGATAGAGCTGTGTGTGGACTTCCGGGAGTAAGATGAATCGTAACAGTAAATGTAGTGATATACACGTTATGCCTTTTTATACTTTTGATGTACAGTATTAATAAAAAGTGCTAGCCATCAAATTAAATAACAGCTCACATTTAAAGCCAGGCATTTTCCGAAGCACATTAGCCTGTATTAACTCAGGATTTTTCACACAAATGCTTGTTGACATTCAAGACAAAGGAAGTGGGACTGCTTGGGGTTCTGGAGTGGATTGGCCTGGTCTCAGAGGTGAAAGCTTCTGCCTGGAGAAGGCCTGGGCTGTGGTGCAGAACAAGATGCTTCTCAGTGACTGTGTTGCCCCAGGGAACTCAGTCCAGTTTGTAGGCAGTAAAGGGCTGGGTCTCCCAACCCAGCAGAACTATAAAAGATTGCAGTCTATGGTCTGTTTTCTGGAAAAACATGAACATGAGGACCTTTTAATATTAGAATACTATCTGAATATTCCAGAAAGTATCTTTCTTTTTGGAAGCTATGTTCATGTTGGCTTTACTGTACCCTGACCATTTAATTCAGTAAATATCAAAGGCTGAAAAGAAGGCATTTCTTTAAACTTATAATATGTTATCATTTGGAAATGGAATGGGTCCTGACGACATTTCCCAAAGCAGGAAAATACATTTTAATAACTTTTCTTAAAAAAATGAAAGTGTGTATATCAAAACTCATTTGTTATGGTGCTTCATGGGCTTCCCTGGTAGCTCAAATGGTAAAAAAAATCTGCCTACAATTTAGGAGACCTGGGTTCGATCCCTGGGTTGGGAAAATCCCCTGGAGAAGGGCATGGCAACCCACTCTAGTATTCTTGCCTGGAGAATTCCATGGACAGAGGAGCCTGGTGGGCTACAGTCTATGGGACTGCAAAGAGTTGGACATGACTGAGAGGCTAACACAGACACATACAAAACTATTGTTTTCCTGGGTAGGGGGTGGTGGTAAACACACACACACACACACACACACACACACGAATGCATATACACATATCCATGTGTACACATCCTAGCACATTTGCATGCACTCAGGCACACAAAGCATCCTGATCACAGCCCCCATGTAGTTTTCTGGCTCTAGTGGGAAGGGGACTCTAGGCTGAGGGCTCTATTGGTCTCAACAGACAATCTGTCCTGGATGTCTAACCTGTCTCAGCATCGCAAACAAGGTCATTTCTGACACTCCTTAGTTAGGCATTGGCCTTGAGGATGGGCTTCCTACCTCCCCGCCCCCTCCCCCTGCCCCCAGTTTCCTTGTCCACTCTACCCACCCCAGCAATCAAGTCCTAGAAGTCACCGATCGTGAATTTCTCTATTAAACTGGCAATCTGGAGAGGAGGAGACATCCCAGTGCTTTTAATATTAGCCCTAGCAGCCACTCCTTCAGTTTCCACTAGACCTCTTTTCACGGGGGTAAAGGTAATAGAGGGTGGAGACAAGGCTCAAATAAAAGCAGGGAACATGAGCAGCGGGAGATCTATCAGACTGGCCAAGAACAGAGCCTAGTGGGCCTTTGCAGACTGGGAAGACCAAGAGAGTGCCGACACAGGGATTGTTTGACAAGCTGCCCCAGAGAGACATGAGGCTACACTGCAGACAAGGTGCTGTTGGGGGCAGCCTAGGGAGGTAAAAGCTACACATACAGGGACTTCCCTGTTGGCCCAGTGGTTAAGAGTCCATCTACCAGTGCAGGGGGCGTAGGTTCCATCCTTGGTCAGGGAACTAGGTCCCACATGCCATGAGGCACATTCAAAAAGTAAAAATAAATAAATAAGTAAAGAAGACTACAGATAGGCTGATGGGGACAAAAGGGGGGAATGTGAAGCTGGCCAGGAAGTTTAATCATATTTTTCCATCACACCCTAAGGAAAAACCCAAACAAACTCTCTGGCCAACCCAATAATACTTTTCACGTTCTCTACTAGAAATGTATGCATGCTTTCAGTTGTGTCTGACTCTGTAATGCCAGGCTCTTCTGCCTATGGGATTCTCCAGGCAAGAATACTGGAGTGGGTTGCCATGCACTCCTCCAAGGTATCGTCCCAAACCAGGGATCAAACTCAAGTCTCTAGCATCTCCTGGATTGGCACACAGGTTCTTTACCACTGAACCACCAGGAAAGCACTTGCCTAGAGACGATTCTGTGTGTTTTTATCATCACAATTTTTCTTCAAATGAGGAAACTGTAGTTTGGAGTCAGTAAGCTGCCCAAGGTTACATAGTGAGAGTTAGGAAGAAGTTCAAATAACCTGAGAACTGGAAGATGGAATCTTAAAAATTCACAGTGGCAGCAAATAGGTCACTCTGAGGAATTGGACTTCAGCCACAAATTACAAGCATGGTCCTGAGTTTCCAGCTGAGGATGGTCCAACTATACGTTACTTGCTTTCTTCCTGCTCCTCCTTGTGGCCTCCCCTTTGGTACACTGAGTCAGACAATCCCTTTTCCTCCTCATTTGGTCCTTAAAGCAGTTGGTCAAGGGATGGTACCCATCTTACAGGTAAGATACTGAGATCCTAGGAGGCCAGTTGACTTTCTCTGGCCACCCAGCTCAGCAGTGGTGAATCAGGTCGTTGGTCCCAGTGTTAAGGACTTTTAAAGAAATAGAGAAAGTAGAATTGATACATATGTTGTCATCAGTTCAGTTCGATATCAAGTATAAAATAGATAGTGGGATGTTGCTATATAACACAGGGTGCCCCAACTGGTGCTCTGTGATGACCTCCTAGAGGGGCAGGATGGGGGTGTCAGGAAAGAGACTGAAGGGGGAGAGGAGATATATATATATACACACACACACACACACACCCTGGGTTCAGTCCCTAAGTTGGGAAGATCCCCTGGAGAAGGGAATGGCGAGCCACTCCAGTATTCTTGCCTGGCAAATTCCTTCGACAGGGGAACTTGGTGGGCTGCAGCCCTTGTGTGTGTGTGTGTGTATGTATATACGACTGATTCACGTTGTTGTATGGCAGAAACAAGCACAACATTGTAAAGCAGTTATCCTCCAATTTGAAAAAGCAGAGATGGAGTGCAAAGGGCAGCAGGGGCCTGGACAAGCCAATGCTGGGTCCTAGCACTTGGAACTCATGCCCAGGATAGACGAGCAACTCTGATCTCCAGCCCAGTCTTCCCTGAAGAGCATCACTGATGTCGCGGCCTTCTGCAGAGTTTGAGCCTCTGGGCCACAGCTGAGCGTTGGCGATGACTTCCTTGTTCTCTCCCCTTTTCCAGGTCATCGAGTGCATCACCCAAGGCCGTGTTTTGGAGCGGCCCCGAGTCTGCCCCAAAGAGGTGTATGATGTCATGCTGGGGTGCTGGCAGAGGGAACCACAGCAGCGGCTGAACATCAAGGAGATCTACAAGATCCTCCATGCTTTGGGGAAAGCCACCCCCATCTACCTGGACATCCTTGGCTAGCAGTGGCCAGGGGTCACAAATCCACATTCTGTTGCCTCTTCTCTCCTGGCCTCACCCCATCCCTCTTTTCCACCTCACAGACTGTTTTCTTCCATCCTTGACTGAAGCAAACATCTTCATATAAACTCAAGTGCCTGCTACATATAACACTGAAAAAGAAAGAGAAAAACCCTGCAAGGCAGTTTGGCATATATATATATATATTTATATATCTAACTATCTATCTATCTATATCTACAGAGAGATACCCTCTTCTCTAATGCACAGAGAAGCTGCTGATACAGAAACCGCAAGACTGTAATGACAACCCAGATAATCTTATCTATTAGGAACGCAATTGGAAATTTGCGTAGGTGTAGGCTGTGGCCTGTATTTCTTCAGCTCCGTCTTTTGAGAGCGGAAGATCTTAAAGATGCAGAGAGACAATCTTTGTGTTGGGATGGGAGGAGCTGGGGAGGAGTGCCAACCACTTCTGCATAGGTGTGATCACCTGCACAGGTGTGATAGCCTCAAGCTCTACACAGGCGCATGGGCAGACCATGTCATCAGGGTCAGCAAGGAAAGAACACCAGACCAGGGGCTGACGGAACACCTCACACCTCCCCTGACCATCGTCTCCACCGCCTTCCTCCTCTCCGCCACTTCCACTATTTTCTAACTTGTCCTTTCTGGAAAATACAGTCCTCATGCTTTGGGGAGTCAACAACGGCGCCTACAGGTAAACACTGAACAAACAACAGCAAAACAGGAAGCCACGGTGACGCTGGACTACATCCATCTGGGTGTAAACCGCGCCTTCCTTTCTAAATCTGAAAGAGATGTGTCATCTATCCTCTGAACTTCAAAGACTGGACTTTCTGGATTTAACGAGCCACAGAATTAAAAGCCGAAATCTGAACCCTGTCATGGCACTGCCTTCTGTCTTTTGATCAGGCAAAGACTCCTTGGCCTCGCCTCCCACATTCAGGCTACTGGGGAGATAAGGGGGGGTTTGGACATCCCCCGTGTTGTCTGTAAATGTGGCTATAGCAGGGTTCCAACAGCAGGAGAGTTCATGACTTGCAGGTGTTTGAAGGTGTGCCCCTCTGGGGCCTCTGTGTCTCATCCTGTCTCCTCTAGATTCTAGCTTCCACTGCTCGGGAGCTCTGTTAAGCCCCAGGTAAACCCCGCTGCTGGAAAAGGGGGCCAGGTCCAGCCAGAGGCACTGGCAGTGCTTGTTTCAGAGAGTCAGGTGATGGTGTGGGCAGGAGCCAGCAGGGGAGAATCTGTTTGGCACCTGCACCTGGCCCCCTGGCATTCCCCTCACGTTTCCAGCCCCTGGAAGGATTGACGCCTCTGCCTTTGCGCTGCTGTGAAAATGCAGGGGCTGAGGAATCGCTTTTGTGGGCTGGGGGCGGGGGAGGGGCCGAGGCTGCTTTGGGAGGCATCCAATGGCCACCACCGCAGGCTGGGCATCTTAATGAGGACGGAGCCCCGACCAGGGAGAGAGAACGAAGAAGCATCTGGGCTGGGGCCAGCTGCCTTTGCCCTGGCACCAGGGAGATCACTGCCTTCTCAGTGCCTGCTGCCAAGGACCGTAAGGGGGTGGGTCTCTGGGCCCCCTGACCCATGACCACAAGAGGCCTGTGGAAACCGACAGCCTGGCCCCAGGGAGCCCTCCCGCGGGGGAGGAGAGGCTGTGCTTCTCCCAGGCCACCGGCCCTTCCACCTCGCCCCAGGCACAGAGCTACCGAATGGACTGGCCTTTTGCCCAACTGGCGTCTCCAGGTCCCCTGACCTGCCCCCCTCTCTGCCAGCTTAAGGGACAATTGGCAGCCTGGACGTTCTGGTCAGCTGCTGGACAGTCATCCTGCATGGGGCTCGGGAGACTGAATTCTGTGTTTGTGGCTTTGCTTCTCTTTTTAAGACCCATAAATATTTTTATTCGGATAGAAAAGAGCAGCACTCAGACGGTGGGGCACAGGTGGGCTTTGGGGATGAGTGAGGCTGCTGAGTGGGCTGCGAGGGGTGGGGAGGGAGTCAGAGTTGGGTGTGGGCTCTCGCTGTGCTGTGCTCCCTGCCCCGAGGACTTTTGAGAAGAGCTCTTGGGATGGACCATCTCAAAGGAATCCTGTGCTGTCCTATGGCAGTGACCCCTTGGGCCACTCTGGGGCTGCTGATGCTGGGTTGAACGCTGTGGTCTGGCTTGGTCCTAGCTAAATGAAAGACAGGTGATCCAGGAGGGAATGGTCGGGAGGTCCTGGGAGGAGGTTTCTCTTAGTGAGAGATGAGTCCCCAAGGTTCCTGTTGCTGCCTCATCCCCAATGCCCCAACACACACCGTGTGGCTTCCATCTTCCTGTCTGCGTGTTCCTAGAACCTATGTTCCTAGAACCTCAGAGTCTCTGGTGGTCTGGAAGATGGGGAGGTGAGAAGGGATCAGTGGGCAACTGGGAATTTCAGAATGCAGCAAGATTTCAATACAGGGTGCTGAGTCCTCCTGGTGTGATGAAAGAAGGCAATTCCTTTGCCAGCACGGAGGCTGGTGTTGTCAGATTTCCCTCGTCCTAGTCCCACGGGCCTCTGTGTTGGCCTGGGGGTCATGCCCTCATTATATCCATTGTTGGCAGCTGCCTCCTCTAAGAGTCCGAGATGAAGGATACAGAGGGGGAGGGCTTGCTTTCTTGCTGTCCTTGCTGTGCGCTCTGTGTAGAGTCTGCACATTGACTTATTAACCTCGGCAGGTAGCAAACATCAAGAGTCTTTTTGGAAAGTGAAGGAGGCAGAGGATGGGGCTGCAGCAATGGAAAGGGTCCTCGGGGCTCTGGGGTGAGTCAAGTAGGTGTTTCCTTCTGTAGAGGGGCGGGACTGAGAAGGCGCGCCCGGGTCTCCATGTCTCCATCTGTGACAGGCAGGATGTGCTTGCTCAACTCTGGCCCCTTCTTTGTTCTGAGATTCTTAGAATCAGCCCTAAATCTATGTGCCCTTTTCCTTAGGGCCACTCTGGACTGCCAGGGGGTTCCCTCTGTAGACCCTGAGTGGGTGGGGGCAGTTGCCTCAGAGGGCTCATCCTTCTGAACGTGGGTGGCTTCCGAGAAGACTCTCCTTTCCTCCTTGCCAGTCACAACGCTGCAGGGCTGAAATGCCCGAGGTCACTTTAGGTCTCCTTCACCCTCCTAGCCTCCCTGCACACTCAAAAAGCCCTGGTAAAGGGTTATTTATTTGCTTATTTATTTTTAAAGAGCTGGAGGTGGTTAGATGGGTTTTGAAATGACACCCCATTAGCCAATATGGCCACCCCCATCTAGTTCAATCTCATGGCCCGCTACCAAACTCCACAGTTTAGAAGTCCATGCTGGAGTGACTGGGAAGGGGCGTAGCATCACGCAAGCTCCTTTGTAGCTGTGGTGAATGCGCCAGTTCCCCCAGGCTTGTCTCCCTGCCACACCCTCCTCACCTGGTCCTCCCCAGACTGAGTGTGAGTGAGTTGCTCTTAGATGCCCACCTGGGAATAGGGTGCCATGGCCAGGGGTCTTTCCAGTTCTTCTTCACTTTGGTGGTGAACCCAATGCTGTCCTCTAATTACACCCTTGACCTCTGAGTGGATCTTGAGGGTCACTAAGCCTCGTTTAGTTAACAGACAAAAATCTTGATATTTCCTCCACTCAGAAGATAGTGTGCAAATCACCCCTGGAAAGAGACCTCCTACTGGAGGCAAAGGTTCCTTGGTCCTTCTGGGTTCAGGTTGACCATGACTCTCTTTCTCCTCTGACGCTTACTTTGCGGACTACACTAGTGCAACTATTTTTGGTGCTAAATACTACAGAAACCAACACCAATGGTAGAACAGCCAGCCAGCCCATTTTTAGAGCTGTTTGAGACTCAACTCCGAAGCAAAAGCAAGTCAGTCTTGCCTGGAGAGCACAGGATACATGGGAAGTTAGATGATGACATGGAGTGGTGGAAAGACCTCTGAGATCCCTGCCTTTGCTCTAGTTTCTCAGGGGATGTTGGCCAAGTCAGCTAGTCTCACAGATTGTCCTGTTTCTCATCTGAGGCATTTAGAAAGTTGGAATGGTTACCCTTAAGGTCTCTTTCAGTTAAAAAATGTTGTGTTGTGTTCACACTTTTTTTTTAGACTTGCTTGTTAGAGATAAGAAGGAAAATAAAAGATAGGTAAGGAGGAGAAGGAGGGAGCATTATCAGTGGTTAAGATATTGATTATAGAAGCCAAATCAGACAGGCTCAGTGATGATTAGGTCTGGGGGTTGTTGGTGGAGGGAAGTCAAGCAGACAAGCCCAGGACCCAATTTTCATACTTTTAAGGAAGGCTGCCAACTGGCCCCTTGGTTGATCTTACCAACCTGTCCCCCTCAACTGATCAAGCTACTCCATTCAACACCAGCATACCCAAAGTTGGCAGAAACTGTTCTTGGAGACAGTGTGCCTGCTTACTCCTCATACAGGTTGCTGGCAATCTGAGTCAAAATTCAAGAGATCTTTTCTTTCACCTGCTATTGTGAGGACCTAGGGTGTTGACAAGACATCAGTGTTTTAAGTGGCAGACTATTCATCAAAGTTCTGCTCCACCCAGGCATGCTGAGAGACTTCCTTGCCATGTTTCCAAACCAAACAGCAGCAGTATTGTTTTCACTCAAGGTGTGGTTGTTACTATGGATGGTCTTGAGGTCTGGGGTCTTGCTTGTGCTTTGCTCAGCGTCTGGAGCAGAGAAATATCTATAGATGTTTGTCGCATGAGCCCATGTGCTGCCAGTCTACAGAGCTGCCCTCAAATGCCCCTGGACTGTCTATTGTTAGCTTTGGCTGGGAGCCAGCCTGCTATTGAACCCATAGCAGTTGCCTTAGAGTGAAAAATGATTCTGTAACCAATAAGGTTTTGGTTCCTGGAGCACCAGTATCTTCTTTGATATCCATCTTTTTTTTTTTTTTTGCCATACTTAATACGTTTCAAAGGAAGATTCCAACTCTTGTACCACCATTAAGATATCAGTATAGGCTTTAGAACATGTTTTGGGATTGCTTAACATCACTGGGAATCATCTTAAGTCATCTTAAGGGGAGTGAGTGAATGATAGTCACTCAGTCATGTCTGGCTCTTTGCGACCCCATGGACTGTAGCCTGCCAGGCTCCTCTGTCCATGGAATTCTCCAGGCAAGAATACTGGAATGGGTTGCCATTTCCTTTTCTACTTACGGAGAGAATAGGCCTATATACCTTATATGCTTATATCCACAGATTTCACTGGAAAGACTTCAGTGGAGGTCCCCTTGGAGTAAGGAAGTTGATTCCATCATTTGAGCCGTACATGTCTCAGGGATGAGAAATCCAGAGATGGACTGGCCTAAGAGATGTTCAGAAAGGTCCTGATGGGAAATCTGTTCTCTTGTAAAGTTCAATCACTGGGGGTTCCCTGAATTAAATTCTGCTAATGCTGACATCCTGAGCATCTGAAAATCGCTCTTCCCGGTTCACGGATCACATGAGAACTCACCGTTTCTACACATCCTGTCCTGTTTCTGGGCTGGTATTGAATTCACCAGCACTGCAGGTGAAACCAATCTGTGGGAGGGATGGGACGGAGAAAATGTGAGATGTTGATCACTAATCACTCTTTCTGAAAGGCACTGCTGACTGTAGTGGGTGTGGTGAATATCTGTGAATCTCTGCATGGGGTATGAGGACTTTTGCTGTGAGAATAGTTTCACCCAGAGAATCTGGTATCCTGTCTTCTGACATAGTTTCTGCCTCCCTGGTATGTTCCTCCAAATCAGAGTTCCCTGGACTGTCTAAACAAGAGATCCTCCCACCCAAGTCTTGGTATGCCAACATAGACACTATTCTATTTCACAAGGAAATCCAAGGAAATTTGGGGTGCTCTCTCAAAGTACTTGAAATTCTTGGTCCAAGTAAGAAAAATTCAGATTCCACTTCCTCTTTAAATTCCAAATTTAAAACAAGACCTGATCTGATATTTGCAGTAGAGAGCTATATCTTAAGCCAGTGTGCCAGGCTGTCTCCCATCCTATAGAGGCAAGAGAGTGAGCTCTGTTCATTTTTCCCAATCACCAAGGTAAATGGTATTTTATGTGCAGTGCCATGGCCCAAGCTTGGAGCTTGCAAGAGATACTTATGCCCAACAAGCTAGAAGTTTATAATAGAAGGTGTATCAACATCGTATAGATGAAGAAAGCTTGTTGAAGTCTCCTTCTGAGAAATGCCCGTCACTCAAATCTTGCTTTTCAGCTTTACATCTCATGAGAGAAGTTGGTTTTTTCTCAGTCTAGGTGATGACAAATTTAGATTTCCTTCCTGAATGTCTGAAGGTAGATTGAGCACCTGGATACCCACAGTCTACCCTGACACTTCTTTGGATGCAGCATCTCTAAAGCCCATGAGAAATATGAGTAGCTAAGCTAAGTCTGGCAGCTACTCCTTCATTTAAGAAGAGTTCACAGGCATCATAAAAACAAATTTTGTAATATGTTAACAGGTAGCACATACTCAAGTGAATAGCTTCCTGACATCTTTTGTTTTCTCTTGGAGAAGTGTTTATGCTCCATCTTCATTCCATAGCTTCCTGACATTAGCTGATTCCTCTAAGCTCACCTCTGGAGTGAATAAATAAACCTGGTCCAAGTGATTTGATGCCTGCTTTCTGCAGTGGAGAAGTAAATCTTAGTAAAGAAGAACATCTTTCATTGTTGTCTTCTTCTTCTTTTTTTTTTTTTTACTTTTTCTTTTTTTCCTTCTGGCTCTTATCTTCCTGCTTCCATAGGACTGACAATCCAGTTTCTCAGACTCCATGAAGGTCTTAATATAAGGTGAATCTCAAGACCACAAACAGTTTGGACTTCAAACAGTGAGAAAATTGGCGCTGAATGATTCGGCACACAAAGCAGAAAACTTTCATTTCCTGCAGGCAGGATGGAATTGACTGTTATATTAAGACTTCTGAAGGAACCCTGCCCTGGAGTAATTTCAGCACTGTCAGACAATGTTGACATCTAGATTAACCTCTGTGCAGTGAAGTTTACTGCAGAGCTCATTGAGAAGCATGTGGTGGATCTCTGCAAATCCCATCTAGACCCATTGGTGAGCCACCCTCCACACCACGCCCCTCCACTCCCCACCCACTCCTCTCCCTATCTGTGGACTTTTTAACCTCCAGGAACCATGGCTGGGATCTGATCCCAGGAGATGGAATTTGGCCCCCTTCTCTGGCGCGCGCTCTCTCTCTCTCTCTCTCTCTCTCTCTCTCTCTCTCTCCCCCTGTCCATGGTGCTGAACCAGGCTTTGTGCTCAGCTGGAGTGACAGTGGTTGTCATTGTATTGGTTTTCCCCTCAGGGCACTACAAATCAAGGCATAAAAGCCACTCTGCTGATGACAAACAATTTTGTGGCATATCTTTATGCTGCACAAAGTGAAATGGTTTATAAGGAATTAGTGTGCCCCACATCTATAAGACTTTCTCTGAGCTCTCCAGTTCTCTAGCATTTCTAGGTTCAGACGTAACAGGTCCTGACTACAGCTTGGTGGTCAGGTAGGGGTGATGGATACTGATGGACAAAGGTATTGCCCTATGTCTGGGTAGGTGTTTCCTATGGTTCTAACAAAAGAGGTAGCATAGCTCCTTTTTCTCCCAGCTGGGACAAAGTATGCAGCTATCCACTATGATCTTTTTTGCCCACTCTCTCCTGATGGGGTGGTGGGCTCCAGAGTGGCCCATACCCTTTCTAATTCACTATGTGAAACCACACAGGGGTGCAGCAGCCAGAAGAAACCTCAAAGTAAAAATCACAACTTCTCTACAACCGGGGGCCATTCATCACACCAAAAGTCTTGAGAAACGTCCTTTAGGGTAAATTCATTGACCACAAATTTCCCTGGTGTCTTACTGATTTCCGTTTCTCCCTGAAATTGTTTTTCCCACTTTGCCTCCTATCTTTAATATGAGTAGCAGGAATCTTTTTGTATTCCCTTAGACATTCTTTAGGAGAAATGAAAGTTGCCAGTCAAGGACATTGTGTTTATTGACTGGGAAAATAGATTTCTGGGCCAAGTAATGTCACAGCCATATAAAGAGGCAGACCTGATGACTTTATTTAAAAGCAATTATCAGTGTTTTATTTTGTCTGGGTGCTCAAGCTCATATAGGGCAAACTGCATTCATCTTTCTATTTTATTACTTAAACTTGTTCACATGCACACACGCACACACACACAAATACCTTTACACTCCTATTGGTCTTAAAAGGTCCAACAAGCAGTGTGCCCCATTTGTCTTTCTCCCAACAATATCCATACACATGTATTTGCAAATAAGTGTGCATCAAGCCTGAAGTTTCTTAAACTTATTATATCTGACCTTTTATTTTATTATCTACACAATCTTCGGCTTTCTGACTTTTTGCACTATGGATCATCTATGAAATTAAGGCCTTTTCAAGGAAGACTATATCTTGACTTTTCAGAACCTTCATATTTAATGGTTGGATTCATTTTCTCAGAGAAACATAAAACCAAACTGAACGTTGATGCAGATTTTATTTAATTTTGGGGGATGGAAGAGAAGCACTGGATTGGAGCCTGAATAGTACATGTATTATGTATAAGTATAAATGTAAGTTAGTTCAAGCAGATTACTGAACCTATCTTGGGACTGAAACCATGAGATATCAAACATTCAAATGGAATGGGAGCATGAAAGGGAAGTGGTAGACTTTCTGAAAGATTTCAATGTTCCAGGGGGACAAGGATAGAGCACTGGGCTAAAAGTCAGTTGGGTATAGTTTGTCTGGGTGACTGTTTCCAAGTTACTTCAGTTCTCTGGGCTGATGTGTAAGTGTCCTTAGTCTATGGTGGGCAGCTGGTAGACCTGAGCCTCTTCTTGAATGGCAGTAGTAATATAAGTCAATCTCCAACTTGTCTGTTGCTCGGATCACTTTTGACTGAAGGATATCTTCTCCAGGTCTCCCCTAGAACAAGATTGCAAGTGTCCCTGTCCTGAAGATTCAGCCTCACTTTAGTCTTGTGTTCAGTTCATCTCTTGCAGCTCTTCTTTGTATGTTCTTGAAAGTTCATACTTGTACCATCCACCACTACCCCCTATCGCATCCCTCTATCTCTGCCAAGTCAGGAAAAGCCCCACCGGCCCCTCTCCCTCCTTCCTAGTTTGGGCATCAACCACACTTGTGATTTAGCCAAGGTTTCTGGAGAGGAAACCAGTGTGCTCTCAGCCATCAGTCTCTTTCCAGCTCATTTGGCCAAATGATTAGCTCCTTATTATCACCTCATCAGTCTCTCTTGCACAAGAGATGTTGGGACAACAAACCCATGATAATGTCCTGTTCTGTCTCTTTGAGGATTATTTGTTCCTTCTGTCTTGGTTTAGACAGGTTTGCCTTGCCACAGACAGATTTTCCTTCAAATTTCTTAAGTCATTTTTCTGGCTGTTAAATAGACTGATAAACCATGATTTCCTTCTTCTTCTTTTTTTTTTTTTTTCCTGCTTAGGCTCCTATCAGCACGGGTGTACTATATCCCTACAGAATAAGAGTGTCACATGTCAGCAAGATGTTTATTTATTTAGTAGAAAAGCTATAATATGGAAACACAGATTTGCAGCAGCATCCAAATCTTGAAAGGGACAAAGAGTCTTTTTTCAGTCAAATGAGATCTTTACTGTAATGGCACCAGGAAGGCTTATACCTTAAGAACTGACTTGAACCTGATAACATGGTCTCTTTTTAGGGAACAATGAGGTGGAAGAAATTACCCCAGGACCTGGGGAGACTAGATCTTCCACTCCACAAATCATGCTGTATCCGTAGATATTTCAACTCTATCTCTCAAATGGCTCTGAGAACCAACAATGACCTAAGATCAAATATCCACGTTAACTACTAAAAGCAAATTCATCACATTTAAACACATTTCTAGTTGCTTAATATAGTTTTTACCCTGGTACTTCTGGGGATAGTTTAATATTGTTTCTTTTCTTAATCCCTGTTAATATTTTCAATAAGATTTCTAAATTCTTTTATCTTCATTTCTTTAGGAAAAACATGGAGTCAATTCAAAATTTTGTGTATGATAAAATGATTAAACAGACTGAAAGTAGTGTAGGGTAGGGGGACAACCATAGGACTAGGGAGGAAGCAGAGGACATCTAAGCTCCTGTTTTTGCTGAGTGATCTTGGAAACATCATTAGCCCTTCTGTGCCTCTGGTTCTTCATCTACAAAAGAAAGCTGCTAACAGCCCCCTGTCCGTACCAAATGAGATCATAGTTGTCCAATCACCCTGTGGGCTTCACGGACACCTCAAACAGTAGAGCCCACTCTCTGGGAAGTGAGTTTTGCCAAGAGCTTTCCTGGGTGTTGAGGCTGTGAGTTCCTTTAGAGATGTGCTGTTTTGAAGAGCATCTTTCTTAAATCCCTCCTGTGACTTGGTTTCTAGAGTTTTGTCATAGGTATTTTCTTCTTGGAATCATCATCAAGTTTGGAAGGCCAGAGAATGCCTTTCCAAAAATACAAGCAGAAAAAGGATGCTTTACTCATATGGCTTTGTCACTGAAAAAGCTTTGATGGTAGACCTTGTTTTCAGGTCTGGAGTCCTGAATGTTTCATAGCAAAATGGCATCTCCTGCTGTGTTTAACTCTTTATTATCCATTATTGCTTTTGTGAGGTTCTGTAGATTTCAATGTAATTTTTTTTAAAGTAGGACTCTATTACGTTTCCTTGATAAACTGGAAGTGAAAGCCAGTCTTGAAGAACAGCACCCAAAGTGATAATGATCCTGAAACAGTATTGTGTTCATTCTGGGGCTAGCATTTTGTGTATAGGAAAATAACCTTAAGATGGAAAAAAAAAAATTGTTGGAGTGAAGATCAAATGCCAGACCACCTTTCTAATAGCCTTGAGCACTCCCAAATAGGTATGATTGGGATTCCCACTGAGAAACACATCTGAATGGAAATGAAGCCCCTGACAATACATCGTGAAGCCAGATTACCAAGGTTACAACAGTGATGTCATTTACAGCCCTTTAATAAAAAGGTCTCAGGTGTTTGTAACACCAACCACTGTTTGTAAGGGTGATTACTTGCTATGTTAAAAATTTCAAATGTAATTTCCTTTAGATCTCCAAGCTATGATCAGGTGCAATGCAACTGACTAAATGCTGTGCATACCTCTTCTTCTTTTTAAAGAATTTCTCACTCCAGAGAGAAATCACAATAATCCTGAGGACCTGAAATCCTAAGAAATTCAAAAATCTTTTGCTCAAGTTCAGACCATTTCAGCTTCCCACTTCTCTTTCTACCTGAGGGTCAGTTTTTGCCTATCTTAGATAGGAAAGCAGCATCTTTGTTCTGAACCTCTGTCCCTGTGACTTTTACCCTGCAGCTGTACAGCAGACAGAAAGCATTTTAGCTTACTTTGAAATGAGAGTCCAAATTGGGTTATGACTAGGATTTTAAATTAGGATGTGAAATTGGAGAAGGCAAGCTGATTCAGGGTGATGTTCCATAATTCATTCTGCTAATCCCATGGAGTTGACCTTCTTCACAGCCTGCCTTGAACAAGCCATCTCCCTGTGTAACTTCCTAGTGACAAGGTTAGATTACTTAAAGATTTCAGAGATATCATTTGAGAAATAACTCATTGGGTATGGAAAATTTGATTTAATGTGTTAACAGGAACAACAAGAACCTATTTTAATGTTTTTTTTTTCTTTCCTATCTCTGAAATTTTAGTCTTTCTTGAGGCCATTGGGCTGTTTCCTTTTCAAGGCTGGAAAAAATTGATTATAATTCATGTCTATAGAAAGGCTCCCCCAAGCCCATTGCAGCTGGAAGCAACCCCAAATGACCCATGTTAATCTTTTGTTACCCAACAGAAACAAGGACCCTTCTTGGTTGTGTGTCTGGGCCATGGCGAGTGAGCTCAAGGGTATTATCAAAATAAAATGAAAAGAAGGCAAGTTGAGACAAGAAAATTCTCAGTTTGAATTTGAGAGAAAGTAGCTATCTTGCTATCTCTGGCAAAGATTTGTGTAATGCGAAGAGAATAGTCATGTTCTTTCCCAACTAGGTTTTACTTTCTGAGTGTGTGTGTGTGTGTGTGTGTGTGTGTGTGTGTGTTGGGTGTCAGAGGAGCTGAGAACATTAGGAAGTAGTTGTTTATGAGTTTAGGCTTCCTCTTGAGCATAGTAAAAGCTCTGCTCAGTTTCTCAGAATGTGACAATAAAATTAGGGGTGGAGAGGAATTCAGAGGCCTGTGTTTCAGTATATGACAAATTTTTACCCAAATGCTTCAGAAGCATTTAGTCCTTTGCAAGCCACACATATCCTATGTCTAAAGTGAAAGAAAGTGGAAAGTGAAAGTCACTCCATCGTGTCCAGCTCTTTGCGACTGCATGGACTATATAGTCCATGGGATTCTCCAGGCCAGAATACTGGAGTGGGTAGCCTTTCCCTTCTCCAGGGGATCTTCCCAACCCAGGGATTGAACCCAGGTCTCCCACATTGCAGGCGGGTTCTTTACCACCTGAGCCACCTTAAAGTATCAGGAAAAGGAGGCAGTCAGTAGGCAGTTTCTGCAGACCCCAATGCTTCATCCAATTGATAAGTTCCTTTTCGAAGAGTTAAGTATCTGACTCACCTGAGAAAATATACCAATAGGGCCTGAATGGAGAGTGGTTTGGGGTGAGCTACCCTATCAGTATTAGGAGGTATTATGACAGTGTGTTAACTCTGTCCAACAGGAAAACTAGGAAACTAGGGATGCTTTAGGGCTGTTTTCATTTGGAATGGTGTAAAAAAAAGAGGCTATTAAAACACGTTTTGAGGACTGTCCCCCCAAATCAGCCTCTGTTGTGAGAGTTTTCAGTTTCTTAGGCAGAATTTCTCTCTTCTCACATCTGTCAATAATTTGGGGGGGATGGGGGGGGCGGTATTTGTTTTCAGCACCAAGGACAGCAACATCTCCCTCAATTGAACCAATGCCTGCTATTGTGATTTACCTGCCAGTCAAAGAAGGGTGGAATTTTTCTTTTAATTCCATCCTTTGGGACCTAAAGCTGGAAGATGTTATTCTTAAGATCAGGTACTCACATATTTTATTTATTTCCAAGGCTTTTTCTGTCACATTCTTAATCTATGAATAAATACTAGGTGTTGGACTGACACGCCCAAATCTTTTGGCTCAAAGGAGTGGAAAGAAAAACACTTAGGCATCAGTGGAGGACACATTTTGGCATGGCTACCCACTGCAAAAAGTCTTCACACCACGCCAATGACTTGTAAACTCCCAGATGGAGGATTGCTCATTGGTAATCATCTGCCCATTTCTCCACAAAGTGCAAATCTATGTTTTACTCCATATATACATGGAGGCAATATGTCACAAGAGTTGAGCAGAAGCTATGAGCTTTGGAGACAAAAAAGGGCCCAGTGATGCTGTTGTTAAGCATTTTGAACACTTGGTGGGGCATGGCTTTGAATACCAGCAGCCACCTTTAAATCCTGAATGCCGTCCAGCAGCTAACTTTGCCTTAAACAATCATAGTAAAAATGCAAATGGCTCCTTAAGCCTTCTGTCAGGTTAGACTGAAGGCTTACCCTGAGAAGGTGCATAGCAGAAGCACATTTTGTCACCTTGCTTTGTGGTGGGACAGTTGTCACAGAGCACAATCATACATAGTTGCCATCTTAGAGGCAGCATTGCATTCTTAACTAATTGTCAGCATTCTCCACACATATCAGGGTGGACACTCCATTGGGAAGACAAGAGAGTCACTGAGAATTTCACTTTAAATACAGTCTTCTATTTCACAGAGGTTAGATATATTCCATTTCAATTTCTTCTGAACCATCTTGTCTAAGTCTTTGAATTCTCTGTCATACCCTCTCCTTCATTTTCTCCTCCTCTCTTCAGTGTTGCTTAGCATAATCCATAATATTTATTGTTGCAAGACCACAAGGGGTCCTTTTTAAGGATAAATGAGGTGGTAGAACTAGACCAGAACTGGATCTCAAAGGAGCCAAGTCAGTGGAGTTGATTTTGAACCTTTGAATGGGTCTGAGGAAAACCCATCCTTCCCCTACATTCCTTGTCTTCTTGAGGCCATCCCATTCCAGTGCTTCCATGCAAAAAAGATCATGGAAAGAGTTTCTCTAGATTATTTATGTGAGGAGGGTGGAGAGCTGGGTCAAAAATCCTTTATTGGAATCCTTTAGAATAGAGGAACTTTATTTTACAATTGAAATCAAGGGACAATCCTGTTTAGAAAGAATATGCACACGAATGACCAACAGCTTCCACAGAGTTTAATATGACCAATTCCTTTTTCTCAGAACAGAGAGGAAGGAGTTGTAGGTTGATTGATAGGAAACAAATGATCCATTGGTCAGTGAGGCAAATGATCTGAGACAGAGATACAGAAACAATGGAGATGATGGCCAGGGAAGACTCAGGAGAGAATGGGCCAGAGAATAAAAGACTACAAAGATTCTCATTACTTTTTCTGCAAAATTCCTAAAGTTTCCAAGGGCAGACTAGCCCTCTGCCTCCCTAGAGGCAAGCTCAGCATTTCTACTGAGTTATTAAGGCATATGCCCTACAAACACCAAAGTCTTGTATTTTCCACTCCCAGCAACACTGGCTGTCCAGAGTGGGATTTGTCCCCCTTCCCTATATCAAAGGGACTTGTTTTCAGGAGAAGTGTCCTTTAAATATCCAGCGAAAACTGGAGGTAATTTTTTGCATGAATGGCTTTTTACAGCTAGGTCTAAAGCAGAACAAAACTTGTATTAAACTAAGTGCTACTTTACATATCTTATTTCAAGAGAAATGAAGGATTTATTGCTGTGTAAATGATGTACACTGATTTGTTTCCTAATGGACATTACATGTCCCTTTATCTTTAGGCTGATGTTGGGCAGCAAACTTTCAATATCTGGAAAATCAGCTGGTACCTACTTCAGTGCACTCGTTGGAAATTACATTCTGAGAGAGGAATTTTGCAAATGAAGTTTAGGTGCTCATGTAACTGATTTCCACCCCCTCCCTAAGCTTTCTGTACTAAATATATGTAAAGTGATTATATCTTGTCTCATCCCATGTGTTTGTGTGTGTTTCCCAATGTTTGTGTAAATATATTAGCCATCTGAAGGGTTCCTCAGAACATGGCAACAGCTGAGCAACGGTGTCTATGGCATGTGGATATATGATCCATTACACACTTGTTCTGAGGCCAAGCTAATCTTACAGAGTATAGGAAGAGAAACAATACGGTGTGGCTTGGGAAAATTTTAACGAGGGATACAGAATTGCCAAGCCACCACTTACTGATGGAGACCTTGGCAACAGCCGAGTTGAGGTGTGCTCAACTGGATTTGACATCATTTATTTTAATCTCAATTGATTGTTCCTCAGGTCTGTTGTATGACTTAGAAATATTCCTCCATGATTCTTGTTTCTTTTCTTCTCCTCAGACTACTGGAAAATGCCCGTCATTCTTGCTTCCTATTATTCAGATACCGAAGTTGTTGACTTAAAAATGGGTGCCTAAGGTTTTAGTAAAACTGGGTTTTCCTAATAAGTAGTGCCACTTCCTTGAGGTACTATTTCTCCGCTTCTTCTCCTTTCTAACAAATACATCCCTTAGCTAAGCTAAGTTTGCTTGCATCCTGGCAAGTCTTAGCGAGTCATTTTGGTTAAAGCGATGATTGTTGTTTGCGTTTGGAGAAGAGGCTCATGATCTGAGTAAAATTCTTATGTAAAGGTGTGTTTTACAAAAAAGAAAAAACAACCCCCCCCCCAAAAAAAAAACCTGTATTCTAATTTGGTAAGATGGCTCCAGGGTAAGGGAGGTGTGTTCTCAGTTAATATTAAAAGATGCATTGAAAAGGCAAGTGCCCTCCATTTCTCTCTTCCCCAGCCCACCCTTCCTTCCTCCTCAACCTCAAAAGAAAACAGAAAATTATTTTTTTAAATTGTATTAATAATTTATGTTTAATACAGAAGGATGATTTAATGGTATCACCAAAGGTCATTTCTCCAATTGTGCATGTCCTTCACTCTCGGCCCCAAATCCATCACCCCATTCTTCACCCTCATGCTTCCACCCCAAGGCAAACGTGTCTTCGTTGGAATCTATCCGTGTTGGAGTTCAATGTGGGGGCAGAGATTTAACACCATGACTCTGATGAAACCAACCATTCTTCACCTTCAAATGGTTAATTACTACAAGAAGGCAAACTCTTTTCTTGGATTTTGCTTAAAAACATTTTATACATATATATGTATATATGTGTGTGTATGTATGGACATATATATGTATATGCACATGTACATGTATATATGTGTATATCCATCTCCAGTATAAATATTCCATCTGTGAGAGTTGTAAATACTCCTTGGTCATACATCTGTCTTCCTCATGGTATCATATCTTCAGTGTTATGTTAACAACTCCATCTACTGATTGATGAAATTGTGTGTAGATCTGTATTCTCCTGACATAGTTTATGTAGGGTCTCTTCTCAAATAAAGTATAAAACATTATCAATGCCCTTGTTTTATTTGGATTTATTATTTAGTAGGGAAGTGTGTTGAATTTAAAGATAGGTTGAAGTTTGGGAAAGTCCAACTGTGTGCAAAGATTGTGGAATTCACGACCATCTTGAGAGCTGGGACCCTGATTTGGTGAAGGTGAGATCGCTTGCATGATGCTTCAAGTGATCCTGAAACTGGATATTGGGTTGAGATGAATGTTTCAAGAACATATACATATTTATAATTTGAGTCAGAGCCCAAGGAAAGGGTTGACTATCTCCAGGTCTATGTCATGGTGTCCGGTCATTCCACAGACATCAGCTTCCTAGTTACAACAATTTCAGTTTCTAACATGAGAAAATATATTCCTTGGATTTTGTTTTTTTACACCAAAGATTTTTGGATTCTTTGGCATAATTACATTAAAACTCCTTCCCCCTATTTCCATCTTTTCCCCTCTCCCCCTGCCTCTCTCTCTTTGCTTTTCAATTTCCCTTCCTTTCTCTAGACTTTTCTTTACAGCATATATTATGTGTTTCCTTTAATGAGGAAGACTTATTTCCATTTATTTATTTCAAAAGCATTGCTGGATTATGGGGGAGAGACAGGGAGGTTGTGGTGTCATTCATGAGAGCTCACCAGAGGTGCAGAAGGCAGACTCCCGCCACTCCCATCACTATTGCCATTTTGCCCCAGAGATCTCTTGGTTGAGGGGGTTGGCATGTGCATTGTCTGTTCATCAGCATTTTCATTAGAGCAGTAGTGCTGCTCCCTGTCCCCCTCCCAGGTGTGTCCACCAGAAATGCCTCCAGACAGAGTCAAATATCCTATAGGGAAGTAGGGGGAGCAAGATTGCCCTGGTTGAGAACCACTGGTATGAGGGTTTGGTTGTTACCCTGAAGTATCGTACAGTATTGAAAGAGGAGTTTCATTTGGGAAAGTCAAGAGCCCTGGGTCATACCCTTACTAGACCGGTGTGTGTGAGTGTGTGTGTGTGTGTGCGTGTGTGTGCACGCATGTGTGTGTGTACGTGTGTGTGCGTGCGTGTGTGTGCATGCGCACGCTCAGTTGCTCAGTCTCATCCAACTCTTTGTGACCCCATGGACTGTAACCTGCCAGGCTCCTCTGTCCATGTGATTCTCTAAGCAAGAATATTGAGGTGGGTTGCCATTTCCTATTCAGGGGAACTTCCTAACCCAGGGATGGAACCAGTGTCTCCTGCATTGGCGTGCGATTATTTACCACTGAGTCAGGGAAGCCCACATGGTTACCTTGTCTCCTTTCTCCAAGCCTGCTGCTTAGATCAAGTTACAACACTACCTCTGGGGTTCAGACAGCCTCAAAAGTATCTTCTTCATCTCTGTGTATCAAACACATTGTTACCCCTAGAATATATATTCATTCCACTTTTTAAAATGTATGATTTGTACACCTCTGAGTGGGAATAAACCCAAATATTCTTTTTGAAAGTTTTACCCCTGTGAAGAAAGTTAGCATACCTAAAGGATGAAAGATTTTTCTTCTTCAATTGTCTCTTGCAATAAATTATATTTTTCACCTGGCCTTCACCACATGGTGACATAAAGTTACAAGTTCATGGAACTTTCCTAGTGGTCCCGTGGTTAAGACTCTGAGGTTGCACTGCAGGGGGCCTGGGTTTGCTCCCTAGATGGGGAACTAAGATCCCATATGCCACGTGGTGTGGCCAAAAGCTTAAAGAACAAAACAGATACCATTATTAGAGTTGAAAAAATGGCAAGTTCATACTTAGGCCTTTTGTAGGCAAGGGACAAAAGTCCTCAGTGTATCAGCTCCTTTTGCTGAGTAAGCGGAGTTTATACTAAGTCCTTCCGGGCAAGGGCTATTGAACAGTGATAAATATATAGTAGTAGGAGCGTTTTATATATATATATGAAAATGCAAACGGAAACGACAATGAGGTCATAATGGCCATCTCTCCTACATGTATTTAGTAGTATATTTCCTATATATATAGTAGGAGGAGGAGTAGTATATTCACTCAGTCACGTCCGACTCTTTTTGACCCCATGGACTAGAGCTTGCCAGCCTCCTCTGTCCATGGAATTCTCCAGGTAAGAATATTGGAGTGGGTAGCCATTCCCTTCTCCAGAGGATCTTCCTGACCCAGGGATTGAACCTGGGTCTCTTGCATTGCAGGCAGATTCTTTACTATCTGAGCCACCAGGGAAGTCTGATACATATTAGTATATACTTAATAGATGTTTGTTATGTTGAACTGGATTTCTCATTCTTCAAGGCCCAGACCATTGGTGTTGGATTCAAAGAGCTACCACTGTGCCTCGTGAACCTCACATGTGAAAATGCTCAGGATCCAGAATTTGGAACCACCCAACCACATGGAAGCTATGAGTAAATCTTTCTCCTCCCCAGCATGTGGCTGGCTGCCTTTATATCCTGTCTCCCTGGGCTGCCTAAAGGCAAAAGTAGTAGCTTCTCAAAGCAAGATTTTTAAAGGCCCTCAGAAGCCTAGGCCTGGTGGCTTCGCCCCTTTGTTGTCTAGTCTAGTGATAGCAAACAGTGGAAGTGCGGTGAGAGACAGCAGGTTCCATCCCGGGGAATTGAACCCAACATCATCCTTCTGTCGAGGACTCCTTCCTACTCCACAGGAAGGCTGTGGAGGCCCTGGAATTTTGCACCTGCACTTCAGAACATCCTTACACCCTCATGACAAATTATTTTACTTTTATTTTGGAATTACAATTTAAGGACTGAATAAGGTTACGGACTTCTAGGTCTGGAAGGTCCTTGATTAATAATCTCATTCACCTACTTGCCTGCAGCCAGGGTTCTCAGGTAAGCAAAACTGGGTCAATCTCCCTATTGATAGCATTTTCCAATGCCTGAGGGCATGGCTAATACTATTGTCTTATAAAGATAACATGCTGCTGAAAACATCATTACCTCAGTGGGGCAAAGAAGCAATTGTTTAACAGGGAAACTTCAGAAATAGCAGCTGGCCATCCTTGAAACTGAACCTGGAGACCACCTATCATCACATTGATTGAAGACATGCCAGAAAGGTATGCATGAGACACTAGGTAGAGATACAATTTAACTGCCCTGATGTCCTAGCGGAGGTGGTAATGTTTTGGCATGCATTGTGGACATATATAGGAGGGAACTCCCAGGAATTCTATTTGAGCTTCTCAGAATCCAGTCCTCTAGTGATTCAGGGCATTCAGGGGCACCTTGCCTTTAGCCATGCCCCATGCCTTGATCCTGTTGGGATGCTCAAGGTTACTTAGCTATTAACTAGGGAAATGTTCTATTTTAGCCTTTCTTTTCCCCCCATTACCAAGGTTTGCAGTGTTCTCAATTATTCAAATCGCCAGTGTAGGGCTCAGCAGAGGGTCTAATTACTGCTCTGCTTGCTATTTGCTGATGAGCTGCAAGGACCAGGGAACGACTTTAAATCAGTTAAGTAGGGAAGGGCAGCTTCTGTGGAAGGTTCTCTGGGAGTCTGGGTCTTATTAGGGAAATCTGAATGGTACAGCATGGGAAAGTCCATGAATAAGGCCATCTCCTGACTACAGATCATGGCCAGGGACACAGGCCTTAGAGGGAAGCACAGTTCTTGTAGGAAATCAGCCAGTCTCTATGAGTGTCTTAGTCAGTCCTTTATCCTCAGACTTCTAAAATAATATTTATTTATGTATGCATTTATTTATTTTTTTAAAAATTTATTTTGGCCATGCTGGGCCTTTGTTGCTGCACAAGGGCTTTCTCTAGTACAGGGACTTGGCTTCCCATTGCAGTGGTTTCTCTTAGTGCCAAGCATGGCCTTTAGAACACAGTAATAGTAGTTGTGGCACCCAGGCTTAGTCCCCCGGCTGCATCTAAGATCCCCCCAGACCAGGGATCAAACTCATGTCCCCTGCATTTGCAGAAGGATTCTTAACCACTGCACCACCAGGGACACCCTATCCTCAGAGTTTTGAAGACATTCTCAAGTAGTAGTTCAAGTCACTTTAGCAGGCAAATGCTCAGCTCTAAAGGAGAAAGGTCATGGAAGAGAGAAGTTGTCAGACATGGTCACGGGCATTCATATTAAAGCCACATGCCACTATTTTCCCAGAAAGCTGTCTGCAAACACTCTGCATGAGTTAATTCTTTCAATGGGGTCATATATTCATATTCTCATTAGAAAAGACCCTGATGCTGGGAAATATTGAAGGCAAGAGAAGAAGAGGAGGACAGAGGATGAGATGGTTGGTTGGCATCACTGACTCAATGAACATGAGTTTAAGCAAGCTCCTAGAGATAGTGAAGGACAGGGAAGCCTGGCGTGCTGCAGTCCATGTGGTCACAAAGAGTCAGACACGACTGAACGACTGAAAAACAACAAATATTTATATTTCCATTGTATAGATGTACTAATCAAGCTTCAGAAGTTTAGATAACTTTTCCAAGGCTGCTCAGTTACTTGAGGCAGAAGTAGGGTTTGAAAGTTTGAAACTAGTAGTTGGGTTTCATATGCATGACCTTAATCACCATCCTGTCTTTTCCATTTCAGGGATTGACTCATCCGTCTGAGACCATAATAGAGGGCTGTAAGCTAAAAAGCAAACAAACAAACAGGAACAATGGGGAAAATGAGAGGATATCTCTTTCAGGGTGGTTTTTTTTTTAATTCATTTATTGAATAAATTGAGAGCAATCTTATATTGTTGTTTAGTCACTAAGTCATGTCTGACTCTTTGGAACCCTGTAGACTGTAGCCCACCAGACTCCTCTGTCCTTGGGATTTCTCAGGCAAGAATACTGGAGTGGGTTGCTATCGCCTTCTCCAAGTCTTATATTAGAGGTACTATAATACACCAAAGCCTGAAGATGTGACGTAGACTAAAATCCTCTCTCCCCCTAGACCATGCTCCTCTTTATCCCATACTCTGGATCTCTCATTAAACAGAAGATCATCTGGGTTGCCAAACTCAAGGCTGTAAGAGGTTCAGAGAGAGTGCAACAGAGGACAGGATTTCAGTTATGACTTGGATGATGACTAAGAGAAGGGATTTTGATAAAGAGACTCCTCTGGCTTCTCTTGAAAGAGAGCCAACTTCTCACTCATTTTTGTCCTTGTATTGTGTATGGAAAGGTTAAGGGCTTTGAGATCCACCTAGCCAGAATTTTGTGGATGCCTTGACCTGCTCCTAGATATTACTCCAGGTGGGAAGCCAGAATTGTCTCCCAAACCCTTACACAGACATTGACCTAGAGAGAGTAGGGTGATGTTTCAATCATAGTCTGACACCCTTGGGTCACTGCTCCAGGGATGAACTGCCTCTGTTCAATTCTGTTTCTATGAGACACAAGAAGCCACTGGCTCCTGCTACGTAATGGAAAGCCCCACCGGCAGGGTTATGCACCATGGGGCTGATCATAAATATGATTTATGGAATTAGTTCATTTACTGCCTCTGATGCCGGCCCCAGCTGCCAGGAGTTTGACTGACAATTTCTGTTTATTTATTTCTCAGTATATAATATCTGACTTCACATTATAAATTCTTCTGATTGGAATTTCATGGCATCTGCTCCGATATTTATTGATGATATACTCATCAGGGACTCCGTCCTTTTAGGGCATGAGCTGTGCTCTGAGCCCTTGGTTCTGTCTGTCAGGGTGAGACTAGGAGCCTGACACCCCAGTGTGAGAGGATGTTACTATTATCTCTTGTGCCTGGTGAATGATACCTGTGTATGTGTCAGAGATATGATCATGACGGATGTCTACCACAGATGTCTCTTGTGATTCAAAGCTGGTAAAAATAAATGACAAAGAGCAACTCAGAGTCAAAGTGGTGTTTGACCGCTTGAAAGAGATCTGATGGGGTAGGATAATACAGACCTTGCCTGGATTATGGCTACTGTGTCTTTTCCTTATCCCTCTTTTCTAGTTCACAAGTAGAACAAAATGACCACTAATCTCCAGCCTTTGGTTGGGGCTTCAGTTCATGCAAAGAAAAGAGAGTTGTACTCACTCATTTTGAGTTGATGTTCTTCCCAGGGTTGAGTTCCCATCATTCAAGCGTAATCAAGAGTAGAGGTGAGAAAGCATTCTGAGATATCCAAGAAGATTGCCATACTAAATTAGGAGAGGTCAAAGGTTGGGTGAAAGACCCACAGAGAGTTATGATAGTGTTTATTCTCCTTCTATAAATGTAGAGTTTTCCATCCAGAAAGAATGGATCAGCAAATTTCCTTGAGACCAGTGGTATTAAAAGAAAAAAAAGATTATTCTCTTTCATAAGAACTTTATATAATTTTTCCAGAGAAATGAGACCAGTTTCTATCATGTTTTTTGACAGTTTTTTTTTTTTAACATTTTGTCCCTATTTATTTAATTATTTTTATTTTACTTTTGGGCTTCCCTAGCTGCTCAGATGGTAAAATATCTGCCTGCCATGCAGGAGATGTGTGTTCAATTCCTGGGTCAGGAAGACCCCTTTAGAAGGGAATGGCTGCCCACTCCAGTATTCTTGCCTGGAGAATGCCATGGACAGAGGAGCCTCGTGGGCTACAGTCCATGGGATCTCAAGGAGTTGCTCAACTCACACTCTCACTTTTTGGCCTTGTGGCTTGTGAGATCTTAGTTCCCCCACCAGGGGCTGGACTCATACCTTCTGCAGTGAAAGCTCAGAGTCTTAACTATTGGACCACCAGGGAAGTCTTTATGTTTCCCTCCCCGTCCACCACCCCCACCCCCACCTCCAGTGTTATGCTCACAGATGAAACTTCCCTCAATTTTACTCTCAGTCAGCCCTGTCTGCCCAACTCCTATAGTCCAGCTGGAGCAGAGCTGATATGGGCTTCAACCCCGAGATCTCCATACTCCAGCCTCTTGGTCCCTAAGAAGGAATTAAGTTTCATTAAGCCTATAATGAAGGAAATGGCAACCCACTCCAGTGTTCTTGCCTGGAGAATCCCAGGGACGGGCGAGCCTGGTGGGCTGCCATCTGGGGTCGCACAGAGTTGGTCATGACTGAAGTGACTTAGCAGTAGCAGCAGCAGCAAGCCTATAATATGTAGCACCAAATAGACATCTTGATAAAGCTTCACTGAGCCATCATAAGTATCCTGTGTGTTATGTATTTTTATTTTCATATTTAGTTAAGAAAACTGAGGCTTGGAGAAGCTGAGTCTCAGAAAGATTAATTTCCTTGTCAAATGACATGATCCAATAATAGGCAAGGGCAAAATTCAAACTTCTATCTGACTAACTGCCCAGTAAATTCTGTTTCAGTTTGGTACTACCTGTGAGGTTTGTGCCCCAAACAATGAGGAAGGAAAAATACTTCTCATTATCCCAAAGCCTTTTTCATCCATTAACAAACTGGGGACCTTGGTCAAGTCATTTAACATTTTTGGATCTCAGTTTTCTCATATGTAAAAGACATATAGTCATACTAAGCTCTGGTCTTATAGTATGGAGTCATGTGAGGACATGAATGAAGTGTTTGGTGCTTGGTCTTGCACTTAGTAAGCCTTAAATAAATGGTAGAATCATTATCATAATCATCACATCACCATAATCATCGGTATTACCACCATTGTCATCCCCACCATCACTATCACCATCATTATCACTATTACCATTGTTGTCAGCACCAACACCACCATCACTATCATCGTCACCATCATTATCACTATCATTAATACCATTGTCTCACTACTGTAACTGTCATCATTATTATCATTATCACCATTGTCATCCGCACCATCACTATCATCACCATCAACACTGCCACCATTATCATTATTACATTGTTGTCACCACCACCACCGTCATCACCACCATCATTTTTATTATCATTGCCATGCCCACCATCACTATCAAAACCATCACCATCATGACCAACAACTTCCTCATCTTCTTGAGAGTGGTCTCCATCTCCCCCTCCTCTAAGAACTAAATGCCTTCCTGACTACTGTTAGATGCATTTTGGGGGGTTTTCTCTCTATTGAGGTGGACAAGAAAGCCCCTGACAGTATTGAATTACATTATTGATTTGTGCCTCCCAAGGCCAAACCCTCTTGAGATTCGTTAAATCAAACAATAAAAGAAAACCCCAGGAGTGAAGACATTTTTCCAACCATTGCCCAAATTCAGCCCCTCTCTCCTCAGCTTCCCCAGCGTGATCATGGCTACTTGTGTCTGACTGTAACACAATGAGAAAGTCACTGGAGCTGAAAAGGACAAGGGAAAAGAAGAAGCATTCGTTTAAGATTCATCTGTTGATTGCTTGAAAGTGAAATGAAAGTCTTGACTCTTTGTGACCCCATGGACTATTGTCTACCACACTCCTCCGTCCATGGGATTTTCCAGGCAAGGGTACTGGAGGGGGTTGCCATTTCCTTCTCCAGAGGATCTTCCCAACGCAGATATCAAACCCAGGTCTCCCACATTGTAGGCAGACACTTTACCATCTGAGCCACCAGGGAAGTCCTGTTGATTGCTTCAGTTCAGTTCAGTTCAGTTCAGTCGCTCAGTCGTGTCCGACTCTTTGCGACCCCATAAATTGCAGCACGCCAGGCCTCCCTGTCCATCACCAACTCCCGGAGTTCACTCAGACTCACATCCATCAAGTCCGTGATGCCATCCAGCCATCTCATCCTCTGTCGTCCCCTTCTCCATCTGCCCCCAATCCCTCCCAGCATCAAAGTCTTTTCCAATGAGTCAACTCTTCGCATGAGGTGGCCAAAGTACCGGAGTTTCAGCTTTAGCATCATTCCGTCCAAAGAAATTCCAGGGTTGATCTCCTTCAGAATGGACTGGTTGGATCTCCTTGCAGTCCAAGGGACTCTCAAGAGTCTTCTCCAACACCACAGTTCAAAAGCATCAAGTCTTTGGCACTCAGCCTTCTTCACAGTCCAACTCTCACATCCATACATGACTACTGGAAAAACCATAGGCTTGACTAGACGGACCTTCGTTGGCAAAATAATATCTCTGCTTTTGAATATGCTATCTAGGTTGGTCATAACTTTTCTTCCAAGGAGTAAGCGTCTTTTAACTTCATGGCTGCAATAACCATCTGCAGTGATTTTAGAGCCCCCCAAAAATAAAGTCTGACACTTTCCACTGTTTCCTCATCTATTTCCCGTGTAGTGATGGGACCAGATGCCATGATCTTAGTTTTCTGAATGTTGAGCTTTAAGCCAACTTTTTCACTTTCTTCTTCTACTTTCATCAGGAGGCTTTTTAGATCCTCTTCACTTTCTGCCATAAGGGTGGTGTCATCTGCATGTCTGAGGTTATTGAGATTTCTCCCGGCAATCTTGATTCCAGCTTGTGTTTCTTCCAGTCCAGCGTTTCTCATGATGTACTCTGCATATAAGTTAAATAAGCAGGGTGACAATATACAGCCTTGACGCATTCCTTTTCCTATTTGGAACCAGTCTGTTGTTCCATGTCCAGTTCTTATTGTTGCTTCCTGACCTGCATACAGATTTCTCAAGAGGCAGGTCAGGTGGTCTGGTATTCCCATCTCTTTCAGAATTTTCTACAGTTTATTGTGATCCACACAGTCAAAGGCTTTGGCATAGTCAATAAAGCAGAAATAGGTGTTTTTCTGGAACTCTCTTGCTTTTTCCATGATCCAGCGGATGTTGGCAATTTGATCTCTGGTTCCTCTGCCTTTTCTAAAACCAGCTTGAACATCAGGGAGTTCATGGTTCATGTATTGCTGAAGCCTGGCTTGGAGTATTTTGAGCATGACTTTACTAGCATGTGAGATGAGTGCAATTGTGCGGTAGTTTGAGCATTCTTTGGCATTGCCTTTCTTTGAGATTGGAATGGAAACTGACCTTTTCCAGTCCTGTGGCCACTGCTGAGTTTTCCACATTTGCTGGCATATTGAGTGCAGCACTTTCACAGCATCATCTTCCAGGATTTGAAATAGCTCTACTGGAATTCCATTACCTCCACTAGCTTTGTTCGTAGTGATGCTTTCTAAGGCCCACTTGACTTCACATTCCAGGATGTCTGGCTCTAAATGAGTGATCACACCATCGTGATTATCCACATCATGAAGATTTTTTTTAACAGTTCTTCCATGTATTCTTGCCACCTCTTCTTAATATCTTCTGCTTCTGTTAGGTCCATACCATTTCTGTCCTTTATCAAGCCCATCTTTGCATGAAATGTTCCCTTGGTATCTCTAATTTTCTTGAAGAGATCTCTAGTCTTTCCCATTCTGTTCTTTTCCTCTCTTTCTTATTATTCTCCCACTTTCCAAATGAGAAAACTGAATTTCAGAGAGCTTAATTGCCTTGTCCAATGTCACCCAGCTGGTAAATGACAGAGGAGAGTTTGAACATAGGTTTATCGGACTCTGAAGGTCGTTAGTTCTACAATGTTCTGCTACTTTTATAAACTCACAAGGACTTGTAGACACAAATACTCTTGCACATGATTGAGTATACATTGCAGTTTTCTCCAAAAGCTCCTCTGGGCTGGCAGTTCTGAGCTGATTAGATGAACTTGCAGAACCAAGGAGTCCAAGGCCACAACCATCACTCCCATTTCACGTGTAATCTTTATGGGCCAGGACTAGAAGACCTTTCTAAGCCCTGAGTCAAGGCTATATTGCCTCCAGACCTTGAGAAGAAGTAATAAAAGTCTGGAAAATGTGGCTGCCTCAGGGTTAGATCATCTTATTCCTGGGCAGGTATCTTACACCATCTATTAATACTTTACTGGTCTTAGGAGCATGGAGAAATGATATTCTGTATTATTAACCTAAATGTACAACAGAAAATCAACATTGAGCCATAAACCATGGCTACTTTCTACCAATATGTGTGCGTGCATGCTAAGTCGCTTCAGTCATGTCTTCTGGCTCTTTGTGGCCCTACCAGGCTCCTCTGTCCATGGGACTCTTCAGGCAAGAATACTAGAGTGGGTTGCCATACCCTCCTGCAGGGGACCTTCTCGACCCAATCCAGGGGTTGAACCCACATCTTTTAGCTCTACCTGCATTGGCAGGTGAGTTCTTTAATACTAGCATCATTTCGCAGCATCAAAGTCAGAGTTACTACTAGGGCTCCTCTGAGGCAGTGCCTAAGTCACTTCCCTGGCCATGGAGTTAAAAGCTGTCCTTGTCTGACACTTTTAACCAGACCCTGGAGTCTCTGTGAGCTGAGACTCAGTTCTTCTATCTGGGAAAACCAAGAATTAGGTGATCTCTAAAAATAATTCTATCTCTAACCTCCATTGGCTGTCTACTGCTGTATCAGTTCATTTCAGTCACTCAGTCATGTCCGACTCTGTGACTGCATGGACTGCAGCACGCCAGGCTTCCCTGTCCATCACCAACTCCCAGAGCTTGCTCAGACTCATGCCCATCGAGTCAGTGATACCATATAACCATCTTTTCTCTGTCGTCCCTTTCTCCTCCTGCCTTCAGTCTTTCCCAACATCAGGGTCTTTTCCAGTGAGTCAGCTCTTTGCATCATGTGGCCAAAGTATTGGAGCTTCAGCTTCAGCATCACCATCAGTCCTTCTAATGAAAATCCAGGACTAATTTCCATTAGGATGGACTGGTTTGATCTCCTTGTAGTCCAAGGGACTCTCAAGAGTCTTCCAACACCACAATTCAAAAGCTTTGGTGCTCAGCTTTCTTTATGGTCCAACTGTCACATCCATACATGACTACTGGAAAAACCATAGCTTTGACTATATAGACCTTTGTCAGTAAAGTAATGTCTCTGTTTTTTAATATGCTATCTAGGTTGCTCTATAGATATAGCTAAATGAATATGGAGGAGGTGTGTAATTGAGGCATTTATATAAAAAGAAGCAAGCAAAACATATACTTGCAAATTAAAAAAGAAAAAGCAAGAGGAAGCTGTTTTCCCATAAAGGACCAAGGAGTCTTTAGAAAGAAAGAAAGAAAAAAAAAGATAAATAGTACAAGTTAAAACAACAACCAAACAAAAAAAGTTGAAATAGTAGGCGTTAGTGGAAGACAGTGCCACCCCCAAAGTGAATTCAGCTCTGTCTACAATAATTAAAGGTCAGAATAGGTGAAGCAATTGCTTGCATTTATACAGCTGTTCAAAAAATGGCAATTTTACTACTACTACTACTAATGCTGATGATAATAATGAAGAGTATTGTTACATTATTATCATGATCATTAAAATATGTCACATAATGACAGTCTTGGACAGGTGTTATTATGTTCATTTTAAAAACAAGTTAATCAAGTTCAAGGAGGTTAAGAAAATTGTTCCATTGTACTCAGCTACTAAAGCAGGGTTTCTCAACCTCTGTACTGTTGACAGTTTGGGCCAGATAATTCTTTGCTGTGGGTGGCTTTCCCATGAGTATGTGAGCTGGAGCCAGATTATGCCACTGAGGTTGTTCAGTAGCATTTTTGACCTAGATGTCCCCAGTCATGATAATCAAAATTCACAGACATTGTCAAATGTCCCCTGTGGGGGCAAATCTGACTCCGGTTGAGAACTACTGTCTTAAAGGATGGAGCTCTGTTTCATGCCAATGTCTGCTGACCTTCTAAACTCAGTGCCATCATGCTGCTTAAAGGAATCATAAACTAAGAGGAGAAACAGCGGAAAGATGGAGGAGTTAAGCCCAGGAACAGAACCTCTCCCTCCCAATCATTAAAAAGGATCAGAGAAAGAACCTGAAAACAATTTACTAGATAGGAAGCAAGTAGGGACTGGGGTATAACCTCATGCCATAAACTTCAAAGAGTGGTGGCTATAGCAATAAACACTCCGGTGGGCTTGGTGTGGTTCCTTTTCCACCCTTAACCCCAGGAAGTGATGCTAGAGAAAGAATGTGAGTTGAAAAAAATGCTGATATTTGTAGATAAGTGGCTGAATAGAGTATAGGGAAGTCAAGGGCAAACCCTTGGGTGTAGAAGCCCTGCTTGCTTGTAAACATTATCATCAGAGGCAGGAAAGTTGATCAGTGCTCCCCAAGACTCAGAGCTCCACTCTGTCTGGGGAGAGATCCAACATCGCCAGGGTGTCCAGCCATGTCTGAGATATCGGTCAGATATTCTGTCAAAGTACATTTGCGGAGTCCTTCACAACTCAGTTGCTGCTGGGCAGTCGTTCTTTCCTCCTGGATTTTCTCCAACTACAAAAAACGGATGACACACAACTCTTAAACTCCTGATGGTAGATAAAGGTTTCAGTTTAAGTGGGAGGAGTGTCAAAGAAAATTCACCCACTCTAGATCAGAATAAATAGAGGGTCTGAACATAGTTGCCCAGATTGAGAAAGACCTAGCAAAAATGCAATACATTTATATATTACAAATACTGCAGTATGTTGTAAATGTGTGTATATATATATAATTATATAATGTAATTAACAATATAAAACATAGTATAACTAACAATATAAAATATAATTTAAATTAACAAAACATAAGGTAATATAAAACATAATATAAATTATAAAACATAATGTAAAATAACAAAAGCTGGTGGAAATCAGTGTAAGTATTCCTCCATTTCTCCTTGTGGGGTATTAATCAATATGATAAAAAGTGAAACAAGTAATTTAAAAATGACTCCAATATTTTAATGTTTTTTATGTTTGTGTATCAACCATAGATTAAGTTTTTAGTAATTACTGTTTCTTATGATAAGTAACCACTAATGAGGAAAGTTGATTACTCAGTTCTATAATTTTATCTGAGAGAGAAAGTATACTGGGCTTTCCTTGTAGCTCAGCTGATAAAGAATCTGCCTGCAATGCAGGAGACCCCAGTTCAAATCCTGGGTCGGGAAGTTCCCCTGGAGAAGGGATAGGCTACCCACTCCAGTATTCTGGGGCTTCCCTGGTGACTCAGACAGTAAAGAATCTGCCTGCAATTCGGGAGACCTGGGTTCAGTCCCTGGGTTGGAAAGATCCCCTGGAGGAGGGCATGGGAACCCACTCCAGTATTCTTGCCTGGAGAATCCCCATGGACAGAAGAGCCTGGCGTGCCCCAGTCCATGAAGTCACAAAGAGTCGGACACGACTAAGTGACTAAGCACAGCACAGCTCAGAAAGTATACTAGAGTACAGCGAAAGTGTTATTTCCTTATTGAACATGTATAGATAAAGGCTTGCAATAATGTTCGTTTATTTGGAGTATTCTTTCTAGGTGGTGAGCTATTTGGTGAATTTTTTCATCCTTTAATTTTTTTCTATATTGTTTAAATTTTCACACTTATATGTTATATTGACAAGAATAAAATTGTTCAAGAAAGTATAGAATCAAGGCAGAGAAAGATGGAGGGAAGAACAGAGGAAGAAAAGAAAAAGAAAGGAAGGAGCAAAGGAGGGAAGGAAATAAGTGAAGGAATATGAGATAAAAGGAGAAGAAACAGTGGGGCTTCTTTTGAGGGGAAGAGGTACGAAGGCTCTGACTCATTTATTCTGACTGGGGGAGCTAGTAGAATATAGTTGAAAGTGTAAAATATGTAAAGACTTTGGAGTTTTAGAGGTCTGGGTACATTTTGCATCTATCACTTAATGAAAGGATCTCTAGACGAGTTTGTTAAACTTCAGTCTGAAGTTTCCTCATCTATAAAAGGAACACATCACACTTGCTTTTTATGAAGGTTGTTTCGAGTTTGTAACAGATGTATGCCCACACAGGACATCTGTTACATTGCATGCGAAGAAAGTGAAAGTGTTAGTCGCTCAGTCTTGTTTGACTCATTGTGACCCCGTGGACTGTAGCCCACCAGACTCCCCTGTCCATGGGATTTTCCAGGCAAGAATCCTGGAGTGGGTTGCTTCCCGACCGGGGGACTGAACCCGGGTCTCCAGCGTAGCAGACAGATACTTTACCAACGGAGCCACCAGGGAAATCTTCATAATGTTAGTCACTCGTTGCGTCTGACTCTGTAAGACCCCCTGGACTGTAGCCCACCGGGATCCTCTGTCCATGGAAGTTCCCAGGCAAGAATACTGCAGTGGGTTGCCATTTACTTTTCCAGGGCATCTTCCCAATCCAGGATTTGAACCTGCATCTCCAGCATTTAAGGCAAATTCTTTACCATCTGAGCCACCAGGGAAGTCCAGATCATCCCTTAAACAATGCCAGTTTCATTTCAAATTGCATCTGGTAATTCTTATCCAACCCATCCCTCTACCCATTCAACCATTTATCATCCATTCATCCATCCATCCGTCCATCCAATTATCTATTTAATTATCCATCCATCCATCCATCCATCCACCCTCTCACCTTCCCATCCACCCATCCATCATTCATGGATCCATCCATCCATCTATTCATCTATCCATCCAACCATCCATCAAGAAACTTTTTTGGGAAAAGTGTTTACTAACTGCTAGTAAACTTCAATATGAAAAGATTCAATCCTTGCCCTTGGCAGAGCCAGCAGATCAGAAAGGATGAAAAAAGGGAGACCTCAGATCTTCAGGGTCAGAAGATTCAGGGGCTTCTGCAGAGAAGCCCTGGCAACCATTCATTAACCATTCCCTTCAGAGGAGGTCTCCTGTATCTTTGCTTGGCACATCAGAGTGGCATTGTTCTGGGACTCAGGAGACAGTTGGTGACTGCGTCGTTTTCATTTTGCTCCCACCACCTCTTCTGCCTCTGTTCTGACTCCCACCAAAAAGTGCTCTGGCTCTTTATCATGGGTATGATATCGAGAAAGACACTATGGAATTCAATTAGCCACACTGTTGCCACAGCAACGAAAACATATGAGCTTAAATGATTTATACACACAGACAACACTTCAGAAAGGAATAAATTTAATCCCGCAGCTGGGAATGAAATGGATTGTACAATAAGAAAATTGTATTCTTCTCTCCCCCATGAGAAGCTTCCAGGTCTTAACGTGATCTCAGCAAGCACAGAGGCTGAGGGAAGGAGACAGCCCGTGAGCAGCTCACGCCCGTGGCCAAGGTCAGGGTTCACATGGATCCTTGCTCTGCAACTACTGGGGCATCGGGGACCAGCAGAGCCAGGCATGAGTGTGTGTATTTGTCCATGGGTCAGAAGCATGTCTCCTGTAAGTGAAACTGATTGGTGTCATTTCAAGGGGGCTCCGAAGAGCTCCGGTAACATAGTCCTTTATGTCTCACTGCAGAGAAGAATTCACCGAGAGCAAAGTGGTAGATAAGAAGTGATTTATTAGGATAGGAAGCTTGTGACAAGAAATGCCACGCCTGGAGAACTTACTGGGCTACAGTTTTGTAATCAAAGGAAACGTGGGGAGGGGGAGAAGCCCCTCTTGGTCTTTCTTGTGTAGATGCCATGCTTGCCTCATCAATTCCTCCCCCAGGTGGGCCAGGGAAGTTTATTTGTCCCTCCCTGTTTGATCAGTCCAGGACCATCATAGCACTTTGGAAAAAATATTTTCAGGTCTCAGTGCAATGAGGGTCGCTCACATTGAAGTTCCTCTCCCATAATAATTTCTTGTGTGCACAGGGCCTGTTTTGCGGGTCATTATGTGGTATCAAGTGCAGACGACACCACTGGGCAGGCGGTAGGCCTTATTTTCTACTGTTCTTTTATCGTTTGGGGGGCGTGGTGCAAAGAGCTTGTCTTAGGAGCCGAAGGACATGCTTTGGGGGTTACTGACGGGGTTCACTAACTCACTGAGCTCACTGGGTGGGATGTGGGGCTCCTGCCACCATTGTTTTACTCTTTGGGGTCTTGTCCCATGCTTCTGTTGCATGGTTTTGTTGCTAAGCGAGCCTGCTTGATTCTGTGGTTAAGCAAACCTGCTTTCTCGAGTAATCATTAACTTACAGGGGTCTCCCATATTTCTCTACTTACAGTCCCCTAGTGGGATTAACAATTTAGTCTTACTCTCCTACGGATGCTGTACATAGGTTTGTACACACCCATAAATCCTGAGATTGGCTTCATGTTAAAGCGAGGTCCTGCACAGAGCCACAGAATCTAAGAAGATGGACTAGAAAAAAATGCAGAAAACACTTGCCTATCAGGTATTTTGCAACAATTCCTGCTTTACTCCTAAACTGCTTTCTGCTTACAGGTTGCAGGACTCATGGATACTACTGGGCACTGAGCACTTTTTAAGGTGGATTAAAATCTGCCCAGACTGTGTCAGGAGTTATATATTTCACTTCTGCTCAACATTAAATGAGAATGTTTAGTCTTCATCAGCCATATGTGTGAAAACACATGAAAACAGACAGTATCTTGAAATATTTATCTTTTATTTTTCATTTCTTTTCCTCACTTTATATATATATATATCCTTATAAATCACCTAGAACAGTTTTATGAATTTTCTTTCATTGCACACTCCTATTAGTTGAACAAATAGATATGTTTTTATTTATAAAATACACACATGTAGTATGACTGATCCATATATGTTCAGAGCTAATAAAGTGTATTTTAAAATTTATTTTGAAACAATATACTGAGGTTTTAATATTTTCTCTCATACCTAATTGAATCAACCTCAGCCCACGTTACAAACCACTGAGCGAGGGACATGCACATTGCTTTAAGAATTAGGGTGCTTAAGATGGGAGTCACAGAGGAAAAAATAACTCCACTTAAACTTCTATTGTAAGATCTTGAGAATCAAGATGGAAGATCATGAGGGGACTGGGCACCCCATGCCTCACGAAGAATAGAAACTGGATGCAGTCAATACTAACCTTAATGTTCTCTGCCCACTCAGAGGACTGGAGGGGCAGGGGCGTGAGGAGCTTATGGAAAGGGCCCTGAGCTATTGTACTTGGCATTAGAGAGCCGCTTAGGCATAGAGCCAATCTCTCCTTTACTCCCCACCGACTGGATGGTCAACTTGGCACCTCAGCTGAGAAGCTGTCTTTCAAGTAGGTCCTTGTTCCTTGAGGGCTCTCCATCAACAGACTTTACAGGGAACCACTAAGTGGTCCAGCTGACAGAAACTGTTGTGGAATCTGGAATCGCAAAACACCCCTCAGAGGATACCCCAAGACAGCGGAGTACACTTTATTATGCCAGAGGGTCCAGGGGGAATCAGTTCCCAACACGGACCCTGGTGTTTCTGAGAGGCCTAGTTTTATACTCCCCGCTACGTGACTGATGACATGTTAGCAGCCTCTTTGTTGTATATGATTGAGTTTCACGACAAGTAGGTGCTAGGAGAACAAACGATTGAGGTTAAGGGGGAGAGACAATGATTATACATCAAGGGGGGGTCTCCATGGTTAATGTAACAGGGGCAGCCTGACCTCTACTGCTGTCTCCGTTTGCCATCTGTAGGGAGGGAAGTCTCCAGGAGACCTGGTTTTCACTAGCAATGGTTTCCTCACTCTTGGGTGGGGTTCAGGCCCAGTTCACATCCTGTCTTTAAAATGATGACAGGCTTCATGTTGGAGTCTCTCCTGCTTTCCTCACTGGCCCCAACAAGACCACTGCTGCTCTTGACTTTGCTGTTGCTATTGTTGTTTAGTCACTCAGTTGTGCCCGACTCTTTTACAACCCCATGGACAGCAGCCTGCCAGAATCTTCTGTCCGTGGGCTTTCCCAGGAAAGAACACTGGAGTGAGTAGCCATTCCCTTCTCCAGGGGAACTTCCCAATCCAGGGACTAAACGCCGGTCTCCTGCACTGTGGGCTTCCCCAGCGGCTCAGCGGTAAAGAATCTGCCTGCAATGCAGGAACCATAGGAGACATGGGTTCCATCTCTGGGTCCTGAAGATCCCCAGGAGGAGGGCGTGGAAAGCCACTCCAGTACTCTTGCCAGGAGAATCTCATAGACAGAGGAGTCTGGCAGGCCTCAGTCCATAGGGTCGCAAAGAGGCGGACACGACTAAAGCAACGTAGCACGCACGCACGCAGGCTCCTGCATCGCAGGCAGATTCTTTACCATTAAGCCACCAGGGAAGCCCCAGGCTTGGCTGAGTCCATCCAAATCGCACCATCTGAAAAACTTCATCTTCAATGCCCGCGATTAGTGCTCTGTGGAAAATGTTACAGAGGGATCCCCGACACTCATAGGATGATGGTGCCTGGGTGCAGGGCTAAGCCAGGCCAAATGCACAGGTGGTGTGGGGCAAACGGTCAGCCAGGGATGGTGAGTGGGTCCAGTGCAAAGTCCGTCGGCCCCAGCAGAAGGGCTGAGAGGGGTGTGGGGACTGAGAGTGAGAGGACAGATCACTAAGACCGGCCCTTCCGTGCTGGGCTAAAGACTCAAGTGGGTTTTTATTTGCACATATTTTCCTTTCTAGTAGCGTACATGTATGCCACAAAGCAGTACTCAGATGCTCAAATTCCAAACAAAACCTTAGCATGCAATTTTCTGTGTAATGCTTAACACCTAGGAAAATCAGGAAATTTTCCATACGCCAGTTTTCATCAATATATTTGGGGAAAAAAAAACCACAGTAGTTTATTCATATCATGTAATTCAGGATTTTCCCCATTTCAGACAGTTCTTCTCCTAAGTATGCATAGACTTTGAGTAAAGGGTTTGAATTCTTGCTGTAACTACAGAGCAGCTGTGTAGTCCCAGGCAAACCACTTAACCTCTGAGAAATCAGTTTCCCAGTCTGTAAAATGGGGATGGCAAAACCACCTTTGTTGAATTGTTATAAAATGTATTCGTCATCAAAAGCATCAGGCTTCCTGCTGAGCACACAGAGGCCATTCAACTTGTAGCTGCTCTTATCATGGTAATCAGTGTAAATGAAGAAGGTTTTCCTCTATACCCCATTCATATGTATATATTCGCATTCATTCATATGTATATATATTCGCATTCATTCCTATGTATATATGTATCTCTTTCCTGTATTCTTATGTATGTGTTTGCCGGTTTTCAAGTAGGTTAGGACTAACTCTGTGTGTGAATGGTGGTTAAGTTTTAAAGGGATAGACACCCTTTACCACTGCCCATTCATTGGGGTTGGGCGATTCTTCAGTAGAATTTTGAGCAGGGCTGGCTTCCTAGTGGCTCAGACAGTAAAAAAAATCTGCCTGAAATGTGAGATACCTGGGTTTGATCCCTGGTTCTGGAAGATCCCCTGCAGGAGGGCACGCCAACCGTCTCCAGTGTTCTCACTTGGGGAATCCCATGGACAGAGGAGCCTGGTGGGCTAGAGTGCATGGGGTCACACAGAGTCAGACACAATTGAAGAGACTTAGCATCAACATCACCATCAGCTGTACAGAGGGGCTTTCCTGGTGACTCAGACGGTAAAGAATCTGCCTACAATGCAGGAGACCCAGGTTCAATCCCTGGGTCAGGAAGATCCCCTGGAGAAGGGAATGGCAACCCACTCCAGTATTCTTGCCTGGAGAATTCTAAGGATGGAGGAGCCTGGCGGACTACAGTCTGTGTGGTCTGAGAGAGTAGGACATGATTGACTGGCTGACACTTTCATTTTTCAGCCGTAGAGGGCCAGAGCACTGAGTTTCTGTGAATGTCTGCAACTGCTTCTCTCCCTGCGAGTGGGACAAGACCTATTGCCAGGCCATCTTGGTAAAAGTGGCTACATTTTTCCATTTTTGTATGTTTTTTGGTTGTGGTAAAATAAATACATATAACATTTGCTATTTAATCATTTTAAAGTATACAATGTCAGATATTAAGTACATTCACAATGTTATGTAAACATCACTGCTATCAAGTTCCATAACTTCTTCATCATTACCCCAAATAGAAGCCCCATACACACTCAGCAGAAATTCTCTACTTCTTCACTCCGCCTCCACCCCTTCCTAATTACTACTAATCTTTCTGTCTCCATAGATTTGCCTATTCTCTTTTTATTTCGTATAAATAAGATCATATGGTATGGGCCCTTTGTAACTAGCTTCATCCGTTTAGTGTGACATTGTCAAGGTTCATCCGTTTTGTAGCATGTGTCGGCGCTTCATTCTTTTCTATGGCTAACAGTATCCTGTGTAGTCAAGACTATGGTCTTTCCAGCAGTCATGTACAGATGACTGTGGTGAGAACTGCACCATAAATAAGGGTGAGCGCCAAAGAATTAATGTTTTCGAACTGTGGTGCTGGTGAAGACTCTTGAGAGTCCCTTGGACTTCAGGGAGATCAAACCAGTCCATCCTAAAGGAAATCAGTCCTGAATATTCATTGGAAGGAATGATGCTGAAGCTGAAGCTCCAATACTTTGGCCACCTGATTCGAAGAGCTGACTCATTGAAAAAGACCCTGATGCTGAAAAGACTGAAGGCAAAAGGAGAAGGGGTTAACAGAAGATGAGATGGTTGGATGGCATTGTTGATTCAATGAGCCTGAGTCTGAGCAAATTCCCAAAGATAGTGAAGGACAGGAAAGCCTGGTGTGCTGAAGTCCTTGTGGTTACAAAGAGTCAGACACCACTGATAGACTGAACAACAACAAATGGTATCCCACTGTGTGGATGTACTGTCTTTTGTTTATCCTGTATTTGTTGTTTAATCCCATTAGCTCACGCCACTTCCTGATGTGGCAGACTTGAGTCACGAAGACCTTGGTTCAGTGACACTGTCTTAGGCACTCACCTATTCTGGGTATGTTTTGGTAGGTGCCTCATCTGTGAAAATTCAGGTAATGATGATCCTCAAGGTTATTGGGGCAATTGAATGAGATGAGCTTTTGCGTATGAGCATATCTGGCACATGGGTGATGTCTTAATTCATTGTTTCTTTTCTCCAATTTCTTCAGCTTTGTAAAATTAAACGTTCTCGATAAAACAAGCAGCATGGAAACCTAGGCTCCCAACGAGGTGTACAGTAGGCTCAGCCACGGCCCTGGACCTCACTCTGACCCCCGGGGCAGGGCTGGGTCCCCTGCCAAGTGCCTAGACGCTGCCCACTTCTCCATTGTCTAAGTCATTCCTGTTCTTCCTCTCTATCCTGCCTCTGGAAGCTTCCTGAATCTCTCATCAAACATCAAGTAGCAACACCTGTAGGCTGATATGGGGTGAGGTGAGCCACCTGGGTCATGGGCCACCCCTGCTGCTCTGACACTCACCTCTCAGGACTAATCCCTGGAGGCCTGCCCAGAGGCAGCTCCCCCACGTGCATGATGATTCGGCACACAGGTGGCCTCCATCACTTCCCTCCCCACAGTCATTAGAATTCTTTTTTGCCAGGGTCACACTGGAGATCTGGGGAGAAAGGATGTGTTCCGGGAAGAGCTGCACTGAACAGCCTTGGCTCAGGGTGGCCTAGCCCTGGCAGATGAAGGCATGGCCCTCTGTTCCACTCTGACTCTGTTTTATTCTAGCTGCTTACTCTGATGCTGCTTCTTGGACTTCCCTTCTCTGGACTGTTGAGCCATCTTCGGTCACCTGGGCTCTGAGCCACTCTGTAGGCTGCAGTCCTTTCTTGATGATGCTTTCCTCAAAGCTGCGTCAATCACTAGTAACCCTTCAGATGGTGGGCATGGGCCAGGCTGGATGCTGTATCTAGTGATGGTACCAGGCAAGACCAGATCCATAGCCATGGGATACGTGTCTTGGGATGGAATGAGGTCTGGAACCAGGCTTGGCCACCAAGGGGGGCAGGTACAGCTGCAGGCATTGGGAGAAAGGTCAGTCCACCAGGCTGAAAGCACAGAGATGGGACAGAGGTGGTACAGGGTCAAGCGGTCAGCCAGGGATGGATGAGTGGGTCCAGTGCAAAGTCAATGAGGCCTCAGCAGAAGGGCTGAGAGTAGTGTGGGGAGACCCACTCAACCAATCCACACCAGAATCCAGCAGCCTGACTCTAGACCGTAAATGAGGTTGAGGGGAAAATGCTGGTCCCTGTAGTCAGCAGGTAAGAAAAAACTATGTCACGGTCTGGAGGGTGTGTCTGCCAGACAGAAGTGAATCATCCATCCCTGGGCTCTAAGAGGTGGGTGGGGACTTGTGTCTTAGGAAAGGTGATGCTCAGGTATTGGAACAGGCTGTCTTGGAGCTCTCATGGCCCTTCCTGTCTGAGGTTAAGTTGGTACCAAGGCCAAGGCAGTGTTGAGTGTCATCAAATGGGGTGAACATGTGCTCAGGGCCTGGGCAATGCCATGGTGTAACAGGGTCCACACATACTTTCAGTCATTCATTCTCTCAAGACACTTTTTCTCTGTTATAGGTTCCCACTAAGCTCTTGTGTAGATTAATATGGTCACAGGACCTTACAATACATTGAAGTCATCCTCTTCTGTAGAGGCTCAGGCACAAGCCCTCCCAGGTCCTCTGAATCAAGCTCCCCGAGGGCACAGTCTGTGTCTTAATAATATTCGTATTTCTAACAGCCCGGCACACAAGGGCTCATTGTTGTTTTAATCGTTTAGTGGTGTCTGACTCTTTGCGACTCCATGGATCCTAGCCCGCCAGGCTCCTCTGTCCATGGGATTTTCCAGGCAGGAATGCTGGAGTGCGTTGCCATGCTCTGCTCCAGGGGATCTTCTCCACCCAGGACCTGAACCCATGTCTCCTGCATTGCAGGCAGATTCTTTACCCACCGAGCCACCTGGGAAGCCAAATAAAGGGGTCAGTGATTGTTTATTGAAATAAAAACAGCTTATTTAGTTCAAATTCTTTACACTTCCCTCCTGATCAATCTTAATCCAATTTCCAATCAAAGTGAATACATTCTCCCATCCTGTCCTTAGCCTCATCCAAACCAGGCACACAATATACCACACACAAACACACACACAACACCCTGAAAACTGGGTCACTTGAATAATTCTGGTTCTGGGTCACATGCATCCAGACTGCTGAGTTTGTAAATGTCAGTGTGATCCTGCATAAGTATTTATCCACCTCTTGTTTCAATTGCATAATAGATATAATTATTTATACTTTACCATATACCAATATGTATATATTACTTATAATATCACATGTAAAATGATCATTGCAGTCCTAACTACCTCATAAGCCTAGAAGGACATTTTATTATTTTCAAAGATATTTTTTTGAAGTATAATTGATTTCAATATTGTGTTATATTAGTTTCAGGTATGCAGCAAAGTGATTCAATTATAGATACATACATATGTATATATGGTCTTCCCAGGTGGCGCTAATGGTAAAGTACCTGCCTGTCAATGCAGGAGATGAAAGAGATGAAGATTTTTATCCCTATGTCAGAAAGATCCCCTGGAGAAGGAAATGGCAACTCACTTCAGTATTCTTGCCTGGAAAATCCCACGGACAGAGGAGCCTGGTGGGCTACAGTCCATGGGGTCACAAAGAGTTGGACAGGACTGAGTGCACGCGCGTGCACACACACATGCACACACACACACACATAAAGGTATAAACCTTATTTTTCAGATTCTCTTCTCCTATAGATTATTATAAGATATTGAGTATAGTTCCCTGTGCTACACAGTAATACATAGTAGACTATATATATTAATCCCAAACTCCTAATTTATTCCTTCCCACCCCTCTTTCCCCTTTGGTAACCGTTAATTTGTTTTCTATGTCTGTGAATCTATTTCTGTTTTGTATATAATTTCATTTGGATCATTTTTTTATGATTCCACATATAAGTGATATCATATGATATTTGCCTTTGGCTTATCCCACTGGTCATAATAACCTCTAGGCCCATCCATGCTGTTGCAAATGATGTTATTTCACTTTTAATGGCTGAGTAATATTCCATTGTTTATACACTATATCCTCTTTATCCATTTATCTGTTGATGGACAGTTAGGTTACTTCCATCTCTTGGCTATCATAACTAATGCTACTATGAATATTGTGGTACATACATCTTTTCAAATTATGGTTTTCTATGGATATATACCCAGGAGTAGGATGCTAGATCATATGATAGTTTTATTTTTCATTTTTTAAAGACCCTCCATACTGTTCTCTATAACTAGCTGGCTTTATCAATTTACATTTATACCAACAGTGTAAGGGGGTTACCTTTTCTCCAAAGCCTCTCTAGCATTTATTATTTGCAGAGATTTTGATGACAATTCTGACCAGTGTGAGGTGACACCTCATTGCAGTTTTCATTTGCATTTCTCTAATAATTAACAATCCTCATCCCAATTCCCAAGAAGAATGTGCTAACCATCAGACAATTGCATTTATTTCCCACGCTAGTAAGGTCACACTTAAAATCTTGCATGCTAGCCTTCAGCATTATGTGAACCAAGAACTTCCAGATGTCCAAGCTGGGTTTAGAAAAGGAAGGGATCAGAGATCATATTGCCAGTATTCACTGGATCATAGAGAAAGCTAGGGAATTCCAGAGAGACATCTACCTCTGATGCATCAGCTACACCAAAGCCTTTGACTGTGTGGATCATGACAAACTGTGGAAAGCTCTTGAAGAGATGGGAATACCAGACCATCTCACCGGTCTTCTGAGAAACCTGTGTGCAGGTCAAGAAGCATCAGTTAGAACCCTGTATGGAACAACTGATTGTCTCAAGATTGAGAAAGGAGTATGACAGAGCTGTCTGCTGTCACCCTGCTTGTTTAATCTATACACTGAGAACATCACGAGAAATGCTGGGCTGGATGAGTTACAAGCTGGAATCAGGATGGGCGGGAGAAACTTCAACAACCTCAGATATGCGGATAATACCACTCTACTGCCAGAAAGCGAAGAGGAACTAAAGAGCCTCTTGATGAGGGTGAAGGAGGAGAGTGAAAGAGCCAGCTTAAAACTAAATATTAAAAAGAAAAAAAAAAACTAAAATCAGGGCTGCTGCTGCTGCTAAGTCACGTCAGTCATGTTCGACTCTGTGTGACCCCATAGACGGCAGCCCACCAGGCTCCCCTGTCCCTGGGATTCTCCAAGCAGAAACACTGGAGTGGGTTGCCATTTCCTTCTCCAATGCACGAAAGTGAAAAGTGAAAGGGCATCGGGCCCCATTACTTCATGGAAAACAGAGGGGGGAAACGTAGAAGCAGTGACAGATTTGCGCTCTTCTCGGGCTCCAAAATCACTGCGGATGGTGACTGCAGCCATGAAATCAGAAGATGTTTGCTTCTTGGCAGAAAAGCTATGGTAAACCTAGACAGTGTGTTAAAAAGCAGAGACATTACTCTGCCGACAAAGGTCTATATAGTCAAGGCTATGGTCTTCCTGTGGTCATGTACAGTTGTGAGAGCTGGACCATAAAGAAGACAGAGCACCTAAGAATTGATGCCTTTGAACTGTGGTGCTGGCGAAGACTCCCAAGAGTCCCTTGGACAACAAGGAGATCAAACCAGTCAATCTAAGGGAGATCAACTCTGAATACTCATTGGAATGACTGAAGCTGAAGCTGAAACTCCAGTACTGTGGTTATCTGATGTGAACAGCTGACCCATTGGAAAAGTCCCTGGTGCTGATAGAGGTCAGAAGGAGAAGGTATCAGAAGATAAGATGGCTGGATGGCATCACCAGTACAATGGACATGAACTTGGGCAAACTTTGGGAGATGGTGAGGGACAGAGAGGCCTGGCATGCTGCAGTCCATGGGGTCACAAAGAGTTGGGCAAGACTAAGCGACTGAACAACAACAACAGTAATTAGCAACATTCAGTTCAGTTCAGTTCAGTTCAGTCGCTCAGTCGTGTCCGACTCTTTGTGACCCCATGAATCACAGCACGCCAGCCCTCCGTCCATCACCAACTCTCAGAGTTCACTCAAACTCACGTCCATCGAGTCCATGATGCCATCCAGCCATCTCATCCTCTGTCATCCCCTTCTCTTCCTGCCCCCAGTCCCTCCCAGTATCAGAGTCTTTTCCAATGAGTCAACTCTTTGCATGAGGTAGCCAAAGTACTGGAGTTTCAGCTTTAGCATCATTCCTTCCAAAGAAATCCCAGGGCTGATCTCCTTCAGAATGGACTGGTTGGATCTCCTTGCAGTCCAAGGGATTCTCAAGAGTCTTCTCCAACACCACAGTTCAAAAGCATCAATTCTTTGAGGCTCAGCCTTCTTCACAGTCCAACTCTCACATCCATACATGACCACTGGGAAAACCATAGCCTTGACTAGACGGACCTTAGTCGGCAAAGTAATGTCTCTGCTTTTGAATATACTATCTAGGTTGGTCATAACTTTAGGACTTTTTAAATGGGAGAAAATACCTAGAAAATCCTGCCCGTCCACAGAAGGTCACAATTTTGAGTTTGCTCTTTCAGCTTCACAGGTCTTATCTCCGCGTAGGGAAGAACTCCTGTTGCCCAAACCCCAACCTGGAATGTCAAATGAACCCAGGCAGCTCCTGGGAGAGTCATGAGTGTCAGTGTGTTGATGCAGGTGAAGCACCTCACACTTAGAAAATCACTGGAAAATCTACTACCTCCCTCTTTCTCTGGTTGCTCAGATGGTAAAGAATCTGCCTGCAATGAGGAAGACCCAGGTTCAATCCCTGGGTCGGGAAGATGCCCTGAGGAGGAAATGGCGACCCACTCCAGTTTTCTTGCCTGCAGAATTCCATGGACAGAGGAGCCTGTTGGGTTACAGTGCATGCAGCCACAGAGTTGAGTGACTAACACTTTCACTTTTCACTTTCCCCTTTCCCTGAAGACAGCACATGTGTGTGCTCAGTCTCAGTCATGTCTGACTTCTTGCGACCCCACCAGACTCCCCTGTCTGTGGGATTTTCCAGGCAAGAATCCTGGAGTGGGTTGCCATTTCCTCCTCCACTGAAGACAGCCACTGGTCTTATTCATCTGTGAGCTCCTCAAAGAGTCTAGACCAGGGCCTCACACAGAGAAGTGCTCATTTAAGGCCTGGGGAAGTGAGGTGCATCTGCAGGTCCCACTGGATCAAGTACCAGTCCCCCAAACCAGATGGATCTCAGTCTTCTGAGATGTGGGCTACAGAGCCAGCCGGGGAAGAGCTCCATGCCCCATAAGGCCCTTCCCCTTTAGAAAATGCATGCATGGGTACGTTCTTAGTCGCTCGGTTGTGTCCAACTCTTTGCCGCCCCATGGACTGTAGCCCTCCAGGCTCCTCTGCTCATGGGATTCTCCAGACAAGAATACTGCAGTGGGTTGCCGTGCTTTCCTCCAGGGATTGAACCTGGGTCTCCTGCACTGCAGGTGGATTCTTCTCCATCTGAGTCATCAGGGAAGCCCTAGAAAATGCAAGCAGGTGAGTAAACCTAATAAAACAATGGCCATGAGGAACAACGGAGGGTGAGGAAGCTTCAGGAAGGCCCAGGTCCCATGGCAGGCAGTGCTTAATGAGGTCTTTTGGCACAAGGCATGTGACTCTTGGCCAGTTCCTTGGGGGCTGGATTTGCTGACTCTTGTGAAAAGAGGCATCACTCTGCGGGGAGGGGGAGGTCAAGGGCTGACGAGAGCACATGGAGGGGCAGTGAGTCATCAGAGCCCTGAGCTCTCCGAGACAGGCAGCTGCTGCCAGCCGGGGCGTTGGCCACGCTCCAAGGCCCTCCGGCTGCTTTCTGTGTGGCCATCACCTTGACGGCCCACATGGGCATCCTTGGGGCTTCCTTGATTTTGCTTACAGAAGGCCCCCGACAGTGAACTTGGTATTTCCCTGGCAAATACAGCAGGCTCACAATGCCTTATCTGTAATTCCGCAAGAGCTCATAAAATGGAAATGTGTTTCGTAACTTAATTAGCAGCAAAACCTTACCTGATCTGAACTCATCTGACTGCAAAAATGTGACCTTATCTGATGGGAGGTTATCTGTGTGGTGTGAATATTCATATGTTGCACCGCAGGGATATTTATGTGTTTGATTACAGGTGCGGCCTTGGGCCCTGCTGAGGCTGTGGGGGACCCATGGTGTATGTGTGGATTCTTTTCCTCAAGTCAGGGAACTTTTGCATCCTGAAATGGAGGCAGCCCTGAGGATTCCAGGAGAGGCCTTGTTGATACATTCCGTACTTTTCCATTTACATACCATCACTGGGGGAACAGCACAGCCATCTTTTAGAGTCTGTTTCACATTTTTTAAAAATTTATTTTTTGGCTGCTCTGGGCCTTTATTGCTGCGCAGGCTTTCCTCTAGCTGCGGTGCACAGGCCTCTCATTGCAGTGGCTTCTCCTCCTGCATTAGCACGGGCTCTAGAGCGCACGGGCTTCAGGAGCTGCGGTGCGAGGTCTCAGTAATTGCAGTTCCCAGGCTCTAGAGCGCAAGCTCAGTCGCTGTGGTCCACCAGCTTTATCGCTCCGCGGCCTGTGGGATCTTCCCTGACCAGGCATTGAACCCATGTCTCCTGCACTGGCAGGTGGATTCTCTACCACTGAGCCACCAGGGACGCTCTAGAGTCTGTTTTAGTTGATGCCTTGTGAAGGCAAGGACCGGAAACCTCAGAAAAGGGAGGCAGCACAACTATATGTTTTACTCCATGGGAACTGCAGGAAAAAATGAAGGCTTATCATAGGTGGAGACAGCTTTAGGTCTCTCTCTTTCCCCCTTTCTCACTCGGGGCTGCTGTTGTTCCTTCTCTTCCTTCCTACCCCTCCGCTCTCCCCATCCTCTTCTTTTCTCTCCGCCTCTTCCCCCCACCCTCCTCTTTTCTCCCCTGTCTTTGCTCAGATCTCGGCTCCTCACTGAGCATCTGCTCCTTTCTCTCTCCCTTGCTTCCTCTGCTTCCTTGTTCTTGTTGGAGCCTCACGAGCCTGGCTTGCACAACGTGAATCCATAATCCCTCTATATTTCCACACTTCGTTCCATCCTGCTTTCTGCATCTTGGTGTGCTCCATCTTTCTGCGTGTCCCAAGCAGACAAAGAGGATTCTAATTGTCTCAGCTTATCTTTCCATTTGTGCTAGGCGTAAGGAAGGATCACCCTTGTTATGGACTATGGACCGTGTTAGGGGAAGGTATCATGGGATATGAAGTATAGCTGCCTAATCTGACCCTTGAGTGAATGTACGAATTAATTTCACTTAGAAAGGACCATGGCTGGGAGGCTCCAACTTTCACCACTTATTCCAAACTCCAGCATTGCTGGTGGATGCCAAATAGGACCAGAGACTAAACCATATTTTAGAAGTTTTTAGTGCCTGCTTCCCTTTTTGTCATCCCTACCCTCACCGAAGTGCAAATAGCCTATCAATTTGCCCTAAGTTGATGGGTTTCCTCTTTTTCGCTGCTGCAGAGTCACATGGCGCCAAGACTCATCATCGCAGCTAGTCCCCATCTCTGGGTCAGTGCTTGTCAATCCTAGCCAACCCTGATGTCCCACTTCCCATGGCGAAAAGCACTGAGACTATGTGAGCAAACTCACATAGGGTCTTCCATACGGTAAGTGTCTGATAACTGTTGGTTAAAGTCATTTGGGGGAAGACACCAAGGAGAGCAGAAGAGCCAATGAATAATGATGCCTCTGTGAGTACATCTTTTGAGCTTTAGCACAACAAAGTGCAGAGAATGAGTTTTGCTGATGGAGTGGACATCAGTGAAATTCTGTAACCTCACATCCAGTGTGTGCGCTAACTCGCTTCAGTCTTGTCTGACTCTTGGCTATGCTATAGGGGAGGACATAGCAACCCTCTCCAGTATTCTTGCCTGAAGAATCCCATGGACAGAGCACATCCAGAGGTGGTTGCTTTTTAAAAATATATCTATTCGTTCTTTTATTTTGAGGGCTTCCCTGGTGGCTCCAACGGAAAAGAATCTGTCTGTAATGCAGGAGACCAGGGTTCAGTCCCTGGGCTGGAAGATCCCCTGCGGAAGGGAATGGCAGCCCACTCCAGTATTCTTGCCTGGAGAATTCCACGGACAGAGGAGCCAGCCTGGTGGACTATAGTCCATGGGGTTGCAAAGAGTCGGACATGACTGAGCAACTAATACTTTTACCTTTCCTTTTGTTTTTTAGATTCCACACGTAAGTGATAACACACTGTATTTGTCTGTCTGACTTATTTCACTAAATATCACCCTCCACGCTCACTCGTGTTGTTGCAATTTTCATTCTTTTTGATGGCTCTGCGGTATTCCATTGTGTGTGTGTGTGTGTGTTTGTGTGTGTGTGGGGGGGTGTATATGTGTGTATCACATCTCCTTGAGTCACTCATCTCTTGATGGTCTCTTAGGTTGTTTCTGTATCTTGGCCATTGTAAAGAAGGTGGCTCCTTTTGCATTAAAGCCAAGGAGACTGGGATTGCTGGCAGCTGGGAGCTACTGGGAGTCCTGGGCAGCTGGGTCCTGAGTCCCAGGCGGCCCCCATCGCCAGCCTCCCCCAGTACTGGCAGACGTGGGAGACCGCGGGCCCGCAGGGCTTGGGACCTGCTGAGGTCAGAAGTCAGGCATCTCGGGAGCCAGCTGGGCAGGGCTGCAAGCTCAGCTGTGCCACGGTCACAAGGGAGAGGATCCTCAGTGCAGGGGAAGGCCCTGCTGTGTTAGCAAGAGCTGTTGAAATAGGTTTTCTTGCTAGCAGGGTGCTAATGAGGTGCTAACAGGGTGGATGGAGGCAGCAGGGGCTCTCTGGGAGAAAGAGAAGATCAGAGCCGCCCTCAAAGGAACCGAGTTAGGAGCCAGAGAAGGTGGCCCTGCCCACCTGCCCTAAGCCAGGGGAGGCCTTTCTTCCCGAGTTGAAGAGGACAGCTTGGGTGTTCAGAGCACAGGTCCTCTTTGTCTCAGGGCTTTCAAGTCCTCCTCCCCATTCTTTAGATGCCAAAGTGCTCACTATTGTGTTCTGGGCCAATTCACATGTGAGACCGCCCACACCAGCGTTGGGGAGGGGCAGCCCTCCCTCCTGGGTTTGTCTCTCATCTTATAGGGAGGGGCACTGGACCTATTTCATCTCAGACAGACTCCATTCCCAGGGGACCCCCGCCCTCCTTGCCAGAGGAGGCTGCAAAGGGCATTCGCTTTTATCACTCCTTCGATTAATTAAAATTTTTTTTAACTTACCGTTTATTATTTATTTACTTGGTTGTGCCAGGTCTTAGATGTGGCTTGCTGGATCTTTTTAAATTGAGACATATGGGATCTAGTTTCCTGACCAAGGATTGTACGGGGGACCCCTGCATTAAGAGCAGAGAGTCTTAACCACTTGACCACCAGGGAAGTCCCAAAAACATTTACAAAATTATTTTAAAATTTTCTCTTGGAAGGCTAGCAAGGTACCTTTGTTTAAGTCTTTCTGTTTTAAAGACAAAAAGAGTTGGCATCTATTAGATCAAACCGTATGAAACTCCCATTTTTTGTAGGTCAGGAATAATTTTACATAGGCAACATCACATTACTCAAACTATCACTTCTGCCTGGAGCTGGGGGTTAAGTAAAGTGGAACTCAAAATGCTGGATGCTCTCAGGATGGTGTATGTGTGCACTGGGGTGCAGGTTGGGGTGGCCTGGACTTGGAAGTTGAGAAAAAGAATAATGATAATAATGCTCCAGAACTAATTGTTTATTTATTAGTCACTCAGTCAGTTGTGTCTGACTCTTTGTGACCCCATAAACTAGCCTGCCAGCTCCTCTGTCTATGGAATTCTCTAGGCAAGAGTACTGGCGTGGGTTGCCATTCCCTTCTCCAGGGATCTTGCCAACCCAGGGATTGAACTCGAGTCTCTTGTACTGCTGGTGTATTCTTTACTGTCTGATGGTCACGTTTATTGAGCCCTTATTACATGCCACAATAGGAGCTTTTCCTGTAAGAACTCATTTAATACAACATCCTCGTGAGCTAGTTATTGAGAAGGTGAAGAATCTAAATTCCAATGAAATTAAGTAATCTGTCCAAGTCTTCTCATCAGGATACCAGAATATGGCCAGGCAGGAGCACCCCAGAGGTGGAGCTGTCTTCTCGCTTTTAAGGGAGACAGAGGAACTGCAAGTATAAGAGGTATTCTGGAAGCCCCCCTGCCTTCTCCCTGGCTGTAGGAAGTCCAGGCAGGGTGTGCTGTGGAAAGAACAGCCCTTGAGATGTCAGAAAAACTTGGGTCTATTGGGTATCTTGGGATACCAGCTCCACTTTTATCCAATCAAAAAGCGTTGGGTTTCCAGGACATGGAAGCAACTTAAATGTCCATCAACAGAGAAATGGATAAAGACCTAGAGGGGTAAGTTGGGGGGGCAGTGGGAGGGAGGCTCAGGAGGGAAGAGATATGTGTGTACATATGGCTGATGTGCTTTGTTGGGCGGCAGAAGCTAGCACTTATATTCCAATTAGAAATAAATCAAAAATAAATTTTAGAAAAGAACACATTGTACACAAAATGGAATATTGTACATATATACAGTAGAATATTACTCAGTCATAAAAAGGCACAGAATTGTGCCACTTGCAGAGATGTGGATGGACTTAGAGACTGTCATACATGCTGAAGTAAGTCAGAAAAACAAATATCATATATTAATGCATACATGTGGAATCTAGAAAAATGTTATTTTTTCTAGCATTTATTTTGCAAAACCTGCTATTTGCAAAGCAGTAATAGAGTTGTACAGAGTAAGCTTGGAATGGACACCATGAAGGAAAAGGGTGGGGTGGGATGAATTGGGAGATTGGGATTGACGTACATATACTCTATGTATAAAATAGATAATTAACCAGAACCTGTAGGGAACTCTACTTAGTGATCTGCCATGACATAAATGGGAAGAAATCCAAAAAGGAGGGGATATATGTACACATATGGCTGACTCACTTTGCTGTAGGACAGGAACTGACACAACATTGTAAAGCAACTATATTCTAATTTTTTTCTTTTTTAAATAGGCATTGGGTTGGAGAAACCCTTTTATCTGCTGCTCCAACAATCCAGAGACGGACACTGACTGTGCACATTAGTTGCCAGGGCCGCTTTCGCAGTTTACCGTGAGCTGGGGCTTCCCAGGTGGTACAGTGGTGAGGAATCTCACCGGCCAGCGCAAGAGATGCAGGAGACGAGGGCCACATTCTTGGCTCAGAAATATCCCTCAGAGGAGGAAGTAGCAACCCACTCCAGTATTCTTGCCTGGAAAATTCCATGGACAGAGGAGCCTGGCAGGCTACAGTCCATGGGTTGCAAAGAGTTGGACACGACTGAGCGACTGAACATGCACACACGGGTGCCTTAAGACAACAGAAATTTACTCCTTCACAGTTCTGGAGGCTGAAAATCCAAAATCAGGATGTCCGCAGGACTGTGCTCACTCTGAAAACTCTAGAAAAAGTCCTTTCCTGCCTCTTCTTTGGCATTCCTTAGCTTGTGCCCAAGTCTTCACATGGCCACCTTCCCTCTGTGCGTGCGTATTTGTTTAGATTTCCTTCTTCCTATAAGGACACTGGTCACTAGGTGATGTTCTATCCCAATCCACTGTGACCTTTTAACTTGATTCTATCGTCAAAGACCCTATTTCCAAATAACGCCGGATTCTCAGGTTGTAGATGGATATGAATTTTGGGAGAACACTACTCAATCCAGCACACCCTGCTGGCCATCAGCTTCAGCTTAACACTAATTCATTAAGTCAGTCAGTCAATAAACATTTACTGAGCACCTAGTATCAGATACAATATTAGATACTGGAGATATATATTGAATAAGTCAAGGTCATCCTGCATAAGGACCTCACCAACTAATTGAGGAGACAGATGTGTCCAGTAAGAAAGCTCAGTAGAGGAATTCCTTGGTGATCCAGTGGATTAGAATCCACCTGCCAATGCAGGGGACACGGGCTTGATCCCTGGTCCAGGAAGATCCCACATGCCTCGGAGCAACTAAGGCCATGTGTCACGACTACTGGGCCTGTGCTCTAGAGACCTGGATCTGCAGCTACTGAAGCCTGCCTGCCTGGAGCCTGTGGTCTGCAACAAGAGAAAACACTGCAAGGAGAAGCCCACAGATGGCAACTAGAGAGTAACCTGCAGACAGCAATGAAGACCCAGGGCAGCAATAAATAAATAAATCATGTATACTAAAAAAGAAAGCTCAGGAGAGGTTTATAGAGCCCCATGATTGGACCCCTGTTTATAAGGCTGGAGGAGTAAGTTCAAAGTTGGCCTTGAGAGACATTGGTCAGGAAAGGTTTTACAGGTAGTGAAGTGGTGCTTGTGCTGAGTCTTTCCTAAAGTCAGTCTTTCCTAAAAGGGGTTATAGATTGGATGAAGTGGGAAGGTGCTCTGGGTGGTGGGTGTGATATGTGCAAAGGCTGGGGCACCTTGAGACTGCCGCTGTTGGTTTGAGTTCTGCACACTTGGACTCTGATACCAGAGAAGGGGTGCAGAACCCACTAATGTGGAGAAAAGGGGAGACAGTGACTGACTTTGAAGGCCGGCAATGGGTCATGTGCTGATGCCAACAAGCCTCAACGGGGGACAGGACAGCCCGTGGTCTAGGAGCATCATGTCCCTAAACGATGCCATTACTTTTAGCACCTCTCACCTGGCCAGTTTGCCTTGGGAAATAAAAGAAAGGACACAGGAAAAGAAGTGGGCAGCCTTTGTAGCCATTTGATCATCACAATAATCCCGTTTTATAGGTGGGGACTTCGAGGCACAGAGCTGTTAAATGATTTACCCTAAATGACAAAGCAAATAAACTGCAGAGAGTCAAACCTTGACTACCAGGATTTTGAGTCACTGAATTGTTCTGTGTTCCTCGCTGCCTCCCAAGGAAGGTACAAAAAAAATCCACAGTTACCAACAGGCCGATTAAAAGGCAATTATTTTTATTACATAACAGGTCTTTGACTTACCTAGGGATTTGCCACCGTCACAGAGTTATGTTTAAATAGCAACCAGTTAATAACAGCCTCCCCCCAGCAGATTCTTTCCCGGGGGTATTTAAACATGCCCTGATAAGTCACAAACTGCTTATTTTAGGGAAAGAGAGGAGAAAACCAAAAAGCCAAAGTGTTAAAAGCCACCACCCGTTAAAGATCAATCAGAAATGAAGAGGCATTCATTAACGCTTCCTGGGAATTATAATGAAAGTCCATGAAAATGTGATTGCATTAACAAATCCTGTATGTGTTAACTACAGATGCCTCCTCCACCAAAAGCTGACACCCTGCCTACCCCTGACTGCGAATTTTTAAAAAGGAGATTTGGACCCAGGGCACTTATGAATCAAAAGTTTTCACCAGGTGTACAATTTTTTTTTTCTTCAGAAGCACACTTCTTATGTTAAATGAGATGGACTGCCCCAGCTACTGAAACAACAGTAAACTCTCTATAAGAATCTGGCAGCTGAAGACACATGGTCATACTGGCAGAAAGAGCTTTGGCTGGGATTACTGACATATTGGGGGTGCCCCCAGCCTCAGCGTAGTTGGGGCCTGAAATATATCACATGAGTGATATCACATGATATCACATGAGTCCCTTGGAATACCCAACCAAACTGAGAGGGCTGTGTATACCACGTGTCAGTCACTCAGTGGTGTCTGACTCTTTGCAGCCCCATTGACTGTATGTAGTCCACCAGGCTCCTCTGCCCATGGGATTCTCCAGGTAAGAACACTGGAGTGGGTTAGCACTTCCTCCTCCCAGGGGTCTTCCTGACCAGAGATTGAACCCAGGTCTCCTGAATTGCAGGCAGATTCTTTACCATCTGAGCATGGCAGCCCCCAATTGGATTATTCTAGAATAAGGAGAAATCAGATTATTCCAGAGTAAGGAGGAATTTTTGCTTCCAAGATGGAATAAAGACTAGAGGAAATTGTTATACTGGGAATCAGGCATAAAAAGTCATAAGTTCCAAGGCTCTGTGGTGATCCAAATGGGAAGGAAATACAGAAGACAAGAGATGTATGTATACGTATAGCTGATCCGTCTAGTCTAGGCTATGGTTTTTCCAGTAGTCATGTATGGATGTGAGAGTTGGACTGTGAAGAAGGCTGAGCGCCGAAGACTTGATGCTTTCGAACTGTGGTGTTGGAGAAGACTCTTGAGAGTCCCTTGGCCTGCAAGGAGATCCAACCAGTCCATTCTGAAGGAGATCAGCCCTGGGATTTCTTTGGAAGGAATGATGCTGAAGCTGAAGCTCCAGTACTTTGGCCACCTCATGTGAAGAGCTGACTCATTGGAAAAGACTCTGATACTGGGAGGGATTGGGGGCAGGAGGAGAAGGGGACGACAGAGGATGAGATGGCTGGATGGCATCACTGACTCGATGGACATGAGTCTGAGTGAACTCCGGGAGTTGGTGATGGACAGGGAGGCCTGGCGTGCTGCGATTCATGGGGTCGCAAAGAGTCGGACACGACTGAGCAACTGGACTGAACTGAACTGATAGCTGATTCACTCTGCTGTACAGCAGAAACTACCGTAACATTGTAAAGCAAGTGAACTCCAGTAAGAGTTTAGAAGCAAACTCATGAGCTCAAGCCCTAGCTCTGCACTATCTGAGTGGCACGGGGCAAGTTCTTAGGTCTCCCTTGGTCTTTATTTCCTTACCTCTTACTTCAGCATGGAGAAGCAGATGGCTTGGTCATGTCCTCCTGGCTCTGACATTTTAGGGTCTCTGCCCAGGCAGGCGCGAAGTCAGACGCCTCCGTGTGGGGAACCCGACCAGGTCTGAAGCCTGAGCCGTCCAGGGAGAACTGCTGCTGAGGTCATGGGCCAGGTTGGGGACACCAGCTGCTGCAGCTTTTACAGCTTCAGGACTGGGAGGAATCGATCGATATGAGTCAGATGGAAAGGACAAAAGCAGCAGGGGAAATGTTATTGGCACAGGGAGACACTTAAACCTGTGAAAACGGAAATGATAAGGCAAGGACGAGGAGGCCCTGGGGCAAGGCCTCGGCATCTGCAGTGTGCCCTTGAGTTTAGCTTCAGCAACAGAGGGAAATGAGCTTTTGGAAGTGTGATGGGTATCAAACCCCTTCTTTGTTCAATTGCCGGAGCGTGCTCCCCGTAAAGCCTGCTTACCCTCCCATCCAGGGCTTCCCAGGTGGCAGTAGTGGTAAAGAACCCACCTGCCAGTGCAGGAGATGCGGATCGGATCCCTGGGTCGGGAAGATCCCCTGGAGGAGGGCATGGCAACCTACTCCAGTATTCATGCCTGGAGAATCCCATGGACAGAGGAGCCTGGTGGGCTACAGTCCAAAGGGTTGCAAAGAGTTGGACACGACTGGAGTGACTTAGAATGCACACACGCCCTCCCACCCATGGCTCCCTGCCTTTCCCATACTCTCACGCATATACACACACACACGCCCAGATCCTCAATAGGAATATTACAGAATAAGTGACACTTTGGCTTAAATAGAAGACCCTGTCTTTATAGACAACTCTGCTTCCCTGGGATTCTCAGTGATACAGGGATGAAAGGAGAAAGCCTGCTTTTAAAGAGGCCACCATAGGCTAATTCCAGACTCAATAAGAGCTGACTCAGACCGTCTTTGAAGGGCACTCCCATAGGATAAATGAAAAGGCTGAAGCACACACATGACTGCTGTTGGGTACAAGGCCAGCAGTCGAGATGTTAACGGCCGTCATCTACAGAGGGCTGCTCTCTGCCATGTGCTGGCTGGTTTCCACTGGTAGAAGGGGTGGGGGTGCTATGTTAACAGCAGCCTGGGTCTGCTCTTCACGACTGTGAAAGAATTCTGTTGAAGAGAAGAGCCTCCATTTTTTTTTAGGATAACACTTTGATGGGATTACTGATCATGGAATATGAACTTGTCTGGGTAAGAGTGGGTAGAGAGTAAGAAAGAGTGAAATTACTCTACTGAAGAAAGCAGCAGGCCAGAGAGGAGAGAAACGCTGGGTGTGGTCTGCAAAGGAGGGGGACGGAGAAGAGGTCAGAAGGAGCATCCAGGATCTCAAAGGGAAGAGCCCTACTAAATAGAAGATGTTACCGAGTACAGTAAGTCCCCTATATACAGACCTCCAAATTGCGACCTTTCAAAGATGCAAATGAGTGCTGGCATGTCCAATCACTGAAGTTAGTTCATGTGTGGTGTACATCGTCACGTGGGTGCATCTTCTCCAAGTGTGTTCCTGTGTGTACTTTGCCATATAGAGCACAGTAGTGCAGTATCTTTATTTCAAGTCCAGGATGTCCAGCAGCAAAGCATAAAAGCTGCGGTGAGTTAGCTGCTACTGCTAAGAAGCTCCAAGCAATAACGATTCTGTTAGCTGGGTATGCCCAGGCTAAATTTTTGGACTTAGGAACAAATTGGACTTGCGAACGCACTCTTGGAATGAAACCCATTTGCCTGTGTAAGGTATCAGCCTGCCTTTGCTTTCCTTTCTGCTGCAGTCTGACTCCTCCACTGCTGCCTCGAAAGAAACAGTTTTCGAGAGGAGGTGACCTTGTCCTCCATGCATTTGCAGCATCATCAGGAGACATTTGGGGTTGCCATGCTTAGATTGGCGGGGGCATTACTGGCATCTAGTGAGTCATGCCCCAAAGATGCAGCTAAGCTTCCTCCATGGCACAAGTTAGCCTCATAACAAAGAGCCATTCAGTCCCAAATGTCACTAGTGCCAAGGGTGAGAAACTCTGCTCCAAGCTCTTAGTTGACTGTGCTGCACACCCAGCCTTGGGCCAGCCGAGCTGTGAGGATGACAGGAAAAGGGGGCTGATTCAGGCTGAGGCAGAGCTGGGAGACGATAGGACAGCCGTCACAGGTGGGAGCTGCCTGGGCAGGATAACTGGGAACTCACCCAGAGGGAGGACCCAGAAGGAGCAGAAATAAGACTATGGTGCAGGAGTGAGCTATATAACATTTTGCTGTTCAGCTTTGGTGTTTCTAGTCTTTAGGAATGAAGGCTAGTCGGGATCAGTAAGCCATAACACTTACTATTCATTTTCGTGTAGCTGAGGCCTATAAACTTCAAACATGAAATTTTGAAGGAAGGAAATGAGCAATTAAAACATTTCATTTTTTATTGAACTATAATTGATTTACAGTGTTAATTTCTGCTGTAGAGCAAAGTGACTCAGTTATACATATACATATATTTTTTTACAATCGTTTCCATTAAAGTTTATCTCAGGATATTGAATATATTATAGTTCCCTGTGCTACACTGTAAAACCTTGTTGGTTATCCATTCTATACGTAATAGTTTGCATTAAAACATTTCATTTTTAAAAACAAAAACAAACAAACAAAAACAGAATATGGTGCAAGAAGTGACAGTAAAATCTAAGTGTCCCTACCCCTAGCTCCTGGGATCCTCGGTATTCTGGAGGTAGCTCTAACTTCCCTCTTACTGTGGGGCGAGTAAGATTTGACATTTTTTTCGGTATGAATGGAAAGGGCAACTCCTGCCTGTATAAGACTTGAAGACTCTGGTTTAAACAAGTACACATGGTCTCCCTATCTTTTTAAAAACCCTGTTTGTAGATCCATCGGCCCCATTTTATACTGGAGAAAAATGGAGACTTAGAGCTTCCCTAGAGGCTCCGATGGTAAAGAATCGGCCTGCAGGGTGGGTAGACTCAGGTTCAGTCCCTGAGTTGGAAAGATCCACTGGAGAAGGGAATGGCAACCCACTCCAGTATTCTTGCCTGGAGAATCCCATGAACAGAGGAGCCTGGTAGGCTACAGTCCATGGGTCACAAAGAGTCAGACAGGACTGAGCGACTAACACAACAACGGCAAGTGGGGTTGGTAGGTTTGTGATCACTTGAGTCATCTGAGTCAGAGCTGGGATTTGATCCAGGTCTAGCTGACTGTGGACCCGAGCTGCCCCGCAAGGCACAGGGGTGCGGGAGGAAAGGGAGGCATATCTGGGCCACACACGTGTTCTGTAAGTCAGAGCATACCCGTTGGCTGTGAATTTTCAAACCATTCTCATGTAGGGTGGATGACTTGTCAGGAATTTTTAAAGAAATATTTCCTAAGGGGGATTATTTAAGTTTCAGGTGTTAGGAAACCGCCTGATTGATGTTACTCTGATATTTATGTGAGGCTATTATTTTCAAATCTAGTTCCTTTCTTTCCTTCTATCTCTAAATTACATCCTCACCTTCCTGTAGTTGGAGGGGCAGGACATTTATTCCCAGGAGATGAAGGCTCCTGCCAGGGAATGAGTAGGAAGGCCATTTCTCAGTGGGGGATGATGCCGAATATGCTGATTGGGGTCAGGGCTGCAGCCACCAGCCGAGCCCAGGTGCAGCCTTGCTCTCTGCCCTGCAGATCAGACTGCGGGTCCTTATGAGAATCTGGAAATCCAATCTTTAGAATCCTCAGACTTGGTTATCATCCCAGAGTCTAATTTGGTATCACAGTTCATCAGAAGAAAATGATCTGCTAACTGAAATCAGCGGTGCACTTTCTCCCCTAGGACTGACACAGCTGTCAATCTCTCTAGGACTGGTGATGGTTTCCATTTTGGATTCAGGAAAATCTGAGGTGCTACTCTGGTTGTATACATCTACAGAATGCTTGTGCATCAGTAGCAATCACCCCTGAGCTGCTATCATAATAATTTAATTCTTTAATTCCCCAATTAAAAAGATAAACAGGGCCAATGTCCTCAGTAGTGTTTTTAAGTGAATTTGTGTTTTGCTGATCACAACATCAACTCCATTTGGAAAACCATGGCACATGTATATATGCACGTGGATTTTCAGCTCTCTGGCAGTAAGTCTCTGCCATGGCCTTCTCCCCTCACTGTTGACCCTCAGCCTTCATAGTTGCAGACTGGGAAGACCACGTGAGTTTTCAGCTTGGAAATCTGCACCTCTGCCCTTTGCCTGGCAGAGCTTGGGTTGTAGGAACTAGAAGACAAAAAGCTGTTTGTGTTGTTTATGCTTTGTAGTATCGTTGCGCAGTCGTGCCTGGCTTTGCAACCCCGTGGATTGTAGCCCACCAAGATCCTCTGTCCATGGATTTCCCAGGCAAGAATACTGAACTGCGTTGTCATTTCCTTCTTCATGGAATCTTCTCAATCCAGGGATCAAACCCGGGTCTCCTGCACTGGCAGATGGTTTTTTATTTTTTTACTGCTGAGCCACCAGGGAAGCCCCTTTGTAACATCAGTGATATATGATTGTTTTCAAACTTTGATTCTTCTTAATTCTTCTGGGTCTGGCTTAGAAAAATAGCATTGAAAGGAAAGAGCATTTTTCATCGTGCTATAGGAACTGTTTGTAAATATTAATTCAGATGGATTCTTCCCCAACCCTTCCCTTTTTCATTTCTCACCTCTCTTAACCACCGTGCAGGATTTCTCAAGCCAGGCACTCTTGTCATTTTGGGTCATGTGCTTCTTTATTTGGGGGGTGGGTGGGCGCGGGGGGCTGTCCTATGTGGTGTAGGATGTTTAGCAACATCCCTTACTTTTCCCACTAGATGCCAGCAGCACCTTCTCAGTTATGATAACCAAAAATGTTTATAGACATTGGAAACTGTCCCCTGGGAAGCAGAATCTCCCCACAGTTAAGAACCACTACCACAGTTAGTGACTTCCCTGGTGGCTCAGAGAGTAAGGCATCTGCCTAGAATGTGCGAGACCCAGGTTCGATCCCTGGGTTGGGAAGATCCTCTGGACAAGGAAATGGCAACCCAACCCAGTACTCTTGCCTGGAAAATCCCATGGATGGAGAAACATGGTAGGCTACAGTCCATGGGGTCACAGAGTCGGACATGACTGAGCACCTTCACTTCACTTCACCACAGTGGTTCAGCCTTTGGTAAGCATTTGCCTTATGTATAAGTCATGAAAACCAAGTCCTTTAACTCAGAGTTTGAAATTTCCAGGGCTTGCACATCTAAAGGCGACGCTTTTATGGTATGCTAGAGTGTTGAAGGCAATGGCACCCCACTCCAGTACTCTTGCCTGGAAAATCCCATGGACAGAGGAGCCTGGTAGGCTGCAGTCCATGAGGTCACTAAGAGTCAGACACGACTGAGCAACTTCACTTTGACTTTTCACTTTCATTCATTGGAGAAGGAAATGGCAACCCACTCTAGTATTCTTGCCTGGAGAATTCCAGGGACGGGGGAGCCTGGTGGACTACCGTCTATGGGGTTGGACACGACTGAAGCAACTTAGCAGCAGCAGCAGAGTGTTGAACTTGGAATAAAACTTGGTCTTGAATCTGGATTCTGCTACATATCAGTAAAATAAGTTAAATTCTCTGAGTTTGAATTACCCTATCATAAGATGCAGATAATATCCTGTCTTGCAGAGCTGAATGTAGAACTGAATTCATCCCACTGGATATGGTGCATGCCAACATTTTTGTCTCCAATACTGTGCTAGATGGAACTTGTTTAATTAGTGTGTGTGTGTTTAGTCGCTCAGTTGTATCCAACTCTTCATGGCGCCATGGACTGTAATCCACAAGGAGCTCTGTCCATGGGGATTCTCCAGGCAAAAATACTGGAATGGGTTGTCATGCCCTCCTCAAGGGGATCTTCCCAATCCAGGGATCAAACACAGGTCTCCTGTATTGCAGGTGGATTCTTTACCATCTGAGCTAGTAGGGAAGTAGCAAATTGCTAGAAACCTACACTGATACATGGCTCAGATGGTAAAGAATCCACCTGCAATGTAGGAGACCCAGGTTCGATCCCTGGGTTGGGAAGATTGCCTGGAGAAGGGATAGGTGACCCACTCCAGTATTCTTGCCTGGAGAATCCCCATGGACAGAGGAGCCTGGAGGGCTTACAGTCCATGGCCTCACAAAGAGTTGGACACAACTGAGTGACTATACTTCCACTTTTCTAGCAATTTGCTAACACAATTGACAAGAAATTATTTCTAAAAACTACTATTTCAAAGTGAATCTGAAGTCTCCTAATCTCATAGAATGTTAATGACAGGAGGACACTCAGAGAAATTTTAGTTGGTTAAATCAGGTTAAGTTAGATTACGTGCCTTGGGAAATTCTTTGAGTTAATGAATGACCTACTTGGGGATAATATCCACCTTTGCAAATGACCATGACCTTGACCTGCATCTCACTATTTAGTCACACCATGGAACTGTGAGCATTATGAGAGGGGAATGCTTTGTGGAGTGATTCAGTTTATTGGTAGAGCCTCCTGGAATACGCCCATTTCACCCAGATAAATCCTATTCCAGCTCTTACCCCAGGCCTTCAAGGTATAAGATGCATCTTGTATTTTCTGGTGTTTGGAGGCCTCAGTTCTGCCCTATAACCAGAGGAGACCATGTCTCTTGAGTTGGTTTCCTGGACTCAAGGCTGGTCTATCTGGGGCCTATGGCCGCCCTGAATACTACAACTGTGAATTACTTGGTGTGTCTTCCAACACTGGAGACAGCCTGAGTCTCCATTCTGCCATTGATGGACAGATATGATGTGGATGTAAATAGCCACAGAATACACGAAGAGGATGAAATGGAAGGCACGTGGATTTTGGACTCTGGCAGAAGTAACTCTGAGATTGACCCCAGCTGCTTGTCAGCTGGGGACCCTGGGGGACTAACACATTGTGAGCTTTGGTTTCCTTGTGTGTGAAGCTGACATTTAGGGTAGGTTTTGACTCTGGAAGTCACTATCGACATAGCATATGACCCAGCACGTGCCTATAGATAGTAGGCACTCAAAGAGTAGAATTTCCTGATACTGCTATTGCATATCCAAAGACTGTGTTTGAAACAAGAAAATGGCAAGAAGCCTGGTCAAGAACTCTTTTCATGATGTGTTTATGTCTTAATATGAAAGGCTTTTTGCAGACACATCTAGAAGAATGTGTAGGTGTACATTGAATGGGCTGCTTTTAACCAGATGAGCAAATTACCCCACATGGAGCTGAACAGCTGAGCTGGGACATGGCCGACTCCAAAGCCATCCCAAAGCAAACTTGAGTGAAAGAGCCTTTGAAGTCAATGTTGTGGCGACCTAAATCATGTTCGCTCTCAACTCCTGTCTCAGCGCAGCGCTTCCCTTCTTCTTAGATTTCTTCCGGCAGCCCTCGTGTCAGTATCTTCAGATCTCCTACTGCAGAGAATTCTTTTGCAAAGACTTTTATCTCCTCGAAGTGGATTGTTCAGTCTGGAAGCATTAAAAGAGGGATTGCAGGCAAACTCCGGCTTTCCACGTAGGTCTGATTTTTTTTTTTAACAACTGTGGGTTATTCCTTCTGAAAGTTCTAATTGTCTGGTTTTGTCAAAGCACACAATATCTCAGGCTCTAACTTCTCCCTTATGGTGACAGAAAGGCATTTGTCAAATTCCGTATAGGTTTGTTTCTCAGCTTTTTGCTGTAATCCCTCTTACGAATTTGAAGGAATAAATGAATGCTTAAACATTTGAGGAAACCATTGTATTTCAACTAATTTTTTTTTTAACAAAGGAAAACAGCCCTGGAAAGAAGGGACCCTTTTGTCTGACTTTACAGCAAATTTGGAAGCTGATTGAGCCTTACTCCTTTGGTGGAGAGAGTCTTGGGGGGCTGGTGCACCCAGGACTACTACAGGGTTCAAACTTAAAAAGTTTGCGAGTTGGTAGCCTTCTTCTTCTTCCTTTTCTTCTGCTTTTTCTTTTCCTCTTCTTCTCTCCCTCCTTTGCCTCTCCTTCCCTTCCTCTCCTCCTCCTCCTCTTCATCAATCTCCTCCTTCTTCTTTTAGCATTTTATAATGAACATTTTCCAACCTACAGCAAACCTTACTGAATACTTATATACCTACCATTCAGCCTCTACTGTTACCATTTTTGCCACATTTGCTTTTTCAGATTGCTCTCAACTTACCTTTATTTTATCATATCGATCTACTCATCCACCCTTCCACTCATCCATTAATTTCTCTAATTTTTAAGGATTTCAGGTTAAACTTGCAGTATCAATGTACACGCCCTTAAATGTTTCAGCGTTCATGTCATCACCTATAGTTCAGTATTTGTTTACAGGATTTTTTTCTTTGAAATAAAACTAATATACAGTGAAGTGTACAGTTCTTAAGTGTGCTTGAGTTTTGGTAAATGATTACCTTGTGTAGCCCAGATTCTTATAAAGATTCTGAACATACACATCACCTCAGAAAGTTCCCTTGTCAGATCAGCCTTGGCTCTTCTCGAGGGAACTACTCTTCTAGTTATTTTGTACTATGAGTTGATTTTGTCTCTTCTTGGACTTCGTATACTTGGAATCTCACAATACGCACTCTTTTGTGTAAGCCTTCTATCATTCAGAATAAGATCTGTGAGACTCACCCATGGTGTTGGGGGTGTACATTATCCACTCCTTTTCTTGCTGAGTATGACTATTGTGTGAAATTATCCTGTATATTATTCATTCTCCTATTGATGGACACTTGGATGGCTTCCAATTTAGAACTATTATGAATAAAACTGCTCTGAATGCTATTGTACAAGTCCTTTTGTGTACAAATATTTCCATATCTTTTGTGTAAATACCTAGCAATGGAATTATTGGGTTGTAGAGTACATATATATTTATAGGAAGCTGATAGGCCTTTTCCTAAAGTAATTGTACCATTTTATTGGAGAAAGACATGGCAACCCACTCCAGTATTCTTGCCTGGAGAATCCCAGGGACGGGGGAGCCTGGTGGGCTGCCATCTATGGGGTTGCACAGAGTTGGACACGACTGAAATGACTGACTTAGCAGCAGCAGCAGCATAGTCTTACTAACATTGTATGAGAATTCTAGTTGTTCCACAATCTTGCCAAAATATGGTGTTACCAGTCACTTTAAATGTAACTCTTCGGGCAAGTATGTAGAAGGATCTAATTGTGGTTTTCATTTGTATTTTTCTGATACCAGTGATGCTAAATGCCTTTTCATCCTCTTTTTGGTCATACAGAGGTCTTATTTTGTAAAGTAATCATTCACATCTTTTGTTAATTTTTGAATGGGTTGTTTGCCTTTTTATAATTGGTTGTAAGGTTCTTTATATTCAGGATACCAGCAGTCCTTTGTCAGATATATGTTTTAAAAATATTTTCTTTCAATCTGTAGCTTGCTGAAGCATTTCCTTAGTGATACCTTATGATAAGCAGCTTTTAGTTTTGATGAAATATAATTTGTTATCTTTTCTTTTGTGTCATTTTCTGTAAAGTAACAAATTTCTGATTATTTTGAAATCTCTTCTCCTTTGTCTTTGTCTAAAAGCTTCACTGTTTCATTTTTCAAAATTGTGTATGTGATTAATTTTGAAATGGTTTCTATGTTTGGTGTGAGGCAGTGGTTGAAGTCCATTTTTTTTTCCAGGTAGATATCTAGTTAGCCTGGAATCATTTGTTAAAAAGATCTATGTATCTCTATTGAACTGCTTTGTCACCTTTGATAAAAACTAAATACTTGTATAATGTGGGTCTAATGCTGGACTCCCTATTCTGGGCTCTCCACTGGTGAAGATGAATTGAGATTATTATTGTTATTTATTTATTTATGCATATAGACATCCAAATGTTTCAGTTCCATTTGTTGAAAAGGCTGTCCATTTTCCATTGAATTGCTTTTGTATATTTGGTTAAAGTCAATTGACCATGTATGTATGGGTTTATTTCTTGATGGTCTTTCCTTATCTTTGATGCAAATGTGCATCCTTTCACCAGTACCACACTCTATCACTGAAGCTTTGTAGTAAGTCTTGATATCAAGTAGTAGGCATATTTTTTTTCCCAAAATTGCTTTGGATAGTCCAAGTCTTTTTCAATTCTGTTTAAATTGGACTCAGCATGTCAGTTTCTGAGAAAAAAGAAAACCTGCTGAAATTTTGACTGGGAATCATATTTATAGATCAACTTAGGGGGACAGGAACATGATAGACCTCCATTTGTCTTCTTTTTCTTAGAGTTTTCTATAGCTTTTAATGTACAGAACTTGCACATCTTTTGAAAATTTACTGCTGAGTATTTTACATGTTTTAATTCACTTGTAATTGGAATTTTGACATTTTTATGTCTGTAACTAGAATATAAAAAATGGACTTTGCATATTACCTTTTATTTTGTGATCTATATAAATTCATTTATTAGTTTTACTCATCAGCTTTATGTATAAGGAATCTGCTGTATCACCTTGAGATTTTGAATGTAACCAATAACGTCATCTACAGTAGCAGCACTTTACTGATTACATTTTATTGTTTGTTTTTATGCTTTTTGTTTATCTTTCCAGCTTTAGTACAATGGTAAAGACATCGTGTTGAATAAAGATAGTGTGAATGGTCCCTTTTTCCTTGTTTCTGATTTTACAGTGAAGGAAATCATTATTTCATTATTAAATATGTCAGCTTTGATTGTTTTGTAGATGCCCTTTATCACACTGGAGAAGTTCACTTCATGTCCTCGACTGCTGAGTTTTTACTGTGAATGCTGTTGATTTTCTTTATACATTTACTTTGAGGTTGTGCCTCTCTCACACTCTCTTTTCTGGGGCTCCCTCTTTGCCTATCAGATGAGAGAGGGTTTCAGACCATTGTTTTTATTTTCATTTAACTGATTATTGGGACATTCAACATCATTCTCTTATACTTACTAGCCACTTATTTTATTTCCTCTTCTGTGAAATCCTGTTAACATCCTATGTCCAGTATTATATTGAGTTATTTTTTATTGATTTATAGAAAGCAATACTCTATCATGGATATAACATTATTCTTCCATGAAAAACAGTCTTCAAGTCTTTTTTTGTCTTTTAACTTTAAAGTTGAGACTGTTTTGACACGGATGTAGTCAACTTTACCGATCTTTTCTTTTATGGCTTGCCCAATTTGTATGTTGTTTAAAAAGAGTTTTTACTTTGCCAAGCCTAGAAATGAACCATAGCAAGAGTATTCTGTAGAAAACCTGTGAGATGAAGGTAAGTAAAAGCCAGAGGAGAATCTATAGTTTTATGTGCATTTGGCAGTGAGAAAGATTAAATGTTAATAAACAAATTTTCTCACTGAAGAAGTGAGGAAAAGAACTTTGGAGTACCAAGGAGTTCTCCTTCCCCATGGAGTAAAACCTTAATCGGAAAGGCAAGCCATAGAAAAAGAAAATGTGGTCAATAAAACCCAAAGTTCTTATTTAAAAAGACAAATAAAAGAGAAAACCTTGAGCAAATTTACTTAATGAAAGATGGGATAAGACATAAGTAAATAATTCAGTCTAAAAAGGGACAAAGCTACTGATGGATTAAAAATTGTGATGAAATAAATGAAAATATAAAAATATTAGAAAAATATTCATATAAATGACCACACTAATAGACAAAGGAAAATTTCTTTGTTCATCTATCCCAATTCATTAAGAAAAGTACTTCTTATAATTCAACATTCATACAAAACAAACAAAGAACCCAATAATCAAAAGAACCATCTTCAACAATGAGGAATCCAGCACAACTTGATAAAGGTGTCAGCTGGAAACATCAGCATTGTACTTGGAGCCCTATTCAATAAAGGAAGACAAAGAAAAGTTTAAAAGTTATAAATATCAGAAGAGCAGAGACAAAAACCTCCTTTTTACTACAGACAATATAATCTTCTACCTAGACTACTGACAAATATTAGAATGAATATGAGCATTTAGTAACATGAGTCAAGCCCAACAATCAAAAATCATCTCAAAAACGTAAGTAAGTACCAAACATATATTATGAGATATGCAAAATTTTATTGAAGGACATAAAACAGGCTCAGGCTCATTCATTCTGGATGGAAATATTTAGTATGGGAAGGTTGAGAACAGTATCCAAATTTATCTGTAATTTCAATGCAATCCCAATATAAATCTAATAGCATTTTTCATGGAACTTGGTAAGTTGACTCTCAAATTCATAAAAAAGGAAAAAAAAAAAAAAAGAGCCAAGGTATCTTTAAAAATGGACAATGAGGGAAAACTACCAGCAGAAGTGAACTTACCTTGAAGGGAATGAAGCTTCAAACACAGGACCCTTCTCCTGGGATGAGCTCAGCTGCATATTAACACACTCATATGCTGTCGTGAAAACTGCCAAATTAAAATTTCTTAACTATATAACTCTTTCTGTTCTAACTGCCCCTCTGTCATATTTCAACTTGCGTCCAGAGGTATTGGAGCAGCAGCAGGACAGCTTCAAGGTGGGGTCATGGGAAACTGTGGCCATTGCTGAAGGCTTTTTCTCTATTGGAATGGCTTTGCAGAAGCCAGACTGTACACAAAAGTGATTGTGAACCCCATGTGTTTACCCCGAACTCAAGTTACTTTCAGGACTCTATAATTCATTTTGAAGAGAGAGATTAGAAAGCAGATGAGATACAAAATTAATTCACAAAGTGAATACCCTCTTTTAGTCCAATTTGGAAAGAAGTTTTGGAACATTTCAATAAAATAGTGAGAAATTATAGACTTCTGATTTGGATGGATATAAAAGGGAACTTCTTTGTCATCTTTAAATTTATTTATTAAAGTATAGATAAAGGAGTCAGAGAAAAAACTGAAGCAGGAAACTCAAGCAATAAAAATGAGCTATAAAATTAACAGAAATTGTACTGACACTGAGGAGAAAAATATAAAAAATTGCCAAATTATATCAAAAGGCATAATTATCATGAGAAAGAGATATGTTTTAAATAGAAGTAATGAATAAGCTCATAGATTGTTTGATAATCTAAGTCACAAAGACAATGAAGCATAGAAAAATATTTTCATTTATTGCTGGTTTGATAAATATGCTGATATCAACAAAAATAAATTTGTAATTTACCACTACAACAAGTACATTGACATGGAACTGGCTAATGAGTGTTGTCAATTCAAAGAGTCCTTCAGATTAATCACATCATAGAAAACTTGCAAAGCCTTGAAACTTTACAGCTCAGGTAGAAAAGAAATTAGCTAGAGAATTCTCCAAATTTGACAAAAATCTTAAAACTGTCATTACCTTTAACTTTGCGTTACACTGAAATATTTTTCAAAGCTAATAAGAATGGAAAACTAAACTTTAACTCAGAGGAAAGCTTGAAATTTCTTATTCTCCTGTAGAAAATATTACAAAATTATTGTCATCTTAGGTGGGCAATAAAGCATTTACAGGCCGGGGACTTCCCTGGTAGTTAAGAGTCCCAGGATAAGAGTCCACCCGCCAATGCAGGAGACACAGGTTCGATCCCCAGTCCAGGAAGATTTCACATGCTGCTGGGCAACTAAGCCTGTGCAGCACAATTACTGAGCCGGCGCTCTATAGCCAGAGGGCCACAACTACAGAAACCCAAGATCCCCAGAGCCTATGCTCTGCAACAGGAGAGGCCGCCACAATGAGAAGCCCATGCACTGAAACTAGAGAGTAGCCCCCCAGCCCCTACCCCAGCCGCACCTAGAGAAAGCCTGTGCACAGCAACAAAGACCCAGCACTGCCAGAAAAGAGTACACAGCCCCCAAAACGGAGGGAAAAAACCATCACAGAGATGTACCAATTCGTTAATGCATATAGTATGTTATACAGAGAGTGTATTCTTTTTCTGGATTTCTTGATGTTTGTAGTATTTCAAAACTTTTTAAAATGTGTAATTTGTTGTGTAATTTTTTCTCACTCAATAAATATTTACTTTTACACCTAATTATCTAACTGTAAATTGGTATCCTTTCATCTTCCCTGCAGCTCAAATGGTAAAGAATCTGACTGCGAGGCAGGAGACCAGGGTTCAATCCCTGGCTTGGGAAGTTCCCCTGGAGAAGGGAATGGCAATCCACTCCAGTATTCTTGCCTGGAGAATTCATGGACAGAGGAGCCTGGCAGGCTATGGTCTGTGGGGTCACAAAGAGTCAGACACAACTGAGTGACTAACACAACACAGTCATCTTAAAGAGGACCTTCCAAATTATGTAAGTGTTTAGTCAGCTCAGTTCAGTTGCTCAGTCATGTCTGACTCTTTTCGACCCCATGAATTGCAGCACGCCAGGCCTCCCTGTCCATCACCAACTCCCGGAGTTCACTCAGACTCACGTCCATCGAGTCAATGATGCCATCCAGCCATCTCATCCTCTGTCGTCCCCTTCTCCTCCTGCCCCCAATCCCTCCCAGTATCAGAGTCTTTTCCAATGAGTCAACTCTTTGCATGAGGTGGCCAAAGTACTGGAGTTTCAGCTTTAGCATCATTCCTTCCAAAAAATCCCAGGGTTGATCTCCTTCAGAATGGACTGGTTGGATCTCCTTGCAGTCCAAGGGACTCTCAAGAGTCTTCTCCAACACCACAGTTCAAAAGCATCAGTGCTTCAGCGCTCAGCTTTCTTCATAGTCCAATTCTCACATCCATACATGACTACTGGAAAAACCATAGCCTTGAATAGATGGACCTTTGTTGGCAAAGTAATGTCTCTGCTTTTGAATATGCTGTCTAGGTTGGTCATAACTTTCCTTCCAAGGAGTAAGCGTCTTTTAATTTCATGGCTGCAATCACCATCTGCAGTGATTTTGCAGCCCCCCAAAATAAAGTCTGACACTGTTTCCACTGTTTCCCCATCTATTTCCCATGAAGTGATGGGACCAGATGCCATGATCTTCGTTTTCTGAATGTTGAGCTTTAAGCCAACTTTTTCACTCTCCTCTTTCACTTTCATCAAGAGGCTTTTTAGTTCCTCTTCACTTTCTGCCATAAGAGTGGTGTCATCTGCATATCTGAGGTTATAAGTGTTAGGCCCTACAAAAATTGAATTCTTTCTAGGCTGGTAGGTATCAAAACACATAAAACTAGAGTAATTTAAACAGTGCTATATTGTTTGGGGACTAGATCGGGTAAGTAAATATTTTCTGTACATACAGTGTTTTCAGCTTTGTGGGTCGTACACTTTCTGTTGCAACTGCTCAGTTCTGCTGTGTGAAAGATGTCATACAAAACATAACAAGTGGAGGTGGCTGTGCTCCAGTAAAGCTTAATTTATGGAGACTAGAATTTTGATTTCATATATTTTTCATGTGGCAAGACATAGTCTTCTTTTGATTATGTTTTTAAGTAATTAAAAAAAACGTAAAACCATTCTTAGCTCATAGGCTGTATAAAATCAGGCTGTGGGTCAGATTTGACCCATGGGCTATAATTTACCAACCAGTAAAATAGAAATATTTTAGCAGCATAAAAGAGTACATTCTGTAAAAGACTATATGTGTATTCTTTGTGTGATAGATTCAGAGATCTTAAATCAGAGGGAGAGGGACGCAGACAGTTGGTGTCTGTTCTGAAGCAACAATCCACATGGGAATACATTTCAGATCAGTTTAAAGTTTAACCACAAGCACAGTTTTTAAAGTATCAGAAGGAAATGTAGGTGGACCAGTTTGTCTCTCCACCGTGCAGTTTTCTCCTTTGTCTTCCCTTAGCCAATTCGCAGCAATCGTAGGCAGAGACTTGCTTGGCCGGAGCTGAAAGGGATTTTGTAAATGCAGTTTATAGCAACGACAACAGAATATCAGAGTGTAAAGACCAGATCAAGAGTTGAAATATCAGGTAAAAATTTTAGAGTTTCTCCTGCAGACAAAAGATTTTGAGCTAGAGAGTAACAAGATTAGATCTGGGCTTTTGAAACAGCACTTGTCTGGCTGTGTGGAGAAGGATTAGAGGAAGTGGTGTGAGGAAGCAGGCAGTCCCTGTGAGCCTGCTCAGAAGGGCAGGCTGGAGTCAGGGAGAATTGCATGGGGCACCCAGGTCTCTTGGGAGGTGAGTCTGGTCTCCTGGACTCGCTAAGAATGCATGTCAGTGCCCTCAACCCTCTCATACTGGCTGACTCTGGACATCCTGGTTTCAGCCCAGGCATTCTGGGGTCTATTTGGAGGAAATGTCAATAGCAAAAGAAGTCCCCTAGATACTGTGGGATGGGTATAACAGGGGAAAACTAAAACAAACAACCGAAGAGCCAAACCTTCCAGAGCTGAGAATGGGAGCCCTGCCATGGACGTACAGCTTTTGGGATAAGGACCTCCTAGATGACATAGAGTCTTCTGAAATTTGGGTCAGACAGATAGAAAAGGCAAATGGGTGATCTAGACTGTCCACAATAGAAAAAACAGAGGTGATTTTTTAAAAAAAGATTTTTTTTTTTTGCCACTGGGCCCATAGGATCTTAGTTCCCCAACCAGGAATTGAACCTGTGTCCCCTGCATTGGAAGCCCAGGGTATTAACCACTGGATTTAGGTGATTTAGACTTCCATCATAAAGGAGAGGTCATAGTGTTTCTGCACTTCACCCTGAAATACTCTCACTGAGCCAAGGTTCTCAAGAATCCAGCCAACTGGGATCTTGTAAAATCCCAGGGGACTAGTCAGAACCTTCTGTCAGTCTTATTAGGGACTATTAAGGTAGAGGGGACTCTCTTGACTGTGTTTCACCCTCATCCCCAAAGAAAGGGTCCCTCAAACTCCCCGTGTGTCTGTTCACTGTAGTTTCAGGCAGACCTCGTGTCTTCCTTTCATCAGTCCCAAGTACACTTGCTCCCTCACCCAGGGCTGCAGAGCTGGCAAGAGAGAACAGCCTACATCTGCAGCTGGGTTGGAAAGGTGCGATCAGCATCCCCTGCCAGATTGGGTCACACCAGGCTCTTTATTACAGGCTGTTTTGTTTCAGGTGAACTTGATTTAACCCCCCGTTTATTTAGAATCTATGAAATCGGAAACTCTGTCTATTGTATTTGCACTCAGCAGATGCCTGGGAGAGAGTTTCTCTCCCATGTTTATGTCAGGAGGCTCCAGGGCTCCACTTCGCTTCCTGCACATCTGCCCACGAGTCTGAACATGCGTACACATCCCCACCTGCCCAGGGGCTTCCCTGATGGCTCCGTGGGTTAAAGAATCCACCTACAATGAAGAGATGCAGGAGATGTGAGTTTGATTCCTGGGTCGGGAAGATCCTCTGAAGGAGGAAATGGAAATCCACTTCAATATTCTTGCCTGGAGAATCCCATGGACAGAGGAGACTGGCGGACTACACAGTCCAAAGGGTCACAAAGAGTTAGACATGACTTAGCACGCACGCGTGCGCACGCGCGCGCACACACACACACACACACACACACACACACACACACTCACATATACCCAGAAACATATACCAGCCCTGGCAATCAGCACACTCCAGGACCCACCACTTCCTCCAGCTGGAACTCTGGTTTCTACAGCTTCCTTAGAGCTCTTTGGGGCTTCCCTGGTGGCTCAGGTGGTAGAGAATCCACCTGCAACACAGGAGACCTGGGCTCGATCCCTGGGGTGGGGAGATCCCCCGGAGAAGGAGATGGCAGCCCACTGCAGTATTCTTGCCTGGGAAACCCCATGGACAGAGGAGCTTGGCAGGCTATAGTCCATGGGGTCACAAAAGAGTCAGACGTGACAGAGAGACTAACACTTTCACGTTTTCACTTTTAGAGTTCCCTAATTTGGAAAATATTTAATACTCACCTGGACGAATGCCTGACTTTCTTCCATAGCAGATCCACATATCCCAAGGCAAAGGAGTCATGGTCATTGACAACTTCATTGAGATACCTCCATAAGCAAGAGTGAAAATGTATTGTGAGGATTAAATTTATGGGCAGCTAGATCTGGGATTTCCATTTCTTTACCATCAAGGACTTTTTTTTTTTTTTTTTTGCCCACATAGACCGCGTGCCTTGAAATAGTTTGTCTAATGAGAAACCTGAAGTATCACTAATAACCTCTCTTTTCTTATTTAACAAAGACACCCAGACTTTCCAATTCCAATTCCAGATCAGTTCATGATAGCTATGGCTACACATTGAACTGATAGGATCCGGGCAAAAAGCTGAGCAACTTGACATTTGAGTTAGCCTATGCAGCCTTATATCAGATAATATACCATTTCTGTCAGGATTTTGGAAATATTGAAAATAGCTCAAAGACCTTCACTACTCCCTTCTTGGATCCCTACAGGTCTAAAGACCCCAGATTGGGAACCGCTTGAATGAAACCTTTGACCATTTTGCCAAGGCAAGTAACAATGTAAAATAGGAATGGGGGGAAAAAATAAAAAGGTGTGATTAACTTTAGAACCTAGGTGGCTTCTGGGAGGTAGTTAGGCTGGCTGTACTGGATTTTGCTTGTAAAGTTGAAAGCCTTGCAGTGTGAACAGACATTTATTAACCAGGCTCTATGATGATACAAGATTTATGAATCATGACCACTGAAGCACAGCAGCCACAATGGATGGTGCAGAAGTACGGCCGAGAGGAGCTACCCCACGTCCAAGGTCAGGAGCAGTGGCTGCGCTTTGCTGGAGCAGCTGTGAAGAGATACCCCACGTCCAAGGGAAAAGAAACCCAAGTAAGATGGTAGGCACTGAGAGAGGGCATCAGAGGGCAAACAGACTGAAATCACGATCACAGACAACTAGCCAATCTGATCACATGGACCACAGCCTGGTCTAACTCAATGAAACTAAGCCATGCTGTATGGGGCCACCCAAGATGGATGGGTCATGGTGGAGAGGTCTGACAGAATGTGGTCCACTGGAGAAGAGAATGGCAAACCACTTCAGTATTCTTGCCTTGAGAACCCATGAACAGTATGAAAGGGCAAAAAGATAGGACACTGCAAGATGCACTCCCCAGGTCGGTAGGTGCCCAATATGCTACTGGAGATCAGTGGAGAAATAACTCCAGAAAGAATGAAAGGATGGAGCCAAAGCAAAAACAACACCCAGTTGTGGATGGGACTGGCGATAGAAGCAAGGTTCGATGCTGTAAAGAGCAATATTGCATATGAATCTGTAATGTTAGGTCCATGAATCAAGGCAAATTGGAAGTGGTCAAACGATATCACAAGAGTGAATGTCGACATTCTAGGAATCAGTGAACTAAGATGGACTGGAATGGGTGAATTTAACTCAGATGACCATTATATCTACTACTGTGGGCAGGAATCCCTCAGAAGAAATGGAGTAGCCATCATGGTCAACAAAAGAGTCCAAAATGCAGTCCTTGGATGCAGTCTCAAAAATGACAGGAGGATCTCTGTTTCCAAGGCAAACCATTCAATATCACAAGTCTATGCCCCGACCAGTAACGCTGAAGAAGCTGAAGTTGACCGGTTCTATGAATACCTACAAGACCTTCTAGAACTAACAAACAAAATAGATGTCCTTTTCCTTATAGGGGACTGGAATGCAAAAGTAGGAAGTCAAGAAACACCTGGAGTAACAGGCAAATTTGGCCTTGGAATATGGAATGAAGCAGAGCACAGGCTAATAGAGTTCTACCAAGAGAATGAATGCACTGGTCATAGCAAACACTCTCTTCCAACAACACAAGAGAAGACTCTATACATGGACATCACCAGATGGTCAACACTAAAATCAGATTGATTATATTCTTCACAGGCAAAGATGGAGAAGCTCTATATAGTCAGCAAAAACAAGACTGGGAGCTGACTGTGGCTCAGATCATGAACTCCTTGTTGACAAATTCAGACTTAAATTGAAGAAAAAGTGGAGAAAACCACTAGACCATTCAGGTACGATCTAAATCAAATCCCTTATGACTATATAGTGGAAGTGAGAAATAGAATTAAGGGACTAGATCTGACAGAGTACCTGAGAAACTATGGAGGGAGGTCCCTGACATTCTACAGGAGACAGGGAGCAAGACCATGCCCAAGAAAAAGAAATGCAAAAAAGCAAAATGGCTGTCTGAGGAGGCCTTATAAATAGCTGTGAAAAGAAAAGGAGAAAAGGAAAGATATACCCATTTGAATGCAGACTTCTAAAGAATAGCAAGGAGAGATACAAAAGCCTTCCTCAGTGATCAATGCAAAGAAATAGAGGAAAACAATAGAATGGGAAAGACTAGAGATCTCTTCAAGATAATTAGAGATAACAAGGGAACATTTCATGCAAAGATGGGCTCGATAAAGGACAGAAATGGTAGGGACCTAACAGAAGCAGAAGATATTAACAAGAGGTGGCAGGAATACACAGAAGAACTGTACAAAAAAGATCTTCATGAACCAGATAATCATGATGGTGTGATCACTCACCTAAAGCCAGACATCCTGGAATGTGAAGTCAAGTGGGCCTTAGAAAGCATCACTACGAACAAAGCTAGTGGAGGTGATGGAATTCCAGTTGAGCTATTTCAAATCCTGGAAGATGATGCTGTGAAAGTGCTGCACTCAATATGCCAGCAAATGTGGAAAACTCAGCAGTGGCCACAGGACTGGAAAAGGTCAGTTTTCATTCCAATCCCAAAGAAAGGCAATGCAAAAGAATGCTCAAACTACCGCACAGTTGCACTCATCTCACACGCTAGTAAAGTAATGCTCAAAATTCTCCAAGTCAGGCTTCAGCAATACGTGAACCATGAACTTCCAGATGTTCAAGCTGGTTTTAGAAAAGGCAGAGGAACCAGAGATCAAATTGCCAGCATCTGCTGGATTATTGAAAAAGCAAGAGAGTTCCAGCTATTTCTGCTTTATTGACTATGCCAAAGCCTTTGACTGTGTGGATCACAATAAACTGTGGAAAATTCTTCAAGAAATGGGAATACCAGACCACCTGATCTGCCTCTTGAGTAACCTATATGCAGGTCAGGAAGCAACAGTTAGAACTGGACATGGAACAACAGACTGGTTCCAAATAGGAAAAGGAATGCGTCAAGGCTGTATATTGTCACCCTGCTTCTTTAACTTCTATGCAGAGTACATCATGAGAAACGCTGGGCTGGAAGAAGCACAAGCTGGAATCAAGATTGCTGGGACAAATATCAATAACCTCAGATATGCAGATGACACCACCCTTATGGCAGAAAGTGAAGAAGAACTAAAGAGCTTCTTGATGAAAGTGAAAAAGGAGAGTGAAAAAGTTGGCTTAAAGCTCAACATTCAGAAAACGAAGATCATGGCATCTGGTCCCATCACTTCTTGGCAAATAGATGGGGAAACAGTGGAAACAGTGGCTGACTTTATTTTTGGGGGCTCCAAAATCACTGCAGATGGTGACTGCAGCCATGAAATTAAAAGGCACTTACTCCTTGGAAGGAAAGTTATGACCAACCTAGATAGCATATTGAAAAGCAGAGACATTACTTTGCCAACAAAAGTCCGTCTAGTCAAGGCTATTGTTTCTCCCGTGGTCATGTATGGATGTGAGAGTTGGACTGTGAAGAAGGCTGAGCGCCAAAGAATTGATGCTTTTGAACTGTGGTGTTGGAGAAGACTCTTGAGAGTCCCTTGGACTGCAAGGAGATCCAACCAGTCCATTCTAAAGGAGATCAGTCCTGGGTGTTCACTGGAAGGACTGGTGCTGAAGCTGAAACTCCAATACTTTGCCCACCTGATGATCCTGATGCTGGGAAAGATTGAGGGCAGGAAGAGAAGGGGACGACAGAGGATGAGATGGCTGAATGGCATCACCGACTCAATGGATATGGGTTTGGGTGGACTCTGGGTGTTGGTGATGTACAGGGAGGACTGGCGTGCTGTGGTTTATGGGGTCACAAAGAGTCAGACATGACTGAACAATGAACTGAACTGAATTAGAAAGTGGCCAGAGATACACAGTGAAGAATCATGTCAGAGACTGTGCTAGAACCCAAATCTAGGTTAACTGGATTCTGGGGAAATTCCCACTGTGGAGGGATGGGGAGAAGTACAGCAAGTCCCCTACATACGAACCTTCAAGCTGCAAACTTTTCAAAGATTCGAACGTGGAGCTTACTAATGAAGACCTGATGGATTTGGAGGCCCAGAGGAAGGACAAAGAGAGACAAGAGGAGGAAGAAGTAACTGAAGCAACAGAAGAGAGCCACGGTGCAGGAAAAGGAATGGAGTTTTCTTTATCTGAGGGGTACTGTTAGTTTTTGAGGCACCAGACCTGCTTGTAGAACAGAACAGGAAGGTTTTGGCAGAATGCAATGCAGGGCTACTGTGTCATCTATGACAAGGTTAAAAGAGCTACTACCCAGACATCACCGGATCACTTTTTCAAGATGGTAGATAGAATTGAATCCAGCAAGGAACCAGAGTCCAGGCCATCAATGTCAGGTATGAGTGAAGAGGTAGCTTGCCCTCTGTGTCCTATTGCTGACAATTCTGCAGCTCTACCATCTCCCATCTCCTCTCCCTCCCGCAGTCAGTAACTCTTCTTGTCTGTTCAGTTGATGCCAGCCCCTGTATGCCAGCTGTTGTACTGACTACTGTACTTTTCAAGATATTGTAAGATTCAGTTCAGTTCAGTCACTCAGTTGTGTCCAACTCTTTATGACTCCACGGACTGCAGCATGTCAGGCTTCCCTGTCCATCACCAACTCCTGGAGTTTTCAAATTGTTTTATTTTTGTTTTTTTTAATGTTATCATTTGTTTGAAAAGTATTACAAACCTATTATAGTGCAGTACTATATAGCCCATTGTGTTAGCTGGGTACCTAGGCTGATTTTGTTGGACTTAGGAGCAAATTAGATTTAGGAACATGCTCTTGGAGTGGAACTCTTTCATACGTAGGGGACTACAACTTCATATTTGGTATCTACTACCAACCAGTCCATTCTAAAGGAGATCAGCCCTGAGTGTTCTTCGGAAGGAATGATGCTAAAGCTGAAACTCCAGTACTTTGTCCACCTCTTGTGAAGAGTTGATTCATTGGAAAAGACTCTGATGCTGGGAGGGATTGGGGGCAGGAGGAGAAGGGGATGACAGAGGATGAGATGGCTGGATAACATCACCAACTCGATGGATGTGAGTTTGAGTGAACTCCGGGAGATGGTGATGGACAGGGAGGCCTGGCGTGCTGCAATTCATGGGGTAGCAAAGAGTCGGACATGACTGAGCAGTTGAACTGACTGACTGACTGACTAACTTTGTATGGATTATTGAAGAAAGAGTCCCTTGGGAAGTTCCTCTTCCTCTGACCTGAATTACAGATGTCACAGGGACTGCGGATAGGGTGCTTGGTTCATGCTTCTTTCAAATGCAGAAAGCTGCAGGTGAAACATGTTTATAGAGCCTCAACCTTCCCTGGAGACAGAACCCTCCATTCTGGCCACTCACTGGAGTTACTCTGGGCCAAAACTGGATGTCACTAGCAATTCAGGAAGATCCTCGTTGTGAAAATAGGCACCCAATAGAAAGCAAAACAGGAAATAATAGCCAGTTAAGAATCCAGATGTTATTACCTGTGCCCTTCAGTTCTCCAAATGAAATGAACACTCTCCAAGAGAATGAGAAAGACTTTTGCATCCTCTTGAACACTCTGTGTCACTCCTGGTCTCTCAGCATGGGGTAGATTGAAAATGCAAAACTTCCTTCTTCTCTAAAGAAGAAAAAATAGTTTTGTATCATGGGTTTATCCAGCTAAACTTCAGGGTACAATTGGCTATGGTCTCCATTTTATGGGGTAGGAAAAATGAGACTCAGAAGTAAGTGCAAATCTATTTGTATGCCCCTGACATCATGGGGGCTCCAGGTGGTAGAACCTCCTCTCTCTGCAACAATCAGAATTTGCAATCCATCACTATCAGCTGGGAGACAGCCAGTATGTGAGTGTTAGAGTGGCTTCATGAATGAGTCTTTTGCTTCTGTTCCCTTATCTCATGTGGATCAGACGTCTTCTACTCTCAGAATCCCGGCATTCATGAAGGTCTCAAGACTCCATGCTTTTGTGAAAGACAAAGGTGTGGAAAGATACACATGACATGGTTATCATTGGTGACATGTGGGCAAGGAAAGGAAAGACTGCTAGCTTTTATTTATTTATTTCTTGATGATTTGGTAACAATAAGCATGTGCCTTCAGAAGAGCAATTTTTAATCTTTTTTTTTTTTTCTCTTTACAGGAGATTCTGTTCTATTCCAGACCATTTCCCTGCAGAAGGAAATGGCAACCCACTCTAGTATTCTTGCCTGAAAAATCCTATGGACAGAGGAGCCTGGCAGGCTACAGTCCATGGGGTCGGAGGAGCCAGACACGACTTAGCGACTAAACCACCACCACCACCAGACCATTTTTCAAGCAGGATATTTGGGCCAATTATTTAATCATATGAACCTCAATTTTCATAATAATGGATACCATAACACCTATATCTCTATGCTCAACAGATGTTATGTAGGTCAAAGAGGAACTCTAGACATTATAGTTGTTGTTGTTTAGTCATTAAGTCATGTCCAATTCATTGTGACCCCATAAGCTTAGCCTGCCAGCGAGCCTACTAGAAGGGCTGCCATTTTCTTCTCCAGGGCATTTTCTCTACCCAGGGATCAAACCCATGTCTCCTGCTTGACAGGCAGGTTCTTTACCATTAAGCCACCTGGGAAGCCCTGACATAATAGGCAATAAGTCAAATATTACTATTATTGGGAAGAACTGAAAATGCTAGAATTGTAAGGGACATGATTGCTTGCCTTCAGCTTTTTTCTCATCTCTTTAATCATCTTTCTCATTTTTTTTAGCCAGAGGGCTGATTTCATTGATTCCACAAAGATTTATATGTTTTATCTGGAAGGCTCTATGGAAGATTAGAATGGTGAGAGGTCACTCTGGTACCCTTTCATGACATTCATTCTGATTGGAGACACCCAGAGAAAAGAAAACAATTTAAAATAAAATAGAAATTGCTATAAAGGAACCATCAAACAGACTGACTCCCCTAATAGTGAGGATTTCTAGTTGATTTATAGTTTTTGATAAAATTTACTTGGTTAAGTGGTCATTCTTGTTGGGGGAAATAAACAAAGAATGCATAGCTGCACTGAACACAAACGGGGAGAATTAACTTGAGTCATGTTTGAATATCATATTTTGATTCTGTGCTGCTGCTGCTTAGGCGCTCAGTCATGCCTGACTCTTTGCTGCCTCATGAGTCCATGTAACTATAGCCCTCCAGGCTTCTCAGTCCATGGGATTCTCCAGGCAAGAATACTGGAGTGGGTTGCATGCTCTCCTCCAGGGGTTCTTCTGGACCAAGGGGTCAAACCCGGGTCTCTTATGTCTCCTGCATTGCCAGGCAGGTTCTTTACCGCTAGTGCCACCTGGGAAGCCTGAGAAATTTTTAAATATCATATTCTGACTCTGCTCTCAGGCTAAAGACAGAAAGAACTACAAATAGCTACTATATTATAGTTAGTAGGTCTATTTGCACAGGGGTTAGCAAATACGAAAACTAGTTCTGAGTTGAGAAAATATACAAAATATATTGTAGAGAAGGAGAATGAGAATTCTAAAAGTCAGGGAAGGAAATTGCAAATATGAAAAGGAAAAGCTAAAATGGACTATGTGATGCTGACTTGCAATGGAGGTGTCAGCATAAACTGGTTTTTAATATATATTGTGTTGACTTAAAAATGCACCACATGAGAGTTGTAGTAGTTTTTATTTGGGGCAAAATGAGGACTATAGCCTGGGAAACAGCATTTCAGATAGCTCTGAGGAACTGCTCCAAAAAGGCGGGATGGATGGCTAGTGATTTGTGATTTTGGTGAAGGAGGAATACATGCAATCAGGCACATATTTTCTTGCAGAAGGTGTCTGCTAGTCAAAAGGAGAAGTCATCACCACAGATTTTAGTCCTTGTATAGACATGAGGAGACACACAAACTGGGCTTATGATATTGGCTCCTGAAAATATTTAAGTATTTGAAGATATGTCCTTCCAGTATTTCCCAGAGCACAGAGTGACTCTTGCCTATTCTCTTCCCTTAATTATTTTCATGGGTGTTGAAATTCAGCAGCTGCTATAGCACACGATTTAATCCTTGTAGAGTAGAAGGCAAGTACCAATTTGATACAAAGAAAAGATTGGAAGGATCCTGGAAAAGGGTCTTTGGGAAAGACCCTGATGCTGGGAAAGATTGAGGGCAGGAGGAGAAGGGGGTGACAGAGGATGAGATGGTTGGATGGCATCACTGACGCAATGGACATGAGTTTGAGCAGACTCCAGGAGTTGGTGAAGGACAGGGAAGCCTGGCATGGTGCAGTCCATGGAGTCTCAAAGAGTCAGGCATGACAGAGCGATGGAACAACAAAAAATATATGCATACATACACACACATACATTATAAATGATGGAGGAGAGAAAGCTCTTCTTTTAAGTAGAATTCCAACTAATAAATGAAGAGAGAATCATGAAATTTAGAATGACCATTTGGCAGTCACTACAGTAATAATTTTTTCAGACAAGTGTTATCAATGAATGCTTGATTCAGTGAGTGAAATTTTTATGGGAGGCAGGATACCTTAGTCTCTGAACACCTCTCCACAATGTACTGATACATTACAAAGAAAAAATAGCACCTTATAGTGGAGAAACCTGATGAATGCCACCCTAAGAGATCGAAATTAATATCAGCAATCCCAGGACAGCTAGATGTCACATGCCCATGTGATGTACTGAGAGCACAGAGTCACTTCTGTGTCATTCTATCAACAGTGCATAACGTGGGGCTTCCCTGGAGGCTCAGTGGTAAGGAATCCATCTGCCAGTGCAGGAGCCATGAGTTCAACCCCTGGTCTGGAAAGATCCCACACGTTGCAGAACAGCTAAGCCTGAGCACCACAGCTACTGAGGCTGTGCTCTAGAGCCCAGGAGTCACAACGACTGAAGCCCACACACTCTAGAGCCTGTGATCTGCAACAAGAGAAGCTGCCACAGTGAGAAGCCCTTGCATCGAAACGAAGAGGGGCCCCTGCTCTCCACAACTAGAGAAAGGCCAAGCACAGCAATGAAGACCCGGCACAGCGAAGAAGAAATAAATAAATAAGCCTCCATATTAAAAAAAGCAAACTGTCTAAAAATTCACAGCTCTAACTAAGTCATAGACACTATTCAAACCTAAAGGGATGGGCCAGCAGGAGGAACACTCCAGTACTCTTTAAAAATGTTCGGTTCAGTTCAGTCACCCAGTCGTGTCTGACTCTTTGAGACCCCATGAATCGCAGCACGCCAGGCCTCCCTGTCCATCACCAATTCCTGGAGTTCACTCAAATTCACGTCCATCAACCATCTCATGCAACCATCTCATCCTCTGTCATCCCCTTCTCCTCCTGCCCCCAATCCCTCCCAGCATCAGAGTCTTTTCCAATGAGTCAACTCTTCACATCAGGTGGCCAAAGTACTGGAGTTTCAGCTTTAGCATCATTCCTTCCAAAGAACACCAGGACTGATTTCCTTTAGAATGGACTGGTTGGGTCTCCTTGCAGTCCAAGGGACTCTCAAGAGTCTTCAATACCACAGTTCAAAAGCATCAATTCTTCAGCACTCAGCTTTCTTCACAGAAGGTCATGAAAAACAAAAAATGATTGAGGAATTGTTTCAGAAGAAAGGAGATAAAGACATGATGACTAAATGTGGCTCCAGGATCCTGAAAATGGATTCTGGATCAGAAAATTATTTTGCTTTTGCTACAAAGGATGCTAGGGAAACAATTGGCAAAATTTGAAGGCTGTCAGTTAATTATGACTCTTTGCAATCCCATGGACTGTAGCCCACCAGGCTTCTCTGCACATAGAATTTGCCAGGCAAGAATACTGGAGTGGGTTGCCATTCCCTTCTCCAGGGAATATTACCAACTCAGGGATTGAACCCAGGGCTCCTGCATTGCACGCAGATTTTTACCATCTAAGCCACAGGGAAGCCCAGATAAGATAACACTCCATTAATGTTAATCTGCTGTCTTGGGGAAGTATACCATGGTTATGTGAAAGAAGGCCTTGCTTTTGTGAAATATGTGCTGAAACAAAAAGGGGCCACATGTCTGCAAATTACTCTGAAGTACTTCAGATTATGTATGCACAGATCAGCGTAGAGAGGAGGATGAAAACACTGAGGCAAACATTTAAAATTTGAGGAATCCAATCGAAGACTATATGTCAACACTTTTTACTCCTTTTCTACCTTTTCTGTACATCTGAAATTATTTCCAAATAAAAAGATTTTTTAAAAGGCACAGAGATGAGCTGAGTGGCATCTGTTTAGAGCCAGAGACAGTAGAGATAACTTCGGCCTAGTGATGTAGGGAGCAGCTAAAACAGAGATCTTCACGAGAACAGGGGCTCCACACTTGGCGCTAGGGCACCCGGGTTCCCAGCACAGAGCAAGACCCTATGGCTACAGTCCATGGGCCGCAAAGAGACAGCCACAACTGAAGTGACTTAGCACGCACAGGCACGCATCCACTGAAAACAGGGAGGATGGAAGGAGGAGGGAAGGAAAGGGGCCTTTCCTTCTGGACTGATTCAGGGCAGAAAGTGGCCAGCTCCAGCTTCAGGTTTATTTCTTGGGAACCACTCTAGCAGACTACGATCAGATATTGTTCATATTCAACCTGGGCTCACTCGGAACTCGGTTGAGTCCATGACTCTGTTTTTTTTGCACTTGTTCCCACTGTATACCCGTGATACTGGAGGGGGAAGGAGTCCTCCTGAAACTGGGGTGGAGCTGATACTGCCTGCCAGAGAAAATTTTCATCACCTGGCAATAACAGGTATCAGCACTGCTTACTGAATTTATAACCCAACATGTCAAAAGGAAAAAAAAAAAAAACTTTCAGAGAGGTTTGATGAGAAAACATTGAGAAAGGAATCTGGAAGTTTCACTTATTAAGGTCAAAATGTCACTGAAGTATTAAAGGAGCGAATAGAAAAAAAAAAAAAATCTGAAACAGAGCTGCTTAATTCCAAGTCAAATATACATCAGTTCAGTTACTGAGTGATTGAGAGATGACTATTCAGCAATTCGAGATGACTGAGTGCCCACTGAGTGCCCGCAGTAGGTGGAAAGTTCATTTACTGATGACCAGCATGAGCCAGAGCATGGGCAGGGTGTACGTGCATGCTCGGTGGCGTCTAACTCTTTGTGACCCTATGGGCTATCACCTGCCAGGTTCCTCTGTCCATGGAATTTTCTAGGCAAGAATACTGAAGTGGGTTGCCATTTCCTACTCCAAGGGATCTTCCTGACTCAGAGATCTAACCCGAGTCTCCTGATCTCCTGCACTGCAGGCAGATTCTTTACCACTGTGCCACCTGAGAAGCATGGGCAGGATGTATTTTATCTATCTATCTATCTATCTATCTATCTATCTATCTATCTATCTATCTAACACACCTGGGAGCCTCCCAGCCGCCACTTCCTCTCCCTCCTTTTTCCTCTAGCCTTCTTCTTCTTCAATTTATTGAATACTTACTTTCGGCCCTGCTCTTTGCTAAAATCTTCACATTCTTTATATTGCTTGATTCTTACCACTGCTCCATGAGTAGCTATGAGTGTAACTTCCTTTTGGCAGAAACATTAAATAACTCGCCTAGGGTTGCAAAAGTTGTAAGAGGCAATTTTCTGGGATCCACAGAAATTTCACTTCTGTGACTTTTAAAATAACAGATGGAGGTACAGTATCCAGTACATTAACCCATAGGCAGGCTAGAAGCTAGAAACTTACAGCCACTGAGGTTGCATGATTTTTTTTTTTCCCCACCCTGAGACTGTAGGCTTGCAGAGCACCTGAATCACAGTTAGGACCGCACAGAGGGCTTACATCACTGGTGAACTTTGCTGATCTCTCTTTGGTCTTTTTATGGCATTTTCTGAAAGGGGCGACTGTTCAGATACTCAACTGCAAATGATCATTCCCTTCTCTGTCCGCTCTTTTTACCTGAAGAGTATCTGTGATGTTCAGACGTCTTTTTTAACTCAAGTAAATCTAACACAGCAACAGTGGCAAATACCTACCATGTGCTAAAGTCTGTGCTGGCTTCTGGGCCTCCCAGTTTCCCTGGGTTGAACCGAGGAACTACATCTATACATAAATGACAGGGTGAGAAGAGCTATAATAGAGGCATGCATAGCAAGTCATTATTTTAACTGAAAAGATTAATTGAGAAAAAATATTTATGCTAGAGGGCTTCCCAGCTGACGCAGTAGAATCCACCTGCCAATGCAGGAGACATAAGAGATACAATTTCTAACCCTGGGTCAGAAAGGTTCCCTGGAGGAGGGCATGGCAACCCACTCCAGTATTCTTGCTTGGAAAATGCCATGAACAGAGGACCATGGCAGGTTACAGTCCATGCGGTCGCAAAGTGTCGGACATGACTATGCTAGAAAATGAAATAGGAAAATAGATTAACTCAATTAATGTAAGCAAAAAATATATATGGGAAACAATGGGTAGAGTACACATAGCTTAAAATGTCACTCTTGTGTTAATTACAGAGGCCTTTCTTGCTGCAGGGCTTCTTTTGTGGCTCAGCTGGTAAAGAATCTGCCTGCAATGTGGGAGACCTGGGTTCAATCCCAGGGTTGGGAAGTTCCCCTGGAGAAGAGAAAGGCTACCCACTCCAGTATTCTGGCCTGGAGAATTCCATAGACTGCATAGTCCATGGGGTCGCAAAGAGTTGGACACGACTGAGCAACTTTGCTTTTTCACAATATCAAAGGTCAGTTTTCATTCCAATCCCTAAGAAAGGCAATGCCAAAGAATGCTCAAACTACTGCACAATTGCACTCATCTCACACGCTAGTAAAGTAATACTCAAAATTCTCCAAGCCAGGCTTCAACAGTATGTGAACCGTGAAATTCCAGATGTTCAAGCTGGATTTAGAAAAGATAGAGGAACCAGAGATCAAATTGTCAACATCCGCTGGATTACCAAAAAAGCAAGAGAATTCCAGAAAAACATCTATTTCTGCTTTATTGACTATGCCAAAGCCTTTGACTGTGTGGATCACAATAAACTGTGGAAAATTCTGAAAGAGATGGGAATACCAGACCAACTAACTTGCCTCTTGAGAAATCTGTATGCAGGTCAAGAAGCAACAGTTAGAACTGGACATGGAACAACAGATTGGTTCCAAATAGGAAAAGGAGTACATCAAGGCTGTATATTGTCACCCTGCTTATTTAACTTATATGTAGAGTACATCATGAGAAACGCTGGGCTGGATGAAGCGCAAGCTGGAATCAAGATTGCTGGGAGAGATCTCAATAACCTCAGATATGCAGATGACACTACCCTTATGGCAGAAAGTGAAGAAGAACTAAAGAGCCTCTTTTGATGAAAGTCAAAGAGTAAAGTGAAAAAGTTGGCTTAAATCTCATCATTCAGAAGACTAACATCATGGCATCTGGTCCCATCACTTTATGGCAGATAGATGGGGAAACAGTGGAAACAGTGTCAGACTTTATTTGGGGGGGCTCCAAAATCACTGCAGATGGTGATTGCAACCATGAAATTAAAAGACGCTTACTCCTTGGAAGGAAAGTTGTGACCAACCTGGATAGTACATTAAAAAGCAGAGACATTACTTTGCCAACAAAGGTTCATCTAGTAAAGGCTATGGTTTTTCCAGTGGTCATGTATGGATGTGAGAGTTGGACTGTGAAGAAAGCTGAGCGCCAAAGAATTGATGCTTTTGAACTGTGGTGTTGGAGAAGACTCTTGAGAGTCCCTTGGACTGCAAGGAGATCCAACCAGTCCATCCTAAAGGAGACCAGTCATGCCTGTTCATTGGAAGGACTGATGTTGAAGCTGAAACTCCAATACTTTGGCCACCTGATGCAAAGAGATGACTCATTTGAAAAGACCCTGATGCTGGGAAGGGTTGAAGGTGGGAAGAGAAGGGGATGACAGAGAATGAGATGGTTGGATGGTATCACCAACTCAATGGAGATGACTTTGGGTAAACTCTGGGAGGCCAGGCGTGCTGCAGTGCATGGAGCCACAAAGAGTTGGACAGGCCTGAGCGGCTGAGATGAACTGAGCTGCTGTATCAATGGGGAACGCTCACCCAGGATAATGTTTTCTGATTCTCATGGAGATTGTCCTCTTCTCTCTTCATTCCTTTATTTGTCTTTCGCTGATTGATCTCTGAGGCTATTCCTGATAAGATTTGTTCTTTTTCATTTTTATTTTTTACAGAACTGACCTATTAATAGCTGTGTTGTGTCATTCTCTATGTCTGAAATTCTTCAGTGTTTGAAACACAGATTCTTTCTCTTTGAAAATTCCTCATGGCCAGGAGATTTGACTCTTTTTTTTTTTTTCAAAGAGTTCGTAGTCCCATGAGCAGGTGCTGAAAAAGGCCACCAGAAAAGCACATATCTTGTTATTCTTATATCTTTATCTTTGGTGAGGTGTTTCAGTAAGATATGTAGAGCCCGTACAGGCCTTGGTAAATCCACGAGGGGAGAATTTAAATGTCACTTAGTATTAAGATGCGCTTCCCTGGTATCTCATACAGTAAAGAATCTGCCTGCAATATGGGAGACCTGGGTTCAATCCCTCAGCGGGGAAAGTTCCCCTGGAGAAATGGCTACCCACTCCAGTATTCTTGCCTGGGAAATCTCATGGACAGAGAGGAGCCTAGTGTGCTACAATCCATGGGGTTGCAAAGAGTTGGACACAACTGAGTGACTCTCACACTTTCTTGTATTAATACATAACTATATGGGAAACTTGGCACTGCCTTATATAAAGTAGAAGTTTGCCTGTGGGTTCTATGGATATGTGAGTGGTAGCTGTTGATCCCTTATAATATTCCAACTGCTATGTTAAGCTCCTCATGCATCTTTTAATACTGATCCTCACAAGAATACCATGAGGTTTTATTATCTTGTGGATGAGAAAACTAAGATTTGGAGAGTTTAATAGGCTCCAAGTCACACAGCTGGTCAGTGGTAGTTTGAATTTGAATCCAGATATGTTAGACTGCTCCAGTATTCTTCCCTGGAGAATTCCATGGACAAATGAGTCTGGTAGGCTACAGTCCACCGGGTTGCAAGGGTCAGACATGACTGAGTGACTAACGCTTTCACTTTACATGTTGGACTGAAACCCCAAGATAATTCCACCACAATAGTAGTCATCGGACTTTAAATTTAAGAGGTCTGATAGGGGTTCAAATATGCATTTTCAATAACTACACCAAGGATTTCACGATTAAGTGTCAACCTTCTTAGAACTGTTCCTTACAGAGAAGCATCAGTTCAGTTCAGTTCATTTGTTCAGTCCTGTCCGACTCTGCGACCCCATGAATTGCAGCACGCCAGGCCTCCCTGTCCATCACCAACTCCCGGAGTTCACTCAAACTCACATCCATCGAGTCCGTGATGCCATCCAGCCATCTCATCCTCTGTCGTCCCCTTCTCCTCCTGCTCCCAATCCCTCCTAGCATCAGAGTCTTTTCCAATGAGTCAACTCTTCGCATGAGGTGGCCAAAGTATTGGAGTTTCAGCTTTAGCATCATTCCTTCCAAAGAACACCAGGACTGATCTCCTTTAGAATGGATTCCTTGCAGTCCAAGGGACTCTCAAGAGTCTTTAACACCACAGTTCAAAGCATCAATTCTTTGGCGCTCAGCTTTTTTCACAGTCCAACTCTCACATCCATACATGACCATTGGAAAAACCATAGCCTTGGCTAGACGGACCTTTGTTGGCAAAGTAATGTCTCTGCTTTTTAATATGCTATCTAGGTTGGTCATAACTTTCCTTCCAAGGAATAAGCGTCTTTTAATTTCATGGCTGCAGTCACCATCTGCAGTGATTTTGGAGCCCCCCCCAGATAAAGTTTGACACTGTTTTCACTGTTTCCCCATCTATCTGCCATGAAGTGATGGGACCAGGTGCCATGATCTTCGTTTTCTGAATGTTGAGCTTTAAGTCAACTTTTTCACTCTCCTCTTTCACTTTCATCAAGAGGCTCTTTAGTTCTTCTTCACTTTCTGCCATAAGGGTGGTGTCATCTGCATATCTGAGGTTATTGAGATTTCTCCTGGCAATCTTGATTCCAACTTGCGCTTCATCCAGCCCAGCGTTTCTCATGATGTACTCTGCATATAAGTTAAATAAGCAGGGTGACAATATACAGCCTTGACGTACTCCTTTTCCTATTTGGAACCAATCTGTTGTTCCATGTCCAGTTCTAACTGTTTCTTCTTGACCTGCATACAGATTTCTCAAGGGGCAAGTGAGGTGGTCTGGTATTCCCATCTCTTTCAGAATTTTCCACAGTTTATTGTGATCCACACAGTCAAAGGCTTTGGCATAGTCAATAAAGCAGAAATAGATGTTTTTCTGGAACTCTCTTGCTTTTTTGGTAATCCAGCGGATGTTGGCAATTTGATCTCTGGTTCCTCTATCTTTTCTAAATCCAGCTTGAACATCTAGAATTTCACGGTTCACATACTGTTGAAGCCTGGCTTGGAGAATTTTGAGTATTACTTTACTAGCGTGTGAGATGAGTGCAATTGTGTGGTAGTTTGAGCATTCTTTGGCATTGCCTTTCTTAGGGATTGGAATGAAAACTGACCTTTTACAGCCTTGTCTAACTCAATGAAACTAAACCATGCCTCGTGGGGCCACCCAAGATGGGCGGATCCTGGTGGAGAGGTCTGACAGAATGTGGTCCACTGGAGAAGGGAATGGTAAACCACTTCAGTATTCTTGCCTTGAGAACCCCATGAACAGAGAAGCATAGACAAACATATAGTGACTCAGCAATTACTATATATAAATCTCTATGTGGCATGGAGATGGATACAAATGTGTCAATTTCTTCCTGTTAAGGAAATTTTTTTGCCATGATAATATGTGAACAGGGTAAGCCTTAAATAGCCAAAACAGATATAAATGTTAACTTACTTAGTAGAAGTTATGTCACAAGACCATACATGATCCAATGGCAAATACAATACAAAGATATATTTCCAGAAGACTTCAGAGAGGAAACAATTTCTTCAGACTGAAGTGTTCAGGGAAGGATCCAAACATTATGTGAGAGGTGAACTGGATTTTGGAGAATGATGGGAAATAATTGAAGAAGGGGAGCATTTGATGGAGAGTGATGGTGTGAACTGTAATCCAAATAAACCTCTTCTCCACTCGGTGGTCTTTGCCTTATATGACATTCAAAGAACCATACTCTAGCAATCAAAAAGTAACTTTGTGAAAGTGTTAGTTACTCAGTCATGTCCTACTCTTTGCAAACCCATGGACTGTATCCAGTCAAGCTCCTCTGTCCATAGGGATTCTGCAGGCTAGAGTACTGGAGGGGGTAGCCATTCCCTTCTCCAGGGGATCATCCCTGACCTAGGGATCGAACCCAGGTCTCCCACGTTGTGGGCAGATTCTTTACCTTCTGAGCCACTAGAGAAGCCTGAGAATAATTATATTGATATGTAATTCCAATCTTTACTTTCATCTCTCAAAGAATATTAAAGGAGAACCAATTCCCAAATCTACTCTTGGGATTTGACTGGACGGTTTCCTCAAAATCAAGGGTTTCCTGAAACAGGGGACTCTTGCTGTTAAACCAGGAAGTTCCTGGGAAAACTGGGACAAACTGGCCACCCTGCACAGGAGACTTGAATTCCTTGTGACTGAGGGGTCAGAGGAATAGAAGATTCTGTGAGTGCCAGTGGCCTGATCCCAGCTTACACACAGCACAAGAGATGGGTATTAGTGTGAGATGCCTGTGTAGACTCTATGCCAAATATTATAGTCTTAAAGCCTTTTAGCCTTAAAGAAGATGGCTTCTTTGGTGTCAGTAGAGAAGAGAGTTTGGGAGGCACCTTTGGAGTCTTCTCAAAAATGGGGATGCCTCATATCTTGACACAAAGAAAGGAATGTGTTAACCATGGCATTGTGTAACAGAGGGACAAAATAGTGACCATCATGGACCAAGAATCAGATTTTTTTCTCATCTCTTAGAGGTACTTAAGCTCAGGAATTCTTTTGTGATCCAATGGAGAATGCAAAAGCACCCATTGATTTTGTAGTCTGCTAATATCCACAACCTTGTCAAGTGGGGTTTCAGAGTTGGCTTCACTCTTACAGACATTATAACATCATTAACATCCAGGATTGAGGGGTTTCCCTGGTGATCCAGTGGCAAAGACTTTCTGCTCCCAAGGCAAGAGGCCCAGGTTTGATCCCTGGTCAGGGAACTAGATCCCACACACTGCAACTGAAAAAAAAAAAAAAGATCCCACATGCCACAAGTAACACCTGGTGCAGCTAAATAAATAGATATTTTTAAAACATCCAGGGTTAAATTCGAACTTTGTTTCTTTACTAGCTATGTAACATTTGGCAAATTACTTAATCTTTACTTAATCTCTCTGAATCTAGGTGTCCTCTTAAAATAAGAAGACCTCATAGGTCTGTGATGTGAACTAAATAAATTAATATTTGAAAAGCACTCAGAACATTACCTGATGCAGTGTAAGGTCTCTGTAGATGCTTGTGAAATTAATTTAGAAAAACAAGGTTGCCTTTTTTCTAAGGACTAGGAGACAAATTTATATCTATGAAATCATGTAAAACCATTGAATTTGTGATCGGAAGGACATCATTGACCCAAAGTGAGCAGGGGGAAATTTGCAATGAATTAAAATGAACTGAATTGTCAGCAATAGAAGCCCCTTTTATATATTATCCATTGAATGGTTGGAAGGGAAAGGAGAGAGTGAGCAGTGTGTGTAAGTTGCCAAGAGGGCTCAGATACGTCTGCAGTTCTCTTGTTGGGACTAAGGTTTCCTCTTCCCTTTCCTGGTAGCTCCCTTTTCTATTTGCCTGACTTTCCAAATGGGCAAAAACTCCAGCAGGGCTCCCCTTGGCCCGGGGCCAAGCCAAGGTGGACTCCAGCCATGATCTCCAAGTCCTGTGTGTATACAGTAGCTGAAGTGCTTTCAGAACGGAACAGGAAATTGTGTGCATATCACAGGCCAGTCACAAAGATTCTGCTTTCAAGGTCAAAAGCACCGTTTCCCTTTTGATTTGTGATTTCACTGACAGCAGGAACAGTTAGGGAATTGGCCTCTGATTGTTTAATGCACTCACAAAGAAGATAGTCAGGAACTGGGCTCTGATCATGAAGGGGGAGACTGGGGAACTGGAAGTAGGGGGATCATAGGGTACTAACCTGGAGGCTAGAGTATCCCAGGGACCAGCAGTTGCCATTTGTTGAGCAGGTAGCATAAGTAAGTATTATACAGATATGCACATTGTATATATATTGCTGCTGCTAAGTCACTTAAGTCGTGTCTGACTCTGTGCGATGCCATAGACGGCAGCCCACCAGGGTCCCCTGTCCCTGGGATTCTCCAGGCAAGAACACTGGAGTGGGTTGCCATTTCCTTCTCCAGTGCATGAAAGTGAAAAGTGAAAGTGAAGTCGTTCAGTCGTGTCCAACTCTTAGCGACCTCCTGGACTTCAGCCTCCCAGGCTCCTCCATCCATGGGATTTTCCAGGCAAGAGTACTGGGGTGGGCTGTTATGTATATATAATCATGCATTGTTGTTGTTGAGCCACTCGGTCCTGTCTGACTCTTTTGTGATCCCAGGGACTATAGCCCACCAGACTCCTTTGTCCATGAGATTTCCCTGACAAGAACACTGGAGTGGGTTGCCATTTCTTTCTCCAGGGGATATTCCTGACCCAGGGATCGAACCTGGGTCTCCTGCATTGCAGGAAGTTTCTTTGCCATCTGAGCTACCAAGTACCCTTCCAAAACATACATAACTACTTATTAAATCCATGACATCTATCAGTATGAAAGTGTTATTTCCAAAGCTTATTTAAACTTTACTTGTAAACTAGCATTGCCATAATTATGTATACACATTATATTTTATATTTACCCAAAAGTCTATCTTTCATATGGGATAACTGAGGCTCAAGGAAGTTAAGTAACTTGTCCAAGGTCACAGTGAGAGATATGAGCTAGAGCTGGGATTTTTCTTTTTTCTTTTGAAAACTTCTGTTCTATCTATCCTAAACTTCATGGTTTCCAAATTGTGGTTTCTTCATTTGTTCTGAGATAAGCACAGTAAAAGTGCATAGGAAACATGAACTGTATAAGCTCACCTCCAGGGAGTCTGTCTGGTAGCCCAGGAGGGATCCAAGAATCTGTGCTTTTAAAAGCTCATCATATAATAGTATGGAATATCACTCAGCCATTAAAAAGAACACAATTATGCCATTTGTAGCAACATGGGTGCTAGAGAGTGTCATACTGAGAGCAGTAAGTCAGACAGAGAAGGAAAAATAACATGTGACATCCCTTATATACTGAATCTAAAAAGAAATGATACAAATGAACTTATTTATAAATTAGAAACAGATTCACAGATTTAAAGAAAGAACTTATGGCTGCTGAAGGGGAAGGGTGTGTGCATGTTCAGTTGCTCAGTCACATAGGACTCTTTGCAATCCCATGGACTGTACTCCACCAGGCTATTTGGTCCATGGAATTTTTCAGGTAAGAATTCTGGAGTGGGTTGATATTTCCTTTCCCAGGGGATCTTTCCAACCCAAGGATTGAATCCCCATCTTCTGTGTCTCCTGTATTGACAAGAGAATTCTTTACCACTAGCACCACCTGGGAAGCCCAGGAGTAAGGATGGGGGGAAGGAATAAGAAGCATAGAATTGACAGGTACACAGTGCTATATTTAAAATGGATAATCAACAAGGACCTACTGTATAGCACATGGAAATCTGCTCGGTGTTATGGGGCAGCCTGGATGGGAAGGGAGTTTGGGGGAGAATGCATACATGTATACGTTTGGCTGAGCTGCTCTGCTGTGCACCTGAAACTTCCACAGCGTTGTTAACCAGCCATGCTCCAGTGCAAAATAAGAAGTTAAAAAACAGCTCATCAGGCCGTTCAGTTGTTCAGTTGTGCAACCACATTGGAAAAACCCTGCCCTGGGCCACCTGGATGTTCCCAAATTCTTGTGGGTGTATCTGACTTCATAAGGAGCTTGGAAGTACGAAGGAGCCACAGCAGGCTGAATTTATCACCCTCTCATTCTCTACCTCAAAGAAAGGAAGAAGAGGAGCAGAACCTGATGGTTCAAGGTGCATAGTTCCCTATGCCTTTGTTTTCAGCTTTGAGAGGCAGACCCGTTCTGGGGCAGGGATGGCTGGACTCATGCCAGCATGAGCCAGGGAAGGCAGAGGTCTGGCGTGAGAAGCTGGCAGGAGCTTAGCATCTCCCAGCAGGCTGGACACCCAGGCTCGGGCTGCAGTGTCAGCCATGTGCCCTTGCACAGCCTTGACACTTGGGGCCTTAGTTGCCACCACGTAGAGCCAAGGGACCAGACTGGACAACTCCATTGGGTCCTCCTGCCACCAACATTCTATGATCCATCATGTTTTGGTCCTGAGATTCTCAGTCAGCAAGAAGGGTTGTGACTCTCCTGCACAGACTCTAGGGAGATAGAAATAAGAGAAGCCTGAGGAGAGGGAAACTGACAGCTTCTGTCACCCAGAGCAAGACCCTGCTCTGTCTGGGCAGATCAGCAGCAGGGGAGAGTGTGGGTGTGGGGCCTGGGTGATGAGGGATCAACCAGATGCTATTTCTCTGGCGACAGAACTCTTCAGGGCTAAAGAAAAGTAATTGAACTTAATGTCCAAACACGAAATCAGTCCATAAATCCAGGTGCTGTCTACTGGAAATTTCAGAAGGGCTCTGCTTCCCTTAATCTTATCTCTGCCAGACAGTTACTGTGTTCTTGATGTAATTAGAGTGATAAAACAATGTGACCCAACTGCTGGTTTCTATCATGGCATCGCTGCTGTTGACTTAAATGACAAGGTAATAATTTTATAAGAGGCCCTTTATTTTTATTTCCCTCTCCATCGCGGAGGGGCGTTTTCTAAATGGGGGACATATCTCTCTAGATAAGTTCACCAGACACCACATGCAAAGGCTGCTTCGTTCATTACCATTTAGTCAAGTACCTATACCTCCCAAGGGACCTTTGAGAGTGTTTTTGTAGTTAAAATCACAGGCAGTATCAGAACTATAGCACATTTCTTGCAGAGCAGAGTGATTTATACATCCTTCAAAATTAACCCCGGAAGGAATAAGGCTGCCTTATCCAACTGATACCCATCTGTTTTATGAAAAAAAAAAAAAAAAAAAAAAAGCTAGACTTGCCTAGACCCTATGCCCTCGAGAAAGAGCCGTCCAAGTGGATGTGACCAGAGGCAGACATTCCTGACCTTGTGGAGTCAGACTCAGAGAGTCCAGAAAGCAGTGTTCTCAGACAGTAAGGAATGGAGACTGATAAACAAATCTTGTGTGAAACCAAGAAGCCATTCTGAGCCCAAGGAAAAATTCAAACCATCTTTGGAGATATGAAACCCAAGACCATAACTGGGTCCAGTGTGCGTTTCTCTGGGAAGACATTTTGGTGGAAGCCCACATTCTAACCAGAATAGTCATAGACTGATGGTCACAAGAGCTTCAAAGCTAAATCTTCAACATCAGAGGCCTGATGCTTTCCTGTCAAGAATAAAATTTAGGGCTTCCCTGGTGGTCCAGTGGTTGAGAATCCACCTGCCAGTGCAGGAGACACAGATTCGACCCCTGATCGGGGAAGATCCCACATGCTGCATGGCAACTAAGCCCGTTTGCCCCAGCTATCGAAGCGCGTGCTCCCAGAGCCTGTGCTCTCCACCAGGAGAAGCCACTGCAGTGAGAAGCCCATGCACTGCAACCAGAGAGCAGCCCCTACTCTTCCCAACTAGAGAAAGCCTGCCCATAGCAGTGAGGACCCAGCACAGCCATCAATAAATTAATTAACAAATGCTTTTATTTAAAAAAGAACAAAATTGAATTATTTGCAGACACTGCTGCGCATGATTTCTACTGGGTGGCTGTGATGTGCTTTCCGTGGTGCCTTTCTCCAGCCTCTGCATGCCCCGATGGCCAGAGTACTACAGGAGAAGTCACCTGGCTTAGGGACAAGAGCAGTCAGCAGTCTCCTTTTATTCAACTTTCTTTTGTTTCAGCCCTGGACAATTTTCCCATCTCACTCCATATGGAGGGCTGTTGCTTCTCCATTTCTCAAGAGAACTGGCAAGGAGGATGTTTTTACACGCCAGAAACAGATGCCAAAAATGCACAAGAAGTGCAGAGGCCCAGAGACAAGTGGTCATCCAGCTTGAAGGGCTCAAAGAGGCAAATGACCCACTTAAACACCAGCAGACATCTGTTGCTCTGTCCTGATGGCCTTTTTTGTATTTTTTAAACTAGGAAGATAGCTTTTCAGGGAAGAAGGAGGGGTAAGCCCTCATGAAACCCATTCCAAGGAATAAAAGTGGTGATCAGGCATCCAACAAGGCCATTAGTTACTATCTTTCATAATAAACTCAGGACTTTGAGACAAAAGGCCCAGTCTGCAACAGCTTCATAAGATTCTGGGAACCTGGATCTTTCCTCTGTCAATTTCCTAAAGTGAGTTATCCAGAAAACCTTTTATACTGAAAGGGTACATGGCCATGTCTTTAAATGCTGGCAAGAAGTATGACAAACCTAGAGAGTATATTAAAAAGCAGAGATAGCACTTTGCTGACAAAGGTCCATAGAGTCAAAGTTATGGTTTTTCCAGTAGTCATGTGCAGACGTGAGAGTTGAACTCTAAAGAAGGCTGAGCACTGAAGTTTTGATGCTTTTGAATTGTGGTGCTGGAGAAGACTCTTGAGAGTCCCTTGGGCTGCAAGGAGATCAAACTAGTCAATCCTAAAGGAAATCAATCCTGAATATTCATTGGAAAGACTGATGCTGAAGTGGAAGCTGCAATACTTTGGCCACCTGATGAGAAGAGCTGACTCATTGGAAAAGACCCTGATGCTGGGAAAAAATGAAGGCAGGAGGAGAAGGAGGTGACAGAGGATGAGAAGGCTAGATAGCATCACTGACACTACGGACATGAGTTTGTGCAAACTCTGGGAGATAGTAAAGGACAGAGGAACCGGGCATGCTATAGGTTATGGAGTCACGAAGACTCAGATACAACTTAGTGACTGAAAAACAGCAACAACAAAAAAGTAGAGAGCTGAGAATACCACGCCTCACTCACCCTGTGGGTAGTGCCAGGGTTGAGCTGAAGACTCCCTATAGAGAGTGCCTTGTGATTCTGGAAGAGAAAGAAAATTGAAAACTGCAGTAGACCACAGAAGAGGAAGGAAAGGGAGGCCAGAAAACTGGCCAGCATCTCAGGAGATGTGGAGCTAAATCTACTTCCCTGAAGCCTCTCCTCATTAATTGCAACCACTGAGAGCCATTGCTCTTTTTTCTTACTTGACAGCCTTTCAACCATTTGAAGAAATGGAACAGTTTCCCATGAGTCTTCTTGAAGATAATATAACTTCCTGTATTTTACCCAATAAGAAAAACCACACAAAATCACCCGTCCTTCTTCCATTTAGAATGTACACCAGTTGCATGCGTGCTGGTATATGTGCCAGTATATGCATGGTTAGTTGTGTCCAACTCTTTGCAACCCCATGGACTGTGGCCCACCAGGCTCCTCTGTCCATGGAATTCTCCAGTCAGAAATACTGGAGTGGGTAGCCATTTCCTACTTCAGGGGACCTTCCCAACCCAGGGATCAAACACTAGTCTCCTGCATTGGCAAACGGATTCTTTACCATCTGAGCTACCAGGGAAGCCAAGGTTTCTTAAGCCTTGACTTATAATAATAATTATTTTCATTTATTCAGTGTTTACCTTGAGCTGGACCTCAGCTAAGCACTTTGCATATGTTAGCTTCTGTAGTTCTCCCAGTAGCTAGAAGAGGGAGTTACTATTAAATGTATCCCCCTCGCATATATGAAGAAAGTAAGGGTCAAAGAGTAACTAGCCCAACATCTCCCAGATATAACTGTCAAAGTTAGTGCTTGAACCCATTTCTGTCTCACTCCAAAGTCCGTACATACTGTTTGGCACTGTAACAAACTGATAAATCTATGTGGTGTTCACTTCTTACCCATAAGACTACTGGAGTTAGGAAATTTCCAAATTTTACACTTTAAAATAATTTTCTAATGCCTCTAACATTTGGTTTTGAAAAGAACAGAACCACCACCATATCCAGACAAGAGAAATTTGGAACTTAAAAAATCCATGAGATTTGTCTAAATTTAATTAGAGAACAAAGAAAAATCTGAACTGAAGCGTTAAAGGTTATCAATGCAGAGATCATCTTTATCTTAGGCAAATTTGTCCTGGAATGGGAAGGGGAGGAAGGAAATTTCCCAAAATAATTTTTTTAGGGAATAAAAGTCAGACAGGGTTTGTAAAAGAAACTTATTGCCCAATCATATCCACAGACATAGATGCAAAAAGTTCTAAAGACAATCACAAATAAATTTGAAAATGTGATGTGAAAGATAAAGCAAAATCAATATGTGATATATCCCAAGAGTCCAAAGTTGGCTATTGATCTACTTTACTATATTATTGGACTTCCCAGGTGGTGCAGTGGTAAAGAACCCGTCTGCCAATGCAAGAGACCAGGGTTCAATCCCTGGATCAGGGAAGATATCCTGGAGAAGGAAATGGCAGCCCACCCCAGGATTCTTGCTGGGAAATCCTATGGACAAAGGAGCCTGGCAGGCTGCAGTCCATGGGGTCACAAGAGTCAGACACAACTGAGTGACTAAATAACACCACCACCACCATATTATTATATTAAATATTAACTATCATATGATCATCTCAAGATATGCTGCAACAAAAACCTTTTGAGAAATTTGAAGATACACTGATGACTAGAAACACATCATATAAAACTAAAAAGGAAGTAATCTTTAACACGACTGGGTCTACCAAAAATATATTTGCTAGTAATACTCAGATATGAGCATATTACTATCAGAGACAATTCCGTAATGTTTTTTCTTCATTATTACTATTCAATATGTACTGAAGGGCTTAGTCAATGCTCAAAGACAAAATAAAGAAATGAGATATATGGTTTATAAAAAAGGAAAATTTTTTATTATTTGCAGATGCATTTATGATCATATACATAAAAATATAAGAGAATCTACAGAAAATTATAATAGGTGTAAAATGATGGATATAAATGGATAAAAATAATGATTAATAGACAATAGTTAATAAATTTTATATTCTACCAATTAGAGAACTTTATAAAAAATTCATTCACAATAGCCACACTTCTATAAAGTAGCAAATAATAAATATCAAAGAATAAGTATAATAAAAGACATGTAGATAAAAATATGGGGAAAATTATAAAACTTTATTAAAGTTTATAAAAACCTGAGTAAACTTGGAAATATATTACAATCATGATTGGGAAGACATGATATTATAAAGATATGAATTCTTCAGATAATAACCTATGAATTCAACAAAATTCTAAGTAATATCCACATAAGACCTTTCAAAGAACTGCATAAATTGATTTTAAAATTTGTCTTAAAGTATATATGTCTAGGGACTTCCCTGTTGGTCCAGTGGCTAAGACTCCATGCTCAAATTCAGGTGGTGAAGGTTCGATCCCTGGTCAGGGAACCAGATCCCACATGCAGCAACTAAAATTCTCCAGAATACCACGTTCCACAACTAAGACCTTGTGCAGCCAAATAAATAAATACTTTTTTTAAGAAAGTATCTAAGAATAGCTATGTCAATTTTGAAGTATAATAAGGAGGAAGGATTTATAAGAGAATTTGTCCTATCTAGTTTCAATAATTATAAAGCCACAGTAATTATTTAAGTGTATAATAGGATGAAGGTTGGACAAAGTGACCAAAATTATAGAGAAATCCAATAAAATTTTCCATGATGATAAAAATATTCAAACTCTAAGCTGTTCAGTGTGGTAGCCGGTAGCCACATGTGGTTTGTCAGACTAAGAAATAAAATTCTTAATATCATGTAATCTTAATCAATTTAAATTTATGTAATCATGTGTGTGTGCTTGGCAGCGCAGCTCTATAATAAAGCTCCTATAAGCTGACAAAACAAAAACGGTAGTGCAGTTTCAGACTGAAGTGCCACTAAAAATCAATGGGAAAAGAAATTTGCTAGTTAACAGGGAAAAAACAATTCTGTATACAAATTTAATCCCCATTTTACCCTATCTGCGTAAATAACTGCCAGGTGAATAAAAAATCTAAATATAAAAATAAAATCTTTAATAAAACTTTTAGAGATAATACAGTGGAGAATCTTCCAGAACTTATGATAAAATTTCTTAAGCAGGAACAAAAAGCACAACTCTTAAAAGAATTTATCCATATATTTAAAAATATTAAAATTAAAAACTTCTGCACAACCAAAGATGTCATAAAGTATAGTGAAAATACAAGAAACAGAAGAATACATTTGCCACATATAGTCGACAAAAGATAATTATCCGGAATATACAAGTGACTACATATCAATACGAAATAGCAAGCAACTCAGTGAAAAAGATTTTAAAAAATATATTAAGGATATTTTCTAGAAGAGGAAACTCAAATGGCTAATAAAAATGAAAAAGATATTCAAAATCCATAGTAATAAGGAAATGCAAACGAAACCAGCAACTGTCTAATTTTCATATTCATTAGAGCATCAGTGTCATGGATAGTTGTCAATCTGTCGATCCAGCATCTAAGCTCCCCTTAATATGTTTGGGAATCTTGCCCACATTTAAAGAAAATTTATTGAAGTACAGTCGCTTTACAATATTGTGTTAGTTTCTGCTGTGCAGCGAAGTGAATCAACTATATGTATACATACATCTCCTCTTTTTTGGATTTTCCTTCCCATTTAGGTCATCACAGAGTTTTGAGTAGAGTTGTATATAGTAGGTTCTCATTATTTATCCATTTTATACATAGTAGTGACTGAGCGACCTCACTTTCACTTTTCATTTTCATGCATTGGAGAAGGAAATGGCAACCCACTCCAATGTTCTTGCCTGGAGAATCCCAGGGACGGCGGAGCCTGGTGGGCTGTCGTCTATGGGGTTGCACAGAGTCGGACACGACTGAAGTGACTTAGCAGCAGCAGCAGCAGCAGCAGCAGTGTATATACGCCAATCCCAGGTTCCCAATTCCGCCCATCCCCCCACAACCCCCCTTGGGGTCCATACATTTATTCTCTGTGGCTGGGTCTTTATTTCTGCTTTGCAAATAGACTCATCTGTTTATGATAAACCAGCTGTCCTCTAGGAACCTGAAAACGCTAGATGCTAGTGGAGCTAGAACTTGGGGCATATGGCATGGACTTCACCAAGAAAATGCTGCTGACTGTGAACAGTTCTTCCAAGGGGTGGTCTTACTGGTAGGGCAGTAGACTGCTATGTCCACTTACAGCAGGTGTTGGGGGTGATGACCCAGGCCTCTAAGGCGGTGTTAGGAACCTGAGTCATGTAGGTACAATGTACAGTGATCGGGCTTGATGGCAGCCTGATAATAGTGCCCTCGCTGGACTGGATTGTGAATGGTATGCTAAGCTGAGTAGCTGTGCAACTGGTTCCCAACCTTCATAATGGTGGTTCTGTAACCACTCAAAGTCTTTTACATAATGTTTTTTTTTTTTTTTCTACTTGAATCAACCAGAGTTTGTTTTTATTTAGTACATTAGGAATACCAAGGGCATCCCTGATGGCTCAGGCTAAAGAATCCACCTGCCAATGTAGGAGACCCAAGTTCAGTCCCTGAGACAATCTCCTGGAGAAGGAAATGGCAACCAATTCCAATATACTTGCCTGGGAAATCCCATGGACAGAGGACCTTGGTGGGCTACTGTCCATGGAGTCTCAAATCAGTCAGACCAGAACAAGTAACAAAAACAAGTAATACCAAATGCTGGTGAAGATAGGGGGAAATAGTTCAGTTCAGTTCAGTTGCTCAGTTGTGTCCGACTGTTCGTGATCCCATAGCCTGCAGCATGCCAGGCCTCTCTGTCCATCACCAACTCCCAGAGTTTACTCAAACTCATGTCCATTGAGTCGGTGATGCCATCCAACCATCTCATCCTCTGTCATCCCCGCTCCTCCCAGCTTCAATCTTTCCCAGCATCAGGGGCTTTTCCAGTGAGTCAGTTCTTCACATCAGGTGGCCAAAGTATTGGAGTTTCAGCTTCAGCATCAGTCCTTCCAATGAATACTCAGGACTGACTTCCTTTAGGATGGACTGGTTGAATCTCCTTGCTCTCCAAGGGACTCTCAAGAGTGTTCTACAAGACCACAGTTCAAAAGCATCAGTTCTTCGGTGCTCAGATTTCTTTATAGTCCAACTCTCACATCCATAAGCAACTACTGGAAAAACTATAGCTTTGACTAGATAGACCTTTGTTGGCAAAGTAATGTCTCTGCTTTTTAATGTGTTGTCTAGTTTGGTCATAACTTTTCTTCCAAGGAGCAAGCATCTTTTAAGTTCATGGCTGTAATCAACATCTGCAATGATTTTGGAGCCTAAAAAAATAAAGTCTGCCACTGTTTCCACTGTTTCCCCATCTATTTGCCATGAAGTGATGGGACCAGATGCCATGATCTTCGTTTTCTGAATGTTGAGCTTTAAGCCAACTTTTTCACTCTCCTCTTTCACTTTCATCAAGAGGCTCTTTAGTTCTTTGCTTTCTGCCATAAGGGTGGTGTCATCTGCATATCTGAGGTTATTGATATTTCTCCCGGCAATCTTGATTCCAGCCTGTGCTTCTTCTAGCCCAGAGTTTCTCATGATGTACTCTGCATATAAGTTAAATAAGCAGGGTGACAATATACAGTCTTGACATACTCCTTTTCCTATTTGGAACCAGTCTGTTGTTCCATGTCCAGTTCTAACTGTTGCTTCCTGACCTGTAGATCCATCTATATTGCTGCAAATGGCATTAAGGATATTTCCTCTTATTCAAGGAGAATGTGTATAAGGATTTCCATTGCAGCAATGTTTTCAGTAGTCTACATTAGGAAACAATTTCGTCAGTGGGGAAATGGATACATAAAGTGTGGTTTATTCATATGATAGCTTTAACAGTGATTGTAACACATGAAATTGATCTTCTATACTTGAATATGGATGCACTTCACCCAAATGTTGACTCAAAAGAAGGTGTCAGTATGATACCTAGAATATACTATCATTTATGTACATTTAGAACACATATAAAGCTATGTTTTATGTGGTTTATGAGTAAGTGCATGTGTATAAGGCTTCCCAGGTGACTCAGTGGTAAAGAATTCGCCTGCAATGCAGGAGTGTGGGTTCAATATCTGGGTTGAGAAACTACCCTGGAGATAGAAATGGCAACCCACCCCACTATTCTTGTCTGGAGAACTTATGGACAGAGGAGCCTGGCGGCTACAGCCTGGAATCACAAAAAGAGTCTGATCAGACCTAGTGACTAAAAAACATGTGTATAAAGGTATTTGTGGAAAGGGCCAAAAGAAAGGGAATAAATGTCAGTAGAGTAATCTCTGGGAAGGGAATGGAAGTGTAAAAAATCTGAATTGTATCAATCTTGCCTTTTTAAAAAAAATTTAATAGTATCTGGACCAAATATGCTAAAATTTTGATATTTAAAAACTCTGGGTAGTGAGTATATGAATGCCTGTTATACTCCTCTCTCTACTGGATATTTGAATTATTAAAAAAAACCCTAAAGCTTTTGACTTAAAAAATTTAAGACTATTTTATTGCTTTTTCACACTGTTCAGATCCCTCTAATTAATGATCATATTTTTATTGGGTATTCAGTATTTGTCAGGCACTACATTAATTGTTGTAACTATATGATCTCACTGAAGCCTTTCCTAAGCTTTTGAGGTTAACCAGAAGATCATTTGAACCTCATGGGGAACTTAAAAAAAAAACAAACCAAAAACTGATGCCTGGGCCCTATTCCGGGAGAGTATTGTGGTCGGACCTGGAAATTGAGTATGTTTAAAACACCCCCTGTAATTCTAATATGCAGCCAGGGTTAACAATTCTTGAAATAATTTATAGATTTGGTTCCCAGACTCCGCCTGGTTGTAAGACTCACCAGGGGCTAATTACAGATTCTCAGGTTCCACGGAATCACATTCTCTAGGGAAGATGCCAGCGTTTCGATAGAGAGCTTTGACGATCCCTCTGATCTGGCAGGCTTGATAAACCTGGGATTAGTACTTTCCAAGCTGGAAGGCCTTGGTCATCACTTGCCCATCCCCCTCTCACCTGCGTCTCTTTCCTGGAGATTGTGATGTAGGAGGTCTCAAGGGAGACTGCAAAAACTATTTTCTTTAAAAAACCAGATGATGATCAGTCAGATTAAGGACTCAATGAAGTACATATTATTATTATTATTATTATTATTATTATTCTTGGGCTTCCCTGGTGGCTCAGAGGGTAAAGAATCTTCCTGCAACCCAGGGTTTGATCCCTGGGTCAGGAAGATCCCCTGGAGGAGGCAATGACAACCCACTCCAATATTCTTGCCTGGGAAATCCCATGAACAAAGGAGAACGGCGGGCTACCTACCGTCCATGGGGTTGCAAAGAGTCAGACATGACTTAGCAACTAAGCATGCATGCACGCATACATTATTATTATTACAGAGGAGTAAACAGAGACTCACAAATGAGAAACACCAGCTTGGTCTGGCTCCAAAGCTCATGCTATTTCCCCCACTTACCGTTCTGATATTTGGAGTTAATTTCCCCAGGCTCTGTCTCTGTGCTGATTCTAGCTCACATTTTCCTTTCTGCCAGGACCTTCCAGGATCACAAACAAATGTGGACCTTCCCAGTCAACAGATGGAAATGTAAGTAGCAGAAGCCAGCCCTTTGCAGTAGAGCTGTGGTATCTCCACTCCAAAGCAGGGATGCAGCTAAACGGGCTGTGTGCCAGGACACAGATGCTAGGAGGGAAGCCGAAGTGGTACCATAAGTGTGATGCTGGACCAGCCTTTGGTACAGTGGACATATGACTCACTGAGATGCTGTGCGCGTCGACTTTGCCCTGGTCCCTTCGGGTTCAAGAATTGTGTGTGTGTATTGGAAAGAATGAAACGGGCAGGTGGAATCTGCAGAGAAGTTGGGAGGAGTGGAAGAAAACCAGTTCTGAGTCCTCTCTTTTCCAATTCTTCCTTCCAGTCTAAGCCCCCACATTCCTCAACCTGCCCATCACCAGATGAATCATTCTAAAGGTACATTTTCAAAGTGTGTTCTGCTGAACATGAGTCCCAAGAGTGACTTCTTGGGAAAAAGAAAAAATGATGGGAGGGTTTCTATTGGGAACTTCTGCTCATCACATGCCCCTCTTGAAGATTCACTATGCTCATTAACATTTAAAAATCCCTGAGAAGTCCTTCAGTAAAGAACTGAAGTAAAGTACAAGAGCTGTTAACAAGTAAACTGTGTAGCTCCTGTGTTCTCAGGAATTATTTTGAATAATAGTATCACAAATAACAGGCTTCCCAGGTGGCTCAGTGGTAAAAAGAATCTGCCTGCCAAGTAGGAGACCTGGGTTTGATCTCTGGGTTTGGAAGATCTCCTGGAGAAGACAATGGTAACCCACTTCAGTATTCTTATCTGGGAAATCCTGTGGACAGAGGAGCCTGGCGGACTATAGTCCATGGGGTCACAAAGAGTCAGACACAACTTGGCAAGTGAACAGCAGCAGCAGCACCACAAATGAGTGTCTTGTACGTCTGTATCATGAGGTCATTGAAGAATACCACCTATAAGGCAGGATTCAAAAAAGCAAACAACAACAACAAAAACTTTTGTCATCATGTTAGTAATATTTAAATTCTTTTGCTTTGCACCATTTCTATTTTATTTTTATTTGATTTTAACTTTTTATTGTATCTTGGAGTATAGCTGATTAACAGTGTTGTGACAGTTTTAGATGCACAGCAAAAGGTCTCAGCCATCCATACACACTTACCCATTCTTTCCCAAACCCCCCTTGCATGCAGGCTGTTGGCACCATTTTTTGACCAGGTAGCTATCTACCTATAAAACCTCAGTCGTATTTATGTGCCACAAATTCATTCTGATTTTTTTGTTTGTTTTAACTGCACTTTATTTTCTTGTGGAAAGGAAGGGACTCATTCATGCCAAGAGTCCAGAGATTGGATGTACATGATCTATACCCAGCCAATCAGAATATTTCATCTTCTCAGCTGGGTGAGCCGTGGGCATTTGGCCTATGTCAAATCATCAGAAAGTTAGTTCTGGAATTTCTTTAACTCTTGAGACAGTATATTTCCTTTTTTACCCTAGGGTTTCTAGTTATAATAAAATTATAAGTTTGAAATATTAAGGTACTATGCACAGTGAGTTTTCCTTGAGGGTGAAACCAACAGAGGGGAGAATGGAACCTGGAAAAGGAGAAAGACAGTAGCTATAGGCTGATGACATTATTTAAGCCCCCAGATCCAACTGGGCCTGAAGCCTACACTTTCTATGAAACTTTCTGTTGCAGCGAGCTAATGACTTGCTCTCAATTTTCTTTGCTAAAGCAAGCTTACAGTGAGTTCATCTCTCTTGCAGCCAGAGTAGTTTCTAACATGGTGGTTCTCAAAGTGTGGTCCTCAGAGTGGCAACATTAATTCCCTTGGGAACTTGCTTTCAACATACATGTTCCTCTTTTACCTTCCACCTTTACTTTCTTGAAACACCCAGGAGACCTCCCGACAAAACCATCCGAAATACATGACCACAGTCATATGTTTTTGACCTTAATAGTACCTATCGCAATCTACTTATTACTTGCCTTCTGTATTCTTTTATCCACCAGAGTATGATCTCTAGAGCCATGGATATTTTCTGATTTATCACTGATCCTCCCACTGAACTGAGAATGGAACCTGGAAAATGACTGAGAATCGCTTAAGGCTCCTGAATTGTATTTTCAGAGAGCCTCCTCTCCCAGGCTCCATTTAAGAAGGCAGACCTACTTAATGAGAACTGTTAGCACCCATAAGTGTTTGTAGAGCCTGTCTCCCTGGGGTAATTTAAGGTTATGAAGTGCAGGCCCTTGTTAACAGCTCTTGTGAAGTAGTTGTCCTAACTTCAAACACGGGTCACTGTAATAAATGGTGCAGGAGAAACACAATTCCGAACCTTGCTAACTGTTCTCGCCTCACTGAGTTAAACATTACGTCTGCATATGACCAAAGGTCGATGGAATGAAACAGTCCCTCAAGGAAGCTAATAGAAAGTCAATTACTTTGGCCCTGTAAATTGCTTTTGGAACAGACCCTTTCTAGGTCTTGTGGGACTCTTTCTTCCTTCAGCTCTGATGGGTGGATGGAAGGCCCCAAGGATCATTTTGGGGCCAGCCTCCTGCTACACCAGGAAGTTCCTCTCTATCTAGTGCCATAAACAACCACATCATCACCCCTGACTGGGCCGCCCAGGTCAACGCCTCGCTTTGAATCAAAATCAGCAGACGACTAGTGTGTTTTGTAGGCAGGCTTCTGCTTGGCCAAAGTGGACAAGAGAACTGTCCGGAGTCTGCTAGAAGTGAGTAGAGCTCATCCATGCCTGAACAGGCTTCTCAGACAAGCCCCCTGGCCAAAGGGACTGTCCGTGTTGGGGGTAGTCATTAGCAGGTGTCTCAGCATTCCCTTCCTCCTACCTGTTTGGGGAAAATTATCTTCTGTCCCCTATTCAATGAAAGAATGCAAGCCCTGCAGTCAGGGCTGGTCCTGGCTGCTGGAACGGTGTGGCCCCCTGCTGTCCTCACCCAGCCTGTTTTTGAGCTAACTGTGAATAGCTTCTTGTTTCCGTGAGAGCTCCAGATGCCCATCTTTTGTATTTGGGCAAAATGTAGCAAAGCAATTTGGAGATACAATTTCAACCTCTGGCAAAGAAGCTCTCATTACCCCATCAGAGAAGAAGGAGAGGGGCATCCAGAGGTCAAAGGGCAGTGCGCTGTGCATCCACTCCAGGCAACACCCAAACAGTTGTAGCATTTAATTAAGAAGGACCTGGCACTCTTGGGGGGGACCAGGAAATTCACTTTTATTTCAATCTGGCTGTAAAAACACCAACTGCAGTGTGTCTGCCTCTCTTCTCAGCCATTGAGTTTCCCTTACTTTGAACCAATTAAAGTATGTTCTTTTTCTTTTTTCAGTTAGGTACTGGGAAAAAATAACTGTGAGGACTATTCAGAAGCTCAGAAATAAGGAGCCAGGCAGGGAAGCCGGAGTAACAAAGAGGTGACTGAAACTGGTTTTAGAGGTGTGCCAGGTCTCAGAGAGTTTTGGCTGAATTTGCGTTTAGGGATTGTGTGGCGTGGCTCACGTCAGGCGTCTTGCAGAGACCTGGCGCCTGCTCCATGCTAAGTCACTTCAGTCATGTCCAACTCTGTGACCGCATGGACTGCAGCCCACCAGGCTCCTCTATCCAGGTGATTCTCCAGGCAAGAATACTAGAGTGGGTTGCTTTATCCTCCTCCAGGGTATCTTCCCGACCCAGAGATCAAACCTGAGTCTCTCACGTCTCCTGCATTGGCAGGTGGGGTCTTTACCACTATCGCCACCTGGAAAGCCCAGCGGAGACATAGTAGCAGCTTCTTTACTACCTGCAGAAGAGGGTAAGCTCCCGAGACTTTGAAGATCAGGACTAGATGAGACTCTTATTCTCTTGGTTTTCTTCCCAAGGACACAGGCGTCAAGAAAAAGATCTCCTGGAGCCCCTCATGTAACGCATCCTCTTCTCTGGGTCTTTCGGGTCACGGCTGGCTTCCCTTTGCTGATGTCCTGAAAGAGAGGGTAGTCTGCCCTGAGAAAGAGAGGCTTTCATTGTCTCTTTGTAACTTTATTTTTCCATCAGTCTGTCGGGCTTGGTTCAGATCCTGATGTTAAAGGATGTTAAGTCAAAAGTTTTGATTGGGAGAGTCCATTTGAGCTGCCCTGGTGGCTCAGACAGTAAAGCGTCTGCCTACAATGCAGGAGACCTGGGTTCAATCCCTGGGTTGGGAAAAGCCCCTGGAGAAGGAAATGGCAACCCACTCCTGTACTCTTGCCTGAAAAATCCCATGGATGGAAGTGCCTCCTAGGCTACAGTCCATGGGGTCGCAAACAGTCGGACACAACTGAGCGACTTCATTTGTAGCTTTATTTATTTTTTATTTTTTGGCTGCACCAGGTTGGGGAAGCTTTGTTCCCCAACCAGAGATCAAACCCTTGCCCCCTGACATGCAGGGGAAGCGTGGAGCCTAAGCCACTGAACCACTAGGGAAGTTCCCACCTCTTCGTGATTTTAGAGATAATTAGACTTCTCTTTGATGGTGTTCTGTGCAGCCTTGTCTCTGAGTGCTGAATTTTGTCTTGAAATTCCTCAGGATCTCGATGCCACGTGGGATTCTTAATCCCTGGACTACAAGGGAAGTCCTCACCTGCTTATAGATGGACTAGGAGGTAACCGGGGATTGGGGATGGGACAAGGCACTCTGATTGAGGGTTAAGGGGTGAGAAGATGGACAAGAACAAGAGAGATTGGTGGTGGGAGTCTTTTCCATCAGTCTGTCAGGCTTGGTTCAGATTTTGATGTTAAAGGTTGTAAGTCAGAAGTTTTGACAGAACTGGTCTGGAGAGTCCATTTGAGTCTCAGGATCCCAGGGGGCTGCATTGTCCCAGAGCCACCAGGTTGAGGAGGTTGAGGAGGAAGCTGTGAATGTCCTTGCAGGCATGTGGAAACCAGGGCAGTCCCACTGTGCTCAGGATTGTAAGCTTCAAGAACACAGGGACAGAGGGCTCCCCTCTGCAGAGCGGACCCCCTCAGGTGTTTCTCAGCAGCAGAAAGTGACAAGTGCCAGATGGAAGAGAAAGACAGGAGGGACAGTCTGTGGCAAAGACAGCTAAGGATTCCTTTGTGGGCACATGTAAAAATTTGCGGGAGGTGGGTAGTAAACATTTTGGTTGGAATAAGCTCCTGTTTGGTTAAGGGAGTGGGGACTTGGAACTTTTGCAATCTGAGCACAGATGCAATTGTGAAATGATGAACTGGTGAGAGACCACACATCCAGGCTATGTGTAATGACCCAAACCTGGAAAAAGCAGGGTCTCAAGGATGACAAGCTGAATGGGAAACGATGACGATTTCCTGTGAATGACTTTGCTGTCAGGAGTACCTGTGGCTATGGGGTTGCTGACTGTCTATCCGCTTCTGTTCAGAAGTGCCCAGGATGGGGTCGGGCTGAGGAGCTGGGCCCCTGCCCGGTTCTTTCTGAAGGAGATCGTTACACTGTGTATACGTGTCCTTGCCTATGGGCTTCCCAGGTAGCTCAATGGTAAAGAATCAACCTGCCAATGCAGGAGACACAGGTTCTATCCCGGGCTGGGGAGATCTCCTGGAAGAGGAAATGGCTGCCCATTCTGGTGTTCTTGTCTGCAGAATCCCAGTGGACAGAGGAACCTGGACACGACTGGGCGCTTGAGCCTATGTTTATACATATATCACCCAGGGTTACTTTTTTAAACTGTTGTGACAGGTGATAGAAACCGTTTCTTTAGAAATTCACCACTTCTTCAGTCATGCTCTGGTTGAAATGCTTCCTCTGGACTCTGAAGTGGCTTCTCTTCCACCCCCATCCATCACTCCTCCCTTTCTGGTCTCATCTCATTTCTTCAGAACCTCAGTTTCTTCCCTCATATCTCTTCTTTTCTCACCCTCCTGCCTATCAACACTATTTTTTTTTTTTGAATTTTAATCTTGATTGGCTTTCAGGATGTGTTAGGAAACTGTGTGGGCAGGTTTGCCCTCAACAGTGATTAGGATTGCTGCCCATGTAATGCTTATGGGCATTTGCTCTCCTCTTAGTGAGACCCTGTACCTAGGAACGGGCCCTTCAAGGTCGTGTCTGTGCTCCACGGCCCTGCTCTGTGACTCTATGGAGTGACTGATGGCTCTGAGGGGGCTGACCAGCTTATCTTTGCCTCAAGACCATGAAACCTAGAACAGAGCATCAGACAGTGGGGCTGAACCACTTTTTGATGGCAGCGGTGGACAGAGAATGCTCATGATAAACTCCTGCCATTGTTGCGGCTGCTGCAGCTGTGGGCTAACATGTGTGCCAGGCCAGGCTGGTGTAGAGAGGAGCACGCCTGTGATTCCACAAGGGATGGCTCTGATATTGTGTTAGCATGGACTGTGCAGAAGTCACAAACAGACTCACCCATCAGAGGCCTGCACCATACAACTTTATCTCTCACTTACCCGGTGACTAATGGCTGGGCAACCCTTGGTCACACCCGCTTCCAAGAAGTGACGGAGATCCTGGTGGCTTCCATTGGGTGAACACGCCATCTGGAACGTGGAGCCTCCAGAGCTGCTTCTGTAGGGGAGAAGTTCTTACTGTGAATCTCCCAAAAGAATCACGCACAAGGCTCACCATCACTTTAGTTCCCATCTCATTTGCCACACAGGCCATGAGGCCTCCTGAGAACCATAGAGATACGGTGAACACTAACCCCCCCGCCACTACTTTTCTTCTTTTTAAAATATTTATTTGTTTGCCTGCACCAGGTCTTGGTTGTGGTATGCAGGATCTTAGATCTTAGTTGCATTGCAGCCTGTGGGATCTAGTTCTGTGACCGAGGATCGAACCTGGGCCCCCTGCACTGGAAACATGGAGTCTTAGCCGCTGACCACCAGGGAAGTCCCTGCCACATATTTTTCGATAGATGAAGAGAAACAAAAAAAAAAGATAAATCCTCTAGGATGCCAGTGTTTTCATGTGATGACGAGAGTGGCTCTTGAAATAAAAGAGTTTAAGGCCAACAGAACCTTTAGCGTGAAGCACGATGTAAGATGAAAGATATTATTTTGTTTGAGTTCAGTTGCGCCAGAGTAAAGGCAGCCACTGGTACCCTTTGTTTCATCCTTCTGGTTGTTCAAAAGACAGCTAAGTACAAGCCCTCACAGTCTCTAATCCTATAGAACTGAGATTAAGGATAAAGGATGATGGGCTGTTTTTCTAAATGAAGTATCCTGTCTGCTTCTATAGACCAAGAAGAAGATGCCTTGAATCATTAGATAGCTGTCAACACCCCCAAGTGAGAGAGGAGGCAAGAACTACAAGACAGAAGGACGAGGTGGGCAGAGGAGCGTGGTAGGAGAGGGCTTGTGTTGGGGAGCTTGGAGGTTTGGGGAGACTCCTTGCATGGGCTCGCTGTGGCCCAGGATTCAGTGGAAACCCTGAGGGAGGGCTTCTTACCTGCTGACTTAGAAAGGGAAGAAACTGAAAGAAGTCTGGTATAGCTACCCCATTTCCTGCCTGCCCCTTGCATATGGTTTATAGGTGCAGACACCCCAGAGACCAGAGATTTGCCTCTTTGATCCCCACTTGGCTCATCTGCACAGTGCCCTAGGAATTCAACCCGACACTGTGGCCCTTCCAGCAGAAAATGCTAAAGCAGAAAAATAATATAGAACATTTCCTTTAATTCCAATTTAACTAATAGAGGAAAGAAATTAGCCCAGCAGCTCATTTTGTGGCTGCAAATTTCAAAGGATACTTTTTAAAATTCAAAAGGAGAATCTCACTCACTTATCTAGGTTACTTATTTATTTATATTCCTCTTAAAGGAAAATTGCCTTCCATTGCTCCCCAGTTGTTACCACTGGGACGAGAAGCATGGTTCCATGAAGGTATTAGTCCTCCTTCTCTCCCTTTCACTCCATGCTGTCTGGACAGCCCTGTTCTTTCAAGAAATCACACCATCTAGAACAGACACTGGGATTCAGCCCTCACTGGGCAGGGGGTTTAACGTGGCACAGTTAGAGAATAAAGGTGCTGAAACAGATTGGGTGTAACACAGATTGGGACTTGAACCTACAGTCTTTTAACCTGGTCTCAGGACCTAATGGAGCTGCTTCTCCATTCTTCTCTTTCTGTTCTTGATGTTTCAACCAAGAAAGAAATCAGTGAGAGACAAGGTGATGGGTTTGATTTATTTATAGAGAAACAGACCAAAGTCAGAATGTAGGCCATATCAGAAGGTGAGAAAAGAAAGATCTCCAAATAGGGCGTGGTTAGTTTTGATAGGCTGGATAATTTCATGGGCTAATTAGTGGGAGGAATAGAACAGCTATTTTGGTGAAGGGGTGGGAATTTCTAAGAGCTGGGCCACCAACCACTCTTTGAATTTTATGGTTGGCCTTGGAATTGCCAGGACGCCTGTGGATATCTCACTTAGCTTGATGATGTGTTACAATGAGTCTATACTGAGGCTCAAGGTCTGGTGGAAGTTGACTTGTCCACCATCTTGGACCTACTTGGTTCTAATCAGCTTATGTGGTGTCCTCGGGCTATGTCACTCTTGTAAAGTTTGTGCTCTGCCCCCTTCCCTCCAGTTTCAGGGCCAGTTACAGGCATTTGACTTTGAACGCTGGCTCTGCCCATACTAAATTTAGGATAAGTGTCTTGCTTCCTTTGTGTCTTTAGTTTTCTCATTTTGTCTCTTTTAGGGACTTCGATGGCTGTGCAAAACACTTAGCATAATCTCCATTGCATCGTAGGGATAAAGCAAGTAGAAGCTAATGTTATCGTGATTTGGCGGTAGGCGGGGAATGGGGCTTAACAAGGTTTCTGGAAATCATTCATGCTTCTTGTTTTTCCAGAACGTTTATCTTGGATCTTATCTTGGTCATAGACTCATTAGAAAAGTTGATGAAATTTCCTTAGAACAAGGAAATATGAAGATGACACAAAATTTTGCATGCTTTTATTGATTGCTTCCTATACACAGTGGTTCTCAACCTGTTTTACTAAGAATGTCCTTTTTTTTTGCTTTTTATGCCCCTCTCCCGACTTGATCTTAATGGTGCTTCTCATCTTGTTGATTGAGAAAATGCCCAATGACACACAGCAACTCTGAATTCTGTAATGCTTTTAAGAGATTTTGCATTCTTTAATCACAACAGCATCTATCTGGATTTGAAAGGAAAAGTTGTAAATATATCTATGGGCCCCATGATTGATTCCATCTGTATTCAATGCTTGGTACCCCTGTGGATTTCTTCATTATTAGAAATCTCTCCAGTAGAAAGGTTTGTGGAATCCAAGACTGGAAGGAAATCAAAGGGCCATTCAATCCAACTCCATTAATTTGCATAACACAGAAGTCAAAGGAGGAAAATCAACTTTTTAAAAATCACACAGCCAGATGATATCAGAGAGGATATAGGAATCCAGGATCCCCAACAGCCTAACAGTTACCTGAAGTTGACTTTCTTTGGCAGTTCTGGGTTGGTGGAAAGTCTTGCTCTTCCACCAGCCAGTGGTCAGTGGTCTGTAAAGAGAGTGAATTTGGAAATGAAACTTGGCAAGTAACTGCAGTCTCAAAGCTAGACTGACGGGATAATTTATCTTCCAAACTGGGACACGTTTGAGAATGAAAGGGAGTGCTATTAATAATTATGCCAGAGCAATAGGTATAAACCAGGACTATTCTGGGCAAGCCGGGGCAGACGGTCACCCTGCTGAAAGCTGACTGACGCCAAATTCAGAGCACTTTAAAAGCCAGTCAGCAGAAAGGATGACTTGCCCCAAGGAATTTGGGCTAAGTGAAAAACATTTATTGATTATGCCAAAGCCTTTGACTGTGTCGATCACAACACACTGGAAAATTCTTCAAGAGATGGGAATACCAGACCACCTAAACTGCCTCCTGAGAAATCTGTGTGCAGGCCAAGAAGCAACAGTCAGAACCAGACATGAAATAACAGACTGGTTCCAAACTGGGAAAAGAGTATGTCAAGGCTTTATATTGTCACCCTGCTTATTTAACTTATATGTAGAGTACATCATGTGAAACACTGGGCTGGATGAAGCACAAGCTGGAATCAAGATTGCCAGGAGAAATATCAATAACCTCAGATATGTAGATGACACCACCCTTAATGGCAGAAAATGAAGAGGAACTGAGGAGCCTCTTGATGAAAGTGAAAAGGGAGAGTGAAAAAGCAGGTTTAAAACTCAGCATTCAGAAAATGAAGATCATGGCATCCGGTCCCATCACTTCATGGGAAATAGATGGGGAAACAATGGAAACAGAAAGAAACTTTATTTTGGGGGTTCCAAAATCACTGTAGATGGTGACTGCAGCCATGAAATTAAAAGACACTTGCTCTTTGGAAAAAAAGCTATGACCAATCTAGACAGCATATTGAAAAGCAGAGACATTACTCTGCCAACAAAGGTCCATCTAGTCAAAGCTAGTAGTCATGTATGGATGTGAGAGTTGGACTATAAAGAAAGCTGAACGCAGAAGAATTGATGCTTTTGAACTGTGGTGTTGGAGAAGACTCTTGAGACTCCCTTGGACTGCAAGGAGATCAAACCAGTCAATTCTAAAGGAAATAAGTTCTGAATACTCATTGGAAGGACTGATGCCAAAGCTGAAACTTCAATACTTGGGCCACCTGATGTGAAGAACTGACTCATTTGAAAAGACCCTGATGCTGGGAAAGACTGAAGGCAGGAGGAGAAGGGGACAACAGAGGATGAGATAGTTAGATGGCATCACTGACTCGATGGACATGAGTTTGAGCAAGCTCTGGAAGTTGGTGATGGACAGGGAAGCCTGGTGTGCTACAGCCCATGGGGTGGCAAAGAGTTGGACACGACTGAGTGACTGAACTGAACTGTTGCCCTTCTCTCCGGCCAGTTTCACATCTTGAAAGCACAGCATGTGTGCGCGCACACACACACACACACACACACTTGAAAATCTGAAAACTCACTAGGAATCACTAGTCTGTCACTGGCCTACCCTCCATGTAGCAGCACAGACACCCCTTCTCTAGTTCTTTCCCACCATGAGTATTAGTTCCTCCCTAGTCCCTCTGCTGGGATCTTGCAGACATCTTCACGATGGCTTGGGCAATCATGTTATCAATCCTCATAGACATAACAGGGGGACTAGTGTCCTGGAAAGTGCTTGGGATGAAACCTCTACTGGATAACCTCAAGCAATCACTTCTTCTCTCCTTAGTTTGTTAATCTATGAAATTACCGGGTGGTGCCACTGGTGAAGAACCCATCTGACAATGCAGGAGACATAGGAGACATGGGTTTGATCCCTGGGTCAGGGAGATCGCCAGGAGGAGGGCATGGCAACCCACTCCAGTACTCTTGCCTGGAGAATCCCATGGACAGAGGAGCCTGGCGGGCTACAGTCCAAGGGGTCACAAAAGGTTCAGAGGAGCCTAGTCAGCGACAGTCCATGGGATCGCAAAGAATCAAACACTGACGGAAGCGACAGCACGTACGCATACAGAGACGAGACTGATTCACTTGTGTTCTGTGTTAGTCAGGGAAGGCTGGTCTGTGCTGTGTAACAAGTAGCCACCAATTCTAAGTGACTTAACACAGCAAACATTTATTTCATACTCAAGCTTTAACGTGAGTGGGTAGGAGGGCTCTTCTCTTTATAGCCTCTTAGGGTCCCAGGCTCCACAGAATGGAACAGGAAATTGGAATTCAAGCAAGTGCCACTAAATATGTTCACCTGAAGGTGACATGTACATTCACATCTCATCGGCATCCACCAGTCACAGGGCCACACCTCAACTCATGCAGGCAGAGAAGAGCAGTCCCACATTTGTCCAAGGATTGGGGAATCAGAGTATTTACAAATGCTCCCATGGCTATTCACCCCACCCTCAACTTATTTCTAATTTAAAATTTTACAATGGAAGTGTCATTTTTCTCTCCCCACCATCCCTACCCTCAAATGAACTCTAATGGAGACTATGACATAAACTGGGTAGAACTGAAGCTGATCTGGTTGAAATGAAAGTTGATGATTTAGACCTTCATACTTTGGTAGCAATGTGATTTGCTTTAGGAAGATCATTTGATAATTTTGTAGATGACAGATTGAGTTTGGAGATACAGGGAAGACCAGTTAAGTGGCTATTTAGAATTTTTTAGGCAGGGAAAATGAAAGCTGGACAGGATAGAATGGGAGGGGTTGTATTTGTTATATATGTTGCATAAAAATTACCTTGAAATGAGTGGCTTGGAACAATACATGTATAGATAGCATCTTACAGTTTTTAAGGGTCAGGATGTGGTTGAACTGGGTCTTCTACATCAGAGTCTCTCACAGGATGTAGTTTAGGTGTCAACCAGGCTACTATCATCTTGAAGTTCAGCTGGGGTGAGATCCCCTTTCAAGGTCTCTCCGTGGTTGGTGGCAAGATTCAATTCCTACTGAGCTATTGGACTGGGGAATGACCGTTCTTTGCGGGCTGTTGTCTGGAGATCACCCTCAGTTCCTTGCCCCTACTTCTTTCCAACAGAAGAACCAGGGAGACAGGATGTGTGAACAAGATAGAAGTCATAGTTTTTCAAAACCCAATGACAGAAGTACATCGTGTCACCTTTGGCATATTCTGCTAATTAGAAATCTTGAGGTCCAGGTCACACTCAAGGGGTGTGGATTACGAAAGGATGTTGAACACAGGAGGTGGAGAATCATGGGATCCAGGTTACAAGCTGGCTGTTATAGGGGGATTCAGGAGAAGTTGAGAAACCTGAACCGCCCTTAAGGAGAGTAATGAGGTATGGGTTACAGAGATGAGGAAGGAGCAAGTGATGCCTTCAGAACTTTGGTTTGGATAAGAATGATGCCATTATTTGAAATGGGCAAAGCAGAATCAGGCTTGGGCATTAAATGCCAACCTGGGCAGAGGTCAGGCTGGTCCCTAGATGCTCAGAAACCCAGTAAAAAGGGTTTCTTAACTCCCGACTGGGCACCCACATCCATCTTGCTCTATTCTCTGTTACTCCTTGCTCTCCCTTCAAACTTGAGCAGACTAAAGGAATTCAGGGTGAAATTTATAGCAAGTAGAGGTGATTGAAGTGGATTTAACATTCCAGTCTTTTCAATGTAAATTACCAGACTCTGACTCTTGCTTGGGCACCCCCTCCCCATTTTCAGTTAGAGCTGAGCAATGAAAGGGCCCACAGAATGGGATCTGCATGAGGCTTTAAGAGAAAATGAGAGAGACACCAGGGTTATATGGTCAAGCCTGCCAGGCTTGGCTCTCTTCGAGACATAGGCAAGTGGCTTATTTAACTTTTTTTCCTGTGTGTGTAAATTTCCTAAAAGGTTGACCTAAATGAATTCTTACCAAGATCTGATAGCCCAGGACAATGGAATAATCCTTTTTAATAGGATTATAGGCTGTGCTAAAAGAGGCTGGCGGCTTTTAGACTCCGCATTGTAACATGTGCTCAAAGAAAGCAGAGAAACACTAAGACAGAAACCAGGTTCCCTGTGCGGTCTCACACCCTCTAAACAATTCCTACCTCCAGCTCACTGTATCCTTGGCTCCCCACACAGAGCATATCCGGGATCCTCTTCTGGAATTGTCTCTTGTCCTGGGTCCTTAGGCTTCTCTGGGCCACTGTGAAAGGCGACACTGAACTAATGATCCCTCACGGTCAATTGTGCGCTAGTGGGAAAGAGTCTGCCTGCGATGCACGGGACGCAAGAGACATGGCTTCCATCACTGGGGTGGGAAGATCGCCTGCAGGAGGAAAAGGCAACCCCCTCCAGCACTCTTGGATGGAGAATCCCATGGGCAGAGGAGCGTGGCGGGCTACAGTCCATGGGGTCACAAGTGTCATGACTGAGCAACTGAAAGTCAGTTGCAGTGACGTGAACCTGATTTCTTCAGTCTATCTTTATTCAAGTTCTCTTCCAGTCTCTATCATTTCAGGTTCTTTATTCTGTGGGATATCAGGAACAGACTGTAGACCCAGTTCAAGAAGTCTCGAATGAGGCATTGTGTTTTGGACAAGGGCTTTACACGGGACTGATGACCCCAGGCTTGGGTGTTTAATGATGAGAATTCTCTGCAGCCTTTGGAGAAGGGATGTGTAAAGGGTCCCCCTAGCTCAAAATGCCCGTGCGAATGCCTCTCTTAGGTTTGGAGAGGGAGACATGCAGGAGAACCTGATGGGAATACTAAAGCAGCTTCCTTCTAGAATAACGTGTTCTACAAATGGCAAGGCTGATCAAGAAGGAAAAAAAATTAAATTCCATCCTCACAAAGGCAGGTGAGACACATGTCAGATCAGTAGCAAAGATTAATTAAGAAAATATTCTACAGAAAGGGCCATAGTCATAATGAGTGAATTAAAAAAATATTTAATCAAAATTTCATCTGATTATAGAAACATAAAGAGGCTATTTTATTAATCACCAGTCTGAATGTTTTGTAAGTGTTTTTAATACATTTTTAAAATTCTCGCTCAAGCACTTCATGTGTCTATCCAGTCCATTAGGATACAATCTACTTGGCTGAAGGCTTTTTGTTGTTTCGGTTTGTACGTTGTTGTTGTTCAGTCGCTTAGTGGTGTCTGACGCTTTGCGACCATAGGAACAGCAGCACACCAGGCTTTTCTGTCCTTCGTTATCTCCTGAAGCTTGTTCAGACTTACCGCTGAGACAATGATGTCATCCAATCGTCTCATCCTCAGCTGCCCACTTCTCCTCTGCCCTCAATCTTCCCCAACATTAGGGTCTTTTCCAGTGAGTCGGCTCTTCACATCAGGTGGCCAAAATATTGGAGCTTCAGCTTCAGCATCAGTCCTTCCAATGAATATTCAGGGTTGATATTTTGTACATGGACTGCACCTGTATTGAAGACTGCTCTCACTCGCTATTGTCTGGCTTACACGTTAGGTTTCCTGGCCTTGTCCTGCGTGTGGAACTCAGACTGCTTTGCCCACCATGACTCAAGGTCAAAGATGGGTATTTGGAAGGAGATAGTGAGATCATAAGTGGAATCCGAGGCTGGGGGCAGGTATGGTTTGGGGAATACAGTCAACCAATTAACCAATGAGCTTTTATGATTAAGTACTTGCTGTGTGCACAGGAATACAGAAGAAGCCAGAACCAGTATTCTTGAACCTCAACTGACTTTTAGAGAAAGCAGTATTAGTGATCAACCCCCAAAGAGCAGAATTTTGCCTGTGTTGTTTGTGGCTATAAATCCAGTGCCTTGAATGATAAATGGATTAAAAAAAAAAGTTATTCGAAAGATGAAATGCAAAATGATAAGAATGTAAAAAGTGTTCAGAAAAGGGAGACATTGGTTTGGGTTCAGTAGATAGAGCATGCCCAGCACACTCATCCCTGTTTCTGGAGTCATCCTGACTCCTGCTCACCATGGATGTGTCCTCCCTGCTTTTGTTTGTCTACCAAATTCATCTAGCACTTCAAACATCCTTTGGCGCTTTATCCAAGTTATTTTCTTTGATCCTGAAGCCCAAAGAGATCGCCCACTCCTTCAAAGTCTCATAAAGCATTTATGAGGCCTTTGTTGTACACTTCTGTGAGGGAAGGTGGGAAAAAATGAGCCAAGGTCTTTTTGAAAGCACCTCATTTAATCTCTAAAATAAACCCAGGAACAAATTATATTACTTTCTCTCTCTCTCTCTCTTTTTTTTTTTCAACAGTGGTGACTACCAGCACAAGGTTAAAAAATTTATTGAAGAGCCCAGGGCTGTTTAGACATGGATCTGGAATGATACTCATGTCTTCTGGGCTTCAAATCCCATCTCACTTGCAGCCGGTCGTGCCTCTCTCTCCCCTTTTCTCATTTATCCTTACAATGCTTCCCCTGGTGTAGGCTTGCTACTGCTACTGCTAAGTCACTTCAGTCGTGTCCGACTCTGTGCGACCCCATAGACAGCAGCCCACCAGAGTTACCCCCGTCCCTGGGATTCTCCAGGCAAGAACACTGGAGTGGGTTGCCATTGGTGTAGGCTTGGTTGACTCATATCTTGCCTTGTAAGTAGATTTCAAACTTGAGGAGGACAGTGAGCTTTGTATGACCCATTCTGGATGTTGCTTACTTTTCACAAGACAGTTACTCAAACTTGTCTGCTAGATCAATAGCAAATGACAGGAATTCCCTGATGGTCCATTGGCAAAGAATCCACACTCCTAATGCAAGGGACCTGGGTTCAATCTCTGGTCAGTGAGCTAGATGCCACATGCCTCAACTAAGACCCAGCACAACATAAGTAAGTAAATAAATACATATTTTAAAGAACAATGAATGAGATCAATCACATGTCCACAAAGTCTGTGTATGAGCCCTGTTGGATGACTTCCCTGCTTCCATTGTCCAAATGAGGGCCCCCATTTCCTCCCCTTCTTGCCAATCACACCAGTCTGAGCTGGAAAGGCATGCTAGGGCTTGGACTTCATAAAGCTAGGGCTTCGAATATGATAGACTCACTCTGTTTAATAAGCTCACTGTTATATATATTTTAGAATTCCAAATTTAAATCCAACAAATATTTGCTGAGCAGCAGAGATATGAAAAGTTTAAAGGAGAGGGTGAGAGGAAATGAAAAAGAAGATTCTGTAACTTCCTGGAGGATGAGAAGGTGATAAATGTGACTCAGAAATAAGGCTGGGTCAGAAGGCTCCTGAAGACCAATTTAGCACTGGGACCCATGTTTCCTGGGCTCCAGACCATGTTACGTGGGAAGCTGTCAGTGCAGAAGCTGATATAGGCTTGCTGGGGTTCCCGCCCAGTGGCTTGAACTTCCTTTTGCCCAGGAGGTGCATTTAGGCACATTTGAGAAACAGCCTGTCAGTGGCCACAGGGCAGATGACATCGCCTGGCACTGGTGAAGTCGACCTGCAAGTCTTAGCCTCCTTGGGGCTGTACCTGGACCATGAGGCTCTAGCTATAGAATGTGACTCTGCCCCTTTAAGAGCCCAAAAGGTGAGCCCAAGAGATGTATTTAGATGAACATCACATTCATTTTCCCAGGTGGCTCAGTGGTAAAGAATCCTCCTGCCAATGCAAGAGATGCACGAAATGCGAGTTTGATCCCTGGGTCAGGAAGATCCCTTGCAGGAGGATATGGCACCCCACTCCAATATTCTTGCCTGGAAAATTCCATGGACAGAGGAGCCAGGTGGGTTACAGTCCACAGGGCAGCAAAGAGTCGGACACGACTAAGCACACACACACACATATTCCTTGATACTGTCCTTGTACAGACTCAGTGGGTCTCCAGGTGGACAGTGGGTCAGATCTCCAGAACATCCATTCTTGGTTTGTTTTGGCTTTTGCTTCAAATTTCAGTGTTGTTGCTTTGGTTTCTGTGTGGTTTCTAATCCACTCTGTCCTTCCCCCGTGGTTGACTTGGTCTCCTGGTTGGAAGAGTCACTCTTTGAACTTCTAGCCATGTTTTCTTGTTATACTTCAGCTCTGGACTCCAAACCATGGGCTCAGCCTAAGCCTTTGTGTTTTGGGAAGGAAGCCAGCAGGGGACTTCCCTGGTGGTCCAGTGGCTAAGACTCCTTGTTCCCAAGGCAGGGGGCCATGGGTTCAACTCCTGGTCAAGGAACTAGATCCCACATGCCACAACTAAGACCTGACACAGCCAAATAATAAATAAAAATAAATATTAAAACATAAATAAAGCCTAGTGGTCCTGTCCCAGATCAGTTGCAGCTTCTGTAATTACAACCTCCTTCTAAATCTCCCTTCCTGGGTGCCTACAAACCTTTGTGAGCCAGGCCAACCTCCCCTCCAGCCCTGCTTGCTGCCAAGCCCACTCTGCCCTTGAACTGTTTTGCTTGGGTCATCAAGAAAGAAACCTTTGGTGCACTTCAGTTCTCTAAGTCAAGTTTGCCGAGATGCTGCCGGGCTCCTTCTCGGTGATGATTTATGCGTGGTAAGTGGAAAAGCAGGCTGTTTTCATTCCTTTTAAAACCAAGTAATGACCTGGGGGGAGAGCATTATATCTATATCTGTGTCAGTTCCTTCCCCTGTATATGTCTTTTTCTCTATCTAAATCTGTGTAGCTATATCTATATTTGTATGGGTAGGGATCCGGTGGCGTGAATTTAGGAGTCCAGCAGAGCCTTGCCACAGCATTGTCTATAATTTATATCTGACCTAGTAGAAGTTGACACTTATTTGCAATGCAAAGATGCAGAGTTGCATCATGCCCTTCAAGAAAGATCTGTGTAAATACAGGCAACCCCTTCAACTGAAGTAAAAATATAGGATGTTTGTCTTTGGGCTATGGAGATGAAGATATTCAAATAGCCTCGGGATAATACTCACTGGGAAAATGAGAAGAGCCACTTATGGAATGACCTTGTGCATGTCCTTCAAGCACTCAGAAACTCAGATTCTTCAACAGGGAAAAAACAAAAAGATTTAGACCAGATGACCTCTAAGGGAAACCTATGACAAAGAAGCTTCTGATTTTTGGCTGGCATTTAAAAAAAGTTATTTATTTTTATTTGAAGGATAATTACTTTACAATATGCTGTTGGTTTCAGCCATACATCAATATGAATCTGCCATAGGTATACATATTTCTCCTCCCTCTTGAACTTCCCTCCCACCTCCTACTCCTTGACTGGCATTTTTTGATAAGCCATTTTTTAGTCCAAATCTAGTCTTACAGATTCTGCTTAGGAAATTACAACTGCAGGTTGAAGAACAGGGTCTTCCAGTTCTGGGTTGTGTGTCAGTCAAGGTCTAGCTAGGAAACCCATGCAAGGTGGTTTAACAAAGGGGGTTTGATACAAGGAACCAGTGTGTTGGAAGCACTGCAGAGCCAAATGGGGTGGTGAGGAAACCCCCAAATTGGCAATAGCAGGGATTCACCACCATCTTTGGGCTGCAAGCATCAAGCGTGGTGGGGGTTTTGCCTGAGCACAAGATCCAGGGCTTCCAGGGGGAGATGGGACCACTGAGTGAGTGACACGCTGGCAAGAGCTGAGGCCACTTCAGGACAGAGTTACTGCCACCAGTGCCACTCAAAGCCAAGGAGAGAGAAGCAGAAAGGGCCTGGCTGTTTTTTGCCTCTCAGTCCCCAGTTGATCTCGGATTCTCACAGAAGCCAGACCTTGAGGGAGTCTGGGATGCATTGCTTGCAGGATCCCTGGGGCCTCTTAGGTGGCACCAAGGTAAAAGAATCTGCCTGCCATTGCAGGAGGTGAGAGTTGCGAGTTCGATCCCTGGGTCAGAGAGATATCCTGGAGTAGGAGATGGCAACTCACTCTGGCATTTTTGCCTGGGAAATCTCATGGACATAGGAGCCTGGTAGGTCACAGTCTGTGGGGTGGCAAAGAGTCGGACACGACTAAGCAACCGAGGACGCACAAGCAAAGGTGGGGGAGGGTGGGGCCTAGGGCAGGCGAGCAGTTGACTGATACAGGCAAGGAAGGATGCACTCAAATATACAGTCGTGTATTATACTCACACACACACACACACACACACACACACATGTGGCTGTGCCAGGTTTTCGTGCAGCATGCTGGATCTTTCGTTTTGGCAGGCGAACTCTTAGTTGCAGCATATGGGATCAGGTTTCCCAACCAGGAATCAAATCTGGGCCTTCTGCATTGGAAGCATGAGGTCGTAGCCCCTGGACCACCAGGGAAGTCCCAGAAGCTCCTTTCAAAGCATTTAAGACTGCCATCCTAGCCTGGCTTTCCAGTGATCTGGCCGCCTGAGATGAGGCTCAGAGATGGAAAGACGTTTCTAAGGCCTTTCCAACCCCTATCACTCACATTCAGATTGCTCTGAGAAACAAATTTCTAGATTCTCAAACAATTTTGTGATATTTTCGATCAGTAATTACAAGTTCTGATTACTTGCCCTGTGCTGAGCAGTCTGCAGGTAATATCTCTTTCTATCCTTTGACTAATCTGCTTGAAAGATATAAACACTCCTGTTTTATAGGTGAAGAAAAAAGGTCAGCGAGGAGTCATGCGCCCAAGGTCTCTGGCTGGCTGTGTAGGAGGCAGGATTGAACCCAGGGCATTGTGTCTCTAAAGGTCCCTGTCAAACAGTGGCAAGGTCAAGTCTAGTAGAACTCACTGTTTTATAAGGACTGTCAGTTTGATTTCTGGAAACAAAAGCTTTAAAATGCCAAGAAGCTGTGGCAACAGAACTCTCAGGCAGGGAATAGCCACAGGGCTTCCAACCTTCTGAGAGGCATTGACTAGAAGGACAGCTCCCCTCCCTGCCAGCCTCTCCCATCCTGGGGTCTTCAAGGCTTCTTTTACTCACCCTCCTATTAAAATTTTTTTTAAACTTTTAATTTTATATTGGCGTATAGCTGATTAACAGTGCTGTGATTGTTAGTTTCAGCTGGACAACAGAACGACTCAGTCATACACATACGTGTATCCATTCTCCCCTAAACTCCCACCCTATTCAGGCTGCCACATCACATTGAGCAGAGTTCCCTGTGTGAGACAGTAGGTCCTTGTTGGTTATCCATTTTAAATATAGCAGTGTGTACATGTCCATCTCAAATTCCCTGTCTCCTGGGGGCTTCAAGGCTTCTAATTCTTCCTGGCAGCTTTGTTGGACTCATGCACTTCTTGGTCCCTATAACCAGATTATTTTTTTATTTACAGAATCACACTCAGCTTGTGAATGTGGCTGTGAAAAGTAGGATATTACAGATGCTATTTGAAAGGAGTTGCTGAGTAAGACCATTACAGCCCGGAGTAAAAATGAGGTGGGGGAGATAAGTGGATTGTTTTTCTCCTTCTGAAAAGACAGAAGGCTGGTGGCAACGACGGGAAAGAACAGTAGTTTCAAGCTATCAGGGTAAGGCAGGGTCCGGAGGGAAGTGGAGTATTACTAAGTGGGAGACACACGGCAGACAGATGAGTCCCAGCGGCTGGTGGTCCAAGAGATGAAGACAAGCGGTAAGTGGACAGCTGCCTGGAATTTTGAGAAACCCAGGCTCCATCGGCTCCTGCCCTCTTCACATAAACTTGTTGGGGTGAAGACGATGGCAATACAGATCAGGGCTGAGCTTGGAGGAAGCATCCACACATATTTGGGAAGACTTAGGAAGCATTCAGGAATTTGACCAGGGTTCAAAGCTTATGCGTAGGCTTCCCCCGGTAGCTCAGAGGTAAAGAACCTGCCTGAAACACAGGAGCTCCAGGAGCCATGGGTTCGATCCCTGGGTTGGGAAGATCCCCTGGAGGAGGGCATGGCAATCCACTCCAGTATTCTTGCTTGGAGAATCTCACGGACAGAGGAGCCTGGCTGGCTACAGTCCACAGGATCGCAAAGAGTTGGACATGACTGAAGTGACTTAGCATATATACGTGCAATGCTTATGCGTAGGGTCCCTATAAAGAGGATACTTTACCTCCCTCATTCTTTTTAAAATTGATTAATGGTGTTAATAATACTTATCTCATAGGGTAGAGGTGAGGATTAAGTGAGGTAACTGACAGAAAATTGCTATATTAATTGATCAGAAACTTTGAACGGTTATTGCTGAATGTGTCTCCTCTGTGTGCCCAGCTGCTAAGTCATGTCCAACTCTGTGGGATTCCATGGCCTGTCCGTGGGATTTCCCAGGCAAGAATACTGGCGTGGGTTGCCATTTCCTCCTCCAGGGGATCTTCCTGACCCAGGAGCTGAAGCTGAGTCCCCTGTGTCTCCTGCATTGGCAGGTAGATTATTTACTAATGAGTCTTATGGGAAGCCTCATGCCTCTTCTGTACGGGCCCTAAAATCACATCTCTTAAAGCTGTTTAGAATGTGAGGGATGACATATTGTCCCCTGCTGGTCAGACCCAAACCAGCCCTTGATTCAATGTTACAGGACATGTAACCAAGCAAGAGGATGCCCCCAGATGCATTGGTGAACCCAACAGTAGCTGGGGACAAGAAGATCAGGGTCATGAAAGACCCTCTGTGAGACATTATGTAGGACCATATGTAGGATGTCAGAGCAGAGCTTGGTGGGATTAAAATGCCTATGTAGCCACAAAGGGCACCGTTATTACCAAATCTTAGGCATTTGGGAAAGGTAGACTCCAGTGCAATCAAAAAGACTTACTAATAATTTGAGTTATCTGATGGTTGGACAGACTGCCTTGTGAAGTTGTGAGTTCCCCATCATTGGAGGTATGCAAACTGAGGTTGAATATTATGGAAGAGAGACTAGGCACTAAGAGTTCTGGATGGTGCTGGGGACCCCTCAACAGTATCTTACTGTGATTTTGGGGGGACTCTGCCTCAAAATGACTTGCTTCTCAGTAAAGATTCACTTTGATGGTAGGAAGTGACCCAGATAAAGAGGGACCCCATAGAGGGTCTGATTTCCTGGTGGCTCAGTGGTAAAGAATCTGCCTGCCAGTGCAGGAGACGTGGGTTTGATCCCTGGTATGGGACGATCCCACATGCCTCGGAGCAACCAAGTGTGTGAGCCATAGCTGTGAGCCTGTGCTCTAGAGCCTGGGAGCCGCAACTAGTGAGACTGCACGTGGCAGCTACTGAAGCCCACACGCCTAGAGCCCATGCTCAGCAACAGGAGAAGCCGCTGTGATGAGAAGCCCGTGAGCCTTGCGTGGTTCCAATACATGGGGTGTGGGTTCAAACCCCGGTGGGAGAGCTGAGACCCCACATGCCTCGTGGCCAAAAAAGCTAAACATAAAACAGAAATTTCGTCTAGAATCACAACTAGAGAGTAGCCTCTGCTTGCAACTAGAGAAAAGCGTGTGCAGCAATCAAGACCCAGCACAGCCAAATAAACACATTTTTAAAAAGAAGAAAAAAAGCCACCTAGAGCTCTTGACTTCGAGGCAAGGCTAGTGACAGGGGCGTTCTTCGCTTCTGGGACTAGTGAGAGCTTTCCTAGCTTTTTGATGCAATACACCTACCCTCCACCCCCAACCCTGCAATGGTTTTGATGTCTATCATAGCTTATCCTTACAAACATCCTATGAAATAAAGTAGGCAGATAGTCATATTCCCATCTAACAAGTGGTCAACCAAGGAAGAAAAAATAAAATGTGAAAGTGATGTCCGACTCTTTGCGACCCCATGGACTGTAGCCCACCAGGCTCCTCTGTCCATGGGATTCTCCAGGCAAGAATACTGGAGGGGGTTGCCATTTCCTTCTCCAGGGGATCTTCCCGACCCAGGGATCGGACCCAGGTCTTCTGCATTGTAGGCAGATGCTTTAACCTCTGAGCCACCAGGGAAGCCCAAAATAACTTCACAAACTGCAGGTTGTGACTGGGTGGGATCTGAGGAGATCAGTTGTGCCAAACCTCTCATTCTACAGATGGGAAAACTGAGGCCCTGAGACTCAGCCTCTTGCCCAAATTCACATTGGGCCAAATCATTCTTTGCATAATATCCTGCATTTATCACTGTAGACTTGTGGGAAGGATCTGATACGGCTCTCACTGAGAAAGAAGAGATTGTGGATGGAGAAGAGATTGTGGGGGACTTTCCTGGTGGTCCACTGGTTAGGACCTGGCCTAGGGTGCGGTTCAAACCCTGGTGGGAGAGCTGAGATCCCACATGCCTAACGGCCAAGAAACTAAACATAAAACAGAAGCATATTGTAACAAATTCAAAAAAGTCTTTAAATATGGTCCACATGAAAAAAAAGAAGATTGTGGACCCTCGTTCTCCGATTGATGGGAAAGTGTTTTGAGCCTTTGTGGGAAAAGGTTCCAGATAAATGGAGAATTTCTGGAATCCAGCAGAATTAGAGGTCTGATGGAGAAGCAACCACAGAGGACTAGGGTGATCCCTGGCCAGGTCAAAGACACTCTCCTGTGCTCTGGGAGTGGGTAGAAACCTTGGGGGAAGCCTGGAGCAGCAGAAAGGGTAAAGCAGGCAGCGGCAAAGCAGATGACTGGGGACAGTCTGCCACTCGACACAGCGTTATCGATGTAATTACACAAAGGACAAGTTTTCTATTTGAAAAAAGAGCCAGAGTACAAGAGGTACCTCCCGCCAAAACAACAGCCGCATTGGCAGCACCAGTCACTCCTGCTGCTGCTGTTGGTGCCCAGGCATCCTGGCACGAGCTGGCTTTATGGATCCCAGCTGGGCAGAATGAACGAGAATCCTGCCCGTCTACTGACCCCAGGGCAGTACACAAGAGGTAGGTTCTGTTTAATCACTTTCCAGCCTGATCAGAAAGCGAGACAGAGACAGCTCAGAGGTTTAGAGGACCTGGCAAGATGGTAAAATGAACAAGGCAGTATTTTTATCCTGAGACTGTGATATGAAGGAGACAAAAAGATGTTTTATATATACATATATTTTTGGTCGTGCCGAGTGGCACGCGTGCGTGCTAAGTTGCTTCAGCTGTGTCCAACTCTTTATGACCCTGTGGACTTTAGCCTGCCAGGCTCCTCTGTCCATGAGATTCTCCAAGGCAAGAATGCTGGAGTAGGCTGCCATTCCCTCCTTCAGGGGATCTTTCCAACTCAGAGATCGATCCCGGGTCTCCTGAATTGCAGGCAGATTCTTTACCATCTGAGCCATCAGGGAAGCCCTATTAATATATGACACGCAAAATATTTTTCAGAATGTGTACACAGTGTGTAAGCATAATGAAAGATGTGAAACTATGTTATCTGTTTCCTTCTATCGAGTGAATGTAATTCAGTTCACAGAACTTCAGCATGTATTAAGAACCCAAAGTGTGCAAATCATCTTGCTTTGTCCTGTATAACAGTCCGGGTGGAAACAAACAAACAAACTAGAAGGGCTTGGGTCCTTCTCTTAGGAGGCTGAACACTCTTAAGTGGAGGCTGTGAGGGGCGTGTGTAGACGCGTTCATAGATGACCATCCCAGGAGGCAGAAGGTGGACTGAGACATAATATCCATATACACTAAAAAGTGTGGGAGAGTGAGGAAGACCCGAGTCTGAAATCGTGGGATGAGGAAGACTGGATGGACAGGGAGTTACCTGAACTGGCTTTGAAGGCCGAGTACAAAGCGCAGACTCACAGCTGGAAAGAGTTACCGGGGCAACGAGAAGGGGCGTGGCCACAGCCCAAGGTGTGTGCAGCCTGTGCTTCTGGGGGGCGGGGTGGGGAGGGTGGAAGGCACGGGAAGGAAGGAGGACCCTTTCCGGCATCTCCAGCTTCTCCCTCAATTCAGTGGCGGCTGCTCTGCAGCTCTCCTGACCAGGTGTAAGCGTTGAGGCTGAGGGCTCGCTGCTGCCCTGAGGCACCACCGTGGCCTTTGAGACCTAACCAGGGTAAGTGAGATTCTGGCTGAGGCCCTGAACTTTGGGCTTTGTACCCTGTCTCTTTTGACCCTTTGACTCCGGGATTCAGTTTCCTCTCCTGTCACCCATACCTCGTAGTGCCTGTTGCAGTCATTACATATATTAAACACAAGCACACACGTTTAAAAAAAAAAATTGACGCGTAAATATTACTTCTCTTTGAGAAGACCAAATATGCATGTGTGAGACATTGTGTCCCAAAGAACCATCGTTCTCAGTTAGAATTCAGGCTTCTTTTCTACTAAAAGGGGAGGCGATGTGTTTGGTTGTTGCAAACTTCTTGGTGCCAGAATCACTTGTTGTCCATGTAAATCTAGTCACAGTGTTCCTATCAACCTCCCGCAAGACAAATGGTATTCTCTGTTTTGCAACTTTGTATGTCTGTAGGAATGGAGAAGTGTTATACCCTCAAAGGTCAGAGCCTTGGGAATGGCTCTTGTGTATTTCAGGGTACAGACAACGTTCTTAACTTGCAGCAAAAGCAATAGATAAGAAGGTTAAAGTAAAAGAAACAGATTCGGTATGGAGTTAGGTTTATTCTTCTCTATTACAAAACTCTCTCAGAATACACTGAACCAGAAGCAAAGCTGGGCCAGGTTATTATCAGGAAGGTACCCACAGGCTGTCTTTATTGCTCACCTAGGAATTTTCTTTGCTATATGTTGGAGGATCTACCTCTCAGTTTACAGAGAAGCCATTTAGGAGGTGCAGTTATTTGCAAAAATTAATTGAGCACTTGAACTTTTTGCCAAGGATGATATAAATGGAGACATTATTTTTTTTTCTCTTACCATGTTTTGGGGACAATTTGTAATGGATGAGCATTTTATTGAAAAGGGAGCAGTTACTTTTCTCTCATCCACAAACTCTGCATAGGTAGCAAAATGTAACTCCAGTCTGATATGCAAACACGGCAGATATCTTGCTCTGGAATTCCATACACGTCAAGCTCATCTCATGAATTGTCCTTACTAACTCTGAAACAGGGAATAAAGAGGATCTCAAACTGCCTCCTGGATCCTGTCCAAGATATTTCAAATATTTGATATGACATAATACAAATGGTGTGTTTTATTCCCCCAGAGGTCAGAGGAGGGAAGTTCCTGACCGTATAATTATATTCTGACCTCCTGAAATTTACCCTGCTGAAATTTGCCCTCTTGAAATTTTCTTGTACTTTGCATGGGTAATGCCCTGCTTTCCCTTCTGAGTGAGAGCCTTGTGCTGGATGGAAGAAAAAAGGAGATTTCTCATTTTCACACACCACTGGCCAAGGTAGATAGTTTCTACTCTAACAATGGTGGTCCTCTGTGTCTTTTGAGGATTTAGGGCAGCTTCTGTATCTGCTGTTAAATGAATGTAACCAATGGTAATGGAGCAAACAATAACACCCCAGTGATATAAGAGCAGTCTTGCATGCCTGAAACACAGGCTGTGAATCAGGACCCCAATGTACATGTCAACAGCCCAACTTGTTCAGATGTAACCATTGCAATTTCTAGAATCAAATACCAACTGGGCTAGAAAAAAACAAGAGAGGTGGAATTCAGTTAAGTAAAGGGTTAGCTGCTCTTGCATTTGCCCCAATACATCTTGTTCTTAAAATAACTGCACAGTTGAGTTTGAATTGTATTCTTGTGTGTGTTTGGTTTTGTTTACATTTGTGGACTTTTTTTTTTTTTCAAGTAGGGCTTTCAAAGGGTAATTTATGTCTGTAATTGCATCCTTAACAAAACTGCCTAATCACCAATTAAAACAAACATTTCAAAAATAGGTAAAGTGAGAAATAGGTTGTTTTCATTACCACCTCAGATCTTTTCAGTGAATACACCTATGGCCTCCTTAAGACAGACTTACTCTTCCAGGTGGGTGAAGAGTCCCCAGAAACAGAAAGCACAGACCCATAGAACCCCATCTAGCCATAGTCTTGGAGTCTACAAATTCTTCAGTATTAGAGGGCTTATTTTTTAGGAGACTATTTCTCTGATGTTTTTAAGTTTGTAATATGCTCATACGTACAAGACTTTTAAGAATAAAGTTGCCTACCCTTAACTTCTCTAATCAGATTTCCCTTCGTAGAGGAAACTACTGTGGTCAATCTAAAGACTATGCTTCCAAACATTAACAGATGTATAAATATTTAATCTGTTGAACTGTACCTATTGCACAACTTGCTTTTTTTACTTTAATGATATAGGTAGGAGTTCTTTCCATGACAATACAGGTAAGGGTTACTTCCTTTAAAAAAAAAAATAGTACATCGAGTTCCATGATATAAATAGACCCTAGCTTATCATGTCATTTTCTTATTGATGACACAGATGATCTTTTAAACTCTTTCCTACTATAATTATGCAATACAAATCCTTGTCTCTGCCATTTTGCATTGATGACAAGCATTTTTCTATGGTAGGTACCTAGAAGTGAAATTTCTGGGTTGAAGGATATGCATATTTTAAATTTTAATAGAAGCTGCCAAACTCATCTCTAAAAATGTTGTACCAATTTATACTTCCATCAACAGTATTTGAGGACCTGTTTCTGTACACCTGAGCCAATACTTGCTATTATTCCTATTTTAATATTTTATAAACTGATGAGTGAAAGTGATATTTCATTGTTCTTTTAACTTGCTTTTTAATTTGGTTACTGATGAGAGTGAGTAGCTTTGCATTTACCACGATCTTTTTGAAGCTGAATTTTTAAATTATTTTTTATTTTACTAAATGATTGCAAGTCCGTAGTATAAAAAGGCAAAAAAAAAAAAAGGCAAATAATGCTAAAAGAGTTATAATAAAAAGAAAATATCAGCCCTCTGGTTCCCTTTTTCTCTTGTTTCTCCCTGCAAAGACAAAACCTTTCAAATTTTATGATTACTTCTGCTGCTTTTTGTTCCATATTTCTAACTAATGTGCATGTGTTGCTGTCTCTTGATTCTCCATTTTTACCCATTATTCAATTTTACTTCTGAGGCACGTTTTGTAGCCTAAATTTATTCTCTTTTTGTTGCTTAGCATTAGGCACTATATAATAGGGGCTGGTGTTTCCAGGTAAAGAACCAGCCTTTCCTGCTTCCCGTATAGGGTAGTTGATGATTTGCATGTGGCAGTCATTTAAGGGGAAGTTCCATCACTTCTTGGGAGATAGATGGGGAAACAGTGTCAGACATTATTTTGGGGGGCTCCAAAATCACTGCAGATGGTAACTGCAGCCATGAAATTAAAAGATGCTTACTCCTTGGAAGAAAAGTTATGACCAACCTAGATTGCGTATTCAATAGCAGAGACATTACTTTGCCGACCAGTCAAGGCTATAGTTTTTCCAGTAGTCATGTATGGATGTGCGAGTTGGACTGTGAAGAAGGCTGAGCGCCGAAGAATTGATGCTTTTGAACTGTGGTGTTGGAGAAGACTCTTGAGAGTCCCTTGGACTGCAAGGAGATCCAACCAGTCCATCCTGAAGGAGATCAACCCTGGGATTTCTTTGAAAGGAATGATGCTAAAGCTGAAACTCCAGTACTTTGGCCACCTCATGCAAAGAGTTGACTCATTGGAAAAGACTCTGATGCTGGGAGGGATTGGGGGCAGGAGGAGAAGGGGACGACAGAGGATGAGATGGCTGGATGGCATCACGGACTCGATGGACGTGGGTCTAAGTGAACTCCGGGAGTTGGTGATGGACAGGGAGGCCTGGTGTGCTGCGACTCATGGGGTCACAAAGAGTCGGACATGACTGAGCAACTGAACTGAACTGAACTGAACTGAAGTACGTAAGTAAGTGTTGGTTGCTCAGTCGTGGCCAACTCTTTGTGACACAATGGACTGCAGCCCACCAGGTTCCTCTGTCCATGACGTTTTCCAGGCAAGGATACTGGAGTGAGTTGCCATTTCCTTCTCCGGGGGAGCTTCCCAACCCAGGTATCAAATCCAGGTCTCCTGCACTGCAGGCACATTCTTTACCAACTGAGCTACAAGGAGAGCCCCATTTAAGGGGAAACGCTCTTTAAAGGGCGATAACATATAAGTGAATTTTGACTTTCTCCCTTTCCTTCTTCTTGCTTGGAACACAGATGTAATGGCTGGTGCTTGAGCAATTATCTTGTGATCATAATAGTCACACAACAAATAATAGAACAGAAAAGAGCAAGAAATCCAAGGAAACTTTCCATAGAAATTCTCCATCTACCTAATTTTGACCTCCTTAAATTCTGCTAATCACTCATTATTTTTCCATCTGCATTTTGATTTTGTATCATGCTCACATTTAAAGATGTTCCCTAGTTTCATGGAAAATGGAGGTTTTGTTCCTGTTGCATTTGCTTCATGTAGTTTTATGATTATTTTTAGAGGCTAAAAGACAAAATATCTTTTCTGTGTTACTGTAAAGCTAGAATTTTGGTATATTTTTAATGTCCTTATGTGTACTGTAATTTGATTTCTACAAAGATTATATACCCTTTCACATTACAAGCAGATTTGTATTAACATATCTATCTTAACTAATGCTGTCAACATTAAATATCATCATATTAAAAAATGCTTGCTGTTTTCATAAGCTAAAATGGCATCTTTAAAAAATTTTTATTTTATTAGTGAGATGTAAGCTTTTTAAAGGCTTCCCTTATAGCTCAGTTGGTAAAGAACCTGCCTGCAATGTGGGAGACCTGGGTTCAATCCCTGGGTTGGGAAGATCCCCTGGAGAAGGGAAAGGCTACCCACTCCAGTATTCTGGCCTGGAGAATTCCATGGACTGTATAGTCTATGGGGTCACAAAGAGTTGGACACTACTGAGTGACTTTCAATTTCAAGGTTTTTTTTAAAAAATATCATTATTAGTCTTATATTTCTTTTGTGAATTTTATTTTTATCTCATTTGTCTTCTTTTACTGTCTATCTTTAATATTTTTCTCATTGTTTTTTAAGAACTGTTTATATATTTTTCATTAGCCTTTGTATTATTCAATTTTTATAAATATTTCCAATATTTCTTCATTTTTTTCATTTTGTCTTATTATTTTTGGTATATGCAAGCTTACATTTTTATATGGTATTTAGTATATTGTCTGTCTTTTTTTCTATTGCTTTTTTGTTTAGAAGGTATTTTTATCATTTAGAGAGCTATTATCTATGTTTTCTTCTAAAAGTTTTTACATTTAACTCTTTAATATACCTAGAATACATTTTAATGTGCATACTAGGATTTTATTTTTTAAATAGTTTACTATTTTTGTTACATCTTCTATTGACTTTTGAAACTCTTTTGCATTGCCTTATTGTACCCCCTTTTATAATTTGTAACTTTTCACTTATTCAGGGGCTATCAATTTAGTTTCACTGGACTGTTTCTTGGTTGTTTAGTCGGTATCATGGCTATTAAATGACCACAGCTTTATAAAATATTTGTGAGGGCAAGTGAATACGTCATTTTCCCCCAAATATAGCTATTACTGTTCTGTTTGTTTCTAGAACGTCTTAAAATAACTTTGGTAAATATTCAAAATATCTGCATGAAATTTTGATTTAGATGATTAATCTTGTTCTTTATGAAATGTTAACATATTGGAAAAATTATGTCTTCCTATCCAGAAACATTATTTACTCAAATCTCTTTTCTGTTTCCAATTTTACTATTTCCTATATATAGAGTTCTCACACAACTTTTTAGGTCTTTTCTGTAGGTAGTTGATATTTTTTACTTACTATCATAAATATACTCTTACTTTTAAAATTATTATTGTTGGCATATAGGAAATATCATTTTTTTTGCATTTTTACATATCTTATTACCACTTACCAATATCTAATAAATTCTGGGAGCTTTTAGATTGATTCTCTAGTGTATACTGGAATAAAATTAGATTTTAAATCTGGCTATCTTTTAGCTTGTAATAATTTTATTAATTGTTCCTGAACTATGTATCTTAATCTCTTTTATACTGTCATACCATTATGGAGGGTGGGAGCTATGGGGCAGTCTTCAATGAACCCCTCACAGGAGGGGAGGCTAGGATTAAGTCTTAGAAGAAGATTAAAATGCTGTCAAGATGAATAGAAAGCATTAGTCACTCAGTCATGCCCGACCCTTTGCAACCCTTTGGACTGTAGCCCCCCAGGCTCTTCTGTCCATGGGATTCACCAGGCAAGAATATTGGAGTGGGTTGCCATTCCCTTCTCCAGGGGATCTTCCCAACCCAGGGATCAAACCCCTGTCTCCTTCATTGCAGGTGGATTCTTTTTATCAGATATGTTAAGGAGATGGTCAATAGTTTGGTATGACTGGATATATGGGATATATGGTATGAATAGGATTATGAATCAGATTCATGTTCTTAGTGTGATCTGTTGTTCCTGACCTTCCTTTCCCTTTTCACTCTGATCCCATCTCCCCCCAGTTCTCAGTATATGATCCAGGAACTGGCCACAGTATGCTTCCTGCTCTTCGGATTATCTTTCCTGATCACATTCATGTTGCAAACTCTTACTCAACCTTGAATGCTCTACACAGTAGTTTTCTGGGTCCCTAGGGTCCCTTGGGGATAAATAACAGAGAAGGCAATGGTACCCCACTCCAGTAGTCTTGCCTGGAAAATCCCATGGACGGAGGAGCCTGGTAGGCTGCAGTCCATGGGGTCACTAAGAGTCGGACACGACTGAGTGACTTCACTTTCACTTTTCACTTTAATGCATTGGAGAAGGAAGTGGCAACCCACTCCAGTGTTCTTGCCTGGAGAATCCCAGGGACAGGGGAACCTGGTGGGCTGCCGTCTATGGGGTTGCACAGTCAGACACGACTGAAGCAACTTAGCAGCAGCAGCAACATACTTTTTATACATAAAAAATCTATTTATTGGGGGTACAGTTGCGTTACAATGTTGTTAATTTCTGTTGTATAACAAAGTGAACCAGCTATATGTATACATATATCCTCTCCGTCTTGAACTTCCCTTCTCCCTCCCATCCCATACGTCTAGGTCATCACAGAGCACTGAGCTGAGCTCCCTGTGCTAGAAACAGCTTCTCACTAGCTAGTTTACATGGTAGTGTATATATGTGAATCCTAATCTCCCAACTCATCCCACCACCCTTCCCCTGCCTTGTCCAAATGTCTGTTCTTTGTTGTGTGCATCTCTATTCCTGACCTGCAAATAGGTTCATCTGTACATTTTTCTGGATTTATATATATATGCATTAATACACGATATTTGTTTTTATCTTTCTGAGTTACTTCACTCTGTATAACAAGACTCCAGCTCCATTGACGTCTCTACAAATGACCCACCTTCCTTTCAATGGCTGAGTAACATTCTGTGGTATACATGTAACCGCATCTTTACCCACTCACATCTCTCTCTCTTGTCCGGACCTGCGTGCAGAAACTGTCTTACTTATCTTCTTTTAGTATCTAGCAAATGTTTAAGCACATGAAAAGCAGATGAATTTAGGATTATTTCCCTTAGATATTCCAATTGCCTGTTTTATGCTCATGGTATTTCTTTTCTTGATTTAGTTATTCTGATGGACACCCAACATTTTCTGCTACTTTTTGTTATTCTTCTCTAGTTTTCTCCTCAGAATCATGTTGTTTATTTGTTGTTGTTGTTCAGTTGCTCAGTTGTGTCCAACTCTTTTTGACCCCATGGATTGCAGCATGCCAGCCTTCCCTGTCCTTCACCATCTCCCAGAGCTTGCTCAGAACTCTTGTCCATTGAGTCAGTGATGCCATCCAACCATCTCATTCTCTGCCGTCCCTTTATGTTGTTTATAGCATTACCCGTTGTTTACCAGGCACAGCTTCTGAAATATTGTTTTTAGCCTGTAAGGTAGAAAGAACCAGAAAAAGTTCTTATTATTTTTCTAAATATGAGAGACACAGACTCGTGTATTAGGAGAGCCAGAGAGAAACAGTTAATCAAGTGTCTGTGCCTAGCATCTAGGGCAGTGCATTAAAGAGCACTAGTAAAACTAAAGGGCTTGGACTTATGATTTTTTTTTTTTAAGTTTGCTTTTAGAAAGGAGTTCAGCTTTGTTTAAGTAACAAGAGGGATGGTTGTATGTGAAATAAACAGTGGAAGTTATTTTACTGAGGATTTCTTTAAGGAGAGTTATTTCTAATGAGCTACTAATGACATGTACTCTTGAAATCCTACAGTGGCGTATCTACAGATTTATGGGAGGGAACGAATCAGAAAGGTCTAGCTAAATCAAGGGCGTACCTATATCTATACCATCTTTTTAAAGACAATACTGGCATCATGTGCTCATGTGGGCTAAGTCACTTCAGTTTTGTCCAACTTTTTGCAGTTCCATGGACTGCAGCCCATCAGGCTCCTCTATCCTTGGGATTTCCCAGGCAAGAATACTGGAGTGGGTTGCCATTTCTTTCTCCAGAGCATCTTCCCCATCCAGGGATTGAACCCGTGCCTCCTGTATCTCCTGCACTGCCAGAGGATTCTTTATCCCTGAGCCACCGGGGAAGCCACTGGCATTATAGATGTCTTTAAAATAATATAGATTGGGTCAAAATAGATAAATTAAATCAAATGATTAGCTCCATCCAGTGCTAGCAAACAGTTGGGTTGGATATTGGATTGAGTCTGACATCTGGTTTGGAGTTCTTCCAGAGAGATCTGGTTTGATTCTGGTATTGGTTAATTTTTCCTCCTGAGAGGCAAGGCAGGACCGAGAGGTCGCTGGCTCCACGTGGCTCACAGTGGGAGATGGAGGAATGAAGTGGTGCCTGGGGTGACCGATGCAGGTGGAGCTGGAGCCTAAGGGCAGAGTCACATCCATGAAGGAAGGCAGTCAGACCCAAGGTGCAGTGAGACAGTGATGGGGGAGGAGTATGTTGTGGGAAGAGACAAGGACCAGGGCTTCTCCTGGGGTCCCTAACACCCTCTTGATGATCACGAGCTCTGGGGGTGGAGCGGCGGGGAGGGAAGACTTTGAACAAGTAAGTGCTGCTTGATCCCTGGGCAGACTGATGGGCATGGTCTTAATTCTTCAACCAGCCCCTTGATGAAGATGTTAAATCTTATCAGCCTTGCAAGCCCACTATGAGGGGCATGATGCTATTTGAACCAGATGATAGGTACTTCAGTAGACTGTACTCTGGGTGAATGTTTACCCAGCTGCTTCATGTTAATTAAGTGAACTAAATAAAAGAAGGCAAGAAGGGGCTAATGTGGATTCAATTTCATACCTGTTTATGCTTGCGCATTGTGCTCAGTTGTGTCCAACACTTTGTGACCCCATGGACTGTAGCCTGCCAGGCTCCTCTGTCCATGGGAGCAATAATACTGGAGTGATCTTCCTGGGGGTCTTCCGGATCCAAGGATCCAACCTACCTCTCCTGCGTCTCCTGCACTTACCAGTGAGCCACGGGGAAAGCCCTGTTAATATTCAGTGTTATCAAGTACAGCCATCTGGATTCCACTACTGAAAGGTGGACTGGCTATTAGTTATGAGTTTGAAGAGTGAGGATGGATTGTGTTATGATCAGAGGATAAGTCCAGGAGTTAACCTCACAGAGAAGAGAGACCAGAGCTACTAAGAAAGGAAGACATATGTTCCTATGAGAGTGTCCTATGACATGGAGAAGAAACAGGCAGCTTTAGACTTCAAAGGCTGTCGTGATATCAGTCTATGACCTCACCTGTCATTTATGAATAACAACGAGAATTGGAAACACTTTTTGGATGCTTATTACATTTTGCATGTGTAAACTGTTAGTCTTAACAACATCCCTCTGAGTTAGTGACTGTGATTTCATGCTACAGGAAAGGAGGTGCAGGAGGCCAAGCAGCATGTCCAAGGTTGCACAGCTGGTAAAAGACTGAGCTAGAATCAGACTCTGTGCTGAAAGCTTTTTGTGCTAAGTCCCTTCAGTCCTGTCTGACTCTTTGCGACCCTGTGGACTGTAGCCTGCCAGGCTCCTCTGTCCATGTGATTCTCCAGGCAAGAACACTAGAGTGGGTTACCATGTCCTCCTCCAGGGGATCTTCCTACTCAGGGATCAAACCCACGTCTCCTGCATTGGCAGGCAGGCTCTTTGCCACTAGCGTCACCTGGGAAGCCCAAAAGCTTTTGCACATTCTTTTATTTAAGCATCTCCTAAGAGAGATGGTACTGTTACCCTCCATTTGTAAATTTGGAAATCAAAGTTTGGAGAGGCAAAGGAAGCTGCCAGAACTCACAGATGGTAGTTGGTAGATGGTAGATGGTAGATTGTGAATTTAGGTGAAAGGCATTTGAGTGTTCATTGTACAACTCTTCCAGGTTTCCTGTAGGTTGGGATTTTTCAGAGTCTAAATGTTGGGGGAAATATTTATGTCTGATTCCCTGACTTCACTGCTTGACCTCTGCTCTCTGCAAAACTCAGTGCTGATCATCTGAGCCCCCGTAGAAAGATGGATCATTACCACCTCTGACGATCATGGGCATCAGTTCACATTTATTGTGTATTCAATCAGCAAATGTCTTCTTGATCATGTACTATCTATCAAGCATCTCTCTAGGGCCCGAAGATAAAATAGTGATCAAACAAATTCCCTGACTTTGTGGAGGTGGGGAAACCAGCCAGACAGACAGAAAAATAAATATTTCAGTGAATAACTGTTTCATCTTATTTCAGTCTGAGATAAAGCAGGATGGACCTCAGAAAAGTGAAGGAAAAAGATGTAGGCTGTTTAGATACGTGTGATCAAGGAAGGCGTCTCTGAAGAGGTGGTGTGGGGGCTGAAACTTGAATGAGATGGAGGAGTGAGTCTGGGGCAGATGTGGAAGACAAGTGTATTTCAAGGAGCCGACAGAGAGCATCCCAGGCACTTCGCATCTCATTTAATCTCGCCATTATCTTTCTGTGTTTTGGCTCCATTTTGTTTATTTTTCAAACTGTGTAATCTGCTTTAGCAGCATTCCCTTAGAAAGAGAATATAATGACACTTTTTCTTTAAAGTGCCATCTTTTGTTTTTTCAGAAAATGTAGGCAAAGAAAAAGATGTACCGTTGAAAGATGTTCAGGTGCAAGGAAATGTCACATTTCTTTCCCATTTGACTAAAGCTAATAGATTTTTCCTCTCAGAAGAGAAATAATTCCAATCCCCTTTTCTGGAGTTGATCTAGTTGACTGGATCCTATACAAGCCTGGAGAGTCATGTGCTGTGGCCACTTGGGGAGGTGGCTCTGAATTTGGGTCACCTCCCATCTGCTGAAGGGCTTCCCTGGGGGCTCAGATGGTAAAGAATCCATCTGCAATGCAGGCGACGTGGGTTCGACCCTGGAGAAGATCCCCTGGAAAAGGGAATGGCTACCCACTCCAGCACTCTGACCTGGAGAATTCCATGCACAGAAGACACTAGTGGGCTACAGTCCATGGGGTCGCAAACAGCTGGACCCAACTGAGTAACCAACACATTTAACACTTGCTGCTGCTGCTAAGTCGCTTCAGTCGTGTCCAACTCTGTGTGACTCCATAGACGCAGCCCACCAGGCTCCCCCATCCCTGAGATTCTCCAGGCAAGAACACTGGAGTGGGCTGCCATTTCCTTCTCCAGTGCATGGAAGTGAAAGGCGAAAGTGAAGTCACTCAGTCACGTCCGACTCTTAGTGACCCCATGGACTGCAGCCAACCAGGCTCCTCCATCCATGGGATTTTCCAGGCAAGAGTACTGGAGTGGGGTGCCATTGCCTTCTCCACATTTAACACTTAACCATCTGCTAAAATGCCCTTTCTTTAGGTCTTCCCCTTCCAACTTTCTTCTGTACTGTCCTCTGAAAAAAAATGCCCAACCTAAAAGGTGACAATTATGTTCTTTTTGGCAGACAAAGCAGACGGCTTAAGCCCAGAACAAAGCCACTCAGGTACCTCTGAGGGACAGCTACAAAGAAGCAAGAGGGGAACCAGGATAAACAGGAGTTTTTGCAATAAAGACTAGGTAGTCGGAACATGAAAAGGCTGCTGTTTAAGGAAGACCAGACATCTCAAGTTAATGAAATGAGTGGTTTTCTAGGTATGGGAAGATGCCGGAGTCTGGGCTCACTGGAATCATTCCTTTGATATGCATCTCAGCTCTCCAAGGCCACTATCCTGTGTTTTCACAACCTGAGTCTCCTCAGGGTGCACAGTCAGCGCTGTAACGTGATAGTGTGATAGCTGCTGTAGCCTTTTTTACTGATGTGACAGGCAATATTTTTCATTCACATTACTAGTTTGGAAGAGTACTCTGTACACTACGCTGATCAGTCTTAGCTGATGTTGAGTTGGCCAAACAGTTCACTCACGTATTTTCTTCTGCTCTTACAGAATAAGCTTTCTGGCCACCCCAGTGCAAACAAATATTCTCCCTAATCCATCCCTGGTCATTCAGCTTTGTCTGTCGTGACAATTACTACATACATTGTTTTGATTTTTATGCCTTCAAGTCTACCACCCTTTTGTTTTTTGACTATAGCCTTTGACAACTTCCTTTTAAGATCACAGAAATAATTACTTCTGCTTTTTGAAAAGTAATTTTTATAGTTTATTACAGTTAAATCTTAAATTTTTTTTTATAATTCGTGTTGATACATGGTAAGAGACAGGGATCTAATTTTATTTTACTTCCCAAACCCTCACAAAGTTTGTTGAGGATCAAGAAAGATAAATACAGAGAAATAGAATTTTTATAGTTTAGGCTTCTTGGTCATAAATGCCATATTCACAACAAAATCTTGTATAAGGAGAATTTGTGGTAGTGTAATTCATGTTTAACTACATAAGGCCTTTTCAAGGAAATAATGCTTGAGGCCTATAGTCGTGAGTGAACTACTAACAAGATACAAATAATTTTCTTTCCTTGAAAACAAAGCAGTAAATGCAAGAGCCCTAAGTGAGACAATCAGTGACAGTTTGCCCTATTAACAAGTAATAGAAGACAGCCAATTTTCCCTTACTCACCTTTGTTGCCTAGAAACTTTTCAAGACTCCATTCTTTGCAAATTTAATAAGGTTTTTATAATTTTCTAAAACCATTTAAAGACGTTATGCAGGGTATGAGACATTATTTTATGAGGTTGGTCCTACACTGAAAATTTCAAAATATTTTCTTTTATTTAAAAAATATTTTACTTATTGTCATAGATGTGGCAATATACATTCTATGGAAATCAATATAGACTACAAATGCTGGAGATAAAAATGACTTACATTACCACCATTCAGGGACACTTAATGGTATTTATTTGTTTTATGTACTTCCAGTCCATTCTGAAGGAGATCAGCCCTGGGATTTCTTTGGAAGGAATGATGCTAAAGCTGAAACTCCAGTACTTTGGCCACCTCATGCAAAGAGTTGACTTACTGGAAAAGACTCTGATGCTGGGAGGGATTGGGGGCAGGAGGAGAAGGGGACGACAGAGGATGAAATGGCTGGATGGCATCACTGACTCGATGGACGTGGGTCTGAGTGAACTCTGGGAGTTGGTGATGGACAGGGAGGCCTGGCGTGCTGCGATTCCTGGGGTCGCAAAGAGTCAGACATGACTGAGCGACTGAACTGAACTGAACTGAGTCCTTTTTCTGTGTACATTCAGTTTTACAGAAACTTTATTATTATTATTATTTTTTTAACCAAGTGTTGGTTTGAGCCAGTACTCAGAGAGAGAGGGGCAGACTACGTTATGTCCTGTGATTAATGGGAATGTGTGGCCGATGTGAATAAAATGGAAAAGTAAAGAAGCTTAGAACTTTCACCTAAGACTATTCATAGGCAATGGCTTGGCATGACATGATGGAAAAGAACTATAATGTTTTGTAGTCTGAATTCTTGTAGAATATGTGCTTTTTAATATCCTGATAGTCATTTATTGTGTGTCTACCATATCTTGTTGTTCAGTGACTAAGCTGTATCCTACTCTTTGCAACCCCATGGACTGCAGCACACCAGGCTACTCTGTCCTTCACTGTCTCCTGGAATTTGCTCAAACTCATGTCCGTTAAGTCAAGGATGCCCTCCAACCATCTCATCCTCTGTCGTCTCCTTCTCCTCCCGTCCTCAATCTTTCCCAGCATCAGGATCTTTTCCAATGAGTCAGCTCTTCACATCAGACCAGAGTATTAGAGCTTCAGCTTCATCATCAGTCCTTCCAGTGAATATTCAGGACTGATTTCCTTCAGGATTAACTGGTTTGATCTTGCAGTCAAAGGGGCTCTTAAGAGTCTTCTCTAGCACCACAGTTTGAAAGCATCAGTTTTTCAGCATAAAGGCACTCAAGCTTCTTTATGGTCATCTCTCACATCCATACATGACTACCAGACGCAGGTCATTTTACACACATTAGTTGTAAGCTACATAACAGTTTCCAGAGTAGAAAAAGTAATAACTGTCTCCCTGCTACTGTTATATGTAAGAAAAAGGAGATTTAGAGGGGTTAGTAATAATCTAGTTTGCTACTCTTAGAGATGATGTTCAAAATATTGAAAAACTTGGCTTTCAATCAAAACCAGTACCCAAGCAACCAACTTTATGATATTCTGCCCACTCGACATGGTACAGGACTGCTACCAATCCCTATGGATCAAAATTTTCTTGATTATGTTTTATATACTGTTTGGTAATCTTTTATTTACCCAATTCAATAATATACTGTGACATCTTTGCAAGTTATTAGATGTCATTTTACTATATATATTTTAGTGCAGTTTTATTTAATAACTCAGAAGGGCTTGTGACTTTTATATACTCAAACTGAAATTCTCTCTAATGGGTAAAAAGTACACAGAATTAAAATCACATATAGTTGAATTTTACATAATGAGAATTCACAGTAGGAGGGGAGTATTGTAATGAAAATTAGTACATAGTGAGTAGACTAAGAAACATCCTAAAAGCTGAGCACTTCCTGTTGAAATCATTTTCCAATGGTTTTTCTTTGCACAGATAGAAAGCATGTGGCTGTGTGCAGGTGTGCATGTTCCTGTGTTTGTAAACAAATTACCTCTTAAAAACTCCCTCCCTTTCTGGCCTCAATCCTCTCTCTATAAAAGAGCATGAAAACAAAGAGCGAATTAAGGCAATTTAGGAGGAAAAATTGAAATGATTTGATTTTGAAAAATACGGTCCTTTCACAAAAGAAAACAAGAAGTTCCATAGTTTAATGACAGAAGACTGAGAGGAATTTAGATTGATTATATTCTTTGCAGCCAAAGATGGAGAAGCTCTATATAGTCAGCAAAAACAAGACCGGGAGCTGACTGTGGCTCAGATCATGAACTCCTTATTGCCAGATTTAGACTTAAATTGAAGAAAGTAGGGGAAACCACTAGACCTTTCAGGTATGACCTAAATCAAATCCCTTATGATTATACAGTGGAAGTGAGAAATAGATTTAAGGGACTAGATCTGATAGATAGAGTGCCTGATGAACTATGGATGGAGGTTCCTGACATTGTACAGGAGACAGGGATCAAGACCATCCCCATAGAAAAGAAATGCAAAAAAGCAAAATGGCTGTTGGGGAATCCTTACAAATAGCTGTGAAAAGAAGAGAAGGGAAAAGCAAAGGAGAAAAAGAAAGATATAAGCATCTGAATGCAGAGTTCCAAAGAATAGCAAAGAGAGATAAGAAAGCCTTCCTCAGTGATCAATGCAAAGGAATAGAGGAAAATAATAGAATGGGAAAGACTAGAGATCTCTTCAAGAAAATTAGAGATACCAAGGGAACATTTCATGCAAGATGGGCTCGATAAAGAAAAGAACTGGTATGGACCTAACAAAAGCAGAAGATATTAATAAGAGGTGGCAAGAATACATAGAAGAACTGTACAAAAAAGATCTTCATGACCAAGATAATCATAATGGTGTGATCACTCACCTAGAACCAGACATCCTGGAATGTGAAGTCAAGTGGGCCTTAGAAAGCATCACTACGAACAAAGCTAGTGGAGGTGATGGAATTCCAGTGGAGCTGTTTCAAATCCTGAAAGATGATGCTGTGAAAGTACTGCATTCAATATGCCAGCAAATGTGGAAAACTCAGCAGTGGCCACAGGACTGGAAAAGGTCAGTTTTCATTCCAATCCCAAAGAAAGGCAATGCAAAGAATGCTCAAACTGCCGCACAATTGCACTCATCTCACATGCTAGTAAAGTAATGCTCAAAATTTTCCAAGCCAGGCTTTAGCAATACGTGAACCGTGAACTCCCTGATGTTCAAGCTGGTTTTAGAAAAGGCAGAGGAACCAGCGATCAAATTGCCAACATCCACTGGATCATGGAAAAAGCAAGAGAGTTCCAGAAAAACATCTATTTCTGCTTTATTGACTATGCCAAAGCCTTTGACTGTGTGGATCACAATAAACTGTGGAAAATTCTGAAAGAGATGGGTATACCAGACCACCTGACCTGCCTCTTGAGAAACCTATATGCAGGTCAGGAAGCAACAGTTAGAACTAGACATGGAACAACAGACTGGTTCCAAATAGGAAAAGGAATGCGTCAAGGCTGTATATTGTCACCCTGCTTATTTAACTTATATGCAGAGTACATCATGAGAAACACTGGGCTAGAAGAAGCACAAGCTGGAATCAAGATTGCCAGGAGAAATATCAATAACCTCAGACATGCAGATGACACCACCCTTATGGCAGAAAGTGAAGAGGAACTAAAAAGCCTCTCGATGAAAGTGAAAGAAGAGAGTGAAAAAGTTGGCTTAAAGCTCAACATTCAGTAAAGTAAGATCATGGCATCTGGTCCCATCAGTTCATGGGAATTAGATGGGGAAACAGTGGAAACAGTGGCTGACTTTATTTTTTTGGGCTCCAAAATCACTGCAGATGGTGATCGAAGCCATGAAATTAAAAGATGCTTACTCCTTGGGAGGAAAGTTAAGACCAACCCAGATAGCATATTCAAAAGCAGAGACATTACTTTGCCAACTAAGGTCCGTCTAGTCAAGGCTATGGTTTTTCCAGTAGTCATGTATGGATGTGAGAGTTGGACTGTGAAAAAAGCTAAGCGCCAAAGAATTGATGCATTTGAACTGTGGTGTTGGAGAAGACTCTTGAGAGTCCCTTGGACTGCAAGGAGATCAACCAGTCCATTCTGAAGGAGATCAACCCTGGGATTTCTTTGGAAGGAATGATGCTAAAGCTGAAACTCCAATACTTTGGCCACCTCACGCAAAGAGTTGACTCATTGGAAAAGACTCTGGTGCTGGGAGGGATTGAGGGCAGGAGGAGAAGGGGATGAGAGAGGATGAGATGGCTGGATGACATCACTGACTCAATGGATGTGAGTTTGAGTAAACTCCGGGAGTTGGTGATGGACAGAGAGGCCTGGCGTGCTGCAATTCATGGGGTCGCAAAGAGTCGGACATGACTGAGCGACTGAACTGAACTGAACTGAAAAGTCTTGTATCTCTCCTAGTTATAAGATAAAGTAAAGCATGACTTAAGTTGTAGGAAGAGAGAGTTCAATTAGGCATAAGAATGAACCTTTGACTCAAATTCAGTGCTAGAATGTAGTGCCTAGAATCTTTAACTGGAAAATTTCAAAATTAGAATCTACAATTGGGAATCTTACATTTTAAGTCCCTAATTGTGTGAGTCATGAACCAGACAGCAACTTGTGGAAATAGGCACAATGTACACAGGTAATTTAGAAACTAGAGAAAATTTGAACATTAAGAACTAGAGTAACCAATCATATAGGCCTGTCTCCGCCAGTACCCAGACACTTCCACATGGGATTCTTAGTGTGTGGGTTTGACTAACACCATTATTATTATTATTTATTAATTTTGCAGTATGTCTTGGGGATTTCCTCTATCTTTAAATGCTTTCTGAGGACCAGTTTTGTAAAAAAATATTTATTTGCTTGCTTATTTATTCCCTTATTTGGCTGCCCTGGGTCTTGGTTGTGGCACACAGGATCTTTAGTTTCAGCAAGCGGGATCTAGTTACCTGACCAGGGATCGAACCCTGGCCCCTCTGCACAGGGAGTGTGGAGTCAAAGCCGCTAGACCACAGTGGAAGTGCTGAGGATGAGTTTTGAACAGCTGGTGTAGTATTCCACAGTGAGACTGCACCTAGCTTTACCCAGCCTTTTGGGTTCCCACTTAAGTGTCAGTCTTGGGGTTGGGAGGGATTTGAGAGTTTGAGGAAGTTCTGGTGTTGATGTTTGGGAAGACCATCTGCCTTTAGTTGTGATCCTGCCTCTTTGACACACTCCACAGGCAATTCCCAGAGCGAGTGCTCTTTGCAAGGCTCCTTGGCTGCATCCACAAGCATGTATTTCACATTCCCTTGGAAAAACTATTATAGATTAAAAAAAAAAAAAGATCCTGTTTTCAGCGTGGTCTCAAGGCTTCTGAGAACCTTAAGGAATCTCAAGATTTAAGATGGGCTTCCCTCTGAACCATGTTCACTCCACACAGGCATTCTGTATTTTCTCAGACTGGGCTCCAAAGTCACTTGTTTGCCTCTGCTGTCAACGCACTTAATATAAAATCATTTTTGTTAAGGAGCTGCATGTTCAGGCTTGCCAATAATCAACTACTTTCTGAATAAGAACTGGCATTCCCAGGGTAAACAAGGCATGGAAAAAATGTGGTCAGCTGAGAAACCAGTGGCTAAGCCTCCATGGGTCCTGCCCTGGGATTTGATGATGTCATTTTTAGAATTCTGTGGTAGAGATTTTTTGGCCTTAAACACACCCTGCCTTTTCTGGGGTCAGATGGAGAATGCAAGCATCTTCCTGCTTTATTGAGATCTAGACATCTCTCTGTAAGACAAGAAAATTTTCCATTTATCCAGCTTAGTGGTGTTTTGACACTTTGATGTCCACAGGACCTTGGGTATTTAATTCACTTTGTCAGTGAGAATCTCATGGGAATTTTCTGGACTGGATGTAGTGCATACAGTATGGTGAACTTGGGATTCAATAAAAGGAATTACATCCAGATCTTAAGAAAGCAGTGTGATCTGACAAGATTCCTGGAAATGACGCATATGGGCAAAGCAGCAGAGTTTATTTTGAACATTACAGGCGCTTCTTATGTGCAGTCATGTCTGACTCCTTGCAACCCCATGGACTATAGCCTGCCATGCTCGTCGGTCCATGGGGTTTCCCAGTTAAGAATATTAGAGTCGGCTGCCATTTTCTTCTCCAGGGGAGGATCTTCCCAACACAGGGATCAAACCCATGTCTTCTGCATTAGCAGCAGTATTCTTTATTGCTGAGCCACCAGGGAAACCGTATGCACTTACAGTTGCCCACATCTATTTTTTTTTTCAGTTTTTTGAATGTTGAATTTTTTAAAAAATATAAATTTATTTATTTTAATTGGAGGTTAATTACTTTACAATATTGTATTGGTTTTGCCATACATCAACATGAATCCACCACAGGTATACACGTGTTCCCCATCCTGAACCCCCCTCCCTCCTCCCTCCCGGTACCATCCCTCTGGGTCGTCTCAGTGCACCAGCCCCAAGCATCCAGTATCATGCATCGAACCTGGACTGGCTATTTGTTTCATATATGATATTATACATGTTTCAATGCTCTTCTCCCAAATCACCCCACCCTCGCCCTCTCCCACAGAGTCCAAAAGACTGTTATATACATCTGTGTCTCTTTTGCTGTCTCGCATGCAGGGTCATCGTTACCATCTTTCTAAATTCCATATACATGTGTTAGTATACTGTATTGGTGTTTTTCTTTCTGGCTTACTTCACTCTGTATAATAGGCTCCAGTTTCATCCACCTCATTAGAACTGATTCAAATGTATTCTTTTTAATGGCTGAGTAATACTCCATTGTGTATATGTACCACAGCTTTCTTATCCATTCGTCTGCTGATGGACATCTAGGTTGCTTCCATGTCCTGGCTATTATAAACAGTCCTGTGATGAACATTGGGGTATACATGTCTCTTCCAATTCTGGTTTCCTCGGTGAGTATGCCCAGCAGTGGGATTGCTAGTTGCCCAGATTTAAAATGATGATCAGACATGGAAACATAATTGAAGACCTCCTTCTAGCCACAAATAATGATGGACTCAGGACATAGGTGATTTAATAGGAGGGGTCTGCGTATGCTTAGAGCCAGCATTTTGCAAGATACATAGTAACAAAATGCATACTGATTTGAATCAAATTCTGATGTATAAGTCAAATCGGTATTAACAAGTCAAAGTTGCTGCCTTGTCTCTAAATTGTCTGATCTCTCTGTGGAACTCAGTTCAGTTCAGTTCAGTTCAGTTCACTTCAGTTGCTCAGTCGTGTCCGACTCTTTGCGACCCCATGAACTGCAGCACACCAGGCCTCCCTGTCCATCACCATCTCCCGGAGTTCACTCAGCCTCACGCCCATCGAGTCTGTGATGCCATCCAGCCATCTCGTCCTCTGTTGTCCCCTTCTCCTCCTGCCCCCAATTCATCCCAGCATCAGAGTCTTTTCCAATGAGTCAACTCTTCGCATGAGGTGGCCAAAGTACTGGAGCTTCAGCTTTAGCATCATTCCTTCCAAAGAAATCCCAGGGTTGATCTCCTTGCAGTCCAAGGGACTCTCAAGCGTCTTGTCCAACACCATAGTTCAAAAGCATCAGTTCTTTGGCATTCAGCCTTCTTCACCTACCATTTATTCCACAAGGGGTTGGGATTGGATTGGGGTTGTCCTGAATAGAAGTGATAAGTCACTGCTCACTTTTCTACTTTAGACTCTTTCTAGCCTAGAGCTCTAGGAAGTTCCTACCAATAAATAGAGTTGACTTATGTTGAAGTCAGTTTCCCAGCTCCACATGGAGTCAACTCAGTGGCCCCTTCCATCATTTTCTATCTGTGATCTATTGTTTGGAGTTGTAAATCCCCATTTCTTGTACTGATATTTTGTTTATTTGTCAGTTTTCCCTTCTTGTTTGGTTTTTTAACTTTGGGAGGGAAGGAGGACTCCTTCAGGGTCTCAAAATGGCTTCTGAGTTCTGGAGCCAGTCTTCTTGGAATGACCAGAAGTTTCTTTGCTTTCTTGCTTTCCACTTAACAACGATCTAGTTCCTGACATTTAGGCATGTTACCTTAGGATTGTTGTTGCTGTTGTTTAGTCACTAAGTCACATCCTATTCTTTGCAACCCCGTGGACTGCAACACACCAGCCTCTTCTTTTCTCCACTATCTCCCAGTTTCCTCAGATTCATGCCCATTGAGTCTGTGATGTTATCTAACTAGCTCATCTTCTGTTGCCCCCTTCTCCTTCTGCCTTCAATCTTTCCCAGCATCAAGGTCTTTTCCAATGAGTTGGTTCTTAGAATCAGGTGGCTTAAGTCTTGGAGCCTCAGTTTCAGCATCAGTCCTTCCAAGGAATATTTAGGGTTTATTTCCTTTAGGATTGACTGATTTGATTTCCTTGTTGTCCAAGGGACTCTCACGAGTCTTCTCCAGCACCATAATTCAAAAGCATCAATTCTTTGGCGCTCAGCCTTCTTTATGGTCCAATTCTCACATCCATACATGACTACTGGAAAAACCATAGCTTTGCCTACACAGACCTTTGTCAGCAAAGTGATGTTTCTGTTTTTAAATACGCTGTCTAGATTTGTCATAGCTTTCCTTCTAAAGAGCAAGTGTTTTTTAATTTCATGGCTGCAGTCACCATCCACAGTGATTTTGGAGCCCAAGAAAAGAAAATCTGTTACTGCTTCCACTTGCTTCCCTTCTATTTGCCATGAAGTGATGGGACCGGATGCCATGATCTTAGTTTTTTGAATGTTGAGTTTCATACCAGGTTAGTGAGTCTCAAACCCCTGCAAGAGTTGGGATGCCAGGAACTAGGCTGGGGAGCTCTCTAGCAAAAATGAAATAATCCCCTGTGTTTTCTAAGTAGAAGATAAGAAAAGGAATTGACCAGACAGAATGATTTTAATTTTTTTAAGTACCCACATTTTGTCTTACAGTTGTGACACTTACAGTTTGTTTAAGCCAGTATCTAGTATTAGGAGGTTATAATTTAACTTACCACAAATATATCTCTTTGGTTATTACAAGTTTAATATATTAATGTCTAAAAATGTTCCCCAAAGCACATTGCAGGTGCTTTGCAGTTGAATATGCTTGAGAATCATTTCCCTGGAGTGTTTGCATTTGGAAAGTGGTGGCCAAGTTTGGGTGAGCCTTAAACCAAAGTGAACATCGTCATTTTTCCAGTTGCTCTCTGCTTGAGAGTGTGTTGGCCACCAACGTAGATATTGTAGATTGGCCCTAGAATGTGAATATGTCTCAGAAGCTAGAGTGACTGATCCAACTCAATAACTATGACTTTCCTTGTTATAGACGTTATAATAGATCCCAAGCGAAGATTATTGGCAACCCTAGTCAGGTCATATGTACCTATAGAAGGGACCTCCAGGTTCAACTCTGCCCAAACTCTGAGACACTGGGGGTGATGTCTTCCACATCCTATCGCCATAGTGATGTGACCGACAACCTCTAATGTTGATATTCATGGTCTAGAAGTTTAGACTCTTAAACTCTGGCAGACATACAGATTCAAGAGAACTAACTTCTGTCACTCATGGTCCCTAACTCGAAATATTTATGATGGGTTCTTTTCCAAGCTCTGGATGTCAACTAGGAAAATCTGAAACAAAACTAAAGAACATGGCCTTATCTTCTGATTGTTCAAAGATTTTCTTTGCTCAAACTATTCATTCCTTGAAGTACAGATTCTTTTCCTTCCTTATATGACAGAACTCACTGGGCTTGCCTATAGATCTTGGCTGGTCCTCTGGGTACCATGACTAGTTTGGATGTCTCTAGTATCCAAGGAGGAAAGAATGTCACTGTCCTCCAGCCTTTTTTCTCCAGCACCTATCTGGCACCAAACCTTCATGCCTTCTCCAGGTTGGCATGATGAACAGGTAATACCTGGTCAACATAGTCCTGGGAAGACAAAGATTTTGTGCATTGGAAAAGGAAACTCAATTCAAGAAGACAGCTGAATCACACCTGTCAAGTGAGCTGATTGGACCGCGTAGATGTCCTCTCCTTCTTGCTTGGTGCACTGCAGCACATTTCGCTTGGCGGGTGAGTCCCTGCCACTATTGAACTACTCAGCTAGTAGTACCACCCTTAAATTCGGGCTTCCATCTCTCCAGTTGTAGTCTTCCAATTCTCAAATGACCAAGGACTCCCTCTCAACTGTCCAACTTGCAACTCAAGTAGAGATCATTTTGAAAGGAGATCTTTGAACTCTGATGGTCAGTGTTTACCTGCTTTTTCCCTCCTGATGACCTTCTTCAAGTTTCCTCGTAGAAGACGCTGGCTCATGGACTCTGAGAGTGGGGGGGTCTCTCTCCAGCTGAAAGAGCACAGGAAAGATCTAGAACACTTCATCCGGTTATGGCCACGTGCATTTTCTCTTGTTGCAAATATGGAGCAAGGTAGACTCCTTCTCCGCAAAGAAGGCTGTTCTGATTCTGCATGTTACACAGGTCACAGACTTTCTTCAGGAAAACAGCCCCACCTGCCCTTGTTTCACTCCCTTAAGTGTTCAACAGAAATTTTGATCATTCCTTCCCAGAGAGAGAGACCACAGCAGTGAAAGTGAACCTGTTAGCTGCTCAGTTGTGTCCGACCCTTTGTGACCCCATGGACTGTAGCTCACCAGGCTCCTCCATCCGTGGGATTCTCTAGGCAAGAATACTGGATTATTGAGACTGGAGTAGCCATTCCCTTTCTCCAAGGGAGCTTCCTGACCCAGGCATTGAACCCACATCTCCTGCATTGCATGTGGATTCTTTACCATCTGAGCCACCTGGGAAGTCACAACAATTGATAATGTTTATTAAGAATTTCCTATGTGCCAGGCACTGTTCACAGCTATTAACATGCATTATTTGATGTACTCCTCACAATAGCCCTGTGAGGAATTCACATTTGATGAATGAGAGGACTGAACCACGGAGCAGCGAAGCCATTCTCTCAAGGTCACAGGGCTTGGCCATGGCAAAGACAAGAGTTGAGTCCTGGACCCATTTTTGAAACCACCACCCAAACCATGTCATCAGACATTGTTCTTCATTGGTTCTCCATGGATGGGACACAGAGGGTAGCCGACAGTAATTGAATCCTGCTTTGTTTCTTTGAAAAAAACATGTCATTACATTCTCTCTCATGTTTGAGAGAGTGCAGTGCTCTATGTGTCTTTGTCCCCATTCCACAGTTGGACAACCTCACAGGGGATTGGCTAGGTGGGCATGTCCAAAGTCACAGACCAACAGAGCGACAGAGGTGGCATTTGACCTCAAATCTTTCTATGTTAAAAAAAAAAAAAAAAGCCTAAGCTGCTTTCCTGGGAGAAAGGGAGGGAAGAAAAGACAAGATATGCTTGTTAGTCTTCTCATTCAAGTTCTTCATCCTCTCATTCAACAAATTATTTACTGCTACTACAAAGTGCTGGCACTTGCTAGGTAGGTAGGAAGCACTTTTAACGTCAGAGTCTCTGTAACTCAGACACTTTCCTTTCACAGTGGGAAAATTTTTTTTCAAACAATACCTGTTCAAATAATAGGTGAACAGTTTTTTTTTTGTCAAAACTTAATAAATTTTATTTATTTCTTTTTAATGATTTTTTAAAAACACTTATTTATTTGTTGGGCTGTGATGGTTCTTAGCTGGGGCACATGGGATCTCCAGCATTCACTGTGGCGTGCAAGATCTTTAGTTGCAGCATGCAAAATGTTACTTGCAGCATGTAGGATCCAGTTCCCTGTTCAGTTCAGTTCAGTTGCTCAGTCGTGTCTGATTCTTTGCAACCCCATGAACCGCAGCACTCCAGGCCTCCCTGTCCATCACCAACTCCCGAGTACACCCAAACCCATGAGTAGGTGATGCCATCCAACCATCTCATCCTCTGTCGTTCCCTTCTCCTCCTGCTCTCAATCTTTCCCAGCACCAGGGTGTTTTCAAATGAGTCAGCTCTCAGCATCAGGTTGCCAAAGTATTGGAGTTTCAGCTTCCAAATCAGTCCTTCCAATGAACACCCAGGACTGATTTCCTTTAGGATGGACTAGTTTGATCTCCTTGCAGTCCAAGGGACTCTCAAGAGTCTTCTCCAACACCACAGTTCAAAAGCATCAATTATTCGGTGCTCAGTTTTCTTTATAGTCCAACTCTCACATCCATACATGACCACTGGAAAAACCATAGCCTTGACTAGATGGACCTTTGTTGACAAAATAATGTCTCTGCTTTTTAATATGCTGTCTATGTTGGTCATATCTTAAATTTTTAAATGGAAGAATAGTTGATTGACAATTGGCACAGTGGTACGGAATCCACCTGTCAAAACAAGAGGTGCAAAGTACTCGTGTTTGATCCCTGGATCGGGGAGATCCCCTGGAGTAGGAACTGGTAACCCACTCCAGTATTCTTGCCTGCAGAATCCCATGGACTGAGGAGCCTGGTGGGCTACAGACCATGGGGTCACAAAGAGTCAGACACTATTGAACGACTGAGAGACTAGGCACAGCAGCACAACAATGTTGTGGTAGTTTCTGATGTATTTCAAAGTGATTCGGTTCTACGTAGGTGAAAAGATTCTTAATGATTCCTGGGATAGGCAGACTTGATCCTGTTTATGGGGAGAACTCTGTTCTCTTGGATTGAGAAACTATGTCTCTATTCAAAGAACCTTGGGACTTCTGGTTTCCCTGGTGTTTTCCCAGTGCTCTTCTTGTCAGAATCATGCTTATTTCACTGGCATTCCTGCGATCTGATTCCCCTTTCTCCTCTTGCATAGTTCTTTGACTATGCAGGACTCCCGATGGGTTCTGCTACAGAACATTTCAGGCTGTGTTTTTGTCCAAGTGAGAGGAAGCGTGGGGATAGAAAAACAGGATAAGCAGGGTATCAGCTGTTTTCCACGCCTTGATGGACTCAAAGCTCATGGACACCAGCATCCAGATGTGTTTATTCACGTGATGGGGGACCTGCGTGGATGCAGGCATTAGCTAAACACTAGCTAAACACTAGCTAAACACACACAGAGAACAACAAATAAACCCTCTGATTGCTAGGGTGACACCTGCATAGACACACTTGCAGTGCAAACACAATTTTGCAACATCGTTAAATGCACACAGTTACTCTTGGTCCTCATCTCTTCCAGACTTCCTGAACTCATAAGATGCAGTAAGCTCTGAGCAGTGGTTGAAAGAAATCCCTCACTTGTATCACATCTTCCATTCACCCACCAACACGGTGACTGCTTATTATTTGGTGGTTATTCTTGGTTTCGAGGAAGAGAGTCTGTCTCATTCAGGCATCAGTGGAAAGTAGGTGTGGTTCCTCAGTCACACCTGACCCCATCCAGGGGACAAACAGACACCTGGGGCCTACCCACCCTTTCCATTTCCATCACCAGGCGCATGGAGGAGCCTGTTTCATAGCAGATGGAGATTCACCCCATCCCCTTGCTCTCATCCTCCTGAAATGAACAAATGAACCAGTTGGGAGCTGGCTTCAGAACCTTCTTTCCCTCCAGGTGTCAGGCGGTTACCAAATCTCAAAGACCTGCCCCTGGTCATTTCACATGGGCCAGACTCCCCATGAGTAGGATGCTCACACCCTAGGGTGAGAGGGGGAACCATGCCCTGAGACTCGCCATCTACAGGGGATGGGGGAGGGGCTGGCCTGGGGATCCGTCCCCTCCCCCATCCTGGGACAGACCCGCCTGGAGGCCCTGCCAGTGTTTTCACAGCTGTGGCTGGGAGGCTGCTCCCCAAGCTCCTTGCACACAGTTGGCCTGCGCCCGAGCAGCTGTGCACACCCCGGCATGACCTCGGTCCCCGCAGGGATTGGGGGGCCCTGGCCGGTGCAGCGGGAACTGGGGAGCAGAACTGACTCACCTCGCCAGGCTGGCTGCACCTCGTTTTCCTGACCTGCTTTGTTAACATGGCTATTAAGAAGTTCTCACATGGCTTCCCCAGTCTTCTCTAACTTCCCTGGGCAGCAGTGACAGCCTTATTAATGGCAAATGGCTTCTCGTGGCAGTGTGCCATTTCTAATATTAATAATCAGCATTTAATAAAAACAAAGCAGGGAGAGATACAGGCGGAAAAAAACAGACTGCTTTGTCCTTCGCATTTATCATCCTGGCAGGAGTTACCAGCGATAGTCCCTGAGTGGTTAATCCCGCATCAAAGACATGCCAGCGTAGGCACACATGTACATTCACATGTGAACACACGTGCATATACACCTGTTCTGGGAACTGCTCTTCATCCCTCACTTGGCCAAGTCAAGCTTAGACCCTCCTCCCTCCTTCCCGCCATCCCCACCCTCCGGCTTCCCCATCTGAGCATCTAAAGTGACTTTGGCAGTTCAGAGTCATGTCATCAACTGATGTCTTTCAAGGAAGGGAGGTAAGGGAGGGGGCCGGCTGGCCGGAGCTGCTGGCTCTTGCGTTGTTACCTCTGTCTGTTTCCTTCTCTCTCCATCAGGCCAGTCATCTGTAAGACAAATGGCCCCCTCCTGCCAAGGCTGAGGAGAGTGGACGTAAAGATGTAGTTAATTACATGTACTCAAAAAGGTCAGCTCTCAAGATTAGGAGCTGCATTTATCGCCACTAAAAATAAACAGGGCTGGGGAGGACAGGATGGAAGAAATGGGAGTGGAAAGGTGGATGGGGTGAAGAGGGACCCAGGGCTTTGGATCCTTGGATGCCGGGCTGATATTTAAAGACCTTTGACTTTGTGCAAGATCTCAGCAAGCAGCTGACATCTCCTGGGGGCCTGGGGAGGCTTTCATGATAACAAACAATCCCACCTGGAGGCTGAGAGGACTGGTCCCCTCTCTGGGTGTGCGGAGGCTGGAAGAAAAGGAGCTCTTTGTTTGTGGTGAGATGCACCGTTCTTTTATTCCCTCCTTCATACCCCAGCTAGTAGTCCTCATCCCATTCTCATCCTCTGTCTCTGAGCTGTGTGGACATGAACTGGAAGCTTTATGGAGAGGGTGCACAGGCAGCTGTCCCAGAAGGAGAGTGCTTCCAGGGCTTCCTTTCCCAGTATAGTAAGTTCCCTACATACAAGTGAGTTCCATTCCAAGAGCTCATTTTTAAAGTCCAGTTTGTTCACAAGCCCAGCAAATTTAGCCTAGGCACACAACTAACACAGTTATATAGTCCTGAACCGTAATAGGTTTATAATACTTTTCACACAAAAAATAAATGAAAAAACAAGCACAAGAAATAAAGCAAATATTTTTAACCTTACAGTACAGCAAGAATCCCGTAGCTCTCATAGTCAACAAGAGTCTGAAATGCAGTACCTGGGTGCAACCTCAAAAACAACAGAATGATCTGGGTTCGTTTTCAAGGCAAACCATTCAACACTACAGTAATCCAAGTTTATGCCCCAACCACTAATGCTGAACAAGGTGAAGTTGAGTACGTCTATGAAGACTTACAAGACCTTCTAGTGTGCCTAGGCACTCAGTCATGTCTAACTCTTTGTGACCCCATGGACTGTAGCCCACCAGGCTTCCTCTGCCCATGGGATTGTCCAGGCAAGAATTCTAGAATGGGTTACCATGCCATCCTCCAGGGGATCTTCCTGACCCACAGATCAAACCTGGGTCTCCTGCATTGCAGGTGGATTCTTTACCATTTGAGCCACCAGGGAAGCTCAAGACCTCCTAGAACTAGTACCAGAAAAGGTGTCCTTTTCATCATAGGGGATTGGAATGCTAAAGTAGGAAGTCAGGAGACACCTGGAGTAACAGACAAGTTTGGGCTTGGAGTACAAAATGCAGTAGGGCAAAGGCTAACAGAGTTTTGTCAAGAGAACACACTGGTCATGGCAAACACCCTTTTCCAAAAACCCAAGAGATGACTCTACACATGGTCAATACTGAAATCAGATTGATTATGTTCTTCAGAGCCAAAGATGGAGAAACTCTATGCAGTCAGCAAAAATAAGACCTGGAGCTGACTGTGACTCACTCAGATCATGAGCTTCTTATTGCAAAATTCAGGCTTAAATTGCAGAAAGTAGGGAAAACCACTAGGCCATTCAGATGCAACCTAAATCAAACCCCTTATGATTCTACAGTGGAGGTGACAAATAGATTCAAGGGACTAGATCTGGTAGACACAGTGCCTGAGGAACTGAAGACAGAGGTTCGTAACTTTGTACAGGAGACAGTGATTAAAACCATCCCAAAGAAAAAGAAATGCAAGAAGGCAAAGTAGTTGTCTGAGGAGGCTTTACAAATAACTGAGGAAAGAAGAAAAGCAAAAGGCAAGGGAGAAAGGGAAAGATATACCCCAATGAAAGCAGAGTTCCAGAGAATTAGCAAGGAAAGATAAGAAGGCTTTCTTAAATGAGCAATGCAAAAAAATAGAGAAAAACAACAGAATGGGAAAGACTAGAAATCTCTTCAAGAAAATTGGAGATTCAGGGGCACATTTCATGCCAGGAGTGGCACAATAAAGGACAGAAATAGTAAAGGCATAACAGAAGCAGAAGAGATTAAGAAGAGGTGGCAAAAATACACAGAAGAACCATATAAAAAAGGTCTTAATGACCCAGATGACCATTAATAATCCAGATAATCACAGTAGTGTGATCCCTCACCTCGAGTTAAACATCCTGGAGTGGGAGGTCAAGTGGGCCTATAGGAAGCATTACTTTTGAGCAAAGCTAGTACAGGTGACAGAATTCCAGCTGAAATATTTAATATCCTGAAAAATGATGCTGTTAAAGTGCTGCATTCAATATGTTAGCAAATTTGGAAAACTCAGCAGTGGCCACAGAACTGGAAAAGTTCAAATTTCATTCCAATCCCAAAGAAGGAAAATGCCAAGAAATGTTCAAACTACCACACACTTGTGCTCCTTTCACATGCTAGCAAGGTTATGCTCAAAATTCTTCAAGCTAGACTTCAGCAGTATATGAACTGTGAACTTCCAGATGTACAAGCTGGGTTTCCCAAAGGCAGAAGAACAAAGATCAAATTGCCAACATTTGCTGGATCATGGAGAAAGTAAGAGAGTTCCAGAAAAACACCTACTTCTGCTTCACTGACTACACTAAAGCCTTGGACTGTGTGGATCACAACAAACTGTGGAGCATTCTGAAAGAGATGGGAGTAACAGAACAACGTACCTGTCTCCTGAGAAACCTGTATGCGGGTCAAGAAGCAACAGTTAGAACCAGACTTGGAAAAATGGACTGGTTCAAAATTGGGAAAGGAATACATCAAGGCTATATATATTGTCACCCTGCTTATTTAACTTCTATGCAGGGTACATCAGGTGAAATGCCAGGCTAGGTGAATCACAAGCTGGAATCAACATTGCTGGGAGAAATATAAACAATCTCACATATGTAAATGATATCAGTTGAATGGCAAAAATTGAAGAGGAAATAAAGAGCCTTTTGATGAGGGAGAAAGAACACAGTGAGAAAGCTGGCTTGAAATTCAACATTCAAAAACAAAGATCATGCCATCCAGTCCTATCACTTCATGGAAAATAAAAGGGGAACAAGTGGAAGCAGTGACATATTCCATTTTATTGGGATCTAGAGTCACTGTGGATGGTGACTGCAGCCATGAAATTAGAAGATGCTTGCTTCTTGGAAGAAAAGCTGTGACAAACCTAGACAGCATGTTAAAAAGCAGAGACATCAGTTTGCTGACGTCAAAGTTATGGTTTTTCCAGCAGTCATTTAAAGATGTTAGAGTTGGACCATAAAGAAGGCTGATCACCAAAGAATTGATGCTTTTGGAGTGTGGTGTTGGAGAAGACTCTTGAGAGTCCCTTGGACTGCAAGGAGATCAAACCAGTCCATCCTGAAGGAAATCAACCCTGGATGTTCATTGGAAGGACTGATGGTGAAGCTGAAGCTCCAGTACATGGGCCACCTGATGTGAAGAACTGACTCATTGGGGCCTGATGCTGGGACAGATTGAGGGCAGGAGGAGAATGGGGTGACAGAGGATGAGATGGTTGGATAATATCATTGACTCAATGGATATGAATCTGAGCAAACTCTGAGAGATAGTAAATGACAGAGGAGCCTGGCATGCTGTAGTCCATGGAGTTGCAAAGAGTTGGGCAAGACTTAGTGGCTAAACAACAACAACATAGTACCTTGAAAAGTACAATAGTACTAGCTGCATCACCATTGCTTTTATGCTTGTTTCTGGACATCCTGGACTTGAAATAAAAATACTGAGCTATTGTACTCTATACAGTGAAGTGAAGTCACTCAGTTGTGCCTGACTCTTTGCGACCCCATGGACTGGAGCCTACCAGGCTCCTCCATCCATGGGATTTTCCAGGCAAGAGTACTGGAGTGGGTTGCCATTCCCTTCTCCAGAGGATCTTCCTAACCCCGAGATGGAACCCGGGTCTCCCGCATTGTAGGCAGACGCTTTGCCGACTAAGCCACCAGGGAGGACCTCTCTACAGTACTATGCAGTAAAGTGCACAAAAGCACAACCGCTTGTAGAGGATGCACACAGGCCACAATGTACACCAGACACGTGAACAAACTTACGTGATCTGACATGTGAATGCAAGTTCACATCTTTGAAACTTCCCAACTTGAAGGTTTGTATGTAGGGGATTCCAGACCCTGCCAGGCCAGGGCATCTGCTCCCCTTTCTTGGAGGCTGAAAATTCTCCTGACGGGTCCATGAGCAAAGGATACATGGCTGCCCTTAGAGATGCGCTCAACCAGGCTCACTGTGCTGACATCTGTAGCCTGAGGGAGGGATCCAGAGGCGCCAACTTGCCCAGGAGTCGCTGACTGGGCGGTACCAGCTCTTTCGTCTTCCATGACCTGGCGTCTGCTGCTCTCCTCAAAATCCTTCATAGGTAGGTCTCATGTCCTCCAGCCCTTCAACAGCGGTTCAAACACAAGTCAAAGCTGATCTTTCTGTCCTCTGGTAGTTCAACGCTAACTCTTACCATTGCAGGCTTTGCCTTCTTACCTCTGTGTGTGTGGGTGTTAGTTTCTCAGTCATGTCTGACTCTTTGCGACCCCATGAAGTCAAGCCCGCCAGGCTCCTCTGTCCATGGAGTTCTTCAGGCAAGAACACTGGAGTGGGTTGCCATTCCCTTCTCCAGGGGATCTTTCCAACACAGGGATCGATCCCAGGTTTCCTGCATTGCAGGCAGATTCTTCACTGTCTGAGCCACCAGGGAAGCTGCCTTCTTGCCTCCTCCTTCATCAATCATGAGCATCCTAGAGGACGTTGACTTTATGCCTTTTCATCTTGCTCTTCCCCAGCCCCTCCTGTAGTGCTCCTACAGGTAGCTCGAGGGAGTTGAGGCCCCAAAGGGGCAGCAAAGGTGGGCAGCATCTCTAGGACAATGGGTTTACATTCTGAGTTAGCCTCAGATGGGCCTGACATCAAGAGCCCTGAGAGTACATCCACGTGTCAGTGACTATTGTCTTGACTTAAAAAGTGGCTGTCACTCTCCTATTCTGAGATTTACCTTGGAAACACGCAGAGAATAGTCAGCACTTTTCAGATTAATTTACTTACCAAAGTGTCATTCTGCAAAAGCTGTTTGTTAGCTGTGAGTCTCTCTAAGTTTCCTTTCTTTGAGCAGGCAGCCTTCCTCTGTTAAAAGTAAACACAGAGGGATGCTAGGAGTTGGGGCTTGGGCTGGGAACTCAAAATCCCTGAGGCAGAGGTGGTTCGCTTGGACTGAAGCTCAGGCACAGACATTCATTTTTCACACAGATTCCCCTCTCTGGCCTGCAGGGTTAGGATAGAAAGCAGAAAAATAAACTTTGGCAGGAAGAGGGAAGGAAAAAAGAATGATTTCTAATGGAGACAATGACAGAGCACATTAAAGTTTTTTTTTTTTTTAATGTTTTCCGGGAGATAGATATAAGCTCAAAAAACTGTCGTCTACCAGGATATTAATGTCCTTACTTTTTAGTTTCATGTATTTAACATTCAGGGAAACCCGGCTGTGTAATAAGGATGCACTGTGGAAACGTCAGTGCAAGGTGAAGACAGGATCAACAGGGCTTCTTAATCTCACAGTTCGCTGCGCTCTGTCTGTCCCCCAGTCACAGACACAGACGTGAGGACGAGGCTTCTTAGCTCCTGTTGGCTGTTCCGCAGAAATTAAAAACAAAACAAAACAACAGAAAACAAAAACCAGTCTCACCTGCTGCCCCAAATCTGGGCCAGTTTCTTCAGCTTCCCTGGGAGAACAGCAGACAGTCAGAACATACTGGAACACAGCTTTCTGAGGATGTTGCCCTGCTCTCTGGAGCTGGAGAACATGCAAGGTGGCTGCCAGACATTCCCCTATCCTGGAGAATTCTATTTCTGGTCTGGAATGTGGATCTGATACTCACACTGAAACGAAGGCCTTGTCACCTGCTTTTTTGACTCTAGACACGTCATTCCTCTGCAGGGGACATGCCTTCTGCAGGGTCACCTTTGCACTGAGGGAGTGAGAGCCGTGCAGGAAGCCTAGGTTCGATCCCTGGGTTGGGAAGATCCTTTGGAGAAGGGCATCGTACCCCACTCCAGTATTCTTGCCTGGAGAATCCCATGGACAGAGGAACCTGGTGGGCTACAGTCCACGGGGTCACAAAGAGCTGAACACGACTAAGCAACTAACACTCACTCATGCTCACCTGGGTATGTGTGTTGAGCATACAGAGGGCGTGATGTGCTTTAGAGAACCCTGGAAGGGGAAACAGCAATCGATATGCCTGTCCAAACAATTAGAAAGAGATGTTTCTGTGAGTCTTCTAAATCTCTCTGGCATGTGTTAGACCCATGTTGTCAGTTCAGCTGCCATTAAACAGCTTCTAAATAATGCAAAGACAATCGGATGTACAAATAAGCAGTTCAGTCTGGGTGATTGATTATTGGGATAATGCTATGCACCCAAGGCATGACATTTCCAATCACATCTCCATTTCATTTCTCAGGCAGTAATGATCTTTCTACCTCCAGTGATCTCATGGCTGGGCGATCTGGGTATGGGCTAGTATTCTTGGATTCTGTGATTAGCTGGTCATCTTGAATGTTGGTTGAATGATCCTTGGACACTTGAAACAGGAGTGTCTCCTTTGAATCCTTTCCATAATATGGAAATGCCACCAGCAACCAACTATAGTTTTCCACATGTAAAGTACATGTTTAGGAATCTTTCAAGGTCAAGGTCTTGCAGATGACCTTAATATGGCTTAGTTTTCTCACTCTGTCCTTCCAAATTCTTCAATCTTTACAACACCTGGAGAAAGTACACTGTATCCTGCAGTGCTTACTATTTATCATGTTTCTGTCTTTTTAAAACAATTTTATTGAAGCATACTTGATTTACAATGTGTTAATTTCTGCTGTAGAGCAGAGGGACTCAGTTGTACATACATGCACACATAAAAATATATATATATATATGTTCTTTTTCATTTTGGTTTATCACAGGATATTGAATATAGTTCCCTGTGCCATATTGTAGGAACCTTGTTGTTTATTCATCTTATATATAATATATTTGCAAATCATTTTATTTCAAAAGGATGCTTATATAGTAAGAGGGTCACCATAGAATTCAAAACTCAGCTCAGGTACCACTAAGTCATGTCGGACTCTTTGTGACCCCATGGACTGTAGCCCACCAGGCTCCTCTGTCCATGGGGTTTCCCAGGCAAGAATACTGGAGTGGATTTCCATTTCCTTCTCCAGGAATTCTCCCTGACCCAGGGATCGAATGTGTGTCTGCCTGCACTGCAGGAGGACTCTTGACCACTGAGCCTCTGGGAAGCCCTTTAGAGCTCATACCTTTAATTGTTTCATCACAGTGCATATATGAGGAAGCTCATTTAAGTAGAGAAATTTTAGAAGAAGAAATAAAGAGTCTGAAAGAAATAGGTGCCTCTGGTAGCAGAATTGAAAAGTGAGGGATAAACTGGGGAGAAATATTAGATTTCCAGTATATGGCCTTTAGTAACTCTTGACTGTGGATCTCATGCATTTCAAGACAGCTAATGAAAACCTGCTGTATAGCACAGGGAGCTCAGCTCAGTGCTCTGTGATGGCCTAGAGGGGTGGGATGGGGGTGGGAGTGGGGAGGCTCAGGAGGGAGGGGGTATATGTATACATACAGCTGATTCACTTTCTTGTACAGCAGAAATGAACGCAACACTGTAAAGAAATTGTGCTCCAAATAAGTTCAAGCGAAATCTCATTAAAGCAAAAACTCAAATTAAAAAAAAAAAGACATAAACATATAGCTTTAAAGGAAATCTCACGGACAGAGGAGTCTAGCGAGCTATAGTCCGTGGTGGCAGAAAAAGTCGGACACGATTTAGCGACTAAACAACAGCAACAACAAAGGAAGAAAGATACTAGAAGATCATGCTAATTTTAACATAGCCTCTTCAGGACCTGTTGGCTCCAGATCCAAAGGAAACATCAAGCTGATTTCTAGGATAGTGAAAAGAGCCCTGTGGACTCTCAGCAAATACCCTTGTCTTTCAGGCAGTGATTTCTCTGACCCTCCTCCCTCCAGGTCCCCAGGCCCAGGAGACAGAGAGAACACTGCACCACTGTCTGAGAATTCATTCCTTGTTCAAAGAGAAGTTTGCACTAGAACAGATTTTTGCCTTTTGCAATTATGTCATTAAAAGCGTTCTGAACTTCAGACTTGAAATGAACTCCAGAAAGGGTCTGCCCTTTTAGCTTTCTGGCTTTACATAATTTATGGTTTTGAATCTTATTGAAAAATGCAAAAGGGATTCAGCAAAGGTTCCAAGCAGATACCCACAGAGGCACATCCCTCTGTCCCTCCCAGTGTAGTCTTTATAAAATTTCTGCCCCCTAGGGGAGGGGCACTGTCTTCAGGATTAGAGGGTCTTCAGGATGGCATGGAAAGAACATAAGCAAGTGGAAATTGCAAGGAAATTTCTCCTGTTCCTGTCTTTGGTTTATCTGTTAGCAGCTGTAACATTCCTTTCCTGCATTCCTTTCTCTAGCATCCTCCTCTCAGCCCCCTCCCTCCCCCGACCCCTTACTCCCCTGGCACACCTGGCCCTGGAGTATCATTTAGCATTTAGGGGAGTAGATGGTGTTACCGACCAGGGTTCTTAATGTTCCTCAATCAATAGAAATTGACTAGATGCCAGACCAGAAATACAGGCAAGGCTTTATTGGAGCCCCTGCTGCATTGGGGTGAAGTGAGAGCAAACAGTAGGTTCCCTTGCTTGTTCCCTGAGGGAGGTGAGCATGTTCCTTATATAGGATGAGGGGAGGGGTGTGTCTGGGGGTCGGGCCAGTGGCTTAGGTATTTGGCCCACCTTAGGTGGTGGTGTGTGCAGGGAGCATACGCAGCACCCTGCTTTTGCTCCAGGCTCTTCAAAAGTGGCAGTTGGGTTCTTTGGTCTCTTTGTATCTTTTGGGTCCAGAATTTTCCCCAACTGCGCATGCACGCTGTCGTTTTCAGTCCCATACACTTTGTTTGTATTTTGTTGTTCCAGGAGAGGTGTGTCCAGGTGCAAGCATTGCAGCAAAGGGTCCATCTCAACCGGACCGGAGGAGAGCGAAACCAGAAGTCATGTTGTCAGCCTTCTACTTCTTGTTCTGCTACCTTCCAAACTCGGGTCTCTGGACAAGTCACTTTAATATTTTGCAGCTCTGTTTTGCACATTTGTGAATTAAGGCTGGTAGTTACATCTATCTCTCAGGTTGTAGCTTGGATTAAAGTTCAAACTTAAAGTAGAAAACTTAGCACTGTGTAGTAAGCACTTAACACATACTTGCTTTATTATTTTGGGAGGCAGGACAGGATGGTGTTGTGGGTAGGATCTTATTCTCTGACAGCTGACTGTTTGAGCTTAAATCCCTAGTCTGCCGTTTAATCATTGGGTCGTTTTCAAAGTCATTTCTGCTCTCTGAGGTCAGTCATCTCATCAGGGTGATGCGGACAGAGATGCCGTTTATCTGTAGGATCACTGTGGGGAGAGAATGAGATGAAATATGTAAGGTACTGAGCACAGGGCCTGGTCCATTGCAGAACTTCCATAAATTCAGACTGTTAGTGTGGGGAAATGTGCCAAGCAGTGAGAGACACACAAACAGTAAATACATTTCTTGAATCCCCTGAAAATTATTGCATTTAATTGGGTAAAAGGGTGACCTCACCCTCAGCCAGATTCCTGACTGCAGATCCAACCCTGGGCTGAATTCATGGCCTTTGGCTGTGCTGCCTGCCAGACAAGGTTGCCCACCCCAGACCTGTGACAGCTTCGGGGTGAGAAAGATGTTCCACGTTTTTACCTGGCAACCCCCATCTCTCCATTTCTATTGGTCTTACTCCTCTAAATATCTTTCCCTCGATGGCCAGACATCCCAGATGTCCTGCTGCAGTTCCAAATAAGGAGAGCAGTGACTGGGGTGTGTATGTTTGTGGGGAGGGGGTAGAAGCATTGGAACAGAGTAAGCTGATGGGAAAGACCCCAGTCTCTGGTGTCTCTCAGCCTGGGACAAGCTCAGTGGGGACTGTGTCTTCCCACCCAGACCTAGAACCTGGTTCTACATCTTCTGGCTCTGGATTCAGGCTGAGTTCCTTAGCGTCTCTCCACCAGCCTCAGTTTTCTCTGCTGTGAAACTGGAAAAACAACAGCTGCTGTTGAAAAATAATGCCTGCAGAGTAACTGGCTCAGCAAATGATGGAAGGGTTATAATGGGTGTAACCTTGAATAGTGGGCCCTCAAAATAGCCAACAGAGGGCCCAGGTGGATGGGGACCCAGGGAAAGAGGGCTTATCATTTTCTTTCTTTTTCTTTGTTTTCTCTTTATTTTTTGACGTATAGGAGACTTACAATGTTGTGTTAGTTTCAAGTGTACAGCAAAGTGATTCCATTATATATATATGTATATATATATATTTATATACACATATACATATGTATCCCCTGGAGGAGGGCATGGCAACCCGCTCGAGTGTTTTTGTCCAGAGAATCCCATGGACAGAAGAGCCTGATGGGCTACAGTCCATGGGGTGACAGAGTCAGACATGACTAAGTGACTAAACACATACATATGTGTATTATTTTTCAGGTTCTTTTCCATTATAGGTTATTACAATATACTTTCCATTCTGTCCATTAGGTTCTCTTTGCTTATCCATTTTATATATAGTAATTTATGTCTGTTAATCCCAAACTCCTAATTAATCCCTCCCTCACCTTCTCCTTTGGTAACTCTACATTTGTTTTCTGTATGTGAGTCTGTTTCTGATTTGTAAGTAAATTCATTGGTGCCACGTTTTAGATTCCACATAGAATTGATCATATGGTATTTGTCTTTCTCTGTCTGACTTACTCCCCTTAGTCTGATCATCTCTAGGTCCATCCAGAGTTCTATCATTTTAAGATCTGAGGTTTGCAGTGCAGTTTCTCCTTTCTGAACTCACTTCTCCAGGTGTTGTCCTTCTAGGTTCTGTGGGGATAGTCCAGAGCAGGCTCCTGGCAGAAGGAGAGAAATGGGGTCGAGCTGAGCTGGCTGTGGCTCTAGCAACCCGGCTCTGCAGAGCCTCCTCTGAATGCACCAACAGACCTTCTTTCTGAGGGTGCTGCTCAAGCCAGGAGCCTCAAGTCATGTCTTCTGCACTTGTTCCCTGCTTGCCAAATGCCTTCTCCATACAATGAGTAAGACTTGGCATTTCATTTTTTAAAATAATTTAAACCGAGCAGGTGTCCTGTCTCCATGGCAGGGACAGACTCAGGGGCTCTGTCTGGCACAGCCTTGCAGCCTTTCTGCTCCAGGCAGGATCAAAGCTCCCTAACCTTGCATGCTCTCAGATCCAGTCCCTACTTTTATTTCAGCAGCCTTTAAAATTCTTTCATTTTCTATTAGTGCCTTGGAGCAGAATACAGAATCACAAACTACCAGAGTGAAAAGGGACCTCAGTTGATCATCTCTGGAGATGACCAACTTCCAGTCTATGGCAAATCTGATTCACAACAACATTTCATTTGGTCCAACACAGATTTTCTTTTAAATGAATGATGTGTCAACATTTGAAAGCTGGGAGTTTTCCCTGGATGTCCAGCTTCTCTTATAAAGTCATAAATCTGGCTGTGCTGGCTTGAGTTTCAACATGGCAGCTTTTGGATGAAAAGGGTCATGGCTGACCCCCGCCTCCTTTTTTTTTTTACTCTTCTTTTTTAATTTTTAAACTTACTGATTATTTAAAATGCAATTTTATTGTATCATTTTACTTTTTTTAGGTCATGCAGTGTAACATGCGGAGATCTTAGTTCCCTGACCAGGGACTGAACTTACGCCCCTTGCATTGAGAATGAAGTCTTAACCACTGGACCATCAGGGAAGTTCAAGTGGCTTCCCCCTTTGCCTTATACCTGAACTTCTGTCCACCCTAGCCACTTCCACTCCCCATCACATCATACTTGTCCCTTTGGTTCATTTTCTTATCTGTGTGACCCCAATTGGCACGTGAGTTCGCAAGTTCTAATCTAGTTGCAGTCATGGTACAGATGGGAAATCAGGCCTGGTGGCAGGAAGTGACTCTGCCAAGACCACCAAACAGTAAATGCTGGGGGTGGGATTTGAGTCCAGCTTTTTCTGTCTTTTAAAAATCGAAGTACTGATCTACAATGTGTGTTAATTTCTGCCATAAAGCAAAGTGATTCAGTTATACGTATACATACATCATTTTAAATTAATTCTTTTCCATTATGGTTTTTTAGCCCTTTTCTCCACAGAAGCCCACCTATTGAAGATGGACCAGCCCACGAATACAGCATCTTGGCCCTGATATCCTCTTGGGGTCCTGCCTCTCTGGCCTTTGTCTATCACTGAATCACAGGCTTAGGTTGGGGTGGTTTTGGCCTGAGGGCAGGACTCCTGAGTGTCGCCTGACGTCAGAATCAGTAAAACAAGCCTGGAGACAGTGTCTGGCTTTCTGTTGCTTGTTTCATTTCCCTCGCTTTGTCATCTCTGGTCCTTGTCCATCATCCTTGTTAGAGAAGGCTGGCGGGACGTTCTCAGGGTTTCATAGAAACTGGTTAAAAGGAGTAAATTACTGTGATGCAGGGTGCCCTGCAGCTCCAGAACTGTCTCCTTGCCTCTTACCCCTATTTACAGATGAGGTCATCAGGCCCAAAGGGTGACATGATATTGGCCTTGCAGAGCCAAGATTACAGCTCAATCCTGATCTTGCTCTCCCAGCGCTCAGCCCTCAGGGATACAGCCAGTGATGCCATGAATGGCCAGAACCGACTCCAAACAGGCAGAGAGGAGGCTGGCAGATAGCAGCCACAGTGCCCTCTGCCTCCTTCTGCCTCCCTGGGGGCTCCAGGGCCCTGCAGAGCCTGTGACAACAGGTGAGGGCTTGGCGGGGGAGGGAAATGACATCTGTGTCTGGCTGGTCCTGCGCATTGATGTAGGTGCCCAGAGGCCCTGTGGGGCTGGCCGGGGCTGGCCCTACATTTCCATTCTCTTCAGTCAGCTGTAAATCTCTGTCTCTGAAAATGAAATTAATAGGCACAGCTAGGAGATAATACAGACAGTAGATCCACACATAAAATGCCTCCCCGTCCCTCTGATAAGGCTCCCCCTAGGACAAGCAACAGGATTATACAGTAATCTTATAATACAGGGTCTGCCAAGGGCAAAGAGAGACTCACTTTTCTGTGCATGGTGACACCACCCCCCACTTTGCTTCTCTAAGCCGCCGTCCCCATCCACTGCAGAGCTGTCCATCCTCAGGGAGCAAGGCACGATCAAGCAAGTGTCCTGGGCTTCTTTCAGGCCAAGGGGTTTCTGGTTTCCTCCCTGTCTCAATATGGTTCACAGGCTGTACCTCAGAGGCTTTCCCACAGCAGAACCTGCTGCTGGAGTTCTGATTCCATCATCTGTCAAAAGAGAAAGCTGGATAAGAGGGGTGAAATGCATCCAGACCAGACATTCCCGTGTCTGGTCCATCCATGTGTTCTAGTAACACAGGGCTTATTTCTTTCTTCTGACTTCCTAACAAAGCAAAAGATCCTTCTGAGCTTCTGGCCCAAGACATAGCATTAAGAGGAATGAAAGTGAGAGATGAAGTCTTGCCACTAACATTTTTTTTTTAATTAGAGGATAATTACTTTACAACGTTGTGTTGGTTTTTGCCATACAATAGTATGAATCAGTCATAATTATATATCCCTTCCCTCTTGTGCCTACCTCCCAACTCTAAGTTCCTTGCCACTAACTCCTAACTTCGTTGCCTGCTTTCTGAGTAACGAAGTATTAGGAAACCATGCTTAGCCCCTACCCAGCTCCCTCCTTTTTTGCTGTCAGTAAAATTGAACTCCATCCACTTTCCTGATGGATCATACCTCTGGAGGAGAGTTTGTATGGTGCCAGGGGATGGATGGACTTGGCCACTGGCATTGAAAGTTACCCAAGGATGGGAAAATGCACACATTTTAGCTAGTGAAAAGTAACAAGATCCAGTATTTACAGAGATTTTTACATGAAAACCCGAGGCAATTTATATTATTGTACTCAGTTCTGTTCTCTGTGCCAGTGGATGGGAAAAAAATAGATCTTGTAAGAGAATGGTAAAACCATTGTTTTGACTTTCGCAGATATTTCATTTCTTTGTAATACCAGAACACCAGTGTGTACATACATCTCATGGAGTCCTTGTTTTTGTTTTGAGCCATTGGAGGGACTTCCCTGATGGTTCAGTGGTTAGAGATCCACCTTGCAATGCAGAGGACGTGAGTTCAATCCCTGATCAGGGAACTAACATCCCACATGCGGCAGGACAACTTAGCTCATGCACTGCAACTGCTGAGCCTCCGTCACAGCTAGAGAGTCTGAGCCCCAGGGAAGGGTCTGAATGATGTAGTGAGGATCCCATGCTCCACAACGAAGAGCTGACACAGTCAAATAAATAAATATGAAAAAAAAAAGAGCAATCAGAAACCATCGACGGGTTTTCCTTGGGTGAGTGAACAGTTTGGATTTCCATTTTTCAAGAATCACTCTGATTATTGTGGAAAGAGTTGAATCAGAGGGTCTCAAGGACAGCTAGCAGTGCTTTCAAGCGGCGTGGTGATGGTGAAGATGGCGAGAAGAGAAATAATTGAAGGAAAGTGTGAGAGGTGAAATAGAGAATTCCACAAGTCATTGGAGTAGAGTTTCCTTTATGAATGCAGGATGGATGGGGTGATAGTTACCGACATGGGCCGTTTCGCAGGAAGAAGGTTGGGGTTAGGTGGGAGGGGTTTTTTGTCAGTCGTACTGAGTTTTGATACTACTTCTTGGGCCCATGGACCCCAGATCTTTCAACTTGGCTGAACCAGCTAAGACAGTTCTCACAGTGTGTGTTACTGCTGTCCCTGTTGCTACTCTCTGCTATAGTTTGGATCTCATGCAAGGGTATTGGGTCCCTTGGTCTCCTACACAATTAGTTCCTACATGTCTGAATTTCTTGGTGTGAAGACTATGGTTATTTATCCTTTTGGGAAGCTTAGGGCATCAGCACTTGCTTTCTCCTTCCTTGTTCTTCCTTCTGCACCACCCTGGTGACTGTCTACAACTGATGAGCAAGCCAGCTGTAGTTGTTCTCCAGACTCCTTTTCCCCCCTTTATCTAGGAGTACAATTAGTTCTGTCCTTCCAGAATCCCCTAAGTGGGCCATTCCTCCTGAGCCTATTGTGAACTTGGCCTTGTTTATTAGGCAGGGCTGGACCTCAAGGTATGATCAATGTGCAAGCAGAATTTTTCAAAAATTCAAGGATATTATCTACTTATATTTCTGCCCTTTCCCCCCTTCTTGCTCTTTTTCCTTTTAAAGAAATTCTTCCCTGATACACAGAAAGATGATATCTCCTTATTTATTTGCCATGCCACAGTATGCAGAATCATAGTTCCCTGACCAGGGATCAAACCTCCTCCTTCCCTGCAGTGGAAGCTCAGAGTCTTAACTTCTAGACTGCCAGGGACCCCCCATCCCAAACCCATCTTCTTGCTCATTGGGTTAAAGTCCTGATGGTTCCAATGTTTATAGCACTATGACTGAAAACAGAGCAAAGTTATAAACCTCAACTCACAAGGCCGTTGTCAAGATTGCATGGGAATGAGCTCTCTGGATAACCTGAGGGCAACATTTCTCTGTCTTCTCTCTTTTTCTCATCATCTGTGAATAATTGGGGCTGGGATCATGACTGAATCCATGGCAGTGATTTCCAAACTCTTAGACAATATCAGATTCTGGATATGAGAATAAATTCCATCCAGGGAAACTCTAAGAGTAATTCTCTACTCTTTCCAGAAAACCCAGCTTTAGAAAAGTCCCATGAATATCCCAGATCAAGAGCCAAATCCTTCTTTCTTCACCTTGAGGCACAGGAATTTGATACCCTTTCATTTTTTCCCCAATTTTTCCCTCTGTGAGGAAGGGCATATGTAAAGCATGGTTGCATCTGAAGGACACAGAGAGGAAAAAAATACCCCATAGTCAGAGGAGGGATGGAATGAGCAAAGTGAAATTGAAAGTGTTAGTCACTCAGTTGTGTCTGACTGTTTTCAACCCCATTGACTGTAGCCCGCCAGGCTCCTCTGTCCATGGGATTCTTCAGGCAAGGATACTGGAGAGGGTTGCCGTTTCCTTCTCCAGGGCATCTTCCCCACCCAGAGACTGAACCTGGGTCTTCTGCATTGCAGGCAGATTCTTTGCCATTGAGCCACCAGGAAAGCCCAGAATGAGCAAGTTCATTAAAATATTACTGGAAGTCTGGAGGAGCCAGGCGAAATCCCGTCAGCTCAGCAGTCCAGGATTATTTCACCACATGACGCTAAAAATGAACAACATGCTAACCAATTAGTTTCTTTTTTTTCTCTCTCTTCTTCATGAGTCTTAGTTAGAATGGGAACATCTGGAGTTTGGAATCAATTGTCCAGAACTAGCTGCTGTGCTAATTAATATTCATTTAAATAGCATTCCACCAAGGTGTCCCTTCTTGCATCTCTCTTCCCTGCAGGCATCAGTCATTTCCCAGAAACTGTGTCCTTTTAGGAGAACTCTGGCTGGCCACTACATGGAGGAGGGGGGAGCCAAGGGTGATAAAAGAGCCTGCAGCATGCCATGCCCTTCTGTCTGAAACAATGGACGGTCCACTGGATGAAGTGCTGGAAAACAAGTCAAGAGCAGGAAGACTTCTGCCAGGTGAAGAAGGAGATGTAATTAGCAGGGTTGCCTCCCTCCTCTCTCCAGCATAGAAGAGGATGAATCCCAGAATGATTTCATGATTACATCTTGTCAAAAGAGGGCGGAATTTAGACCCTTTCTTTATTATTATTATTATTATTAATATAAATTATTTATTTTAATTGGAAGCTAATTACTTTACAATATTCTATTGGTTTTGCCATGCATTGACATGAATCCGCCACGAGTGTACACATGTTCCCCATCCTGAACCCCCCTCCCTCTTCCCTCCCTATACCATCCCTCTGGGTCATCCCAGTGCACCAGCTCCGAGCACTCTGTATCACGCATCGAACCTGGACTGGCGATTCATTTCACACGTGATAATTTACATGTTTCAATGCCATTCTCCCATATCATCCCACCCTCTCCCTCTCCCACAGAGTCCAAAAGACTGCTCTATACATCTGTGTCTCTTTTGCTGTCTCACATACCGGGTTAGTGTTACCATCTTTCTAAATTCCATATACATGTGTTAATATACTGCATTGGTGTTTTTCTTTCTGGCTTACTTCACTCTGTATAATAGGCTCCAGTTTCATCCACCTCATTAGAACTGATTCAGATGTATTGTTTTTAATGGCTGAGTAATACTCCATTGTGTATATGTACCACAGCTTTCTTATCCATTTGTCTGCTGATGGACATCTAGGTTGCTTCCTGGCTATTATAAACAGTACTGCGATGAACATTGGGGTACATGTGTCTCTTTTAATTCTGGTTTCCTCGGCGTGTATGCCCAGCAGTGGGATTGCTGGGTTGTATGGCAGTTCTATTTCCAGTTTTTTAAGGAATCTCCACACTGTTCTCCATAGTGGCTGTACTAGTTTCCATTCCCACCAACAGTGTGAGAGGGTTCCCTTTTCTCACACCCTCTCCAGCACTTATTGCTTGTAGACATTGGAGTATAGTGGAGTTTACAATGTTGTGTTGGTTTCAGGTGTATAGCAAAGTGATTCAGTTATATGTGTTCATCTATTCTTCTTCAGATTCTTTTCTCATATAGATTATTACAGAGTATTGGGTCGAGTTCCCTGTGCTGTATAGTAGGTCCTTATTGTGTATCTGTTCTATAGATAGTAACATAATTGATCCCAAACTCTTAAAAATTTATCCCTCCCTTCGAAGGCCGCTTCTTTAAAGGCAGACTCATCTGGCTTAGCCACAGTTTCTTATTTTACTGATGAACTGGTATAAATGCAAGAACTGTCTGGGAAAGTCAGTATCTGCAGGAATCTGTACAATTCTGAGTCCGCTGCAGTCGGCTTTTAGGATAGCTTGCAAGAGTCTCTTCTTCACTTCCACTTCACAATGAATAAATTAAAATAAATTAAATTGCTTTCGATGTCAATGCCCCAGTGCACCGCTTCATCCAGTGCACTGGCTTGTTTGGTCATTCACTTTGCAGACCTGCACTGGCTAAAATGGTAGCTAACTGAAATGCAGTTAGTCTGAACTGAGATGTCCTATGATGGCAGCCCACTCCAGTGCTCTTGCCTGGAGAATCCCATGGACGGAGGAGCCTGGTGGGCTGCAGCCCATGGGGTCGCTAACAGTCGGACATGACTGAGCGACTTCCCTTTCACTTTTCACTTTCATGCATTGGAGAAGGAAATGGCAACCCACTCCAGTGTTCTTGCCTGGAGAATTCCAGGGACGGGGGAGCCTGGTGGGCTGCCGTCTCTGGGGTCACACAGAGTCAGACACAACTGACGCGACTTAGCAGCAGCAGCATAAGTGTAAAATATACACTGGATTTCAAAGACAGTCTGAAGAAAAGAACGCTAAATATCTCCTTAATTACATTTAGGCAGATTACATGTGGAAAGGAAATGTTTTGGAGATACTGGATTAAATAAAATAGACTATTAAATTTTCTTTTTGCCTCTTTAACGTGACTGCTAGAAATTTTAAAAGTATATATGTGGTTTACATTTGTGGCTTGCACTGTATTTCTATTGGATAGTACTGATCTAGAGTCTTAGACTTCAACTGATGGAATTGCCTTCAGCTCTCTCTAATAAAAGAGCTACTATTTACTGATAACCTTTCTTGGAGTACCTACCCTGAGCCTGCCCCTACTTAGTGAAAAGTGGTGGCTTAGATGGAAAAGAATCTGCCTGTAATGTGGGAGACCTAGGTTTGATCCCTGGGTCAGGAAGATCCCCTGGAGAAGGAGATGGCTACCCACTCCAGTATTCTTTCCTGGAGAATCCCATAGACAGAGGATCCTGGTGGGCTACAGTCCAAAGTGTTGTAAAGTGTCAGACACAACTGAGTGACTAACATTTTCACCCCTACTTTATTTATTTTTAGCTGCACTGGGTCTTCATTACTCTGCGTTGGTGTTCTCTAGTTGCAGTGAGCTGGAGCTTCTCATTGCAGTGGATTATTTTATTGCAGAGCCTAGGATTTCGGGGTGTGTGGGCTTCAGTAGTTGTGGCGTGGGCTTAGTTGCCCCAGGAAATGTGGAAACTTCCTGGACCAGGGATTGAACTCATGTCCCCTGCATTGGCAGGTGAATTCTTAACCACTGGACCACTGAGTAAGTCCATTTGTGGTTTAGTTTTGCAAAAAGTGTTTAAGAATCTTGGTGTGAGAAAGTGGTGGTCCATGGACATGTTCTTGAGAGCTCTTTGAGTTCTACATCTCATTTAAAATTTGTGATTTTACATCTATGCCAGATGATATGTTGTAGAGATTTTCTAGAGCCTTGAAATGGTCACCATTTAGAATTTACTGCCATTATTTCAGTGACTATCTCTACAGTTTAGAATCACATCAAGGCCAACTGACATTTTTCCAATTGCTTGGGCAAAGGAAGAGAGGACAGAGGTAGATTAAAGCATAAAAGACATCTTCTATCCAAATGGTGTCACTGCATTTTGAACCAGGAGGTGGCTTGCAAAGCTTTGGCAGTAGCTTGCAAAGAAAAAAAAAAAAAAAGCAATAGGAAAATTGAGTCATCACAGAGCCCACATTACTATTAGCATGCTACATTCAAAATAATTTATTCCACCACAGTCAGTATTATATTCACATTATGAGCTGAAATTTAGTTTTAGCAAAAAAACCATATCCATCACATTAAATTAATATTGTTAATTTAAATATTATTGGCTTTGTTTGTATTTGATTTGTGACTCTGTTTTGATGTTATAGTTGTATAAGAGTTATAAGAGTAAAGAATATATGCTTAATTTTATGTCCCTACATATTTTAGTGTGTCAGGAATAAAAGAGTAGTGTAAATACTCACCGTGTCTTCCTGTCAAGCACTGCATAATAGCACCCAAACCTCCTGTTTCTCTGAGGTGGTGTCTCTAGGTGTCCCCAATCCTGAAAATCCCTAGAACTGTCTTGGATCCGGAAACTCCTCTTTTGAATCACTGGATGGATCTGGATTTGGAGCAGGAATCATATTCTGTAGGACATAGGCTTTATAAACTTTCTGTGGATGCCATTGCAGGCAAATTGGTAACTTGGTTGAGTTTGATAGTTGCAGATGACCTTGCTGACCTCCGGCATCATGACCCTAGAGGATTTTGCCCCTCCAAAGAGACACTACAACAAAAACCACAACAGGTATCAGAGGGGAAAACAGATCCCATCAACAGTTACATTCTTCTGGTTCAAGAGCACACGGTCTAGCCACATGACCTTCTCAGGCTGATACCAAGGGTAGGGACGGTGAGTGGTTCCTAGAGAAAACACTTCACTCTAGATCCCTATAAGGAGGGAAGACAAGATGGAATGTACAGTTCTGCCTTCTGTAGACTCTGGTCTCTAAGACCAAATGGATGGTCGCTTCTGCACATTAACCATGGGAAGCAATATTGATGCTGGTACCTGGGTCACTGCTGCCACTGGCTTTGTGACAGCTGTACAGTAGAAATGTAGAATGTGGGAGTCTGAGCCAGCCTGCTTCCTGGACATCACAGCTCTAAAGCTTAGGTACCTTTAGATCAGCCCTGGAAGGAAGATAAGTTGATCAAAAGGATGCTGCTGGACTGGCCTCAGTCACGTCTGACTCTTTGCAACTCTGCGGACTGGAGCCCACCAAGCTCCTCTATCCATGGAATTCTCCAGGCAAGAATACTGCAGTGGGTTGCCATTTCCTTCTCCATAAAAAGGATGGGGACCAAGTAAATAATGTCACTTCAGTGCCTGGAGGGCCTCCCCTCCTCATGACACACCTACTTATAGGCAATCACAATGTCCACAGCCATGAACTCCACTGAACCTTCTCTCTCTCTCTCCACTTGAGGGGCCTGCGCCTAGTGGTCTGGACCATTCCCTTGACTTCCACAAGTATTGACAAGTGGAAGGACATCCACAATGGGGCCTCCTCTACCCCCTCTCCTCCAGGTTCTGAGACCTGTGTTCAGGTGCTGATTGAGCTTAGAGGATCCTTAGAAAGTAGGAGGTCTTCAGGTTCCCACTCTCATCTTTGCCTCTAGGCACAAGATGCCTGTCATACCCCCATCCCCAGTGGTGGAAACCAAGAATATCTCTAGACATTATCAATGTCACTGAGGGGTTGAGAGACAGACTCTTCCCCTCTTGAGAACCATTGATGGAGAATTAGAGATCTTTGTCTACCTGTAGGAAGATTATAAGGATGTTTCTTCTTTATATTTGCTTCTCTAGGGGCTCCTAACTTTTTTTGTTTTCTTCTTTCAATGACCATTTTTTATTTATTTATGGCCATGCCATGCAGCACATGTGGGTTCTAGGTTCTCTAATCGGGATCAAACCTGCACCCCATGCACTGGAAGTGAGGAGTCTCAGTCACTGGACTGTCAGGGAAATTCCCCTAACTGTTGACAATGACTTTTCTGTATAGATCTTTCATTGTACCTACCCCAAGCAGAATCAATAATATAATTCAGTGTTGGTGTTGCCTCACCCCAGATCTCTACAGCTGACAACTAGAAGCAATAGCTCACCTAATCAGGCTCCTGGAAAATCAACAGTGTATTCCAGAAAACCCTGTGTGTGTTGGGTTCCTATTAAATGCATTCACTGTTGTTACTGTTCAGTCGCTCAGTCATGTCTGACTTCGCGATCCCATGCACTGCAGAACTCCAGGCCTCCTTGTCCTTCACTAAGTCCCAGGGTTTGTTTAAAATTCATATCCATTGAGTTGGTGACGCCATCTAACCATCTCATCCTCTGCTGCCCTCTTCTCCTTTTGCCTTCAATCTTTCCTAACATCAGGGATGTATCTCTAATTTTTTCAACTCTCCTACAGGTAGGCACTAATACCCCCATTTTACAGATGAAAAATGTGAGGCTCAGAGCAGCTAACTTAAGAGAGGGAGGTGCAGTTTCATCACGGTTGGAGTTTGCTCCAGATCTCATGTAACACCCCCCCCGCCCCCCGCCCTGTCTCCGTGACTACCCCACATTGTCTGTGATGGAGCTCTGCACCATGGAGCTCTGGAGCAGTGTAATTCCATGCTTCTGGCACCCCTGGAGCCCCACAAATAGTGCCACACACAGACAGGCTTCCAACTTTCAACACACTGTCAGCCGAGTGCCCTGGGGACCTGCACCAGCCCTCCCAGACTGACCTTGCAATACTTTCTGGATTCCCCTGAAACCCGAGCACCACTTTTAAGAGCTTTGCTGTCTCTGGATATTGGCCAAACTTTCTTCCCCTTGTCTTGTTTGAGTTGTGACTGTGATAAAAAGCCTTCCTCCTTCAGGGAGTGAGGTAGCCTGATCTGAGCTCACTATTCTAGAGGTGCCTTCTGAGAGGTTGGGCTCTCAAGACAATCTTTTGTTATTTCAGTTTCACTAGTGGATTCATCTTCTCCAGAGTCCTCAAATCTTGGGAGGTCATATCGCTAATGTAAACTTAGAGCAATTATATATAAGTTTCAAACAGAAGTCTTACTGGCTTCAAAACCCTGAAAGATATGTTGTTAGTGGGGGGGAAAAAGTTAGACACTCCTGTGATTAATTGTTTAAATCCCCTTGGTAATGTATATTCGCCTCTCATTTTTCTACTTTAGCCAGAATTCTCTTTGCCCAAAATGATGGCATAAAACCGAAATATAGTTGTGAAAACAGTGGCTCAGGGGTAAAGAACCCGCCTGCAATGCAGGAGCCGCAGGAGACGTGGGTGTGACCCCTGGGTCGGGAAGATCCCCTGGAGAAGGAAATGACAACCCACTCCAGGATTCTTGCCTGGAGAATCCCATTGACAGAGGAGACTTGCAGGCTACAGTCCATAGGGTCACAAAGAGTCAGATATGACTGAAGGGACTCAGCACGCACTGGCAAGTGATTTCTCTACAGAGAACTCTTTAACATTTCAGTGGATTCTTAACCATTTTTTTTCTCTCTCACCCCCTTTCCCCTGCCTCTGGCTGGCTTCCCAATTTTTCATGTTTTTTTAATGATTTGTAACTCTGATCACTGTAAGTGGTTCAGCACATTAGGCAATTTCCTTAATAATCCAGGAGTCATGTCATCAAGATTTATCGATTTGTATACATTCATATTCCCCAGTCTCTTTTTATCTAACTTTTGACAACCACAGTTGGGGTAAGGATTTCATAACTTCTTAATTTCTCTGATTTCTTTACTTCCTCTCATTAAAGACACATTTAGAAAATGAGGTCCCTATCTCAGCTTTTCCGTCTTGCCCTTCATCCTTTGTTCCTTTCTTCCTTCTTTATTGCCTGGGCTGGGGTCTCTAATTCATTCACTCACTTCCTTATTAGGTAGAGAAAATCGGTTTCTACCTTTTAAGCAGTCATTTTTCCTAAAGAGTTTTGGACAAGGAAGAACAATTTTTTCCCAAACTTTCTGTCCCCCATGTATTTCTCTCATAAGCTGTTTGCAGACCTTCCCCTCTATCATTGTATTATTTTTTTGCTAAGTTCAGCCAGCAGAGATAATTAGAGAGCTTAAGTCCAGACATACTACAAACATCATATTGTATTTTAGGCTCAAGCTTCAGAAATAATCCTTGTTCTCAAACTGCCTTTTTATTTATTTATTTATTTTCGTTTTCTTTCAGCATCAATTCTCAGCAAACACTGCTGAAAATGAGGCTTCAAGGGACTCTCTCCTTCTCTACTCTACAAAGCAGAGTGTCAAAAATGCAGAAGGTAGAGAAATACATTTTTGAGTCTTGGAATGTTTTCTGAGTTCCAGTGATACTTCAAATTCACTTTCCCTGTCTCTCAAGAGGTGGATCCTATGTGGAGGGTAAATGAAGGCATTGTCTGTTTGTTGGTGTGTGCCTGTATTCTCAGGAACTTAGTCATGTCTGATTCTTTCTGAGCCCATGGACTGCAGCCTGCCAGGCTCCTCTGTCCATGGGATTCTCCAGGTAAGAATACTGGAGAGGGTTGCATTTCCTTTTTCAGGGGATCCTCTTGACCCAAGGATCAAACCCAAGTCTCCTGCGTCTACTGCCTTGGCAGGCAGATTCTTTACCACTGAGCCACCTGGGTCTCTTTCTGATGAACCAGCTGTCTAACTCCTGAAATATTTGCATTTTCTCTGAGTGTACTTGTGTGTTTATGAGGTCTGTATGCATGTACACTTGTGTGAATCCCCACTTGGTAGCTGAAATGGACTCTACCTGAGGTCCGCATCTACATGAAATCAGGACTCATTGCAGCCATTTCTTTCTTTCTTTTTTAAATTTTAGTTGGAGGATAATTGCTTTCTGTGTTGGCTTCTGTCATACATCAACGTGAATCAGCTATAGGCATACATATGTCCCCTCCCTCTTGAACTTCCTTCCCACCTCCCACCCTATCCCACCCCTCTAAATAGTCACGGAGCACTGGGTCTGAGCTCTGTGCATTGCAGCCATTTCAAGGAGAAATTTCCAAACATCTGGAGGTTGGAAATTTGGGACCGGAACTCCTGGATCGTTGTACGACTACTTTTTTATCTCCCTGGTTTTCATCCTTTGACTTGGGGTTAACGTAGACCCCACCTTGCTGGTTCCTTTTGTAAACTGAGCCTTGTAGTGCTGGTGTGTAACTGAGGTTAGCCTGGGAAAGAGTGTCAGGGGCCTCAGTGGGACGTTGCTGGACAAGCCCCAGATGATGTTAGGAAACAAACCTTTGTTTCCAGGGTGGAGCCCTGCTGAATGACCTGTAGGACATGGTTGCAAATCAGAGGACAGAAATAAAACATTTTTAATTTCTGGGAAAGTCAGGGTTCAGACTTCAAGAGTGAGTTATGGAGGGAGGAGAGGCTGTCCCTGGGTGGGGAGAGCTGGCAGAGAGAGCTTGATAGCTTTCCCATCTGGGGCTGCCTCATCACCCTGGGGACTGAGCTCTGTGTTTGGGGCTTTGGAATAGAAGGAGCTGGGCTTCCCAGGTGGCTCAGTGGTAAAAATCTCCTGCAATGCAGAAAACACAAGTTCAATCCCTGAATTGGAAAGATCCCCTGGAGGAGGGCATGCAGCCCACTCCAGTATTCTTGCCTGGAGAATCCCATAAACAGAAGAACCTGGTGGGCTGCAGTCCAAGGGGTGACAAAGAGTCAGCCATGACTGAGCAACTGAACAACAGTGCCCAGGTTGGAATTGATTCACATTGTCAGAGCTCATTCTTTCATTCATTCTCTTATTCAACCGGTATTTACCGAGTATCTGGGCATTATGTAAATTCAAACCCCAGCTCCAATGCAAAAGTTGGGCAAGTTACTCAAGCTCCACAAGCCTCAGTTTGCTGTCTGTAAGATAGAGATAAAAATAGTAACTATCTCTCTCGGGGGCTCTTGTAAAGATTAAATACTGCCATTCAGTCACTCAGTCATGTCCAACTCTTTGCGACCCCATGGTCAAGCTCCAGCTTAAATAAACTAATGCTTATGAAGACTGGAGCATAGACTACTCTGGGCAGGCACTTCAGCATAGAATGCTGTGGTCAACGTTACGATTATTGTCGCTACAGTTATTATTATCCCCCCTCCCATGTGCATGCTTTCTGCCCCCAGACTTGAGCTCTGCCATCCGTACAACTAAGAGGCTCCTGGATGTACAGGCACAGCATATTTTGCATTCCGTTTACCTCTTGTCAGCAATGGGGTCTTGAGCAGAGCAGACTGCTTACTCAGTGTGCAATTCACAGATTTCCTGTTTCTCTCCCTGTAAGCTGCTAAGAGGTAAGGAGGAAGCTGTTTCATTACAGTCTCATTTACACCTCTCCCTGTCTTCCTGCTTCCCCCAAGGAAAGTCAGCTCACTGTGTTCTGCACAGACAGAGCCTGGCATGCAGGATTCCAGGCTGCACTTTCCCAGCGAAGTCTCATCAGTGTCGTTCCTGCTGCCCAGAGGGTGAAGTGATCACCCCATCCCCACCCCGCATGGCACTTTCTTGTGCTATTGTTGTTGGTCCATCTCTCAGTCATGTCCGACCCTTTGCAACCCCATGGACTGTAGCATGCCAGGCTTCCCTGTCCTTCACTATCTCCCAGAGCTTGCTCAAAGTCATGTCCATTGAGTCACTAATGCCATCCAACCATCTCATCCTATTTCGTCCCCTTCTCCTGCCTTCAATCTTTCCCAGCATCAGGGTCCTTTACAATAAGCTGGCTCTTCCTATCAGGTGGCAAAATATTGGAGCTTCAGCTTCAGCATCAGAACCTCCAATGCATATTCAGGGCTGATTTCCTTTAGGATTGACTGGTTTGATTTCCTGGCTGTCTAAGGGGCTCTCAAGTATCGTCTCTAGCACTATAGTTAGAAAGCATCAATTCTTCAGCACTCAGCCTTCCTTATGGTACAACTCTTACATCTGTACCTTTTCTGAGCTCAGCAGATGCTGGGCTGTGTTCTTCAGGAAGAAGAAAAGTCAGAGGGAACATCCAGCACCTGTCAACACCTATGTCCTATTCGTGTTGCTTCCTAACTTATCATATACCCTGTTTTTCTTGGCCTGTTGAAATACCCCAGCCTTAAACCAGCAGGGCTCTACTATCTGGTGTAAGATGTAGGGTAACAGTTGAGAAAACCATGAGAAGGTAGGTGGAGGTTCTGCTAAGGAGAGCCCTGAATGCCAGGCTGAGGCACTTACAAGTAGATAAAAAAGGATGAATCATCCAAGGTTTGAGCTGAGGAGGATGGGATTAAAGTGTGAAATCATTTAAGGAAAATCACAGGTCCTTGTCCTCAGTATTGCTCTTTTGTTTTTCTCTAAAATTAAAATCATCCCATGGGTTATGCAGAGCAATTTTGTTTTTATTTTTTTTTAATTTTTACTTTTTGACCATCCTTGTGTAGCATTTAGGCAATTAGTTTTCCAACCAGGGATCCAACCCATGGCCCTGCAGTGGAAGTGTGAAGTCTTAACCACTAGACCACCAGGGAAGTCCCACAAATTTTTAAAAATAAACATTTCCGACTTTCCTGGTGCTCCAATGGTTAAGACTCCCTGCTCCCAGTTCAGGGAACACAGGTTTGATCCCTGGTCAGGGAACTAAGATCCCACACAGTGTGGCTGAAAATTAAAAATAAATGTTTCCTCCTGATAGACATTCCACAGCTTTGCCAATGCCCATTCATCAATCCCTTGACAAACCTATTGTTCAGACCAGGTCAAAAGATGCCCCAGATTTTCATATAGATGAGAGGGGAAGTCTTCAGGAGACAACAGAAGGCAAGATGTCAAGAGAAACCCAATGCCTGGGTAAAGGTCAGGGCATTCCACTAGAACAAAAGGGACGCTGAGAGTATACATACAAAATAGGGAGCATAGAGCGGGGTGAGGGGAAGGGAATGGGGAAAGGCACGAATTACTAAGTCTACATTCCTGCCTGGCCTGGGATTTTAACTACACAACTACACAGTGAATGACATTCATATTCTAATTTTGCTGAGGGACTAGCTTCATATATGTAAATAACTTCTCCAACTTTCTGGGGCAAGTAAGTGGTCTCTTGTATTACAGAACCCATCCTCATTCCATTGCTGGGCACCATCACACGATTGGGCTATACAAAGATGACCAAGAACTAGTCCTTGTTATGAGGCAGCTTGTTAATGAGCAAGGGAGGGAGTACATGTACCCAAGTAATGACTAAAAAGGAACAAAAGTTTGGAGAGCTCTGTGGAAGATATAAGACACTGGACAATTTCAGACCGGGGCATGAAGGATCATTTCCATCCAAGTGGTATAGGAAAGATTTTTTGGAAAAGATAGCAAGTGAGTTACTTTTGGGGTTGGTAGAATTTTGGCAGGTAGAAATAGTAAAAAGAGGAGTACGAAGAATTCCAGCCCAAGAAAACCTGAAGAACAAAGCCATGGAGATGGGAAATGTGGATATATTTTAGAGATCAGATGATGGATCGTAAGAGAAAAAAATTGCAAAGGCCAGCTGGATAAGGGAGGACTTTGAAATATTCCAAATGCAGGGGTACTGTTTGTTTGTTTTTGTTTTTTTTTTTTTTTAATTTTGTATTGGAGTATATCCAGCTAACAATGTTGTGATAGTTTCTGGTGTACAGCAAAGGGACTCAGCCAGACATACACATGTATCCATTCTCCCCCAAACTCCCCTCCCATTCAGACTGCCACCTAACACTGAGCAGAGTTCCCTGTGCTACACACTAGGACCTTGTTGGGTATCCACTTTATATATAAGGCAAAGGGGAGTCAGTGTGTGTGTCTTCACAGGGACAGATGTGGTCTGAGTGGGGCTGAAGGAAGATTAATGTGGCCAAGTGTGTAGACCAGTGAACAGAGGCCAGTGCTGGAGGGCTTGATGCCTCTACAGTGTTCAAGGGCCTCTTAACTTTGCATTAATGCAAACAATGGGAGCAGTGGACAGGGTTTAGGCTAAGAACGAGGACCACTGAAGAGGCTGCAGAAATAATCCGGGGTTTTCTTTGGGTGGAGAGCCTCCTGAGTCCTTGAGTAAGATCAGATATAACAGAGAGCAGGCCATTTGTATGGGACAAATAAACCCGGTGTCACCAAATGATGGGAGGAAATCGGTGATGGGGAAGGTATGGATCGTAGAGAGGGCTCAGAGCAGCTCGTGCACGTGTGCTCATTTGCTTCTGTTGTGTCCGACTCTGTGACCCCATGAACTGTAGCCCGCCAGGCTCCTGTGTCCATGGGATTCTCCAGGCAAAAATACTGGAGTGGGTTGCCCTCCTCCAGGGGATCTTCCCAACCCAGGGATCAAACCCGGGTCTCCTGCAATGCAGGTGGATTCTTTACCCTCTGAGCCACCTGGGAAGCCCAGGGCTGCCCAGTGACCTCTTTTGCAGAGTGTTCTCTGGTTCAAAGAGTCTCTCTTAGCTAAGAAAGATTTTTTGCAGCATTCTGAAGACATAGACTCCCATGTCGCAGGCCTAGGACTGCAGATATCTTGCTCCTGGCCACGTTGCCGGCAGCTCTTTCATTTGGGGACAGGGATTCAGCCACAGAAGTGGTGGGGGCTGCCACATTTTGGACAAGTCAGAGAACAGAATTCTGGGCTGCTGGACTGACCTTGTGGTGGCCTTTGTTCATTTGCTCCTTGGGTTTGTCACCCATCTGGGCTTATCTCACCACCCTGAATGGCTCATACTCAGGGCTGCTCCAAAGAAGAAATTTATCTTCTCCAACATCTTTGTCAATTAAGTTTCAGGGAGGGTGCATATGCGCCTCAGCTGTGACAGGGAGGATGATGGATGGCCAAAGGCTTGTTTTTGAAATTACAGATTTGGATAATTTTCATGATACTGAAAGGAGGGAGTGAGTCTGAAATGTTTAAAATAGACTTACTAGATTTTTGACTCTTGTTAAGATGGGCGAGAATGGGCTGAGTAAAGAGCAGGCTGGGGCAGGACTTTAAGGTGCCAAGGTGTATGCAGGAAGTACCATCAGCACCCTCATGAGCCCTGGAAGACCCTCCTGGGATTCACGTCTATGAGTGGAATGGGAATTCTCCACCTAGTCTTAAAGTTGGCAATTAGGGCCAACTAGATTTTTTTTGTTGGAGAAGGCAATGGCAACCCACTCCAGTACTCTTGCCTGGAAAATCCCATGGGCGGAGGAGCCTGGTAGGCTGCAGTCCATGGGGTCGCTGGAAGTCAGACATGACTGAGCGACTTCACTTTCACTTTTCACTTTCATGCATTGGAGAAGGAAATGGCAACCCACTCCAGTGTTCTTGCCTGGAGAATTCCAGGGACGGGGGAGCCTGGTAGGCTGCCGTCTCTGGGGTTGCACAGAGTTGGAAACGACTGAAGCGACTTAGCAGCAGCAGCAACAGCAGCAGATTCTTTTTGTTGATTGGAGTATATTGTTTTCAAATGCGGTGTTAGTTTCTGCTGTACAATTAAGTGAATCAGCTTTATGTATACATATAGCCTTTCCTTTTAGAGCTTCCCTCCCACCCCTCTCCATCCCACACCACCCCCCACCCCTCTAGATCATCGCAGAGCACTGAGCTGAGCTCCCTGTGCTATATAGCAGCTTCCCACTAGCTGTTTATTTCACACATGGTAGTGTATATATGGACTTCCCAGGTGGCATAGTGGTAAAGAATCTGCCTGCCAGTACAAGAGTTCAATCCCTGGGTCGAGAAGATTCCCTGGAGTAGGAAATGGCAACCTAGTATTATTGGTTGGAGAACTCCATAGACAGAGGAGCCTGGCAGGCTGCACTCCATGGAGTAGCAAGAGTCAGATATGATTGAGCAAGCACGAAAGTGTATACGTTAGTGCTGCTACTGCTGCTGCTGCTAAGTTGCTTCAGTCATGTCCGACTCTGTGCGACCCCATAGACGGCAGCCCACCAGGCTCCCCTGTCCCTGGGATTCTCCAGGCAAGAACACTGGAGTGGGTTGCCACTTCCTTCTCCAATGCATGAAAGTGAAAAGTGAAAGTGAAGTTGCTCAGTCGTGTCCGACTCTTAGCGACCCCATGGGCTGCAGCCTACCAGGCTCCTCCATCCATGGGATTTTCCTGGCAAGAGTACTGGGGTGGGGTGCCATTGCCTTCTCTGATATGTTAGTGCTACTCTCTCAACTGATCAGTGAGGAAAGCTTTCTTATTTGTCCTTGCTATTCTTTGGAACTCTGGATTCAAATGGGTATATCTTTCTTTTCTCCTTTGCCTTTAGCTTCTCTTCTTTTCTCAGCTATTTGTAAGGCCTCCTCAGACAACCATTTTGCCTTTTTGCATTTCTTTTTCTTGGGGATGGTCTTGATCCCTGCCTCCTGTACAATGTCACAAACCTCCATCCATAGTTCTTCAGGGACTCTGTCTATAAGATCTAATCCCTTGAAGCTATTTGTCACTTCCACTGTATAATCCTAAGGGATTTGATTTAGATCACACCTGAATGGTCTAGTGGTTTTCCCTACTTTCTTCAATTTAAGCCTGAATTTGACAATAAGGGGTTTATGATCTGAACCACAGTCAGCTCCCACTCTTGTTTTTGCTGACTGTATAGAGCTTCTCCATCTTTGGTTGCAAAGAATATAATCAATCTGATTTTGGTATTGACCATCTGGTGATGTCCTTGTGTAGAGTCTTTTCTTGTGTTGCTGGAAGAGGGTGTTTGCTATGACCAGTGTGTTCTCTTGGCAAAACTCTGTTAGCCTTTGACCTGCTTCGTTTTGTACTCCAAGGACAAATTTGCCAGTTACTTCAGGTATCTCTTGACTTCCTATTTTTGCATCCCAGTCCCCTATGATGAAAAGGACATCATTTTGGGGTGTTAGTTCTAGAAGGTCTTGTAAGTCTTCATAGAACCGTTCAACTTCAGCTTCTTCAGTGTTACTGGTTGGGGTATAGACTTGGATTACTGTGATATTGAACGGATTGCCTTGGAAATGAACAGAGGTTATTCTATCACTTTAGAGATTGCAGCCAAGTACTGAATTTCAGATTCTTTTGTTGACTATGATGGCTACTCCATTTTTTTCTAAGGGATTCTTTCCCACAGTAGTGATATAATGGTCTCCTGAGTTAAATTCACCCATTCCAGTCCATTTTAGTTCACTGATTCCTAAAATGTCAATGTTCACTCTTGCCATCTTCTGTTTGACCACTTCCAATTTACCTTGATTCATGGACCTAATAGGTTAGAAACTGACCCAAATTTCAGGTTCCTATGCAATATTGTTCTTTACAGCATCAGACTTTACTTCCACCACCAGTCACATCCACAACTGGGTGTTGTTTCTCTTTGGCTCCATCTCTTCATTCTCTCTGGAGTTATTTCTCCACTGATCTCCAGTAGCATATTGGGCACCTACCGACCTGGGAATATCATCTTTCAGTGTCCTATCTTTCTGCCTTTTCATACTTGTTCATGGGGTTCTCAAGGCAAGAATACTGAAGTGGTTTGCCATTCCCTTCTCTAGTGGACTGCATTCTATCAGAAGTCTGCACCATGACCCGTTCTTCTTGGGTGGCCCTACAAGGCATGGCTCATAGTTTCATTGAGTTAGACAAGGCTGTGGTCCATGTGATCAGTTTGATTAGTTTTCTGTGACTGTGGTTTTCATTCTTTCTGACCTCTGATGGAGAAGGATAAGAGGGTTGTAGAAATTTCCTGATGGGAGTGACTGACTAAGGGGGAAACTGGGTCTTGTTCTGATGGGCAGGGCCATGCTCAGTAAATTGGATCTTTAATCCAATTATCTGTTGATGGGAGGGGCTGTGTTCCCTCCTTCTTGTTTGACCTGAGGCCAAACTATGGTGGAGGTAATGAAGATAATGGCGACCTCCTTCAAAAGGTCTCATGCACGCACTGCTGCACTCAGTACCCCCAAACCTGCAGCAGGCCACCGCCGACCCATGCTTTTGCAGGAGACTTCTGGACACTCATGGGAAAGTCTGGGTCAGCCTCTTGTTGGGTCACTGTTCCTTTTTCCTGGGTCCTGGTGAGTACAAGTTTTTGTTTGTGCCCTCTAAGAGTCTCTTTCCTGAGTCCTGTGTAAGTTCTGGTGACTCTATGGTGGGGTTAATGGCTACCTCCTCCAAGAGGGCTTATGCCATACCTAGGTCTGCTGCACCCAGAGTCCCTGCTCCTGCGGCAGGCCATTGCTGACCTGTACCTCCACGGGAGACACTGAAACACTCAAAGGCAGGTCTGGCACAGTCTCTGTGGGGTGCATACGAGGTTTTGTCTGAGCCCTCCGAGCATCTCTGGTGGGGGAGGGTTTTGATTCTAAACGTGATTTTTTCCCCTTCTACCATCTTGTTTGGGCTTCTCCTTTGCCCTTAGACGTGGGGTATCTTTTTTTGGTGGGACCCACCATTTTTCTGTTAATGCTTTGTTCAGTGGTGAGCTGTAAGTTTGGAGTTCTTGCAGGAGAAGATGAGCGCACATCCTTTCACTCTACCATCTTGTTAAACCTAAGAGAAGAAGAATATCAAGAAGAGGTGGCAACAATACACAGAAGAACTATAAAAGAAGATCTTCATGACCCAGATAACCATGATGGTGTGATCACTCACCTAGGGCCAGACATCCTGGAATGAGAAGTCAAGTGGACCTTAGGAAGCGGCACTATGAACAAAACTAGTGGAGGTGATGGAAATCCAGTTGAGCTATTTCAAATACTAAAATATGATGCTGTGAAAGTGCTATACTCAATACGCCAGCAAATCTGGAAATCTCAGCAGTGGCCACAGGACTGGAAAAGGTCAGTTTTCATTCCAGTCCCAAAGAAAAGCAATGCCAAAGAATGTTCAAACTACTGCACAATTGCACTCATCTCACATGCTAGCAAAGTAATGCTCAAAATCCTCCAAGCCAGGCTTCAACAGTACATGAACCATGAACTTCCAGATGTTCATGCTGGTTTTAGAAAAGCAGAAGAACCAGACATCAAATTGCCAACATTTTCTGGATCATGGAAAAAGCAAGAGAGTTCCAGCAAAACATCTATTTCTGCTTTATTGACTATGCAAAGGCCTTTGACTGTGTGGATCACAATAAACTGTGGAAAATTCTGAAAGAGATGGGAATACCAGACCACCTGACCTGCCTCTTGAGAAACCCTATATACAGATCAAGAAGCAACAGTTAGAACTGGACATGGAACTAGAGACTGGTTCCAAATCAGGAAAGGAGTATGCCAAAGCTGTATATTGTCACCCTGCTTATTTAACTTCTATGCAGAGTACATCATGAGAAACACTGGGCTGGATGAAGCACAAGCTGGAATCAAGATTACCAGGAGAAATATCAATAACCTCAGATATTCAGATGACATAACCTTTATGGCAGAAAATGAAGAAGAACTAAAGAGCTTCTTGATGAAAGTGAAAGAGGAGAGTGAAAAAGTTAGCTTAAAACTCAACATTCAGAAAACTAAAATCATAGCATCTGTTCTCATCATCTCATGGCAAATAGACAGAGAGACAATGGAAATAGTGAGATACTTTTTTGGGAGGGCTCCAAAATCACTACAGGTGGTGACTGCAGCCATGAAATTAAAAGATGCTTGCTTTGCTCCTTGGAAGAAAAGCTGTGACCAACTGACAACATATTAAAAAGCAGAAACATTACTTTGCCCACAAAGGTCCATCTAGTCAAAGCTATGGTTTTTCCAGTAGTCATGTATGGATGTGAGAGTTGGACTATAAAGAAAGCTGAGTTCTGAAGACTTGATGCTTTTGAATTGTGGTGTTGGAGAAGACTCTTGCGAGTCCCTTGGACTGCAAGGAGATCCAACCAGTCAATCCTAAAGGAAATCGGTCCTGAATATTCATTGGAAAGACTGATGCTGAAGCTGAAGCTGAACCTCCAATACTTTGGCCACCTGATGTGAAGAACTGACTCATCGGAAAAGACCCTGATGCTGGGAAAGGTTGAAGGCAGGAGGAGAAGGTGATGACAAAGGATGAGATGGTTGGATGGCATCACCAACTCAATGGAGATGAGTTTGAGCAAGCTCTGGGAGTTGGTACTGGACAGGGAAGCCTGGCATGCTGCCAACCACGGGGCCACAAAGAGTCGATTATGACTGAGTGACTGAACTGGGTCATTTTTAGTGATGTGCATGTACCTAGAGTCTGGCATACAAAGTGAAGTTAATCAGAATGTGAAAAACCAATAAAATATGTTAACACATATATATGGAATATAGAAAAATGGTACTGATGAATCTATAGGCAGGAATAGAGATGCAGACATAGAGAACAGACCCGTGGACACTTGGGGAGAAGGAGAGGGTGGGACAAATTGAGAGAATAGCATTGACATATATACAATACCAACTAGATTCTTCATAGGTCCTTGATATTGTAGAGTTAAAAGTAGTTTAAATGTAACTTATAAGTGAGCAGCTCAGAGGTGCCAGGAATGGTGTTTAGACACTTCTTGCCTGCAAATCCAATTGAAACCTCAAGACAAACTGGAAAGTTTCAAATCTCTTCCTGGTTGTAAAGATTTTCATCTGAAATTTTAGCGAGGTACGGGACTTGCTCAAGGTCACAGAGTTGCTAATAGAGCCTCCCATTTCCAAATGCCTGCTGCTTCTGCTGGAAGGAGCTTCTCCCCAGGCTGCTGGTCCTCATTTGCGGAATAAGCTAAGAAAATGAGGAAGAAGCTTCAGGTTGTTATTAACTAGGCCTCCTGCTTCGCTTTGGAGAAGGACATGGCACCCCACTCCAGTACTGTTGCCTGGAAAATCCCATGGACAGAGGAGCCTGGTGGGCTGCAGTCCATGGGGTTGCTAGGAGTTGGACACGACTGAGCAAATTCACTTTCACTTTTCACTTTCATGCATTGGAGAAGGAAATGGAAACCCACTCCAGTATTCTTGCCTGGAGAATCCCAGGGGTGGGGGAGCCTGGTGGGCTGCCGTCTATGGGATCATACAGAGTTGGACACGACTGACACGACTTTGCAGCAGCAGCAGCCTGCATGGCGTAACTCCAAAGGGCCTCCTCAGGGAGTAACAGTGTGCCACCCTGGATGTATGCCAATATGAACTTGCTTTAGACAGTGGTGGTTCAATCAGTAAGTTGTGTCCAGCTCTATGACCCCCCTGGGCTTTAGCCTGCCAGGCTCCTCTGTCCATGGGATTTCCCAGGCAAGAGTAGTGGAGTGGTTTTCCATTTCCTTCTCCAAGGAATCTTCCCTACTCAGGGATCAAACCTGTGTCTCTTGCTTCTCTTGAAATGGCAAGTGGATTCTTTACCACTGGGAAGCTCACAAATATATTGTTGGCATTCAGTTCTTTTTCTCCACTGGCAAAATCTTGGTTAATAATAATCATTCAAATGATAATGATTCAAATTTGTTCAGCCCTTGGCTCTACACACAGTGCTTTCACAAACATGACTTCCTCACAACCTCCTTTTAAAGCACACACTATACCTCATATTTGTAGTTAAAGATATGGATTCTCTGAGAGGTAAGTGATAAGGTGCTCAGCGTAACACCATAAGCTCAGCTTCTTTGCTCTCAAGTCTTATTGTCCCTACCCTGCCCCTTATAATGATTTTTTTCTTTTTCTGGTTCACTTCTTGTTTCTCTGGTGTTATTTCTCCTTCTCTATTGCTTGAATCTCTTCTTCCTTTTCTTTGCTTCCAGGCTTTGTCTTTAGACTTTCCTCTCTGGATGGGCTTATCAGATTCCACAGCTTCAACTCTTGTCTCGAAGATGAACTTAAAAAACATTATTTGCTTTTGGCTTACTGGGTCTTCACTGATTCTTGAAAGCTTTCACTAGTTGCAGTGAGTGGAGGCTCCTCTTCATTGCGGTGTGCAGACTTCTCATTGCAGTGGCTTCTTTTGTTGTGGAGGACAGGCTCTAGGCTTGTGGGGTTCAATAGTTGTGGCACATGGGCTTAGTTGCCCTGCAGCATGTGAAATCTTCCTGGACCAGGGATCAAACCAGTGTCCCCAGCATTGGCCAAGTGGATTCTTAACCACTGGACCCACAGGGAAGTCCCCTAAGATGGACTATAATCCTCTTTTCTATTGCTGTGTGTCTTTGGATCAGTTACTTCCCTTCTGTAGGCTTCAGATTCTTTGTTTGAAATATAAAAGCACTAGGTGGCTGATGTATGCTTTCCTATACAGCTCCAACTTCAAATGAAATGAAGAATGTTAAAGTAATTTTTAAACAAAAATCAATATCAGAGTACAAGATCTCATAAATAAATTCAGCAAGGTTGCAGGATCAAGATCAATATACTAAAAAAAAAATCAATTGCATTTCTATAGACTAACCATGAACTATCCAAAAATAAAATTAAGAAAACAATTCCACTTACAATAGCATCAAAAAGAATAAAATATTTAAGAATAAATCTAACAAAAGAAGTGGAAGACTGACAACTGTAAGACATTGTTGAAAAGGAATTGAAGAAAATGTAAAAAATGGAGAAACATCCTATGCTCATGGATCAGAAGATTTAACATTCTTAGATGGCATTTTTCTCTAAATTGATCTACAAATTTAACTCAATCCCTATTATGATATCAATTGACTCTTTTTGCAGAAATTGACAAGCTGGTCTTAAAATTCATATGGAATTGCAAGGGACCCAAAATAGCCAAAGTAATGTAGAAAAACAACTAAGCTGGAGGAGTCACACTTCCTGATTTCAAAACTTATGACAGAACTCAAAGCAGTGTGATAGTGACATAAAGATCAATGGAATATAATTGATAGTCTAGAAATAAACCCATACATCTGTGGCCATTGATTTTTTTTAAAGGGCTGCCAAGGCAATTCAATAGAGGAAGGATTCATTTTTTTCAGCAAATGGTGTTGAGACAAATATCCACATGCAAAAGGATGGACCTGGACCTGTACCTGATGTGATATGCAAAAATTGCCCCAAATACAAAAACAAATGTAAGAGCTAAAACTATGCGCTATTAGAAGAAAACGTATAGTAAATCTTAGTAGGGTTAGGCAATGATTTCTTAGATACAATAGCAAAAGTGTAAGCAACAAAAGAAAAAATAGATACATTAGACTTTTATCAAAATTAAAAACTTTTGTACATTAGATGAGTCTATCAAGAGTAAAAACACAATCCATAGAATGGGATAAAGTATTTCCAAACAAATATCTGATAAGAAGCTTATGTAGAGGAAAAATTTATATCTTACAATTCAATAATAAAAGATAACCTGATTAAACATGGGAAAGAGGTCTGAATAGGCATTTCTAAAAAGAAGATTGTACAAATGGCCAATAAACACATCTAAAGATATTGCCATCATTAGTCACTAGGGAAAATGCAAATCAAAACCCCAGTGAGATCCTACTTCATCTCCTTTAAGATGGCTATAATCAAAAAGACAGTAACTGGTGCTGGTGAGGATGAGGAGAAATTGGAACCTTCGAACACTGCTGGTGGAAATGGAAAATGGTGCAACCCCTTTGGAAAACGGTTTGTCGGTTTCTTGGAAAGTGAAGCACAGAGTTATCATATGATCCAAAAGTTCCATGCCAAGGGTTTTAAGAGAAATAAAACATATTTGTTCACACACAAAGAAAACAAAACATAGTAGCATTATAGCAGCATTATTCACAATGGCCAAAAGTGCAAACAACCCAAAGTCCATTTAGTGATGAATAGATAAACAAAATGTGATATATCTGAATGAGGGAATATTTTTGGCAATTAGCAGGAATGAAATTGTGATGCACTGTATAATGTGGTTGAACCTTGAAAATACTATGCTAAGTCAAAGAAGCCAGTCACTGAAGACTACATATTACATGATTCCATTTATATGAAATAGAACAGGCAAATCTATAAAGACAGACAGTGGATTTGTGTTTGCCTAGGGCTGGAGGTTGTGGGAGAAATGAGGAGTGAGTACTAAGGGGTTCAGGGTTTCCTTTGAGTGATGAAAATGTTCTAAACATAGATCTTGGTCATGATTGCAAAACTCCATGAATGTGTTAAAACCTACCGATTTGCACACTTTAAGTGGGTGAACTTTTGCCACGTGAACTGTACTCACTGAAACTATTGCTGTATTCAGTTGCTTCAGTCATGTCTGACTCTTTGAAACCCTGTGACTGTAGCTGGCCAGGCTCCTCTGTCTGTGGGATTCCCCAGGTAAGAATATTGGAGTGGGTTGCCATACTCTCCTCCAGGGGCTCAGCCCTAGCCAGGGCTTGAACAAGCATCTCCTGTGTCTTCAGCATTGCAGACAGATTCTTTACTGCTGAGCCACTGGAAAAGCCCCCACTGAAACTTCTTAAAATATCAATTTATAAAGATGATGATAATGATTAATATCATTATTATTCACACAATTATTCTGTTGTGTAGCAGTTTTGGAATTAGGGACATCTTTTCCTAAGTGGCTTGCCTGGGAATCATTTCCACTCACAGCCATGAATACATGACAATTCTGGTGTTTTAGAGTAAAAAAAAGACTTTGGTTTGATTCCCTTCTCAGCTACCGTCCAGTTGTGTGTGTTATTGGACAAATTTTTGGACCTAACACCTAAAGTTCCCTAATTTCCATAAACAAGGACCACAGTGCTTTCTGAACAATGCTAGAACAAGAGATGTAAATGTTTAGCATAAAACTGGAACTTTCTACCTGTATGATAAATGTTATTTCCATCTTCTATTTCAAAAAGCTTTTCCAGCTCTTCTGCCCTGAATGGGACAGGTAAGAAATACTGCCTGAGGTTACCTGGTCAAAACTGTGGGTAGAAGGGAGGCTGGCATTGTCCGTGAATTTCTTTCCATGGGTAATCATTGGGTTTTTAAAGCTTTTGAGGAAGGATGAAAAGATCTCATGAAGAGCTAAGAACTTTCTCAACAGATTGCTTATTTTCTAGAGAATAATTAAAATACATATTGTGCAGTGGTTTTCAGAGTCTGGACGCTTTCTTCTCAGAAGTCCTTGACAGTTAGAACAATGAATTTTCCCCGGAAGGTATCTGCAGGGCCAGAACAGCCCAGGGGCAAGGTGGAAGGAATGATTGACTGGAGTTGTAGTCCTGACTTTGCTCAATCAATTAATTCTATAGCTCAGTTTGCCCTTCTACTAAATGGGGTTTAAATTTGCCCATCAACCTTTTTCTCCCTTGGAGAATGACTTTGGGGAAACAGACTAGAACATTCTGACCTATTTGGAAAGATGATCTCAAATGAAAATAAGGTTTTCATTAGCATCGTTACTGTTTTCTACTTCTAATTTTTCCAATTTGGTGGTATTGTGTAATTATCTATATCGAATATGGGCTTCCCTGGTGGCTCAGTGGTAAAGAATCTGCCTGCCAAGGTAGGAGATGCAGCTTCGATCCCTGGGTTGGGAAGATCCCTGGAGACGGAAATGGCAGCCCATTCCAGTATTCTTGCCTGGAAAATCCATGGACAGAGGAGCCTGATGGGCTATAGTCCATGGGGTTGAAAAGAGTTGGGCATGACTTAGCAACTGAACAACAGCAACACCACAATAATATTGCACAATAACCCATGTAAATCTGCATGTAATTGTGGTGGCCCACTTGTGCCTCATTGCTTCCCCTCCTCTGCTAAGCCTGTGCTCTGTGATGTGGACCATTTCTCAGTCCCTGTGTTCCTGCTATCTGGATGCTCAAGCTTCTTGACTACAGGGATGTGGTGGGAATTGCTGGAACCCACAGCAGTCGTGAGGACTAGAGAGAGCATCATAACAGTAGACTTCCTAACCGTGGGCCCTGGTTCAGAAGCTATGTGTGTCTGCAAGCGTTCAACAAATACATATGATGTTTCTGCTACCCACTAGACTTTGTTTCAGGCTCTGGGAATGCAGCAGTGAAGGAAAAATGTCAGAAATCTCTTCTCTAATGTATAAGTGTGTGGGGTCAGGGAGAGTGATGATAGTGAGTTGGAACGTGACATAGGAAGTAAGATACATCCTATGTTAGATGGCAGTAAGTGCTATGGAGGAAAATAAACCAAGGAAAGAAGATGAGAAAGCATTGAAATTATGCACATTTGGTGAGTTGAAGGAGGTGAGGCTGTCACTCTGAGGAAATAAGATGTAAGATGCAGAGGATCTGGAGATGAGGAGACTCTGGGATGGGAGTGTTCTGAGGGTCTTTGTGGCTGGACTGGTGTGAGCAAGGGAGATGTTGGTAGGAGATGAGGTCAGAGAAATGACGAGGTTAGGACTGAGGGTCGTATAGCACAGGGGTAGGTGAATTACCTCTGGACAAATCTGACACACCCTCCTGTTTTTATAAATAAAGTTTTATTAGAGCACAGCTTCATTCATTGATGTATATATTATTTATGGCTACTGGACTGCTAAATGGCAGAGTTCAGGAGTGTGACAGACTGTATGAAGCCTAAAACATTTACTACCTTGCCCTTTACAGAAAAGGAATGCTGGTCTCTCGAATAGGGCCATGCAAGAATTATTTCCATTTTTTTCCATGTCAGACAGGGTACTGAGTACTTAGAGGTGAAAGAATACAGTCTGTGCCCTCAGGATGCTAATAGTTTAGTGAGGAGAAAGTTATGTAGACTGGCAATGAAAACACAGCACCATACTCTCAAAACGATGGTTTTTCCAGTAGTCATGAATGAATGTGAGAGTTGGACCATAAAGAAGGCTGAGTGCTGAAGAATTGATGCTTTTGAACTGTGGTGTTGGAGAAGATTGTTGAGAGCCCCTTGGACTGGAAAGAGATCAAGCCAGTCAATATTAAAGGAAATCAATCCTGAGTATTCATTGGAGGGACTGATGCTGAAGCTGAAGCTCCAATAATTTGGCCACCTGATGGGAAGAGCTGACTCGTTAGAAAAGACCCTGATGCTGGGAAAAACTGAAGACAGGAGGATAAGGGGATGGCAGTGGACAAGATGGTTGGATGTTATCACAACAAATCAATGGACATGAGCTTGAGCAAGCTCCAGGAGGTAGTGAAGGACAGGGAAACTTGGCATGCTGCAGTCCATGGGGTCACAAAGAGTTGCACATGACTGAGCGACTGAACACATTGTTCTGATTTTATAGAACAGGCCAAGCAACTTAGAAAACTGTTTCTGTATACCAAAGCTAAACACAGTTATCTGCAATAACCCGACACTTCCACTCCTGTGTTTATACCCAACAGAAATAAGTGCCTGTGTTTACTAAGAGGGATATATAGGAAGTGTCCAGGAAACTTTATTCATGACAGCCCCCTAGTGGAAGCACACCTATATAGCCATCAACATTTGAATGGATAAATGCATTCCAGTATCTTTATTGGAATACTATACATCAATGAAAAGTAGCACCTCACACTAATACAAGTGCATGGATGAATTTCACAAACCTGATGTTGGATGGAAAATCCAGACACGAAAGAACTCTGCTTTCATGATTTGATTTCAAGAATATGAAGTTCAAAAATAGACATAACTGATGTATTCAGGGAGAGGTCAGAATAGTGATTATCTTTATCTCTGATAGCTCAGTTGGTAAAGAATCCACCTGCAATGCAGGAGACCCCAGTTAGATTCCTGGGTCTGGAAGATGTGCTGGAGAGGGAATAGGCTACCTACTCCAGTATATTTGGGCTTCCCTTGTGGCTTAGCTGGTAAAGAATCTTCCTACAATGTGGGAGACCTGGGTTGGAAAGATCCCCTGGAGAAGGGAAAGGCTACCCACTCCAGTATTCTGGCCTGGAAAATTGCATGGACTATATATAGTCCATGGGGTTGCAGAGTCAGGCACAACTGAGTGACTTTCACATTCACTTCACTTTTGATTACCTAGCGTGGAGGGCACAAGAAGACTTTTGGGAGTCTTAAAATCTTCTGTATCTTAACTGGGTGTAGTCACATGACTTTTGCATACATAAAAATTAATTGAGCTCTATCCTTAACATTTTTGTACTTTACTGATGTAGAATATTAGTGTTAGTTGCTCAGTTGTGTCCAACTATTTGTGATTCCATGGACTGTAGCACACCAGGCTCCTCTATCCATGGAATTCTGCAGGAAAGAATACTGGAGTGAGTAGCCATTTCATTCTCCAGGGGATCTTCCCAACCCAGGGATTGCACTTGTGTCTCTTGCCTAGGCAGGAGGATTCTTTACTGTCTGAGCTACCAGGTAGTTTATGCCTTGATTAATACATAAAAAATGAAAATACAGAGCCATTTCCATAGAATTGATAATAAGTGCTATGCCTATGCAGAAAACTGAGAGACTAACAGCTAAGGGAAAATAGGAATGCTGTCTGCTGGAGTAAAAATTTGAGCTTCAGGAGTTAAGCTTTCCCTGGAAGACCAGAGTAGAAAGAATGTCCTAGGAGAGGAAATAGCATATGAAAAGTCTAAAAAAACAAGACTTATTCAGGAAACTTCTGCCTGTGCAGTAGTATTTCTAATCAAATATAAAGTATTTTTACTCCCCTCTATTCTTCTTTCCTCATGCCTTCCTATTTGAATTTCTTTTTGTTTATAATTTATTTTCATGTCTTTCAGTTATTGTAATTTTCAACTCAACCATTTCTATTTTATTCCTTTTTATACTTTTATAGGAAAAAAAACTAACATACTATGTCTTTTCCTTTCAAAATATACAATTCAGTCATTTTCAGTAACTTCACAAGACAGTGCAACCACCACCATTCTAAGTCCAGAATGTATTAATCGTCTCAGAAACAAACCCCATACCCATTGGTAGTCACTATCAATTCTCTTCTCTTCCAGTCCTTGGAAACTTCTAATCTAATTTCTCCCTCTGGATTTCTCTATACTAGACATTTCACCTAAATTGAATTATGCAATATATGCTCTATCAGGTCTGGCTTCTTTTCAAGTCTTATTCTTGTTTTAGCATGACTAAGCAGTATTTCAATCAGTGAACTTAAATGGACTGGAATGGGTGAATTTAACTCAGATGGCCATTATATCTACTACTGTGGGCAAGAATCCCTTAGAAGAAATGGAGTAGCTATCATAGTCAACAAAAGAGTCTGGAATGAAGTATTTGGATGCAAACTTAAAAAGGATAGAATGATCTCTGTTCGTTTCCAAGGCAAACCACTCAATATCACAGTAATCCAAGACTATTTCCCAACCAATAATACTGAAGAAGCTGAAGTTGAACAGTTCTATGAAGACCTACAAAACTGTCTAGAAACTAACACCCCCAAAAGATGTCCTTTTCATCATAGGGGAGAGGAATGCAAAAGAAAGAATTCAAGAGATACCTGGAATAACCGGCAAATTTGGCCTTGGAGTACAAAACAAAGCAAGTCAAAGGTGAACAGAGTTTTACCAAGAGAATGCACTGGTCATAGCAAACACCCTCTTCCAACGGCACAAGAGAAGACTCTATACATGGACATCACCAGATGGTCAATACCAAAATCAGATTTATTATATTCTTTGCAGCCAAAGATGGAGAAGCTCTATAGAGTTAGCAAAAACAAGACTGGGAACTGACTGTGGTTCAGATCATGAACCCCTTATTGCCAAGTTCAGACTTAACTTGAAGAAAGTAGAGAAAACCACAAGACCATTCAGGTGTGATCTAAATCAAATCCCTTACGATTATACAGTGGAAGTGACAAGCAGATTCAAGGGATTAGATCTAATAAACAGAATGCCTGAATAACTATGAAAGGAAGTTTCTTACATCATACAGGAGGCAGTGATCAAGACCATCCCCAAGAAAGAGAAATGCAAAAAGGCAAAATGATTGTCTAAGGAGGCCTTACAAATAGCTGAGAAAAGAAGAGAAGCTAAAGGCAAAGGAGGTAAGGAAAGATATACCCATTTGAATGCAGAGTTCCAAAGAATAGTAAGGAGAGATAAAAAAGCCTTCCTCAGCTATCAATGCAAAGAAATAAAATGGGAAAGACTAGAGATCTCTTCAAGAAAATTAGAGATACCAAGGGAACATTTCATGCAAAGATGGCATAATAAAGGATAGAAATGATATGGATCTAACAGAGGCAGAAAATATTAAGAAAAGGTGACAAGAATACATAGAAAAACTATACAAAAAAAATCTTCATGACCTAGATGACCATGAGGGTGTAATCACTCACCTAGAGCCAGACATCATGGAATGCGAAGTCAAGTGGGCCTTCGGAAGCATCTCTATGAACAAAGGTAGTGGAGGTGATGAAATTCCAGTTGAACTGTTTCAAATCCTAAAAGATGATGCTGTGAAAGTGCTGCACTCAGTGTGCCAGCAAATGTGGAAAACTCAGCAGTGGCCACAGGACTGGAAAAGGTCAGTTTTCATTCCAATCCCAAAGAAAGGCAATGCAAAAGAATGCTCAAACTACTGCACAATTACACTCACCTCACATGCTAGCAAAGTAATGCTCAAAGTTCTCCAAGTCAGGCTTCAGCAATATATTAGCTGTGAAATTCCAGATGTTCAAGCTGGTTTTAGAAAAGGCAGAGGAACCAGAGATCAAATTGCCAACATCCGCTGGATCATGGAAAAAGCAAGAGAGTTCCAGAAAAACATCTACTTCTGCTTTATTGACTATGCCAAAGCCTTTGACTGTGTGGATCACAATAAACTGTGGAAAATTCTGAAAGAGATGGGAATACCAGACCACCTGACCTGCCTCTTGAGAAACCTATATGCAGGTCAGGAAGCAACAGTTAGAACTGGACATGGAACAACAGACTGGTTCCAAATAGGAAAAGGAGTATGTCAAGGTTGTATATATTGTCACCCTGCTTATTTAACTTACATGGAGAGTACATCATGAGAAACGCTGGGCTGGAAGAAGCACAAGCTGGAATCAAGATTGCTGGGAGAAATATCAATAACCTCAGATATGCAGATGACACCACTCTTCTGGCAGAAAGTGAAGAAGAACTAAAGAGCCTTGTGATGAAAGTGAAAGAAGGGTGTGAAAAAGTTGGTTTAAAGCTCAACATTCAGAAAACTATGGCATTCAGTCCCATCAGTTCAGTTCAGCTCAGTTGCTCAGTCGTATCTGACTATTTGCGACCCCATGAATCGCAGCACGCCAGGCCTCCCTGTCCATCACCAACTCCCGGAGTTTACTCAACATGTCCATCGAGTCGGTGAAGCCATCCAGCCATCTCATCTTCTGTCATTCCCTACTCCTCCTGCCCGCAGTCCCTCCCAGCATCAGAGTCTTTTCCAGTGAGTCAACTCTTAGCATGAGGTGGCCAAAGTATTGGAGTTTCAGCTTTAGCATCAGTCCTTCCAATGAACACCCAGGACTGATCTCCTTTATTTATTTATTTTTTCATATTTTATTTTATTATTATTTTTTTTACTTTATAATATTGTATTGGTTTTGCCATACATCAACATGAATCCGCCATGGGTGTATACATGTTCGTGATCTCCTTTAGGATGGACTGGTTGGATCTCCTTGCAGTCTAAGGGACTCTCAAGAGTCTTCTCCAACACCACAGTTCAAAAGCATCAATTCTTCGGTGCTCAGCCTTCTTCACAGTCCAACTCTCACATCCATACATGACCACTGGAAAAACCATAGCCTTGACTAGATGGACCTTTGTTGGCAAAATAATATCTCTGCTTTTTAATATGCTGTCTAGGTTGGTCATAACTTTCCTTCCAAGGAGTAAGCATCTTTTAATTTCATGGCTGCAGTCACCATCTGCAGTGATTTTGGAGCCCCCCAAAATAAAGTCTGACATGGTTTCCACTGTTTCCCCATCTATTTCTCATGAAGTGATGGGACCAGATGCCATGATCTTCGTTTTCTGAATGGTGAGCTTTAAGCCAACTTGTTCACTCTCCTCTTTCACTTTCATCAAGAGGCTTTTTTTCCTCTTCACTTTCTGCCATAAGGGTGGTGTCATCTGCATACCTGAGGTTATTAGTGTTTCTCCCGGCAATCTTGATTCCAGCCTGTGCTTCTTCCCACCCAGCCTTTCTCATGATGTACTCTGCATAGAAGTTAAATAAACACAGTGACAATATACAGCCTTGATGTACTCCTTTTCCTATTTGGAACCAGTCTGTTGTTCCACGTCCAATTCTAACTGTTGCTTCCTGGTCTGCATATAGGTTTCTCAAGAGGCAGGTCAGGTGGTCTGGTATTCCCATCTCTTGAATAATTTCCCGCAGTTTGTTGTGATCCACACAGTTAAAGACTTTTGCATAGTCAGTAAAGCAGAAATAGATGTTTTTCTGGAACTCTCTTGCTTTTTCCATGATCCAGTGGATGTTGGCAATTTGATCTCTGGTTCCTCTGCCTTTCTCAAGCCAGCTTGAACATCTGGAAGTTCACAGTTCACGTATTGCTGAAGCCTGACTTGGAGAATTTTGAGCATTATTTTACTATCGTGTGAGATGAGTACAATTGTGCAGTAGTTTGAGCATTCTTTGGCATTGCCTTTCTTTGGGATTGCAATGAAAACTGACCTTTTCCAGTCCTGTGGCCACTGCTGAGTTTTCCACATTTGCTGGCATATTGAGTGCAGCACTTTCACAGCATCATCTTCCAGGATTTGAAATAGCTCCACTGGAATTCTATCACCTCCATTAGCTTTGTTTGTACTGATGCTGTCTAAGGCCCACTTGACTTCACATTCCAGAATGTCTGGCTCTAGGTGAGTGATCACACCATCATGATTATCTTGGTCATGAAGATCTTTTTGTACAGTTCTTCTATGTATTCTTGCCACCTCTTCTTAATATCTTCTGCTTCTGTTAGGTTCATACCATTTCTGTCCTTTATCAAGCCCATCTTTGCATGAAATGTTCCCTTGGTATCTCTAATTATCATGAAGAGATCTCTAGTCTTTCCCATTCTGTTGTTTTCCTCTATTTCTTTGCATTAATCACTGAGGAAGGCTTTCTTATCTCTCCTTGCTATTCTTTGGAACTCTGCATTCAGATGCTTATATCTTTCCTTTTCTCCTTTGCTTTTCACTTCTCTTCTTTTCATAGTTATTTGTAAGGCCTCCCCAGACAGCCATTTTGCTTTTCTGCATTTCTTTTCCATGGGGATGGTCTTGATCCCTGTCTCCTGTACAATGTCAGGAACCTCCATCCATAGTTCATCAGGCACTCTGTGTATCAGATCTAGACCCTTAAATCTATTTCTCACTTCCACTGTATAATCACAAGGGATTTGATTTAGGTCATACCTGAATGGTGTAGTGGTTTTCCCTACTTTCTTCAATTTAAGTCTGAGATGAGCTACCCCACGCCCGAGGTCACGGGCAGCAGCCAAGAGGAGCTACCCCATGTTCAAGGTCAGGAGGTGCGGTGGTAAGGAGATACCCCTCGTCCAAGGTAAGGAGCAGTGGCTGCGCTTTGCTGGAGCAGCTGTGAAGAGATACCCCACGTCCAAGGTAAGAGAAACCCAGCTAAGGCAGTAGGTGTTGCAAGAGACATCAGAGGGCAGACACACTGAAACCATAATCACAGAAAACTAGTCAATCTGATCACATGCACCACAGCCCTGTCTAACTCAATGAAACTAAGACATGCCGTGTGGGGCCACCCAAGATGGGCGGGTTATGGTGGAGAGGTCTGACAGAATGTGGTCCACTGGGGAAGGGAATGGCAAACCACTTCAGTATTCTTGCCTTGAGAACCCCATGAACAGTATGAAAAGACAAAATGATAGGATACTGAAAGAGGAACTCCCCAGGTCAGTAGGTGCCCAATATGCTACTGGAGATCAGTAGAGAAATAACTCTAGAAAGAATGAAGGGATGGAGCCAAAGCAGAAACAATACCCAGCTATGGATGTGACTGGTGATAGAAGCAAGGTCTGATGCTGTAAAGAGCAATATTGCATTGGAACCTGGAATATTAGGTCCATGAATCAAGGCAAACTGGAAGTAGTCAAACAGGAGACGGCAAGAGTGAATGTCGACATTCTAGGAATCAGCAAACTAAGATGGACTGGAATGGGTGAATTTAACTCAGATGACCATTATATCTACTGCTGTGGGCAGGAATCCCTCAGAAGAAATGGAGTAGCCATCATGGTCAGCAAAAGAGTCCGAAATGCAGTACTTGGATGCAATCTCAAAAACGACAGAATGATCTCTGTTCATTTCCAAGACAAACCATTCAATGTCACAGTAAGCCAAGCCTATGCCCCAACCCGTAACGCTGGAGAAGCTGAAGTTGAATGGTTCTATGAAGACCTACAAGACCTTTTAGAACTAACACCCAAAACAGATGTCATTTTCAATATAGGGGACTGGAATGCAAAAGTAGGAAGTCAGAAAATACCTGGGGTAACAGGCAATTGGATGGAATGAAGCAGGGCAAAGGCTAATAGAGTTTGGCCAAGAGAATGCACTGATCATAGCAAACACCGTCTTCCAACAACACAAGAGAAGACTCTACACATGGACATCACCGGATGGTCAACACTGAAATCAGACTGATTATATTCTTTGCAGCCAAAGATGGAGAAGCTCTATACAGTCAAGACCGGGAGGTGACTGTGGCTCAGATCATGAACTCCTTATTGTCAAATTCAGGTATCTTTATAAGTGATACTAAACTTACATAGTGCTTATACTATATAGGTCATAATTATAGTACTCTGAGAATGAGGCTTTTAAAGAGCTATAGACTCTTTTATTCCCTTCCTTTTGCTCCCCTCGATGGCTTACAGGCTATTGATTTTCATTTGAAATTGATCAGTTATTTTTCAGAGCTAACAAAGAGCTGGAGAGTAGGCAAAGAAACTAGGACAAATTAAAAGGTTACAAAGCTCACTGTTCTTAGTACAATTGTGCTATTTGGGGGGAGGGCATACATGTTCCCCAGATTGATTCAAGTCTTTGATTAATTCCAGTTTTGGAGAAGTTTTTTTATTATCAAATTTTTGCAAGTTTTCTTATTGCTTTTATGGAGGAAAGAACTTTCAGAGAGCTGTGCTCCATAACTTTTGCTGATGTTCTCAACTTTCTTGAGTATATTTGTGGCACGGATGTTAATACATGCCAGCAAGAACTTATGGTCTACTTGGAGAGAGAAAGAATATGTGCAAGAATTATAGAGCAATGGAGAATGTTTTAGAGTCTTGCTACTAAATTGTTGTCCAAGAGCCAGCATCATCAATAGCATCAGAAAATTATAAGGAGGACAGAATCTCAAGTCCCTCCTTATATCTACTGCATTTTAGTATTTTAGCAAGATCCCTACGTAACTCATATTCACCTTGAAGTTTGATATGCATTAATGTCATGGACCTCTTGCTAGGTTAAGCAATGCCAGATGCTGCTACCCACAACTGTCTATCCCAATCTTAGTGGCTTAGCACAATACTTTTATATTCAATTTTGATGGCTGAGAGCTGTCCACTATCTGATGGCACAGAGATCCAGGCTCTCTTTACTTTGTGACACTATCATAGAAACATGTGACTTCCAAGTTTTCTGCTTAAAGAAAGAAAGGAATGGAGCTAGCGTGCTGCCTTTTAAATGCCTCAGCCAGGAAGTGGCACAGAAAACTTATTCTCACGTCTGTTGGCATGAACCATTCACACAGCTCCAAGCTAGCTGCAAGTAGTTGGAGAATGTAGAGATGGTGTGCTTGGATTATTTTTGGAGCATCATTTCTGCTACTCTCCTTCAGAGAGTTTCATATCATCCAATAGGGATATTCAGAGGAAGGGTAAGTCCATTCTTAGAGGAATCCTAGAAAAAAGTTATAAAGAAAGTCTATCTTTGTTTAGGGCTTAGAAGATAGGTTGATTCTAAAAGTTAAACCAGCAGAGAAATGTAGATATGAGAGAAAGAAAGGAGAGCATTAATTTAATACAATGTTGGAGGAAGAAGAACTGGGCATCAACATTTATTCAGAGGGAAAGATAGGTTGAAGATATTTCATGAAATCATCTGTGCTCACTATAAACTTGAAAACAAGTATTGCAGGATAGCTTCTTTTGAGTTTGATTTTGGTAGACTGAATGAGTTGGGATTGTGAATTCTAACAGGTAATAATAGGTAAAAGTGAAATTATATCCTTATCCATCTGCCCAGGAAAGAACAATGGGATAGGGATTAATGAAAGTAGACTGGATCTTTGGGGACTGCCTGTCTAATCCCTCCTCTATTGGACATTCACTCTGGGGTTTGAGGTCTGACTGTTAACACTGCTGAGCTTTCAGGGAGTGTCAGTCTAGATGAGCAGTTGGTAAACCAGCAGTCCTTGACCCTGGCTGCAGATGAAAATCATCCACAAAGCTTGCAAAAAGTTCCAGACCAAAGGAAACACTCTCTGGGGATGTGGTTGAGACATCTGTATAAATTCTGGATAAAGAAATCCTGATCTGTCCCAGTGGGCTTCAAACTTTAAGGTGCATATAGATCGCCTGAGGATCCTGTGAACATGGAGATTCTGAGTCAGTGGGTCAGGAGTGTGACCTGAGATTTATTTATTTTTATTTTGGGCTGCCCTGGGTCTTCATTGCTGTGTGCGGACTTTTTGCAGTTGTGGCGAGAAGGGGCTACTCTCTAGCAGTGCACGGGTTTCTCATTGCAGGGGCTCCTCTTGTTGCAGAGCACCGGCTCTCGGGTGCAAGGGCTTCACTCGGTTGTGACGCTTGGGCTTAGTTGCTCCAGGGCATGTGGGATCTTCCCAGATCAGAGATTAAACCCGTGTTCCTGCATTGGTAGGTGGTTCCCCAGTCATCGGACCAGCAGGGAAGTCCTAGATTCCGCACTTCTAACAAATTTCTAAATGACGCTGAGGCTACTGGTTCTGAATCCATTGAGGCCTGAATCATGTTAAATAATTCATCGATTTTAAAAGTTTTTTTTTTTTTTTTCCAACTTCACCAGATTGGGGAGCGATTTTGGCATTGTCTAGAAGGGGGCTGGGTGGGCTCAAGCAGAGAAGCCTCTAGGGGAAGAAGTGAAATGTTTGCACTCAGAGGCTAATCCATTGCCTCCTCCCGGGTATCAGCAAGATGTGTGAGCTGGCGCTGCTCATCTCTCATGTCAACACTCCCGTTACACTGAGGGCAGGCAGTGCTGCCTCTGGGGATGCGAGACAGACTGATCAAAGATCAGAAGGAGCCAGAGTGAGGTCATGAATCAACACAGACTGTGCTGTGCCCCTGGCGGATGAAGACAGGAAGAGGCGTGGAACTGGGAAAATCATAGGCAGGAAGCGCGCGGAATCCAGCCAGTCACTTTCACATGCATTATGCCAGTTCATTCTTTATCAAAAATACCCTCAAAGGTTGGCATTATTACCTGCATTTTCTAGATTACAAAATTGTGCCTCAGAGAAGGTAAATGGCTTATCAGCCTGGAAAACATCTACATGACACCCAAATCCATCTTTTCTTCACAAAAGAGCACTAAAAGTGTCTTAAATATTTTTTTAATATTTATTTTTATTTTTTATTTATTTGACTGCATTAGGTCTTAGTCATGGTACTCAGGATCTTTAGTTGCGACATGCAAACTCTTAGTTGCGTCATGTGGGATCTAGTTCCCTGACCAGGGATTGAACCCAGGCCCTCTGCATTGAGAGCACAGAGTCTTAGCCACTGGATCATCAGGGAAGTCCCAAAAGTGTCTCATATTTTAAGTCATGTTGATAGCGGGTAGAGGAACTGGGGTGGCACGTCATCCACTTCTGAATCATTTTATCATGGATATGTTGGACCTGGGGTCCACCTACTGCTTCTCTCTAGTATTTTCCATCCTGTGCAATGAATCTAATGATATGGAGACAAGAAGAAACACTCTATAAATGGAAGCTGTGCAAAAGGAGGCAATGATAGTCCAAGAATTATGGAGAATTGCTTTCTTGGTTCTTCCCATCTTTCAGTCTACCATCATGAAGGTTAGAAAAAGAAAATACATCCAATGCAATATAATTTTGATGTAATGAACATGGGGGTACATGTGTCTTTTTGAACTACAGTTTTTTCAGGATATATGCCCAGTAATGGGATTACTAGGTCATATGATTAGTTTTATTTTTAGTTTTCTAAGGAAACTCCATACTATTCTGTACAGTGACTGTACCAGTTTACATTCCCACCAACAATGTCAGAGGGTTCTCTTTACTCCACACCCCCTCCAGCATTTATCATTTGTAGATTTTTTGATGATGGACATTCTGACTGGTGTGAGGTTAATACCTCATTGTAGTTTTGACATGTGTACACTTTTTGTTGTTGTTCAGTCCTTAAGTCATGTCAGACTCTTTGTGACCCCATGGACTGCAGCATGCCAGGCTCCTCTGCCCTCCACTGTCTCCCAGAATTTGCTCAAATTTATGTCCTTTGAGTCAGTGAAGCAATCTAACCATTTTTATGCTCTGCTGCCCTCTTCTCCTTTTGCCTTCAATCTTTCCCAGCATTAGGACCTTTTCCAATGAGTCAGCTCTTTGTATCAGGTGGCCAAAGTATTAGAGCTTCAGCTTCAGCATCACTCCTTCCAATGAATATTTAGGGTGGGTTTCCTTTAGGATTAACTGGTTTGACCTCCTTGCAGTCCATAGGGCTCTCAAGAATCTTCTCCAGCACCACAGTTTGAAAGCATAAGGATACTTATCTTATGTATTTTTTTTTTTTTTACCTGTATACTAGCTGTCTCGATCATCTGCTGGGACAATGCTTGGAAAACTTTTCCTGAATGGGTTAGATATATTTTAGGCTTTGCAGGTCATACTCAGCTCCATAGAAAATTTGTACTTTGAATTGGTGTGTCCGTGTTTTGTTAAAACTGTGTTTACAAAAATAGACAGTGGGATAGATCCAGTTCCAGGCTGTAGTTTGCTGACTACCTGCTCTAGGAGATAAGTCCTATGAAGACCTTGTCTTGTGTCCAACAATATGCCCAGCACTAAAAGTCCGTGCTTAGTATCAAGTGGCATGTAATAAGTTTACCTATTTATTTATTATTAGTAGTATTAATTTTGGCTGTGCTAGGTCTTTATTGCCATGTGTGGGCTTCTTGAGTTGTGGCATGGGCGCTTAGTTGCCCCACAGCATGTAGGATCTTAGTTCCCTGAACAGGGATCAAACCCACATCTCATGCATTAGAAGGTGGATTCTTAACAACTGGAAGAGGGAAATCCCTAATAAATTTATTTTTAACTAAATGAGTGATTGAATGAATGAATAACTTAATGAATGAATCCACTACCTCAAGGGGACACAGGAAAACACAGGAGAACAGAGACAATAAAAGAAGTAAGTTGTAGGCTTTTGAAGCTGAAATCCCCTCTTCTAAGACAGTGTGCTATCTCTGCTGTCATGACTTGTCACAATTCTTAAAAACAGATTTTTTTTTTTTAAGTAGTGTAAGAGTGAAGAGAGCCCAGTAGAGAGAGATGGTTAGATCATCTCTAGAAGATTGACTCAAGGCCCTAATGGATCTTAATTCTTTGTGAAAAATTTAAAAAATGGAATCCTCTGTCTCAGAACCTTGCCCAGAATTATTATTTTGTAGCATCAAGCATCAAGGCTATTTTGGAGCATGGGGGAAATGGCCTAGTCCTCATTCCTTGCATATTCCTTGAGAATTAAGTAAATACCATGGATTTAAGAACTCAGAGCCTTAGGTCTTAGATCAAAAGTTGGTTTTGTGTTGACTAAACAGACTGGGCAATATAATCAGCCATGCCAGAGAGGAAATGAGACCAGTCTGGGGCCACTGAGAAGATGTGAGGATAAGTGGATAAGACCAGGTAGATTATTTCTCTTTGAGAGTAACTCTCACCCATGCCTCTTCTGGCCAAGACAGACATCATCACTCTAGGTGACGGCAAAATGGGCATAGAAACAGTTGTTGTTTAGTCGCTAAGTCACGTCTGACTCTTTGTAACCCCTTGAACTGCAGCATACCAGGCTCTCCTGTCCTTTATCTCCTGGAGTCTGCTCAAACTCATGTCCCCTGAGTCAGTGATGCCATCCAGCCATCTCATCCTGTCACCCCCTTCTTCTGCCTTCAGTCTTTCCCAGCATCAGGGTCTTTTCCAATGAGTTGACTCTTCCCATCAGGTGGCCAAAGTATTGGAACTTCAGCATCAGTCCTTCCAATGAATATTCAGGGTTGATTTCCTTTATGATTGACTTGTTTGATCTCCTTTCTGTCCAATTGGCTCTCTAGAGTTTTCTCCAACACACAATTCAAAAGAATCAGTTCATCAAGTTAGGTCTTATAATGATGCTGTTTTCATGAGACTGCATAGTCCCTGGTCTTGGGAGCTTACGTCTATGTAACAATTCAGTCGTCAGCAGTTCGAACCTAACAAGACTTTATTTCATGAAGATGCTTCTTCACTCTTTCAGGAAGACTTATTTGAGGACTTTCTAAGAATCTTTAGATTCCACACATTAGGGGTTGGAGAAAAGTAGAGCATTTGATTGAAGAAACATTCCTGCCATCTGGGAGAGGGCATTTTGGAAAATAATGATGTTTCTGTAGGTACAGTAAGTTCAAAGATGCAAACGTCAGGCTTACTAATGAAAACCTGATGGAATTGGTGACCCAGAGAAAGGACAAAGAGGGACAAGAGGAAGAAGAAGTAACTGAAGAACTAAAGAGATCCACAATGCCAAAAATGGCAAGGGAATTATCTTTATTTGATAAGGCACTAGTAGTTTTTGAGACTCATTCATGAAGGATGCAGGAGTGATTCAGAATGCAATCCAGGGCTACTATGTTCTCTATGATGAGAAAAAAGAGCTTCTCCTAAGACATCACTAGATTGTTTTTTCAAGCGAGTAGATAGAATTGAATCCAGCTAAGAACAGGACCTGTGCTATCACTGTCAGGCATGGTGAAATTGCAGCTTGCACTCCGCCTCCTATTGCCGATGACCCTTCAGCTTTACCATCTCCCACCTCCTCTCCCTCCTCCAGTCAGCAACTTTTCTTGTCTGTTCACTTGATGCCAGCCCCTGTACACAAGCTGTTGTATTGTACTACTGTACTTTCAAGGTACTATACTGTAAGATTAAATGCTTTTTTTTATTTTTGTGTTTGTTCTTTATGTATTATTTGTGTGAAAAGTACTAAAAACCTATTACAGTACAGTACTGTATATAGACAGTTGTGTTAGTTGGGAACTTAGGCTAACATTGTACTTACGAACAAATTAGGCTTACAAACTTGCTCTCAGAACAGAACTCATTCATATGTAGGGGACTTACTGTACAAGGAGGGTATATGGACCTGTGCTGCCTCCAGGAACCTAAGACTAAGCAAGGAAGGGCGGGTAACATATGTCATGGGCTACTGTCCACATTCAGTTCCGTTCAGTTCAGTCACTCAGTCGTGTCCGACTCTTTGCAACCCCATGGACTGCAGCACACCAGGCCTCCCTGTCCATCACCAACTCCCGGAGTTCACCCAAACCCATGTCCATTGAGTTGGTGATGCATCCAACCATCTCGTCCTCTGTTGTCCCCTTCTCCTCCTGCCTTCAATCTTTCCCAGTATCAGGGTCTTTTCAAATGAGTCAGCTCTTCGCATCAGGTGGCCAAAGTACTGGAATTTCAGCTTCAACATCAGTCCTTCCAATGAACACTCAGGACTGATCTCCTTTAGGGTGGACTGGTTAGATCACCTTGATTTTCTGCAAATTAACTCTTGGAGGAGTTTTGTCCCTCAAAACAATTATCTGTCTAAAACACATACACAATCATGGCACAACTATTATGCTGTCACTGACCTCTGGTTAACTAACAGGTCGCATCTAAAGTCCTCAGCTTGGCCACCGGGCCTCTTTGTGATCCAGTCCCCACTTACTCTCCACTTTTACCTCTGACCTTGCTGTTTCCTGCCTCAAACTATTTGCTTGTGTTGTTTCCTCTGTCCAAATTATCTTTCCCTTCTCTTTTGCATGGTGATTACCTCTTCAGTTTTTTTCTTTTCAGTAAAGTCCCACTAACTCACCCAATCATGATTGCTATCTCCCTCCCTGGGCTCCTTAATAACTTTATTTTTATTTTTGGTTGCACTGGGTCTTCACTGTGGTTCAGGTATCTCCTGTAGCAGAGCATGGGCTGTACGGCACTCAGGGTTCAGTAGTTGCAGTTCATGGGCTCTAGAGCATGGACTCAGTAACTGTGCTTCACGGACTTGGTTGCTCTGAGGCATGTGGGATCTTCCCGGACCACCAATAGAACCTGTGTCCCTTGCATTGACAGGCAGATTCTAACCCAATGCACCACCAGGGAAGTCCCATAAACAACTTTATTAACGGTCTATTCTGACTTTGTTGCCTGGATTACAATCTGGGAATTCCATCAGGGCAAGGACTGGAGTAGTTGTTCCTGACCTGATGCCTGACAGGTTTTTAATAAATGTTTAAAATGAATGAATGAATGAGTAAATAGATGGACTCTTGCTAGAATGTGAGCTCTCAGAAGACAAAGGACCAGGCATTTATCTCATGCATTGTCTGAATTTTACAGTGTCTGGCAGTTAACAAAAATGCACTTATTACTTGTTTATAAAATAAATAGGCTATTGAAAGAACATATCTTCCTTCTGGTAGTAGAAAAGTCTGGATGCTCAGGGGAGAGTAACTGCCTTGCATAGAGACACTTTTCACAAGCACACTGTGCACAAATGCCACCATAAGACAGTATCTCAACCAACTTCAACATAAGAACCGTGTGGCATCCCTTAATTGATCACCAGCCTTTAATTCATTAGCCTGGGGCAGTATTGGTTAATGCCAAGTTGTCTTGGGGCAATTATTGGTTGAGCCCCTCTTGTTCCCCAAAGCATCCTGGTTTGGAAGATAAAGCATATGGCCAGCCAAGCTGTGTGCTCTGTGATAGGCATACATTATATGTGCATGCTCCCGCCCAGTCGCTCAGTCGTGTCTGACACTTTGTGACCCCGTGGGCTGTATCCCACCTCTGCCCATGGAATTTTCCAGGGAAGGATTCTAGACTGGGTTGCCATTTCCCTCTTCAGGGAACCTTCTCAACCCAGGAAGCGAACCCACGTCTCTTCTGTCTCCTGCAATTGTGGGCATGTTCTTTACCACCAGTGCCACCTGGGAAGCCCAGGCATACACTATAGGTCTCAAGTTATCAGTGTTTCCACAAAGCTCGGATGTGATAGCACTTGAAGATGGCAATGAGGTAAGAATGAGAGAAAAGTGGCCACAAATTAAAATGCATTGAAGCATCGCTAGGTGAGCAAAAGAAATTGCACAGTAACAGCATGCATGTGTTTGAGGGTTCCAGCAAAGGTTTCACAAGAGAGTCTGGCATTTAAGAAGAGCCCTGATGAATGAAGGATGGGTCTGGCTTCTTACATTCCCTGAAAGCATCTAGACAGTCTTTTCCTGGCCTGTGCTGGTTTTCTCTCTTGCTCTCCCCCACCCCCACTTTTTTGCTCAGTGTCCACACCCTCAAGAATGTCTTTCCTCCTTTTGTGCATTTGAATGTTACTCATTCTTTATGACCCAGATTGAGTCCTACAGTCCAGGGCATCCCACAGTCGCACTGATTCCTATATCCTTAAATGCCTGTAGATCTTAGATCCTCTTCAGTCGGTTTGCCACTTAACATATGGTGCCTTTTAACTTTCCTTGCCATGTGTAGCATCTCCCGTAACTCTAAGCAAAAGGAAAATCTGCTGGTGAGAATCCGAAAGGTTTGGCTGGGGGAACAGGCAATGGAAGCCAGCCCTCTTGGAATGAATATGGGAAGAATATGGGACCGAGATGCAGCCCAGAGCAGAAGGAATGGCTCCTTCCTGGTGACTTGGGACAGTAGACTTTCCATGGATGTACAGGCAGAAAGGAAAGAGCCACATGAGGCTCTAAGGTAGACTTTCCCGGTACCTTGGATTGAGCAACCGTTGAGCATATAGCTCCAAGTGTTGGTGGCAGAAGCCTTTTCCTGTTGATGACATAAGAAGGCACTGGTTTCTTCCAGGTCCTGCTCATACCCAAGCTCTGCCCAAGGTAGGGAGGTCTAGGAATGGTAGGCTGTCCAGAGGCACAGGTGCAATGATGGATGGGAAAGCAGGTAGACTCTTCCAGCTGCTGGCATAGGGCAGGGATGTTTCCATGAGGCCCATAGATTCTTCAGGAAGCAAGGGGCAGTCACTGAGGGACAGTATCAATGAGAGGAAGAAACACCTCCAGAATAATTTTCCTATTTTAATTCAGAGAAAAAAGTTGGAGAGGCTGAGATACCAAATACTTGTTCTGAAATGAATGAATACCCTGAGGTTAGCTCAAAGCTGGTGATCTGGGAAACACCTATTAAATTACATGCTTTTCTTTCTTTCTTTTTTTTTTTTTTTCTGTTTTCTTCCTATTTCCTCCTTTCTCTCATTTCCTTCTTCCCTTTCTTCCTTCCTTATTTCTTTCCTTCCTCTGCCTCCCTTCCTGCTCTCTTTTCTTCCCTCCTTTTCTCCTTTCTTTTTCTACCAGTCGACTTCAACCTGAATATACATTCTGGAAGGAATCAGCAATTGGATGTAACCATTTGTATAACCACAGTATTTATCCTGATGCTCTGAATTTGGTAGGTCATAGGTGCTTATATATGCTTTCTGATTGAATGTTGGGCTGAGAATGTTCAATAGACACATTTTTTGTCTGAATTGCTCTTGAAACGCAGACATTGGACATTAACTGTGGCTCCTTGATTATGTAAGGGGGGGGGGAAACCCCTCATGAACAAGAAGTCAGTGTCTAGAACCCAAACAGTCTGAACAGAAGAGAACACCTAGAGTTAGGGAGCTGGCTGAGCACAGCATGTCTCCCGAGCAGCACACAGCATCCCTCAGGTCACCATGGGCTCTTGCATGCCTGCGTGCTAAGTCACTTCAGTCGTGTCTGACTCTTGGAGACCCCATGGACTGTAGCCCACCAGGCTCCTCTGTCCATGGGGATTCCCCAGGCAAGAATACTGGCGTGAGTTGCCACGCCCTACTCCAGGGAATCTTCCTGACACAGGGATCGAACCCGAGTCTCTTAGTCTCTTGCATTGACAAGAGGGTTCTTTACCACTAGCGCCACCTGGGAAGGCCAATCATGGGCCCTTAGACAGCACCACGGTGGCCAGTTAAGGAAAGGAGAAGAAAAGTAACAGAGGAAGATTCAAGATTCTTTTGATTTGATTTTGTGCATGAATTGGGAGACGGTGACAGAAACTTCTGTTTGGGGATTGGTTCATATGTGGCTACTTTGACAAGCTTCCAAAGCTCTTTCTCTTGCTGCTGCTTTTGTTAAGTCATTTTGCCATCACCACCTGTTCACTGATCTTCTCAGCTCAGCCCTCTAAGTGCTTTTAAAATTCAGACACCATTCTGGACTACAGAAACCAAGAATATACTGATGAATCCCTTCCTCTCTTCCTGACACCTCTGTGGATGGAATTTCACACTTACAGCAACTTTCCAAAGTGTGGGTGACCTTTTCCACTTTAGAAAGAGCTTCTCTTTGGATGGCCTTGACTTAGACTTCCTGGTAGACCAGGTCTAGTGGAGGCTGGAGATCCTGGCCCAGCTGGTCTCCAAGGATATGTTAGGAAGCACTGACTTCAAAGTTTAGTTTAAAAGCAGCATCTTTAGAAAAACATACCCCTCAAGAATCTTGACTTTTTCCCCCAAGAATGAAGAAGAAAAGCACTAAAAGTCCTCTTTGTTTAGAACCTTCAAGAAGTTGTCTTAGAGACATCGCTTGCTCAGGAAAAAGACACTGATATTGCATGAATCATCTGCTACCCTTCTCTCTAATAATTGTAAACTACAATTTCCTTAATTGTCCATGCTTTGCCTGCCTCTGTACCTTTTGACATGCTATTCCTGCTTCCCAGGACATGCTACTTCCTTATTCCCTTGGATAGACCTATTAAATGCCTAACTCCTCTTTCCAGAAGCACTCAACTCAAGAGCACCTCCTCTGTGAACTCCTTCAGGCTATCTCCCCAGCTATGTGTCAAACTACTTTCTCTACTAATCTTTAATTAGTAGAGAAATAATATTTATAAAAAATAATAGTAGATAGTAATATTTAATATTTGATTCAGTAATTAAACAGTAATTGCTGCATGCCAGGAACTCTGCTAGGAACTGGAAAAAATAATGAAATGAGATATATATAGACATAGAATTTTGTCATCAAGATTCTTAAAGCTAATCTCTGGCTGTATAGGTGAAATGATATACTTGTATATTTGTTCTGTGCATAAGAGGAGTGGGGTCTCTGGAATATGGCTGTTTGCATTCATATCCTTGCTCTACAACCAGGTAAGCCATAAGACTAGCAATTTAAATGCTCTGTGCCTCAGTTTCCTTATCTGTAAAATGGAAAATTCATATCACCAGTAGGGCTGTGATGAGAAATAAATGAATCAACATTTACAAAGTGCTTAGAACAGTGCTTGAAATTTACTAAGCCCTCTTTAAATTTAGTTATTATTTTTCTAAAGTCTCTTTCCCCTCGGGTAGGCTCCTGATATTATTTTTGGGGTACTCCAAATACTTAATGTGTAGTATGTAGCATACAACAAGTGCTTAATAAATATCTGTTGAGTGAACGAACCATTATATAACAGACTAGTTTTAAAAAGGAAAGACACTAATTCATACATCTCTTCCAAGGCAGGAAATTCACTATTTGTTCCCTTAAGACACTCGGCTTTGACAGCCATGCATGAAACTGTATTAAGCCCGAAGAATTTTCCATCTGCTCCGGTGGCTACTATTGATTTTACCTACTGAGATATTTGGCTCCTTCATAAAATGAGAAATTATTCACAAACAAAAGAGGAAAATAGTCTTAAGTGCTTATATCTACAATTCACATGTGATTTAACATTTTTTTTTTCCTTTTGGATAGGAATGAAATATCTCTCTCCACTTTGGTAAGAGTGAAAAATGGCTCCAAATCAATTGGTTATTTGGTCTACAGTTATTTCAGAAGATGTATGGAGAAGAGAAAATAATTTTATAAACTGATTTTTCTTGAAAACAGCAGAAGATTGGATTTCTTCCCCGACTCAGCCAGAAACCCAGATTTTTCTGTTTCGGGGTTTGTTGTAATGGAATTTGCCAGTTAACTAGGTCAAACATTTAGCTTGAATCACCTTTCTGCTCTGCTTAATGATTACTTAGGTAAACTGGCTAACTCAATTACTTTTTTGGAATAGGAGGAGAGTTTTGGTTCAATGAGAGCAATGCCATACCCTGCAGGGATCTAAGAGCCTTCTCTGCCTTTTTACTTAATAACTTATTCTTATTGGGATCAAAGTCTTTTGTTAATACCATATAAGCCTGTCACTGATCCAAGTGTTCCCCAAAGTTCACAGACAGCCAGGTATTAGGTATCACAGTGATACCTAATATATCATTATTCTCTCTGCCCTTTACTCATATCCTACTCAGGGCTCCCCTCGTGGCTCAGTGGTGAAGGATCTGCCTGCCGATGCAGGTGACACGGGTTTAATCCCTGGTTCAGGAAGGTCCCACAGGCCACAGGGCAGCTGAGCCCGTGCGCCACAACTGTTGAGCCTGTGCTCTAGAGCCTGGGGGCCACAAGCACTGAAGCCTGAGTGTCCTGGAGCCTGTGCTCTGCAACAAGAGGAGCCCCATGATGAGAAGCCCACGCGCGAACCGAGACAGTAGCCCCACTCACTGCAACCAGAGGAAAGCCCGTGCAGCAGCAAAGACCCAGCGCGGCCAAAAAGAAATGAATGAGTTTAAAAATTATTAAAAAATAATAATGTCCTAGTCATGCTACAGTGGCACCCCACTCCAGTACTCTTGCCTGGAAAATCCCGTGGATGGAGGAGGCTGGTAGGCTGCAGTCCATGGGGTTGCTAAGAGTCGGACACAACTGAGCAACTTCACTTTCACTTTTCACTTTCATGCACTGGAGAAGGAAATGGCAACCCACTCCAGTGTTCTTGCCTGGAGAATCCCAGGGACGGGGGAGCCTGGTGGGCTGCCGTCTATGGGGTTGCACAGAGCCGGACACGACTGAGTGACTTAGCAGCAGTCATGCTACCAATTATCCAGCACCTTTCACGTTTCAGGTCTTTCCCATGCATTATATCACTTAATTCCCACGACCGTAGCCCATAACCATCTTCGTGACAATCTCAGTGGCTTATCACACTAATGCTTTAGTAAAAATATATATTTCACTCGTGTCTCAGTTCAAGCACATGCCTCTAGGGTGGCTTCCCCAGGGATTCAGGGATCCAGGCTTCTTCCATCTAGTAACTCTGTCCTCCCCCAGGACATTGAAAAGCTCCACTGGACCTTTCCATTCACTGGGAGACCAGAGAAGAGTGTAACGGCTTGAATTGTGTTCTCCATCAGGACATGCTTGAGTCCTAACTCATTAGCTGTGCAGGTGACCTTCCTTGGAAATAGGGTCTTTGCAAATACAATGATGGTATAAATTAAGATGGGGTCATACTAGAGCAAGGTAGGTCCTACATCCAATGACTGATGTCTCTGTAAGGAGAGAAAGGTTTGAAGATTCAGGGACGATCCAGGGAAGAAGGATGACTGTGGCCAGAGATGAGAGTAAGCCAAGAGCTGCTGGCAACCACCAGAGTTAGGGAAGAAGGCTTTCTTGATTATCCAGTTGTTAAGAATCCACCTTGCAATGCAGGGTACATGGGTTTGATCTCAGGTCCGGGAAGATCCCACATGCCACAGATTGACAAAACCCCTGTGACTCAACTACTGAGCCTGTGCTCTGGAGCTTGTGAGTCACGACTACTGGCGCACACAGCCTGTACTCCACAAGAGAAGCCGGCGCGTGGCAACAAAGAGTAAGCCCCGCTTCTCGCAACTAGAGAAAGCCTGTATGCAGCAGAGGGGGCTCAGCACTGCCAAAATAAATAAGTAAGTCTTAAGAAAAAGAAGTTAGGAGAGAGACATGGAGCAGATTCTACTGCAGAGGGGACAAGCTCTACTGACACCTTGATTTCAAACTTCTAGTCTCCAGAACCATGAAGAAATACTTTTTTTTTTTTTCAGTTACCTACTTTGTAGTATGCTTTAAAGCCACCTAGGAAACTGATACAAAGGGGTGCCCGCTGTGGATTCCTCCAACCCTTTGGAGATGTCGTTCCGTCACTTTCTGGCTGGTTCCAGTGTGTAATCTGCTTTCTTCCTTGTTTTTGTTCTTTTGCACACAGCGTTTCTCTCTGCCTTTAAGATTTTCTGGTTTTAAGCAATTTGATTATGATATGACAAAGTAGTTCTGTTTATGTTTCTTCTGCTTGGGCTTTTCTGAGCTTCGTGGATATGTGGTTTTATGGTTTTCACCAAATTTGACTGCTTAAGGCTGTCCCACAGTTCATGGAGGCTTTATTTTTAATTGTTTTCTCGGTGTTTAGTTTTGGATAGTTTCTATTGCTCTGTCTTCAATTTCACTAGTATTTTCTTCTGGGAGCTCCTCTAATCCACCATTAATCCCACTCAGTGTTTTTCTCGTCTTGATATTACACTGTTCATCTCTAGAAGTTAGATATTGATGTTTTAAAATACTTGCCCTAATTTTACTTAGTAAGTTCAGTTTTTCCTTTAGCTTCTTGAGCATATGGAATATAGTGTACACCTGCTTTAATGTCTTTGTCTTCCAATTCTATGATTGCTGTCACTTCTGGGTCACCTCTATAGATTAATTTCTCTCCTCTTAAGCTGTGTTTTCCTGCTTCTGTGCATGACTGGTAACTTCTGATTGGGTGTTACACATTGTTAGTGCTGTGATTTTACTGGGTGCATTTCTAGAAATGTTTTTGAGTTTTGCCCTAGGGTTTGATTAAATTATTTGAAAACAGGCATCCTTTCAAGTGGTTATTTTAAGCTGTGTTGGGTGGGACCATACAAGCATTTAGTATAGGGCTAATTTGGTGATGGACAGGGAGGCCTGGCATGCTGCAATTCATGGGGTCGCAAAGAGTTGGACACGACTGAGTGACTGAACTGAAGTGAACTGAATTTCCTCCAAGTATTGAAGCAAAATATTTCTTGGTATTTTGATGTCCTTTAAATATTGAAGTTTTTCAACAGGCTCTGTTCTGTACACCTGCTAATCTATTCAGGTGATTCTTTCATTGGGTTCATATATATGTGTGTGTGTGTGTGTGTATCTATATCACAAGCAGGCATACCTCATTTTATTTTGCTTTGCTTTGTAATACTTCACAAATACAACCTGTGTTTTACATATTGAAATTTTGTGGCAACCCTATGCTGAGCAAGCCTATTAGCATCATTTTTTTTTTTTTTTCAGAAGCACTGGCTCACTTTGTATCTCTGTGTCACACTTTGGAAATGCTCACAATATTTCAAATGTTTTCATTATTATTAGATTTTTTATGGTGTTCTGTGCTCAGTGATCTTTGATGTTACTACTTTGGCTCACTAAAGGCTCAGATGATGGTTAGTACTTTTAGCAATAAAGTATTTTTTAACCTTAATGAATAAGTTTGGCTGTCTCAGGTCTTAGCTGAGGCATACGGCCTTTCTTTGCATCATGTGGGACCCCCCGCTTGTGAGACACAGGCTCTTCAGGTGCAGCGCGTGGGCTTAGCTGCTCTGCAGCATGCTGCTGGATCTTAGCTCCCTGACCAGAGATTGGACCTGTGTCCCCTGCACTGCAAGGTGGATTCCCAGTCACTAGACCACCAGGGAAGTCCCGGCAGTGAGGTATTTTTGAATTAATTTTTTTTTAGACAACACTGTCACATACTCAGTAGGCTACAGTGTAGTGTAAACGTGACTTTAATATGCAATGGGAAGCCAGAAGATTCGTTGTGACTTGCTTGAGCGCAATATTCACTTTACTGCCATGGTCTGGAACTGAACTCGCAATATTGGGAAGTTTCCCTCTCCCGTCCCACGGGACGCTAGCTCTTGGAATCCCCTGGTACCAGGTATGTTTGTACACAGCCCGATTAATATTTGCCGGGGGTGCTCTCTACCTATCTGGAGCTTTCTCTGCACGCAGCTTTCTTTTCTCCCGTATTCTTCCCTGTAGTCTCTAACCACTTTAGCTTCTACAGACATCTAGCTCTGTCACCTCAACTAAGAGAGAAAGCTGCACTCTGCCTGAATTTTTCTTCCTATGCCATGTCTGGGAAACTTCCCCTAGGCAGAAAGCTGGAACAATTATAGGACTTAACCTTTTTTTCACCCTGTCTCTTAGGGGTCACAGGCCTTTGGTGCCTTATGCCCACTGTCTTGATTGATTATGGGTCGTGTATTTTGCCCAGTTTTCAATAGTTTCAAGTGAGAGGTAAATCTGGTCCTGTTCCTCCACTTTGACTGAACTCTGTGGTGGAACAAGCAGGGTCAGAAATTCCTTAACACACTTCCCATTGGCGAGTATGGCCTATGTTCACTCCGCTTACAACCAGGCAGGCTTTGTTACTGCTTGGCCCATAGAAAACGGCAGAAGTAACGGTGTGCTAGTTCCTGAGCCCAGAGTTTAATAAGAGAAGGGCAGCTTCCCTCTCCTGTCTCATAGTCTCATAGAATGCTAGCTCTTGGACTCCTGTGTTATGGGGAAACCCACCACCCCAAAGAGAAGTTTATGAGGAGAGAAACATCAGCACTGGCTTCTCAGCCATGTGAGGGGTTGATCATGGAAGCACGTCCTCTCTAGCCCCAGTCAAGCTGTTCTAGCAGACGCCACACGGACAAGAGAGAACTGTCCCTTAGTCCTGCTCACATTACAGAGGTGTGAGCAGAGTCAATGAGTGCCGTTGTTTCCTGCTGCTATGTTTTGGGGTCCTCTTTTTGCTTTGATATTTTATTTTTTAATTAATTAAAATTGTATTGAAGTATAGTTGATTTACAATGCTGTGTTAATTTCTTCTGTACAGCAGAGTGACTCAGTTATATATAATTTTTCTTTTCCATTATGGTTTCTCCAAGGATATTGAATATATATCCCCTGCGCTATACTGTGCATAAGTGCAAGCTCAGCTGTGTCCAACTCTTGTGACCTCATGGAGTGTAGCCCGCCGGGCTCCTCTGTCCATGGGATTTTCCCGGCAAGAATACTGGAGTGGGTTGCCACTCCTTCAGGGGATCAAACCCATGTCTACTGCGTTGCAGGCAGATTCTTTTACTGCTGAGCCATTGGGGAAGCCTCTGCTTCACTGCACATTCACAAATTATTTTTTTAGGATTTTTTTTTGATATGGACCCTTTTTAAAGTCTTTATTGAATTTGGTACAATATTGCTTCTCTCTTATGTTTTGCTTTTTGACCCAGAGGCATGTAGAACCTTAACTCCTTAACCAGGTATTGAACCCACACCTCATGCATTAGAAAGCAGAATTTAATCCCTGGACTGCCAGGGAAATCCTATAAATTGCTTTTCTTTGCCTGAATCTCCCTCGGCTCCTGGGGGAGCTTTGCATAATCAACAGAGTCAGTTTACAAGGTTGGGCTGATAGAAGGAGCCAATGAAGTAAAGTAAAGTAGACCCCAAAGTGGGGGTACATGTGATACTGAGAGTAATGGGAAGACTAGTCCAAAAACTAGTGAAAAGAGCCTGAATGTGCCACTGAAATATTAAGGGATTCAAGATCTGGAGTGCAAGGGGTAAAGCTTGAGTTGGTCCTGGGAAAATACCTACAGCCAGCCCTGTGACTTGTTCTGGGCCAGCTCTATTTGAAAGCTCAGGGCTTGGATTAGTATTTTATTAATACATTAATATTGCTGCTGCTGCTAAGTCGCTTCAGTCGTGTCCAACTCTGTGCGACCCCATAGACGCAGCCCACCAGGCTTCCCCATCCCTGGGATTCTCCAGGCAAGAACACTGGAGTGGGTTGCCATTTCCTTCTCCAATGCATGAAAGTGAAAAGTGAAAGTGAAGTCGCTCAGTCGTGTCTGACTCTTAGCGACCCCATGGACTGCAGCCTACCAGGCTCCTCCGTCCATGGCATTTTCCAGGCAAGAGTACTGGAGTGGGGTGCCATTGCCTTCTCTGACATTAATATTAACATATTAATATTTTCTATTTATAAAAATATGTTATTAATATTTTTACCTGGCTACCAGGAGTCTCACTTGGGCTGGTAGAGATTTGGAAAGGAGGCCCCAGGCTCCAGCCTATTGCCTGAGATGCTGTGATGGTTAGTTTTCTGTGTCAGCTTGGTAGCGTATCCAGTTATCCAATCTCACCCAAATCTAGGTGTTGCTGTGAAGATATTTTGAAGAGGGGTTAATATCTATACTTAGTTGACTATATAGAAAGGAGATTTTCCTTGTTAATGTGCATGGGCCTTCTTCTATTTGTTGAAGGACCATAAAAGCAAAACTCAGGAATTAGGAATGAGAAATTTTGCCTCAAGACTATAGCATCAGCTCCTGCCTGTATATCTCTAGCCTTCTAGCCTGCCCCGTGGATTCCAGGCTTGCCAGTTTCCACATATTTCACGTGCTAGCAAGGTAATGCTCAAAATCCTTCAAGCTAGGCTTCAACAGTATGTGAACCAAGAACTTCCAGATGTACAACTGGATTTAGAAAAGGCAGAGGAACCAGATCAAACTGCCAGCATCCATTGGATCATATAAAAAGCAAGAGAGTTCCAGAAAAACATCTGCTTCTGCTTCATTGGCTATGCTAAAGCCTTTGACTGTGTGGATCATTTGACTGTGGAAAATTCTTAAAGAGATGGCAATACCAAACCACCTTTTACCTGCCTCCTGAGAAACCTGTATGCAGGTAAAGAAGCAACAGTTAGAATCAGACTTGGAACAACAAACTGCAAAATTGGGAAAGAGAGATAGTGAAGAACAGGGAAGCCTGGCATGCTGCAGTCCCTAGGGTTGCAAAGAGTTGAATGGAGTTGAGAAACTGAACGATAACAAAAGTTTCCATGATTGCAATCAGGTTTCTTGAACTAGATTTTTATACGTTCACACATGCACATGTCTTGCTGCTTCTGTTGCTCTGGAGAACCTTGACCAATACAGACCCCACACCAAACACAGACTTGAATTCTTATATATCTGAGACTATAGCCATTAGCACTGGGACTCAGTTGCAACTATTACACAAGGAGCAGGAACCACCACCAACTTGACCTATCATGGTGGCATCAGTTACAGCCTTGAGAGAGAAGAGCAAGTTTTACCAGGCTGTCATCTCCATAGCTCAGCAAATCAATGCAGGCTCATCTTGGAAAGCTGACTTATTGTTCGAGAAATCCAGGAGCCTCTCAGGAAGCAGAGGCCTTTCATATTGAAGATTTATCCTTAAACTGGGCTCTGGTGGTGAGGGGGACTTCTCGGACAGGAAATTATCTGCATTGCACCCCGGGGCTAGCCAGTGCTCACCAGAAGGCAGCAGTTTCAACTCTATGCACACACCAGTGGCCTCTGAATTAACTGCCGTATCTGTGTTAAAAGTAGAGAAAGAGGTTAACAAAAAGAAAGAAAGAAAGAAAGGGGGAAAAATAGGAGATCTACAGCCAGTGTCGTTATGAGCAGTTCAATGAAGACGTCTGCTCCATGCCCAGGGGCGGTCAGAGCCTCGATAAGACAGGACTGTGTGAAGGGGATGGGAGATGAGATGCGGCCATACTGTTATGCCATGCTATAAATCAACGCTACATCCTCACTCTGAATACGGCAGCCAAGGCCGGCTGTCTCATCTCAACGAAGATATAAATGAAAGGGTGAAAGGGCAGTGGAGCTGATTAGAGGCATCAGGATTGAGATGGGGGTAGAGGCGAGAAGGTGAGTCCCACTGGCAGAGAGACTGTGGATGATTAGAACTGTATATTACAGAGACGCATGGAGCAGCCAGAGAGACCAAGGCAGAGCTAAATGAGGTAATGAAGGGCTCCCCAAAGGCCAAGTGGGCGTCCCTATTTATCTTGCCTCCTGAAATTAAACGGCAGCAGATTTGAGACAGATGAAAGGACATCTCCCTTAATGCATAAGGTGCCTGGTTTTCAACTGAGCGTATAGGCGGCTGCCTGGCTTGTTGAGGAGACTGCCAGGAAATTTAGACTGGGAGTGAGGAAGCAACACTCTCATCAGGTGGATATGTCTGGCTCTGTTGCCTCTCTTATCTGAGCTTCAGCTTCTCCCTCTGTAGCCTGGGGAGTTGGGGCCCCATATTATTAGGCCCTTCCTACTCTGAAGATCCTTGATTCTCAGCATCTGCCTGGTGTGAGCTCAGGGTAGGCATGGTAGGTGTGCATGCTCAGTCGCTCAGTTGTGTCTTTGTGACCCCATGGACTGTAACCTGCTAGACTCCTCTGTCCATAGGATTCTCCAGGCAAGAGTACTGGAGTGGGCTGCCATTTCCTCCTCCAGGGGATCTTCCCAACCCAGGGGTCAAACCCACATCTCCTGTGTCTCCTGCCCTGGCGGGCGGGCAGATTCTTTACCGCTTTTCCGCTGAGCCACCTGAGAAGCTATGAATTCAGGGAAACCCAGTGAAAAGGCTGTGTGTCTCTTCCTTCCCGCCTTCATGCCCCCTACTGGGAAAAGATGGGAACAGTAAGGCTGGGACATAGGTGTCAGGATAGCGGTCTTCCCAGGGGATCTTTGTAGCATCAGATTGCAGAAACCTAGAATGCTAATAAGATGGAATATGTTTCAAGATATAAAGTCTCCTTAAGATAAACAAAAGATTCTTTTTTCGGCCAGAGTAATTCCAACTATACTTACCAGTTTTATGACTTAAGTAAACTACCAAATTACTTATCTTCTCTAAACCTCACTTTCCTTCTCTTTAAAATGGGGATAATATAATCACCTTCCTCGCAGACAACACATTCAAGGCACATAGCCACACAGCCAGTGTTTAGTAAATAAAAACTATTATTAAAGTTGTTACTGAAAAGATTGGCACCAAACCATCAGTAATTTGATAAATCACATTGGTATTTAGTGGCCGATTCGGAATTGAAATGCCAATTCATCTTCAAGAAAAGTATGTGTTTTTCCCACTGGATCACATTGCTTTTAACAGAGGCAAAAGTTGCTCACAGTCGCAGGTGGGGTTTGATGAATGCCACATGTCTGATAAGATAAGAAGCACCGTGAGAAATTACAGAAGGGGAACACTGACTAGAGAAATCTGAGGTGGTCTTGGAAAGCTTCCTGGCGGAGGGGTCATTTGAACTGGGTCTTAGACAAAGAGGAAAACTCAAGTGGAGGCCAAGGGGCATTCACAGTAGGAGAAACTGAGCAATTTACAGAGGCCAGTTGCACCCTGGAAAACACACCTGTCTTATTGGAGTGGAGAGTTTCAACAGAGCGATGATGATGTTGACAGTGGGAGATGGCAGATTACAGAGGGCTTTGGAGGATGGGCTGAATATGAACATTTTCCTAAGAAAAGTGAGGAGCCATCAAGAAGAGGTTGTGAGTTAGAATGGGGCATGTGTGTGTGTTAGTCACTCAGCTGTGTCTGACTCTTTGCGACCCCATGGACTGTAGCCCACCAGGTTCCTCTGTCCATGGAATTCTCCAGGCAAGAATACTGGAGTGGGTTTCTATTTCCTTCTCCAGGGGATCTTCCCGATCCAGGGATCGGGCCCAGGTCTCCTGCATTGCAGGCAGATGCTTTACCATCTGAGTCACCAAGGAAGCCCAGAATGGGGCATCAGCCTCTCAGAAACCACCAAAGTATGTCTGAGAAGATTCGCCTAGCAGTGGTGCCTGAGGCCCCACCCTGACAGGACGTTCTGGGTATCAGCAAAAGCAGACAGCTCCTGCGGGCTCATGCGTGCTGTTTCTCTTCTAGGCACACGGGGTATCTTCACAGCATCTCTGGAGGTCCCTAGGATGCTGTCCGCTTTGTAACCAAGAGAACTGCTCCAGCACTTACTGCCTGTGCAACTGAACTGTGCCAGTTAGCACACTAACCCTCAGTTTTCTTATCTTTTAAATGGGCTAATTCTATTGCTCCTGTAATATAGTTTTGAGAGTTAAGGATAATGCATGCTGTGAATGTCGCTGTGCCGTGCTCAGTCGTGTCCGACTCTTTGAGACCCCATGGGCTGTAGCCCATCAGGCTCCTCTGTCCGTAGGATTTCTCAGGCAAGAATACTGGAGTGGGTTGTCATACCCTCCTCCAGGGGGTCTTTCTGACTCAGGGATTGAACTCACGTCTCTGGCATTGGCAGGCAGTTTCCTTACTGCTGAGCCACCTGGGAAACCCTAAAGATAATGTATAAAATGTGTCTAATAGGGGAATCTGTCAACCAACTTTTTAGCCAACTCAATAGAAAGCCCATGCAAAATGCTCTTGCTGTCATGTTTATATTTAAGAGACAGCTGAAAAAGCAATTTTTGGACCGGATGTGAGAGGTGGGGCATAAAATGTCAAGAGCTCAAGGTGACTCTAGTGTTCCATTGTCAGAGCCGGAGAAAATGCTGCTTCCATGGACAGAAGTAAGAAAATTGGTTTATAATGTGATAGGCTTGGTTTGGCTTTTGAGGTGATGGCTGAGCACCCAAGCAGAAAAGTTTGACGGGCCATTGGAGGCATAAAGTCAGATTTTGGGCAAGACACCACCATTCTAGAAGAAAATTGAGCTATTTATCAAGTGTCTAAATATCTTACCCACATAATGCCAAACATCCAGATTTTTGGAACCTTTCTGACATGGATTTAAATTTTGACTTTGTATCTCAATACTTGATTGTGTTGACTCATAGACAAAGACCTCTTGTTTCCCTCTGGATTGTGAACCCAATTTTTTTGCCAAGATCCACATACCCCAAACCACCATTAATTTCTTCACCCTTTGGCAGGAAAATACAGAAGGGTTAAATAAGAAGTTTACTTCTATTCTAGCTCTGGGCTCTTGATTTCTATATTATTCACACCTCAACAAATCTTATTTCAATACTTTTTGGAAATTGCAATATCATTTTGGTGATTACCTTTAAATTGGGGCTAATATGCTGACAGACATTAACATAATGTCAAAACATTTTCTTACAATTATTTCTTAACCTTCGTCAAATCACTCTTTCCCTGCAGACCTGTATTAATAGAATGGGAACAATACGGCAGAACTCCAAGTTGTGGAAAGGAAAAAGTGATTAATAAGAGCACTTATCAGAAATGATCAAGGCTAAGGACTTCCCTGGTGGTACAGTGGTTAAGACTCCATGCTTCTACTGCAAGAGCGCGGGTTTGATCCCTGGTTGGTGTAGTTTTCTACATGCTGCGAGGTGGAAGAAAAAAAAAAGGTAAAAAAAATGATCAAGGCTAGTAAAAGGCAGTGGAGTTGAGCTGTGTGTTCTCATATTTCCCTGTCTAGGAGCAGACATTTGAAGACGCATTCTGGAAGCTGCTCTAGGGATGTTTGGGTTAGAGCATGGCTGGTAGGAGTTTTGTTCCCATTGTCACATCTGTTGCCATTACCCAAATGGAGCAGGCATTCTGGTAAAAAATGAAAACAGCTTGGCAGGCCGAAAATAGTAGCTCAGTCCCACGTGGAGAGCCTTAGGACCCAGACAGTGCCTGCTGGAAGCAGCAGTGGAAATAATATCATGAAAAGCAAGATAGTCTTAAGAGTCTTCAAAACATGTTCACTTATATGATCTACTTGGGGGATCCCAGCCACTTAGGGAAAGCTTGCAAGGTCAGTGGTGAGTCGTCCTCATTTTATGAAAGCTCAGACATTTTAAGGTCTCTGTGTGTGTGTGTGTGTGTGTTCAGTTGCTTCAGTCGTGTCTGACTCTTTGTGACCCTATGGACTGTAGCCCGTCAGGCTCCTCTGTCCGTGGGATTTTCCAGGAAAGAATACAGGAGTGGGTTGCCATGCCCTCTTCGAGGGGATTTTCCTGGCACGGGGTTCTAACCTACGTCTCCTGCATCTCCGCATTGCAGGTGAGTTCTTTGCCGCTGGGCCACTGCGGAAGCCCACATTTTAGGTGACTTGCCTCCAATACTATGGTGACTATGAAGCAGGAGAGTAGACTGGTTTGGCTTTAGACTCAGACAAGGATGAATTCAGCCTGTTTCCACCATTCACCAGAGTTCTTGGCTGAGAAAATAACTTAATCTTCTAGGGCTTCGGTTTCCTCATTAGTCACATGAAGATGATAGCAGTGGATTTCTCATAGAGTAAAATTGATGGAGAGTATTCTCAGTAGTTGGTAGCTAGTGAGTATATTAATTAGGAAGAGAATGGTAGAATATGATAAGCCTAGAACTTGAGCATGCTGAGTCCTGCTTTCCCCATTGTATCTACATAATGCAGGGGCAGGGGCAGGGGCAGGGGCACAGTTAGACAAAGCAAGAGGAAGGAAGTGGGGAAGGTTTAGTCATTGCTGCCCTCTGAGCCCCATCCTTAACCCTCCACGCTTATAGCCATTAGGCTAAGATGCTGGTTGTCTGTATAATCTTCTTAGGTTCTATGCACAAGCCATAATAAGCCCCTCTGAGCTTACACAAAACATTTGGTCCCCAAGACTTGCCTTCATCCAAGGGGACAGTATTTAAATTAAAAGGTTAGTGCTAGAAAATTCTGATGTTTAAGGAAGAGAGCCTTTCAGAAGACAGAAGAGGAACTTGGAGGAAATGAAACATAAAATGCCGGCTGCATCTCCCAGGTCCCATGGCAGCTGGCACTTGGCTGGCATTAGCTCCTGGGAGGCACTGGAACAGGCTGGGGCCTGCAAGGAAGGAGGAAGCCAAGGTATTTCTGCTCCCACACCCCCACACCCCCACCGGTGGCCTTTCTAACAGTGACTCCAACTCCCCAGTGAATAGTCCCCCTGTCATTCCAGTTCCCTCCTGGTGACCCCAGCCACTGGGCTCCATCTTCGTCCCCTCAGCCTTGGGGTGACAGTGATTTCCTGCTGTCCAATCTCTGTGCAGCCTCACAACCTCCAGCTGGCTTTACCATCATCAGTTTTCCGATCAGTTCTAATTCCTCTTTTCCTGGTCAGAGCCAGGCTGATAGCCTGTCTCAGCACCCACACTTTGCCTGCTTTCTACAAACATCATACACATTTGTAGAACAGCAAGGAGTTCGTGTTTTCTCCAAACCCAAGTAGCCACTTACTTAGCGGTTCAGACCCAGCCATAGAGGGTCTATAGAAATGCAGGAAGAGGATTTCAGAAATGTAATGGAAAGAAGACATTCAAGTGCTGGGTGGGGGTTATGAGGGAACAGAGACTGAGCCCAGGAAATGGGAATGAGGTCGTTAGTGATACCCTTTATACAATCGATGGCAGAGCTAGTTCCTTCCTAACACTCTAAACGTTTGTCTGAAGAATCAGCCACGGAATTAAAGAGTATTTGAAATGATTCTCTTAAGCCTAAAGCATGGGAATTTCTCATTTTATAAAAATATTTCTGTCTGGGATAGTTATTCCTTATAAAATCCATCAAAAACAAAGCAGAGGTCAGGGACCGTTATATTAATATTTGGAGGAATTTCATGACATTTTCTTTCTAACTTTAGTGGTTCTATGGCTGCCAAGATCTTCTATTTCAGCTCCTCCGAGTTGGCAGGTCTTCTGACCGTGCTTCAGTGCGTGAGCATCTGTTTGGATGTACTAGACCCTCTAGAAATTATTTACAGCCATCCAGAAAACTAACTATGGTGAAGAAGATCTCAGTGGAAAAGTGATCTGGAATGATATTTTGAGACAGACTTAAAGGCTGTGAGGAGTGAGTTAATGTGTAAATCTTGCCATTTATTAGCTCTACGATGCTCAACAAGGTACCTAAATTCTTTGAGTTAGCCTCAGTTTCCTCTTCTGAAAATGGGAATAATAATGTTTGATTTGTAGTAATTGTGAAAATTAATACATGTACATAGATATTTATAATTATTTTATAAGTTATTCATAAAATAATGTTTATTTTATAATTTTATAAAAGATTTATGAAGGGCCACCAACACAGAGTAGAGATGCAATAAATGATCCATCGCTCTCATCACCACTGTTTTCATCCCCATTAACCTGCTGAATATTTAGAATAAACAGACCCAACTTATCCTCTTCTTTCTGGTTGCTTAGTTACATGGTGTCAGTATCTTGAGGGTCAGAGCTTCCCAAACTGTGTTCCATAAACCACTAGCCTCCTGACATAGTAATTAGTCCTCTTCAAACATAAAGGTGGTAAAATTTTGCAGCATCCTTCTCTTTTCTTGACCATGAACCCTTGTTGAGTAGAATAACCACATTTTTTAGAATGTATTTTGCTATACACTTAAGCAGTGGTCTAAATATTGCGCTTTGGGAGCAGACTGATCTGGGCTGTCATCCCAGCCCACTATTTATAGTTGCATGACCCAGGACAAGTTTATTACTGTCTTTGAGCTTGATTTCTCAATCTGTAAATGGTGATAATCATAGCATCAACTCTGTTGTTGTTTCCTGTGAAGGTTTCATAAAATACTTTAAAGTGAAGGAGTGAACCTGGTGTCTGGCGCTTGTTCAACAAATGGTAGTTATTAAGGTCATAGGAGTTTCATCGGGCCGTGAGAAATAAACATCAAGGGTGCTGAATTTCAACTCAAAGACAAGAGGAGTAAGTTTCCGGGGGTGATGGAGTTTGGAAATGGAGATGTGACTTCTCCAGGAATGAGTTGTGGACTGGTCGCTGCCCGTGGGCAGCCTGGACCCTTGCCCATCTCCCCACCCTCTGACTACCTGTCTGCAAGCCAGTTTTCATTTCCTGCTCGCATTTCTTGTTCAGTTGCTCTGTGGCAGACCTGAAGGCCTGCTGTCCAGCATGCAGGCCTTCTCTTTCTCCTGTGCATGCTCCATGGGGCAGGCTGAGAGCGCCATACCCTTTCCTGGACTGTATGCTCAGCACTTCTCCCTGGAGAACCAGCCTTTCTCCAGATGGGCCCCAGCATCTGAGCTGGGCCAGAAAGGAAGCTATAAAGGGAGTCTCCTAGCTCTTCGAAGCCAAAGCATTTCCCGGTGCCTCTGAAGTGGTTCATTTTATGATACGACTATTTTTTGACCCTCATCTTAATTCTCAAACCTATTCCTTTAATAATTCTCAATCAAGAAGGGAGAAATGGTAAGGTCAATTGGTATTAACAGGCCTCACATACTATCTTTATTGAAGAAGAAGACACTCTGGGTCTGCAAACTGCATTTCCCCATGGGTGGTGAGGATCATCATCATCATCATCCTTCTAAAACTCCCAAACTTGATTCGGAATCAGATATCTGGGGTATATTTGCTGGATTTAACATAATTCTGGGCCTCTTCATGCAAGGATTCTGTCGACAGAGGAGCCTGGTGGGCTACAGTCCATGGGTCACAGAGGGTCAGACATGACTGAGCATACACACACACACACACACGCACACACACACACACCATGCAAGGAGTCTGTTTACCTGTCTTGCCTATGGAGAACCAGTGCATTCTAAACTTGAGTTCCTGCCCCAGAGTCCTCCTGTTACCCATGACTCTCGAAGTTCTGCCCCAGGGCAGAATCTCACCATGTCCTTTACCCGGGCTCAGGGCAGTGGCTGGGCATGTAAGTCCATGGGTGTTACTTCAAGTCCTTCAATTTTTGGACTGTGAGTGGATTTGGACACTTTTCATTTATATTGAACGCTTTTAGCTTCTGGTCAAAACTGCTCTGACCAGTCTGCATGACTGATAGTTTTGTTTCTTCCTGAAAGAAGCTAATTCGGTTGATTTTTCATTGAGGCAGAACCAGCCTTCTCACTCCTTCTTTCCTTCTATGAGGATAAGCCAGTGAGAGACTATAAGCCCAAGAAGAAGAGAGAAGATGGCAGCATTTAGACTCTGACAAGGACTCTTGAGGCTCAGAGGAAAGGTGCTTTTGACCCACTCTCATGTTGTTGATGTTTCTTCCCACCTTGGGGGTGGGGTGGGCATCCAGTGTTTTGGCTTCTGCTGATGAGAGGTGTTTAACTGGAAGACAATATAGAGGCCAGGAGGCAGGGGTCAAATGAGGGAGGCCGAAATGGTGGACAGCAGAGTCAAGGTGAAGGACACAGAGGTCCAGGTAATTTTAAGGCTATTCCAGAAAAGCGAATTGTCTAGGCTTGAAGGTGATTTCCCAGCTGGACTAATATGTCATTTTTATCCACCAAGGGGGCAATGGGAAGAGTGAACACATAGCAACAAAGGTAAACTTGAATGGTAAGAAATGATCGAGGACCCAAAAGGTCAATGAAATTGACCAATAAAACATTTTATACAGGGCCTATGAGAGTGGTTCCTATTGTTTCCTAAAAATGTAGATGATTTATGAAAGACCACAGCCTGCTGTTATATGAGGGCTATTTCCAGATCAATAGGCAAGAAGGACAGAGTACTCACAAGGTTGTTTAGTCACAAGGTCATGTCCAGCTCTTTGTGACCGTACGGACTGTAGCCCACCAGGCTCCTCTGTCCATGGGATTCTCCAGGCAAGAAGGCTGGAGTGGGTTGCCATTTCCTACCCCAGGGGATCTTCCTGACTTAGGGATCGAACCCAAGTCTCCTGCGTTGGCAAGTGGATTCTTTATAACTGTGCCTCCAGGAACCCCTGTCCTCATGATAGGATCTGGATAAAAGTCATGGAATCTGGGCTGTTCCAACCCAAGTATTTATTGGTATTTCCTTGGTCTCCTAAGAGACTGACCTGGGTTGAGAAGCAAAGCCAAGAATAGGACAAGCCTTCTTATCCTACCATATTTCTGAAGAAGAGCCAACATGAGCCCATGTCCTAACTGTTTTCTATTAGAGCCTGGGTATCTGTAACCTGTGATGGTGGAGGGCTGGCCTTTGGAGCATGGCATTGCCCAGATGGTGTAGATCAAGCAGAAATTGTGGTGAGAAGAAAGCATAGTGATAAGACCATCAATTAAAAAAGTGGAAGGAGCAATACTGGTCAATGGCCTGGAAGCTCAAGAAATTTAAGGAGCATCCCAGCCCAATGAACTCTAACTGCTCCAAGTATTTAGGCTGATGGAAAGCAGTCTGCCACCAGGGTGAGATGGCCTAGAATAGCACTTATTAAGTGAGAGGTAGTGATGGAGAAGGGCAGAAAGCACAGTTATTTTGAATTCACAAAATTAAAAGCTGATACAACAGTTCATTGAATAACCACGTGTCTGTGTGCTATAGCCAAATATTCTACATTGACAACCAGGCTAGCAGAGCAGCCCGTTTAAGATCAGAATGGACCACAGTGAAGGCACATTTCTCTAGACTGTACAGTAAGTACCCTACGTACGAACCTTCAAGTTTCAAACCTTCAAAGATGAAAATGTGCATTCCGTCAACGTCAGACATGAGTGAAATCGCATCTTGCTCTGTCTTCTATCGCTGATGGTCCTTCAGCTCACACCTCCTACCATCTCCCACCTTCTCTCCCTCCTCCATCAGGAACTTTTCTTGCCTGTTCACTTGATGCCAGCCCCTGTATGCCAGCTGTTGGACTATACTTCTATACTTTTCAAGGTCCTATACTGTAAGATTAAAAATGTTTTATTTTTTCTGTTTGTGCTTTATGTGTTATTTGTGTGAAAAGTATTATAAACCTATTTACAGTACAGTACTATATAGCCAATGGTGTTAGTTAGGTACCTAGGCCAAGTTTGTTGGACTTACAGACAAATTGGACTTATGAACACACTCTTGGAATGAAACTCATTCATGTGTAAGGGACATACTGTAATGGAAATGAATAATATTAGACCGGCTGCTTCAATACAACTAGAAATCATATTGGAATGGGAATCACAATCATCATAATAGGCAGTGTTTATTGAGTATTTATTCATGGGCTGCCAGGTATTTATTGTATGCTTACACTAATCTTTAAGCAGTTATGGAAGGTGGTCATTTTAGCATGGCTTCGGAGAGCTCTGCTGTTTTCTTGTAAACAGCGGCTGCTCTGTGTTTTGAACCAGACTGATTTGCCCTCATAACCCGGGTCTGCGCTCTCCCTCTGGCTCATATTCTCTCTACAAGCCAGTCTGTTAGCACAGCAGATGATGACGACATCTGCTTTCTGGCGAGAGTGTGATTGGAGGTGTGACTGTGGTGATACAAGATGGAATTGATATTTCATAGATAAAACGATGCCTGTCAGATCCTGCAGCCATCCTCAGTACTTCCCAATAGTGACTTACTAAGACCTGTGACCCTCAGCTTCGGCCCCTCGAGTTGCCACCTTGCTCTTGATTGGAGAAAGAATAGCATTACCTGTCTCCGTCCTTCAGTTAGGTCTTGAATTCAATTGACTGCCTGAACATTCGGGTTTCCTTACATCTATAATGGATCTCCACATTTGGTGAGCGATATCCACACCTGCATTCTCATCCATTTTACTTTATTTATTTATTTTTTAAATAATTAATTATTTTGGCTGTGTTGAGATCTTTCGTTGCAGAGCAGGGACTCTCCAGTTGTGACACACAGACACTTTAGTTGTGGTGCACAGGCCTAGTTGTCTTGTGATATGTGGGATCTTCCTGGACTGGGGATTGAACCTGTGTGGATTCTTTACTACTGGACAACCAGGAAAATCCTTTCATCTGTTTTACATAACAAGGTTCTCTGTTTTATTTTATTCTTCCCCATGGGTCTAGAAAGCTGCTGGAACCCAGCTGAATCCTGTTCAATCCTGCCATACTGCCAGTGGGAGATTTGCATTGAACACAATGATGGCCCCAAACCACGCTGCTACTGCCCTTGTCTGGGGTCTGGTTTCTGCTCCATGGACTTCTGTGCAGGTCCTCCCCTGGCAAGTGCATGGAGTTATGGAAATAGTTCCATAATTTACCCAGTTTTTTTTTTGAACTATCTGTGGAATCTGCAAAATTTATCCAAGTCTCAGTCACCTCATCTGTGAGATGGAGATAAAGTAGTACTTCCCACCAAAGTTCATTGAGCATCTATTATCTGCCAGATGCTCCCTTTTGTATGTTATCACCTCCTAAGAACCCTACATTCCAGCTCCTTTTCTACTTCTTGGCTGAAGTAGGATCCTTCTATTCCAATGCCTTTTCTGATAAAAGGGAACATGTGTCGTGTTCTGTTTTGAATCATCCAACTGCCCTTACAAAGACAACCTGATGTAGTTGAGTTATTTTTCTCTAGTTACTCTCTTCCCTAGTCCCAGATCCCTCTCTCTTTTCACCAGCCATGTTATCTAACTACCAGGGTACCTCACAATTAACATACACAGTGGGCAGACCTTCCCCCGGTGGCACTAGTGGTAAAGAACCCACCTGCAAATGCAGGAGACGTGAGAGACACAGTTTCCATCCCTGGGTCAGAAAGATCCCCTGGAGAAGGAAATGCAACCCTCTCCAGTGTCCTTGCTTGGAGAATCTCATGGACAGAGGAGCCTGGCAGGCGACAGTCCATGGGGTTGCAAAGAGTCGGGCATGACTGAGCGAGCGCGCAGTGGGCAGACCACTGCAGTCTTTAAGTGCTGGCCTAAGGGGATAACTTGCTACCCAGTAAACTGTGATGACCATGAGTGATGCTGCTGCTGCTACTGCTAAGTCGCTTCAGTCGTGTCCGACTCTGTGCGACCCCAGAGATGGCAGCCCACCAGGCTCCGCTGTTCCTGGGATTCTCCAGGCAAGAACACTGGAGTGGGTTGCCATTTCCTTCTCCAATGCATGAAAGTGAAAAGTGAAAGTGAAGTCGCTCAGTCGTTAGCAACCCCATGGACTTCAGCCTACCAGGCTCCTCCAGCCATGGGATTTTCCAGGCAAGAGTACTGGAGTGGGGTGCCACTGTCTTCTCCAGACCATGAGTGATACTTGAATTTAATTTTATTTTTGACTACGCTGGGTCTTTGTTGCTGTGTGCAGGCCTTCTCTAGTTGTGGCGAATGGGGCTACTCTCTAGGTGTGGTGTGTGGGCTTCCCATTGCAGTGGCTTCTCTTGTTGGAGAGCGTGGGCTTTAGAGCACAGCCCAGTAGCTGTGGGGCATGGGCTTAGTTGCTTTGTGGCGTGTGGGATCTTCCTGGACCAGGGAGTGACATGCACTGGCAGGTAGATTCTTAACTGTTTGACCACCAGGGAAGTCCCCATGAGGGATATTTTGAAGGATGGTAGGTCAGTGGTAAAGAGTGACTTACATGGTGAGATGCAGGCCCTGCCAGGAGGAACACTTGTCACTAGTAGCACTGTGGCCTTAGCTGTCCTACATTACAGCATAGGAGTGAATACAAGCTTGCACACCCCCTGTTGAATCCCCAAGTGTGTGCTGGTCAAGGAATTTAAATCAGATGATAAGTATGAATCAACACGTGTTCCCAAACAACTGCTCTATGGTGTGCTAGGACAGATTTTATAATTCTATGCTGTTGACAAGATATTCTAGTACTTGATAAGCTTGATAAAATAGTGGAGTCTCGATGTTGCTGAACCTCTAAAGTGCAAGTCTCCCCAGAACATATGCATAAAATAACAATAAGTGAAAGAGAGTGAAAGGAAACCATCCAGAGGTCGCTCAATGGCATGGCAGACACATTCCCCTCCAATGCACCGACGCAAACCTTCACAGATGGCTTCTTTCCAAGGCTTGAAGGGTCCTAGTGTGTTTTTTAAGCCCTGAATGGGGAGAGGAGCCAGACTTATTACTGCATTTTTTAAAAACCATGTGCTTTGAGGGAAAGTTCAGGAAACTCATCTTATTCTTGCTTTATCAGAAGGCAAATAGAAGCTTGAAAGGGGAAAGAAGCTTGCCCAATTTAGTGCCTTGGGCAAGACTGAAAACCAGTGTCCTTTGTGTTTTTTCTTTTAAACATTTTGTTTGGAAAAATTTTCAACTTACTTAAAAAGTAGAGAGAGTCATACAGAGAACTTTCGGGTACCCAGTAGCAATTATCAAGATTTTTTTTGGTCAATCCTTTTTTTTTTTTTTTTCTTGGAAAAGTTTGAAGCAAATATCAAAGACCACATTATTTTGCCTAAAAATATTTCCTAGGTCAATGCATTTGAAAGATGCTGTTCTATGACACTTTTGTCCCTCAATAAAGGGAAAGATGAAGAGATGACTGCATTTTTTTTCACTTAGTATGCTTATCTTTTATTTTTTAAAATGAAACCTACAATTTCTTTTCATTGAACTTAACATAATTCAGCGCACATTGGTTGAATCTCTTCTATGGTCAGGAACTGTGGGTAATTAGGAAATAACATCATTAATTGACTCTTTGACCTCAACTCTATAGTTAAAAGCTAGAAAGATATATGGATCAGGTTTAGAGAGCCATCTTTCAAGTCCAGCTGGCAGTTTGATCATTGTCATTTAACTTGTCTGCTCCAAGTCTCTTATCTATCTAAAATGAAGCTATGTATCAGTTCTCCATTGCCACAATAAGGCTATATAACTAACCACCCTAAACAGGGTTTAAAACAAGAAGCGTTTATCATAATCATGAGTTTGCCTTTCAGGAATTTAGGTTAGATGTGGCCAGAAGATGTGACAATTCTTCTGTTCTTCTCTGGGTTTATTTACCTTCTCAGGGTCTGCTGGCTGTGGGCTTGTCTAGGGTGGTCTCAGCTGGGACGGCTGTGAAAAGTCAGCGCTTCTCCAACCATGGCTCAGGCACATGCCAGAGGAGCCAGGGAGTGAGCAGAAACACAAAAGTCCTTTTTCAAAGGTCTCTTTAAATCCTACTTGCATGTACATTCGTGGCGGATTCATGTCAATGTATGGCAAAACCAACACAGTATTGTAAAGTAAAATAAAGTAAAATAAATAAATAAATCCTACTTGCTAGCATTTCATCAGTCACAACTGATTGCATGTATGAGCTCACAGCCAAGTAGGGAGATGAAGCTCTGTCCTCAGTGGGAAGGTAAAGTGCTAGAAAGTTGAAAGGTGAGGATTCGGGTAGGGAATAAGGGTCATTAAGGAAATTAACATGTCATAGGATACTGACTCTGCCATGCTAAGTTGCTTCAGTCTTACTCTTTGCAACCCCATGGATTGTAGCCCACCAGGCTACTCTGCCCATGGGATTTTCCAGGCAAGAATACTGGAGGGGGTTGCCATTTCCTACTCCAGGGTTTCTTCCTGACCCAATGATCGAACTTGTGTCTTTCATGTCTCCTGCCTTGGCAGGCAGATTCTTCACTGCTAGCACCACCTGGGAAGCCCAGGATACTTACAGGACTTGCTAAATGGAGTTACTATGGGGATTCAATCAAATAGCATTTGTAGAGGGCTTAGTACAGTATTTGGCATATCATGAGTCCTCAGTAGAAATCAGCTGCTAATTACTGTTATTATGATTATTATCAAACTATTATTGTTATCATCTCCAGTTAAGGGCAAAACAGAGTATTGTAGGAATGTAGAAAAGGGAAACTCATTCTGGCTTGGGCTAAGGAAGAAGATTAAATTAAAATTAAATTAAAAGACACTCCTTGGAAGGAAAGCTATGACAAACCTAGGCAATGTAGTAAAAATCAGAAGCATCCCTTTGCCAACAAAGGTCCATACAGTCAAAGCTATGACTTTTCCAGTAGTTATGTGCGGTTGTGAGAGTTGGACCTTAAAGAAGCCTGAGCACTGAAGAATTGATGGTTTTGAATTGTGGTGCTGGAGAAGACTCTTGAGAGTCCCTTGGACAGAAAGGAGATCAAATGAGTCAACCCTAAAGGAAATCAACCTTAAATATTCATTAGAAGAACTGATGCTGAAGCTGAAGCTCCAATAGTTTTGGCCACCTTGTATGAAGAGCTGACTCGTTGGAAAAGACCTGGATGCTGCCAAAGGTTGAAGGCAGGAGGAGAAGGTTGGAGGGTATCATGGACTCAATGGACTTGAGTTTGAGTAAACTCCAAGAGATAGTGAAGGACAGGGAAGCCTGACGTGCTACAGTCCAGGGGGTTGCAAAGAGTCAGATATGACTTACCACCTGAACAACAACAACAAGGAGGAAGGTGTGTGTGTGAAACAGCATGAGGATAAGCACTGAGGGATAAACTTTCAAAGCAAAACAAGAAATAAACAAACAAGCATTATAGACATTCCTTCAAAAGCCCACAGCTTCTGTTAGGATTGAGTCTGATACGTGTCTGACTACCTGAATAGCTTGAAGGATTCCACAAAGCTTCCTGATCCTTCAATACCTCTTCCATTAACCTAAAACTTTGTTTAAAATCCCTTCCAAGAGAATCATCCTTCTGGTTAAGACAATAGCATCCTCTCCCTCCCAACATCCACATAGTTGAAGCACAGCCATGCCACGTATCCACCCCTCTGGTTCTTGGTAGTAGTGATGTGAAGTGCAGTGCTTTGGGGAGAAGGCAAGGAGTGGGGACCAGTCTGGACCATATGATGATATTGCCCTCTGGGCTCAGGGCATAGCTCCCACAGAGGGAATGAACTCTCCAGGGTGCCTCCCATGGTGGGTCCAAAGGGGTTAGGCCTGTGTGGGAAGGTGCTGCACCGGAAAGAGAGATGATTCTGGGAAAATGATCATCTTATACTGAATTTCTCCACAAGCAGATCTGAGGTTTGAGGTTTGAGGTTTGAATTACTTATTTACTATGTGATCCCAGAAGACACTAATAGGGGCTTCCGTGGTGGCCCAGATGGTAAAGAATCTGCCTGCAATGCAGGAGATCCAGGTTCAATCCCTGAATTGGGAAGATCTTCCCGAGAAGGGCAGGGCAACCCACTCCAGTATTCTTGCCCATGGAATCCCATGGACAGAGGAGCCTGGTGGGCTACTGTCCATGGAGTCGCAAAGAATCAGACCTGATTAAATGAGTAAGCATGAGGAGACAGTACTAGGAGAGGTGAGGCTGGAAGCTGGATGGAGTTGGTGAACAGAATACAGCACTGAGCACCTGGGGCTTAGTCCCAGTAGGGAGATGGCCTGGATTAGGCCTCAGACTTGGCTCGCCCAGGGCTGGAGGAAGCAGAGGTTGTGACTCTCCTTCAGTCCATCAGTGGTTATGGGCTGCTCCCTGAAGCTTTTATCTTGCCCCTCGCACAGTTCAAGCATATTCCAGTGGCTGGTGATAAGAGTAACACGTGTGTAAAGTATGGTGCTTTTGAAGTAGAGGGGATATAAAGGACTCACCACCCGCAGGTCCATCTCAGTCGACAGGTGGGATTGCAGTGGTCCTGTCAACCAGCCCTCTTCATGGACTAGTCTCCCTTTCTGCACTATTTCCCGTAAGCTCTATTTTATATTTCAAAGATATAAAATATGGTGTGGGAGAATTGTGTACATCTCTCCTCTCCTTATGTTTTTTCTAAAGTGGATGCTAAATGTTTCCTGTCATCTGGCTCAGCTAGTGAAGGAGGGTGATGTAAGCCCAGACCCGGGGAGGTGTGGACATGAGAGCAAACTCTAAGGGCTTATCCCCGCTCCGCACTGAAGTTTTTGATTATGACTGAAAGGCATAACTAGGTGTGAAGAGTAAGTGGAAACTGTTAAAAAATAATCAGCCTTTAAATATACTCCCATTCTTATGATCTCCATTGTTATTGGTTTTAGATTTACTCTACAATACGAATCATTAGAATTATATCAAGTGGATCAGTCTATTTATTTTCAAAATATTTAGTGAAAGTATATGTGTGTGAGTAAGGGAGCAGAGCAGGGCCAGAGAAGCATGTGAGCTTTTTCCAGTGAGACTGTCTTAGCTCTAATCAAATAAATCCACTTGAAAAACAAGCAAGGGAAAAATCCTGCAGAGATGATTGTATATTAAAACTCGGGAATTGTTTGCAGGAGCAACTGAAGGGCTAAAGCATGAATCATCATGAAACATATGAGAAATGTTAAGAAGAACAACCTAAAAATAGTCTCTTTGTCATCTATTTTCTGTTGTGTTCTCTTTCCTTTGTCCCAGTGGGGTATTCTTTTCCCAGTGAAAGGAGAAATAGGGTCATCACAGGCTGAGAGTCAGTGATACACCCATAGGGGCAAGAATTGTAGCCATGGACTTCCCTGGTGGTCCAGTGGTAAAGAATCTACTACCACGCAGGGGGCGCGGGTTTGATCCCTAGTCCAGGAAGATTACACATACCGTACAGCAACCAAGCCTGTGAGTCACAACTACTGAGCCTGTGCTCTGGAACCCAGGAGCCGCAACTACTGAGCCCATGAGCCTCGTGCCTGTGGTCTGCAACAAGAGAAGCTACAGCAGTGAGAGGCAGAGAGTAGCCCCTGTGTGCTGCAAAAAGAAAAAACCCACAAGCAACGAAGACCCAGCTCAGGAGAAAAAAAAAAAAAAAAAAAAAAAAATATATATATATATATATATATAAACCCAACTGCCAAGCTGAGATTTTTAAGGCAAGTTTATGAAGCCTGGGGAGGAAGAGAAACACCTGAGTAAGACAGGAATCTATTCTTCAAAGGGACATTTCAGGGTGTGACGGGCTACTGATCCAGTGACTCCAAACTGGGCTGCCCTGGGGTGGGCCTCAGAGCTCTGGACGTGGATGAAGTAGGGGAGTATGCTGGGGAAGTGACACGGTTAACATGTTGAGGACAATGTCAAGCTCAATAATTAACCACTGAACATATGACTCAGGGCCAATTTTCCATAAGGGAAAACTGGGTCACAATACTAAACGGAAGCAACATGAATTTGTAGGAATGAAGCCAAAGTGTCTTAGGCTTTTCTGTGTCAGTCACCACTTCGTATGGGAGTAGAGAGGAGACGTTACTACTGTGGGTCAGAAATGCTCCTTAGAGCTGAGTTTATGACCCCACTTTCTCCTTACACAAGCCCTCCATTTTCAGTGAAGAAACTAAGATCCGGAGATCAAGAAATTATTCCTGGGACACTGCTAATGTTAATGGAAGAGTTGGAGTGAGAACCTTCCTGCCTAATGACAAATATGCCAATATTCCTACCCCACTGTACTGTTTGATAATAAAGACTGAATACAAGGTGGGGTGAAAAGTTTGCCAACCATGGAGTGATATGGGAGAAAAAGCTGAGGCCGTCTAGGTAGTGCTGGGAGAAAGAAGGCCTAAACCGGGGGCATTGGATCTTGTTGTTGTCAACGTCTTCTGAGCAATTAAGCTGCCTGGTCACAGGCCCATGGGCAACAAAAGTGCCTGCGTACCTTGGGGCCAAAGCTAGTGTCACAGAAGGTTGGCTGGAAAGTTTGAATGGACTGAGCAGGTGGCCCCATCCCAGTTACAACCATAAACCCTGGTTGAATTTGAATATGGCATGAGTGGGTGGGCAAGGTTGCCAAATAGCAGGGAAAATATTTTACTGATTCAACTCTTGCCTCTAGAGCTATGCCAACAGAGTGTGTTCAGTTTTTGGGGAAGGAGGCACAAGAAGGAGGGGATATATATACACATATATATTTATATATAATTATGGCTGACTCAAGTTATTGTATGGCAGAGCACTAAAACATTATAAAGCAATTAGCCTTCAATTTAAAAAACAACAAAAAAGAAAAACTCAAACAGTAAAATTATTTTTGTATGTAAAAAAAGTTATACAAACATATGGTGTGCCGTCTTATTCCCATTTTACAGATGCTCACCACAGCAACAGATGTCCGATAAGTGGAAAACAACTTGTGTGTTCACATTAGATGGGCATTAAGTCGCTCCAACTCTTTCGTATGTTTGGGTTGATCATTTACCAAAATATCAATACAGTCTACTCAGAGCATTCATTGTTTAGTGATGCAAGAGAATGTACACGCTCCAGTAGAAGATGAAACCTGGCTTGGTTTCTTTTTAAAATTTTTATTGAAATATAGTTGATTTACAGTGTTGTATTCATTTCTGCTCTGTAGTGAAGTGATTCAGTTATAGACACATATTCTTTTTCATATCCTTTTCCATTATGGTTTATCATGGTTTGGTTTCTAAAAAGTAATAGAAGATACGGGACAGAATCCAAAAGGAGAAACACTGCTTCTTCATATATTACTGCTACTGATTATAAAAATAATAATAGTAAATAAAGTACTCATAATTGCTAAAATAGAAAATAAAATACTGAATACTATGTGTATACTCTAATAGTAAAATACTAACTATAAATGCATACTAAAAACATTAAATATTAAAAATATATGATAAAAGATCACTAAAATAGAAAAATAATGGCTTAATTTGTATAATTTATGTAAGTTATAAAGTAATTATAATCTATAATGTATCATTTTATTCTGCTCTGTTGTCAATAGATAGGCACGGTGGTTTTATATCCCAATCAAACACTGTAAAAAAACATTTCCAGAGATATCTTCTTTTAGGTTCGTTTTATAAAAAGATGAATATATTCTATAATAAAAAAAGTAAGAGCCTCTAATGATTAATCCATTCTGAATATTTTTCAATTTATATCCAGAAAATTAAATGAAAGTGACAAACACACTTTGGGGATCATGTTGGGTGCTGATATGAGATATGAAGATAAACAAGCTATAGCCGAGCCCAGGAGGGGCCTCTGTCTTTGGGGAGAGATGCTATGTAAGTTCTTGGAAAGAAAAATAATTATAAATTATTGGAGTTCAAGGCTGGTTGAGATGAAATGTCTCCAAGGAACTCACCAAGTTGATTGATAACCAGAGGTATTCAGGCAAGAGAGAACTGACTGAATGCCATTACATTTAGTTAGAAAGGCTTTTCCCGAGGAGTTGGACTGGGATATGTGAGTTGCAGAATCTCCAGGCAGACACAATAGACCCTCCTTTTGATGAATTCTAACCTGGTAGCTCAGTGGTAAAGAATCGAACCACCAGGGCAGAAGATGCAGGAGGTGTGGGTTCAGTCCCTGGGTTGGGAAGATCTCTTGGAGAAGGGAATGGCTACTCACTCCAGTATTTTTGCCTGGGAAACGCCATGGACAGAGGAGCCTGGTGGGTTATGATCCATGGGGTCCCAAAAAAGTCAGGCATAGTTTCAGTCAGTTCAGTCACTTAGTCGTGTCTGACTCTTTGCAGCCCCATGGACTGCAGCATGCCAGGCTTCCCTGTCCTTTACCAATTCCTGGAGCTTGCTCAAACTCATGTCTGTTAAATCGGTGCTGCCATCCAACCATCTCATCCTTTGTTTTCCCCTTCTCCTCCTGCCTTCAACCTTTCCCAGCATCAGGGTCTTTTCCAATGAGTCAGTTCTTTCCATCAGGTGGCCAAAGTATTGGAATTTCAGCTTCAGCATCAGTCCTTCCAATGAATATTCAGGATTGATTTCCTTTAGGATGGACTGATTTGATCTCCTTGCAGTCCAAGGGACTCTCATTGTAAAGTAAAATAAAGTAAAAATAAAATTAAAAAAATAATAATAAATTTAAAAAAAGAGTCTTCTCCAACACCATAGTTCAAAAGCATCAATTCTTTGGCACGCAGCTTTCTTTATAGTCCAACTCTCACATCTGTATATGACTACCACAGCTTTGACTAGACGGATCTTTCTCTTTCAAGTAATTTCTATGCTTTTTAATATACTGTCTAGGTTGGTCATAGCTTTTCTTCCAAGGGGTAAGTATCTTTTAATTTCATGACTGCAGTCAGGATGTGCAGTGATTTTGGAGCCCAAAACAATAAAGTCTCTCACTGTTTCCATTGTTTCCCCATCTATTTGCCATGAAGTGATGGGACTGTATGCCATGGTCTTAGTTTTCTGAATGTTGAGTTTTAAGCCAAGTTTTTCACTCTCCCCTTTGAATTTCATCAAGAGGCTCTTTAATTCTTCTTTGCTTTCTGCCATAAGGGTGGTGTCATCTGCAGGTCTGAAGTTATTGATATTTCTCCCAGCAATCTTGATTCCACCTTGTGCTTCATCCAGCCTGGCATTTCTCATGTAGGTTAAATTAGCAGGGTGAAAATATACAGCCTTGACATACTCCTTTGCCAATTTGGAACCAGTCTGTTGTTCCATGTCCAGTTCTAACTGCTGCTTCTTGACCTGCATACAGATTTCTCAGGAGGCAGGTAAGGTGGTCTGGTATTCTCGTCTCTTTAAGAATTTTCCACACTTTGTTGTGATCCACACAGTCAAAGGCTTTGGTATAGTCAATAAAGCAGAAGTAGATGTTTTACTGGAACTCTCTTGCTTTCCCAGTGATCCAACGGATGTTGGCAATTTGATCTCTGGTTCCTCTGCCTTTTCTAAATCTAGCTTGAACATCTGGAAGTTCATGGTTCACATACTGTTGAAGCTTGTTTTGGAAGATTTTGAGCATTACTTTGCTAGTGTGTGAGATGAGTGCCATTATGTGGTAGTTTGAGCATTCTTTGGCATTACCTTTCTTTAGGATTCTAATGAAAAACTGACCTTTTCCAGTCCTGTGGCCACTGTTGAGTTTTCCAAATTTGCTGGCATATTGAGTGCAGCAATTTCACAGCATCATCTTTTAGGATTTGAAATAGGTCAACTGGAATTCCTTCACCTCCAGACTAGCTTTTCTCCTAGTGATGCTTCCTAAGGCCCACTTGACTTCACATTCCAGGATGTCTGGCTCTAGATGGGTGATCACACCATCATGGTTATCTGGGTCATGAAGATCTTTTTTATGTAGTTCTTCTGTGTATTCTTGCCACCTCGACTTAATATCTTCTGCTTCTGTTAGGTCCATACCATTTCTGTCCTTTATTGTGACCATCTTTGCATGGAATGTTCCCTTGGTATCTCTAATTTTCTTGGAAAGATCTCTAGTCTTTCCCATTCTGTTGTTTTCCTCTATTTCTTTGCATTGATCAGTAAGGAAGGCTTTCTTATCTCTCCTTGCTATTCTTTGGAACTTTGCATTCAGATGCTTATATCTTTCCTTTTCTCCTCTTCCTTTTGCTTCTCTTCTTTTTTTGTCATGATTTAGTGACTGAATAAGAACAAGAACAACAGGTCAAAATCCAGGTTCATTTAGTAGCTTCCTAATGGGATGATTTGGGACAGCTTACTTCTCTGAGCCTCACTGGCTCAACTCTTCAACAGCACGAAGCTGTGAGGATGAAACTCAGAGAGCTGCGTTTTAACACAGTGAACCTTCTCTACATCTTGAGGTCCTTCCCCTCATCCTTCCTGCTATAGCTGGGGTCACAGGTGAGCAGGGCAATATGAATCAAAGCTCCACAAAAGGTATAAAGACCTCCTGGACAATTGGTTGAGCTGGGATATTATGCTTGGGTTTCTGTTTTCCAAAAATTGAAAAGATCCTACAGGGAGCAGTTGGAGGTAAAAAAGAAAAGCATGGGCAAGTTCTGGGGTAAGATCAAGGCAGGTGAGCCACGTCCTGGTAACCTACTGACTCGCAAATGGCTTTTGTGGGCATTGATTTACCCGAGAGGAAAAGACCACGTAGGGGATGGTGACAGGCTGGCACCTGAGGGTAGAGTCCCCTGGGGGATGCTGGGCATCTGCCTTCCAGCCTAGGTCCACAGACTGGTGCTGGAGCCTTGTGCAAAGGGATGTAGGCAGAAGCTGAGTGAGCTGTTTTTGATGGAATCCCATGAATTAGGGAACAAGGACGCATGCACACCACTACGAAGGCATCTTCTCACTCACTGGACATGACCAACAAAATACAAGCCTCTCCCATTCACAACCAGGTGCCATGTAGCTCTCGTGTCTTGGAGGCTCCAGGGGAAAGGCCGGTCTTCAGGTGGGCATGACACCTGATGTGCAATCAGGCCCCATGGACACCCGAGAGAGCGGGAGACCTGCTGGCAGAGTGGACTCCGGGTGCAGTGCAGTGCTGGACACTTCAGGTTACTCGGGGAATGCTCGCCAGGGTGCAGAGGGCCAGTGAAGCAGGATTTTTTATTGTTTCGGCCCCATGTGATCCCCCCAATAGATGACAGATCCCTTGACCACAGAGGGACAAATAGAGAAAGGGCCAGGCAGGCCTAGCACCCCCTCTCCAGTCCTCGCCCCCAGCACACACAGAGAGATGCATATATATGGCTAGTCTGTAGCCGGTAGACACGTGAAAGGTGGTCTCCATATGCTGGTTTCCAGGTGTGCTGAAGCCAATAGGCCATGGTCACCAAGGGCTACTAACACCAGCCTCCTTAATTCCAGAAAGGCAGAAATCTCTAGACTATTTGTTTTGAAAAAGTTTAGTAGCCTCAAATAGGTCAAGGGTGATATATGAAAGGCATTGCAAGGCAACGATTTCTTTCTTCCCTTTTAATGAAATTTTTGAGTGCTTTTTAAATTCTTTTTGGTAAAAATAATGTATGCTTATTATAAATAATTGAGAACAGAAATTGCATAATAAAATAAATAAAACATGATCCTAAATCCCAGAAAATGACAATATTTTGATGTGCATCTTTCCATGCATATATTGCACAAATGATGTCATATTGTTGCCTGCTCTTTTTAAAATCCCACTCACCAGTATGAAAGGTTATTTTCCTATGTTGTAAACACAAATTCACATCATATTTAATGAACTCCTATTATTCTACTTTATATACACATACTGTAATTTGTTTAATCAATCCTATTCTTAAGAAGCATTTCATTAGCCTTATAAAATTTTCAAAATTATGGACAAAGTTGAGATGAACATCCTGGGCAAACTTCTTTGGCTCTCATTTGGTTATTGGAAAATAGGCACAATGAAGAATTTTTTACAAAAATAAAGAATTTTTTTGATACATTTTGACCCTGTGGCACAGTATATGGGATTTTATTTCCCAGACCAGATATCGAACCCATGGCCCCTGCATTGGAATGCTGATCCTTAACCACTGGACCTCCAAGGAAGTCCCTGGATTCTCATTATGTTACAGTTCTGCTGAGTCAAAGGGGGGGGACATTATTTGGGCCTTTGACATGAGTGAGAGTGGTTTCAGTCTGCCCTACAGAACTTCAAAAGGGGCACCTTGAAGACCCCTGCAGGGAACCGAAGCAGCGGAGCAGGAAGAGTCAGAGCCCCAGGCCCTCCCCCACTTTCAACCACAGAAGCTCCCTTTATATTAATTTTATAGATTGAGCTCCATGTAAGATGTTCCATGAAGAAATAGTTTCTCGGTTTAAAAACTGTATTTATATAAAGTCTGAAAAGCACAAAGTCCAATGATTGCAACTTGGTGACACAAATTGGCTGACTAAATCCAAGCTCGCCTCAATCTTTGTGTCCTTGAACTGGTTTGACGCTGATTTTCCGGTGACTCCGGGAAATGATGGTCTTAATTACCATAATAATGATGATGATTTTCATTGAGGTAAGAGGCCCAAATTGGACTATCTTTAATCAAGAGCTAAGGAAATGCCTACAAGGCACAAACTGGAGGAAATTCCGAGAATCCGACTGGAAATTCCAAGTTTCCTAACCGACCACCTGATAACATCTAGCTCCTATCCGGTGGGGTCAAGGTCAGGGTAAGGGGGTGGCCACTGCCTCTCCCTCCCCCTCCTTCCTCTCCTTTCCTTCTATCCCTTCCCCCATTCTTACACCAGCAAACACAAGTGCATACCCGAAAGCAGGGGCTGGTTCCTCAGGGCAAATGATCAGCCGCATTGAGGGTCTACCCACCACCCGACCTCTAGGCAACTCCAAGGCATTTCCAGGATGAACCCAGAGCTTCTGACCAGCCTGGCCAGCTCTGGCTGCGGGACCCCGGCCAGATCATCCATGTCCCTGGAAGGGAAGGTTTTCAGATCTTGAGTCAAAGCGAGGGATCAGGAGTTCTGCCTAACTAGTCAATTTTCCTAATGAGCTATTAGAAGCTGTTTTTGTGCTGAACACTCTGCCCTCATTATAACCGTGCTTCCCAGAAGCACAGCTCTCTCGGCCCATTGTAATGAGCAGAACGCCGGAGCGAAACACAGTTTTAATGAGTTACAGCATGGATGTAAAGTGGAACAACTTGCATCTGAGAGCACCTCGAAGTAAGACTAGGGCCAGTGGGTGCATTTATAGCAGTGGAATGAACCATATGGAGGTGACATCTCTCATCAGCCAAACTGGACCAAGCAAGCTTCATCTTGACTGACAGGTGCCCTCTCAGAACAAGAGAACAAAAATGTATGGTGACCTTGAGAAATAGATTAAGTAGCTCCAAGTCACAGACATGGCAGTGTGATGTTACTTTACATGTGTGAGTGCTAACTTGCTTCAGTCGTTTCTGACTCTTAGCAACTCTGTGGACTCTAGCCCACCAGGCTCCTCAGTCCATGGGATTCTCTAGGCAAGAGTAATGGAGTGGGGTGCCATGCGATCTTCTTAACACAAGAATCAAACCCATGTCTTGTGCTTTACAGGTGGATTCTTTATCGTTGAGCCCCTGGGGAAGCCTGTTATGTCATTTTACAATATACAGTATTGAAACTGTGTAAGTCAGATTGGGACTCGAATCCATGCAGCTGGGACTCCAGTGGGGCCAAAACCCATAGTCTTTTAACTGAGATCACACCCCTGCTTTCAGGACTTAATGAAGCTCAGGTTCTGGATGTCTCATCACAGAAATAATTCAGTGAGAGACAAAGCAACAGGTAAGAAGTGGATTTATTTAGAGAGAAACACTTTGCACAGAGTATAGGCTGTTTCAGAAGGAAAGAGGCCCTGAAATACAGCATGGTTAGTTTTTATGGGCTGGATAATTTCATCGGCTAATGAATGGGAGGATCATTGTGTGTGTGTGCTCATTTGTGTCTGACTCTTTGCAACTTCGTGGACTGTAGCCCGTCAGGCTCCTCTGTCCATGGGATTTCCCAAGCAAGAATACTGGAGTGGGTTGCCATGTCCTTCTCCAGGGGATCTTCCCGACCATGGGATCAAACCCGCATCTCTTACGTCTCTTGCATTGGCAGGCAGGTTCTTTACCACTAATGCCACTTGGGATGCGCAAATGGAAGGATTATTCCAACTATTTTAGACAGGAATTGGGCCACCATCCATCTTTTGATCTTTGATGATCAGCCTCAGAACTGTCCCTGGGCCTATGGGTGGTCGTTTAGCATATGCTGATGTCTTACAAGGAGCATATACTAAGGCTCAAGAGACTTCCCAGGAGGTGCTAGTGGTAAAGAACCTTCCTGACAATGCAGGAGACAAGAGACGCACATGGCAACCTACTCCAGTATTCTTGCCTGGATAATAGACAGAGGAGCCTGGCAGGCTACAGTCCCTAGGACTGTAGAGTCAGACAGGGCTGAAGTGACTTAGTACCCATGCACCCAAGGTCCAGTGGAAGTCAACTCGTCTGCCATCTTGGCCCTATTTGGTTCTAATTAGTTTCTGTTGTGTCCTCAGGCTGGGGCATTCTTTCAAAGGTTGTGCCCTGCCCCCTTCCACCGTTTTAAGAGCCAAGAAAGAAGGACTTCATTAGCAGGGCATAGCAGGTATGAATGAAGTTCAGATGGAGACAGGAGAGACCAGTGTGCTGGATCTAACTTATACCAGTCAGGGAGAGCTGATTGCTAAGTGTTTAAAATTTTGAAAAGAGGTCACTGAATTTCAGTCATTATTAACATTTAAATGATATGAACTGACAATTAAATACATTATGTGTATGAAATAAAATTCATCTTTTATGGAAAGACAAGAAAAATTTAAACAAAAAAGTTTTGGCCTTCTCTCTCCCAATACTATGCATTGTGTATCTGCATTATTCATGGACCAGACCTCCACTGCAGAAATACCTGCTCTGCTCAATCATAAAGAGTAACAGTCTCCCAGCATCAACAAGACAATTCTCTACAGATAACATTCCTTCTTGATAAGGGGTCATTTAGTGCTTAGATCTGAATTGTGTAAACTGTCAATAATACGTTATTTAACATACAGCCCATACCTGGGCATGGTGACGCTAGTGGTAAAGAATCCACCTGTCACTGCAGAAGAAGTAAGAGATGCAAGTTTGATCCCTGGGTTGGGAAGAGCCCCTGGAAGAGGGCATGGTTACCCACTCCAGTATTCTTGCCTGAATAATCCCATGGACAGAGGAGCCTGGTGGGGCTGAAGTCTATGGGGTTGCAAAGAGTCAGACACAACTGAGCTACTGAGCATGCACGCATCTCTGTCTCAAAATACTTATATAACTGTGCCTTGACTTCTAAAAGCAGAACAATCCTTATCGCTTTCTGAGATGCTCTTCTGGGGTTATAATCCTCAAATGAGTGAAAGTTTTCATTTTTTCCCTAGATCGATTAATTTTTCATTCACATACTATAAACAAAGATAATACTCAAAATTCCTAATTTTACTACACTTCATACTAACTGTTCCCTTTAGTTTGTTCACATCTACTGTATTCAATGATGTCATGTTGGTAGCTTGAAATTGGGCAGGATGAGAGTATTACCAATATGAAAGTCAGCAAATACTGCACAGCAGGCCATGGTTTATTGTTCTGGGGACTGTCTATGTAGAAAGCTATAGAAAATTAGGGAAACAGTGCTACTAATGCTGATTACACTTAAAAGTGCATCCTTAATCATTACTGTGTGAGTATGGCACAAAACCTTTAAGGAAACACTCTTCCGTTTTGTGAAAACTATTCAAATCAGCAGAGAAGTCAGTCACGTCATTGATGAATGAGTCCAGTTCCCATACACGTCTTTGTTGTCTCATTTTCCTCTTACTCATTGACATAAACAAAAGATTTCTATCCGCATTCATGATGGAGCTACACTCATTTATCAGTCGAAGACACAGGTTGGGGATAGAAAGAAGAGTTCATAAAAAATAATAATAATCGTTTTGTAAGAATCAGTTGGCCATATAGAAATTTTAATGAAGAGTACTATATAGATCACTCTTATTTGTATACTATGTATTAGGCATCCTTTATATAAACAAAATTTGTAGTAAATGTATGAAATGTACATACATACATACACTCAAATATCTTATATATACATATGTAATCGCTAATTATTTTAGGCTGTAGGGTTGTTAAACATTTGCGAGGACACAACTGAAGAGATCACCCCATCTCCAAGGTTTGTAAGCATTAAGCATCTCAGCATGGTGGAGTAGGGAAATTAGAGTTCTGGACTTTGGTTAGAATATGTCTGCTGGGTCTGTATGATGTTGGTCAATGATGCTCAGTGAGTTTTAGTTTTGATTTTAGTTTCTAAGTCATGTGTTTTGCAACCCCATGGACTCTAGCCTGCCAGGCTTCTTTGTCCTTGGAATTCTCCAGGCAAGAATACTGGAGTGAGTAGCCATTCCCTCCTCCAGGGAATCTTCCTGACCCAGGGATAGAACCCATGTCTCCTGCATTGCAGGCAAATTTTTTACTGCTGAGCCACCAGGGAAGCCTGAGTAAAAAGGAGATATTAATACTCACCTTTAAGGACCATTGTAATTGAAAATGGGATCAAGTTTACTTTAGGATAGTGCCTGGCATTTAGCAGGCTGCTATTAGGAATTTATTACCCTGATTATGAGTATAATTACTTGCAAGCAAAGGTGTTCAGCACTGATTCAGTATCAGACATGCTGAAATATCTTCGGATGCTCTGAATTATGAGGGAGAAAGAGGCATGACATTGGCAACCTTCAGAAGGACTGCTCTTGAGGAGCAGGGAGGAGGTTAATAAACTTCCACATGTGATATCTTACTTCATCTTCAGGACAGTTCTGTAAGGGAATATGGGAGATCTTATTTTCCAATGATGGTTGACATGGTATTTCCCTTCTCATATTTTCTAGAACTTGGCCGTCCCTCCATCAGGACCTGAATACATATTCCCTGTCTTGAAGCTGGGCAGACTTATGGCTCAATTATAGCCCAGAGAAGACATCAAAAGTGACAGAGCATGACTTCCAGGGGATACACTTCTGTCTCATTGATAAAGACACTCACCTTTGGAGCCCTGAGTCACCCTAGAAGTCCAACTCTCCCGAATCCTCAGTGCTGCAAGAAAGCCCTGCGAGCTTGACAGTGGCCCTGGATTTCCAGTCTTCCCTGTCCAGACTTCAGATCTGTAAGTACATGAACGTTCCAAGGTTTCTAGTTTCTTAGCTGTCTGATCTGTCCTAGGTGAGACATCACAGAGAGAGACCAGGTGACCTGCTTTGTCCTTTCCAAATTATTGACCTTCAAAATCTGTGAGCGTTATCAAATGGTGGCTTTATATCACTGGGTGTGAGGTGGTTTGTTACACACCAATAGTTATCGGAATTGAAATTCTTCTTTTACTAAGATAATGACTTTGCACAATCAGTCATTGACAAATTTGAGATTCACTCTCCAGGGCTTCCTGACTGGAGATTTCATGCTCCTTAGACTATGCTACACTTTTCTGCTCATTGGAGGGGTGAGGACTGTTGTGTTCTCAACTTGCTGGAGCTCAGAGGTACTGAGAGGGGTGGAGGAGGACAGAAGCTGGCCATTGTAGATACGTCCCAGGGTTGGGCTCCTGTTAGAAACAGCTGGGCTGGAGTGGGACCAGAGGAACTGACCCTGTAGAGCATAGACAGACTGGGTTCAGACTCTCTATACAATTTTCTCTTCTCTTAGGGGAAAAAAAAAAAAAAAAATCCCAGCCCTGGTGTTTTGGTGTTTGCAGCTGCTTCTGTTGTGAAATGCAACACATGTCCACCTGGGCACTGATTTGATGAGCATCTAGGAGAGCATCTTCTGGGGTTGTAATTCCTCGAGTTCTGGATAGAAGACAACACGAGGATTTGCAGCATTTCAGCCCCACTCTCCTATATCAGGAGACAGTGGAGAATTTGGTCTCTTTCAGAGGCTTCTGGGGCTCAGGGGCAGAGCAGTGGGCCTCCAATCCTGTATGCAGCTGCTGGAAACCAGTCCCGAGCTGGCTCTAGCGGTTACCCTCTCTTGCTTAACCTACACTGTGAAGCCATCTCTGACTCCTCTAGGCAAATCTGGAAGATTCTTCCTGTATCTTTTCTCCAGAACCATGTACAGAATTCATTCCATGGTGTTGTTTACTTACCTGAGTCCTTATCAGACTCAGTTCCGCAGGGGCAGAGAATGGATTTTCTTCATCCTCAACACCTACAGCATCTGACACAGAGGAGGAACTTGGAGAGTTTATTAATACACCTTTAATTTTAATTGAACACCTACTTTCAAGTTGTTTATATGAATTGACTCAGTCCTCAAAAACAGCCCCGTGAAACAGGCACAATTATATCCTGTGATGGTTCATTTTCTATGTCACATTTATTGGCCATCAGTGCCCAGGGATTTGGTTAAACATTATTCTGATGTGTCTGTGAGGGTGTTTTGGATGAGGTTCCATTTAAATTGGTGAACTTTGAGTAAAGAAGATTACCCTTTATAAAGTAAAGGAGTTGAATGAATACAATCAGTTGAAGGTCTGAGTAGAACAAAGACTTACATCTCTCACACAAGAGGGAATTCTGCCAGCAGAGGGCTTTTGGACATAAAAGCCCACTGCAACATGGTCTCTTCTTGGGTCTCAAAGCTGTGGGGCCACCCTGCACATCCTGGTCTTGCTGGGTTCCATAATCACATGAGCAAATCCCTTCAAGTCAGTTCTTTCTCTTGGTACATACAAACATCATATTGGTTCTCTTTCCCTGGAGAACTCTGACTAATGCATATCCCCACTAACAGGTGGGGAAATTTAGGCCCAGAAAGAATGTTATTTGTCCAGGTTTAGGTGAAGAAGGCTGAGCGCCGAAGAATTGATGCTTTTGAATGGTGGTATTGGAGAAGACTCTTGAGAGTCCCTTGGACTGCAAGGAAATCCAACCAGTCCATTCTGAAGGAGATCAGCCCTGGGATTTCTTTGGAAGGAATGATGCTAAAGCTGAAACTCCAGTACTTTGGCCACCTCATGCAAAGAGTTAACTCACTGGAAAAGACTCTGATGCTGGGAGGGATTGGGGGCAGGAGGAGAAGGGGACAACAGAGGATGAGATGGCTGGATGGCATCACTGACTCGATGGACGTGAATCTGAGTGAACTCCGGGAGATGGTGATGGACAGGGAGGCCTGGTGTGCTGCGATTCATGGGGTCGCAAAGAGTCGGACATGACTGAGCGACTGAACTGAACTGAACTGAGGCAGTAATAGGGCTTCCCTGATGGCTTAGACAGTAAAGAATCTGCCTGCAATGCAGGAGACCCAGGTTTGATCCTTGGGCAGAGAAGATCCTTTGGAGAAGGAAATGGCAACCTATTCCAGTATTCTTTCCTGGAAAATCTCATGGAAAGAGGAGCCTTGCAAAGAATCAGACAGGACTGAGGACACATGCAATTCCTGCTTTTAGCACTGGACATTCCAGTTTCTGAGAACTCACTCAATCTAGAGCAAACTGGTATAGTTAGTCTTCCTGGATGCAAATATAGCTCTGAGGTAGAATTGTTGGGTAAAATTTTTCATGGGACCTACTTAACTAAATGTGCGTGTGTGTACAAAATTTTATTTATTTTTCTGAAATTCAAATGTAGTTGTGCCCTGTGTTGGCTCAGATGGTAAAGAATCCACCTTCAATACAAGATAGCCGGGTTCAATCCCTGGGTTAGGAAGATCCCCTGGAGAAGTAAATGGCAATCCACTCCAGTATTCTTGCTGGGGAAATCCTGTGGACAGAGGTGCCTGGCGGGCTATAGTCCATGGGGTTGCAGAGAGTCTGACACTGCCGAGCGACTAACACTTTCACTTCTACACTTAACATTTTATTTATTTAGTTTTGGCTATGCTGGGTCTCTGTTTGTGTGCATGGGCTTGTGTCCTATGATTTTATTTCTGTATCCGGCAACCTCACTCTTGAGATGTTTGCTGTGTTGTTACCAATGAAGAAATAAGCTGTTTATTATTGGGAGAAGTCCCCACATGGGGCAGGCTGGGAAATTCTCTTTGTCTCCTTGCTGAGAAAGGATGGGGTTTAAGGGAAGCTAAACATGACTGGTTGGGTAATGAACATCTTTAACTCAAACTTGACCGGAGCATCCATAGTTAGGAGTTGGTCTAATTGCTAAGTGGATGGACTCCCAGAACCAGCAGGCCAGCTTCCAACATGGGGTCTGCTATTTATTGCCTCTGCTGCCCTGGACAAGCTATTTCCTTCTGTGGTGCCTCCGTTCCCTCATTGGACAGGTGGGGCCATGGCAGTACCTACCTCCTAGGGTTATTGTGATGATTCAACAGTTTGATATGCATAAGTTTTTTTTTTAATTGGAGTATAATTGTTTTACAGTGTTGTGATAATTTCTGCTGTACAACAAAGTGAATTAGCTATATGTGCACATATACCCCCGCCCTCTGCGAACTCTCTCCCACCACAGCCTCCATCTTACTTCATCCTCCCATCCCACTCCATCCCCGCATCCCACTCCTCTAGGTCACCACGGAGCCGTGAGCTTCCTGTGCTGTTCAGCAGCTTCCCATTAGCTGTCTATTTTACACATGGCAGTGCACTTACGTCACTCTCTGTTTCTTGATTCATCTCACCCCGCATCCCCACGTTCCCTGAGTGTGCACATCTGTTCTCTAAGTCTGCAAGTAGCTTCATCTCTACCATTTTTATAGATTGCTCTGAAGAGAGCCTAGCATGCAGTAGGGCTAGTTTTTGCCTTGCTGGCATTCTTCCTCCTTTGGCTTACACCATTTATGCTTACGCCCTTCCAAACTCTCGGGCCCAGTGATCTCTGAATCCAGGACGGTCATATGACAAGGCCCAGTCCGGGACCCTTCCAGAGCCCAGACCAGTAATTGCTCCAAGGCTGACAAGAATGGGCATGGAGCACAGGCCTGCCCAATGAGGGTCAATCCCCTGGCTCTTGTTAGGGAACTGAGGGAGAAGAGCCCCTTCCCCTGTGGCTGGTCCCTATGAAAGGGCATGACCCTGGATCACTTGAGAGCCTATATAAGGATGTCTACTTGAGAACAGGGCCTGGAAGTGGAGAAGAACAGAGTCCTGCTATCCCAGTGCAAGCACCTGGATGAGTCTGGCCTTGCAAGTGGCTGAGAGCATCATCTTGGAGTTGACTCGTGGGAACCCCACACAGCCTTGGGTTCTTACACCTCCCTGTTCCTCACTCCCTTGGTTCAGTAGGGATGAAAATAGCTCCTCTTTAGGTGGTGCTGTGAAGACGGCATGGGTTGTTATATACAAAGTTTTTGAAACAGTGTCATGCACGGCATATATTCTCAATAAATATTGACTGTTACCATCTGTTCTGCAAGCCCATACAGTCTCTTCGGGGTCCAAGTTAGCTCAAGTAAAATGTCTGTCATTTGTTACCAGAAGAATTAATGCTAATAAAAATGCATTTGAGGAGTGCATAGAGTTCTAGGATGACTCAGATGCCTCTCCAGAGACGACAAAGGGGATATTTGGCAAGAATAACTTGGACAGGTAGCTCATCAAGAAGAGAAATTTGAATGAGAGCTCATGGATGAAAGCAGTGGTTCTGAATATTGAACATTCCCTTGGGGAGTTTGTTAAAACACAGATTGATGGACCCCCCACCTCCAGTGTTTTTGGTTTATAAAGTCTGGGTGGGCCTTGAGAATTTGCATTTCTTTGTTTTTATTTTATTTTTTTTTTTGAGAATTTGCATTTCTAACCATTTCCTACAAGGTTCTGGGTTGTGCTCTGCTGAGGTTTCTGGTCTCTGGACTCTTTGAAAATCACTCATTAGTGAAAGGCCAAAGCAATGACATTTATTATTAGTTTTATTTTAGTAAGTCTCGAATCATGCCTGCTATAAACAAGACACTGTTTTAAGTGTCAAATACAAATACTAATATATTTCATTTTCACAGAAGGTTTTTTAACATAGTCACTATCACTATTTTGCAAAGGAGAAAGCTGAGGCACAGAAAAGTGACATGGCATGCCTCTGTTTTGTTGGTGGAGAGCTAGGAAACACACCCAGGCATCTGGGGTGGCTGTAGCCTCTATTTTAGGCTGTCTCTTAGACCAACTCAATGAATATTAGTATGAGCAAACTCTGGGAGCTGGTGAAGGACAGGGAAGCCTGGCATGCTGAGTCCCTGGGGTTGCAAAGAGTTGGACATGGCTGAACCATTGAACAACAACTCACTAATTGATGCTATATAGAAAATGAAAGGATTTGAAAACTACAGAGGCTTGAGCCCCACTGCAGACTGTGGTTCTCTGCATTTGGATGGGCTATGTAGGTTTGCCAGCTTTAGAAAGCTGCTCAGATGACTGAGACTGTGAGCCTGAGAAGTGGAAGTATTGCCTTTGATCCTGGCTCCCAGCCTCTCAGCAGGTATGCCTTCTCCCTGAGGAGGCCCTCTGCAGAGTTCAGGGGCACGAGCAAGGGCTGGTCAGGGGAAAGCTCCTTTCCACCGTAAGTATTGGGATTGCAGGGGGAGCAGCCACCTGAAGCCAGAGGTTAAATGCTGCATCTAAGTACAGATACACTGGACTTCCCTGGTGGCTCAGATGATAAAGAATCTGCTCACAACGTAGGAGACCTGGGTTCGATCTCTGGGTCATGAACATCCCCTGGAGAAGGGAATGGCTACCCACTCCAGTATTGTTGCCTGGAGAATCCCATGGGCAAAGGCAACTGGCAGGCTAGAGTCCATGGGGTTGCAAAGTGTAAAAGAGGTCGGACAGGACTGAGTGACTAACACTTTCAAGATCAGATATGATCTTTAGCAGTGGAGCCTGGCGGGCTGCCGTCTATGGGGTCGCACAGAGTCAGACACGACTGAAGTGACTTAGCAGCAGCAGCAGCAGCATTTCTGCAGCTCCACTTGCTTTATTTTGTTACACTCCTTGCCTGTCTGCCTGTCTCCAGTTACTGAGAGAAGTTTAGACCAGGCTTGGGAAAACCAGCCCAGGAACTTGTGTTTTGCTCACAGGATGGTGTTTCCCTGCGGTTTCCATTGGTTTGTTGATTTATTCTCAGAGAGGAAAGGGACACTAGATAAGAAACTTGTCCTACTGCTTACACTGGAAGGTGCTTGCATGTCTTTTTGTATGGACTCAGTTTCCGGTGCTGGGAATACTGTATTTGTGTGTGCTCAGTCACGTCTGACTCTTTGTGACTCCATGGACGATAGCCTGCCAGGCTCCTCTGTCCACAGGATTATCCCAGCAAGAATATTGAGTGGGTTGCCATGCACTCCTCCAGGGATCTTCCCGCTTCCCAACCCAGGGATCAAGCCTGCATATCCTGCATTACAGGCAGATTCCTTAATGCTGAGCCACTGGGAAAGCTCAATAGTACTCCCAGTCCAGTATTCTCTCCTGGGAAATTCTATGGGCGAAGGAGCCTGGTGGGTTATAATCCATGGGGTCACAAAAGAGTCAGATGCAACTTAGCGACTAAACAACAACAGCAACAACCATAGGGATAAGCCAGTCCTGCCTTTCCTCCAGACTTCCCCAGCCACCATTGCTTCTCTCCTCCAAGCTGCTCTTAGAAGAGAGGGAGCCATGGTACAGAGAGGGAGCTGACTTTCACAGCTCTTGGACAATGGGTTAAAATCAGGGTACAGAAGGAGGAAATAATTTTTAATACAGAATAATCCAAAGCTCGATCTTTGCATGAGTCTCGGTGGGGATCAAGGCTCTCCTCTGTTTTCAGTTAGTTTAAACATACTGTCTAGATTTCCCCATGACCTTGATGAGGTACAGCTTTGCCCTCAAGGATATGGTAGAATCATCTTGGCCACTGGGGCTAACATAGCAAAAACAACTCAGCAGGGTCATTGGGCTTTGTTTTGTGTTTGCTTTTGTTTTGATTTAAAATACCACAATTTCACTCTTCAGGAAGCAGTTCAGACAGACTTGAAATAGTAATGGAAAGAAAATTTCAATCTCCTTTCATTCATCACTGGTTTGTTGAATGAGAAGTTCTCTGTGGAGGGAGAAAGAAAAAGATACACAAGCCAAAGCCTTACTTCAGGAACTTACAGAATAGTGAGGGAGGGAAACACCTTTAGGGCAATGTGCAGAAAAATCCTACACAGGGGACCAGAAGATGGGGACTTGAATAGACATATATTATGTATGGGTGAAACCCTGCAACTCAGATTGAAATCGTGCGGCTCAGATTGACACAAACCCACACGCTGGGACTCAAACCCAGCCCAAACCCAGATCGGAACTGGAACCCATGGTCTTTTAACTGAAATCCCATACCTGATCTCAGAACTTAATGAAGCTCAGGTTCTTGATGTCCCACTGCAGAAAGAATACAGTGAGAGACAAAGTGATAAGCAAGAAGTGGGTTTATTATAAGAGAGAAACACACTCCACAGACAGAGGGTGGGCCATCTCAGAAGATGAAGGTGGCCTGGAAATATGGTGTGTTAAGTTTTTATGGTTGGGTAATTTCATAGGCTAATGAGTGGGAGGATTATTCCAACTATTTGGGGAAAGGGTGGAGATTTCCTGGAATTGGGCCACCATCCACTTTTTGGTCTTTGATGGTTAGCCTCAGAACTCTGATGGCCCTGGTGTGTGCGTGTGTGTGTGTGTGTGTGTGTGTGTGTGTGTGTGTGTGTGTGTGTGCCATTGAGCTGATGGGTGTATCATTTAGCTTTTGCTAATGTATTACAATGAACATATAATGAGACTCAAGGTCCGTTGGAAGTCAGATCTTCCACCATCTTAGACCTATGTGTTTCTAGCCAGTTTTTATCATAGTCTATGGCTTTATCATTCTTTTAAAGGCTGTCCCCCAAAACCTCATGGTATTGATATAACAGATGAGGCTACTGAGGCTTAGAGAGAATAAGTAAATTTCTCAAGATCTCAGAGACAGTTAGTGATTGAGCCAAGTTCTAATACTCTGTTTACTTAGGTTCAATGTTTGTGCTATCTCTGCTCTTCCATGAGCTACCAGGCATGAAGGTTCAAGTTAGTAGGTAGATATTAATAGACAGACACATGCATGCATGCATGGTATGAAGAGGGTGGTTTAATAGGGGTGCCTAGTAAAGGAATCCTAGAAGAGTCTGTGTTTATATTACACTGGTCCCATCCATTTTGGCACCGGGGTCCAATTTCATGGAAGACAATTTTTCCATGGACTGGAGTGGAGTGTGGTCCACTCCAGGCAGGCACATTACATTTATTGTGCACTTTATTTCTATGATTACATCAACTCCACCTCAGATCAGCAGGCATTAGATCCTGGAGGTTGGAGACCACTGGTTTATAAGATCCGCATAGAGATGAGCATTCCAGGTGGAAGAAAGACACAACAGTGCAGTGAAAATTGGAAGGTCCATGCAAGTCTGTAGAACCATATGTAGTTATGATTGCCAGGAATGTATGGGTTGTGTAGAAAAGTAATGGGAAATGAGAGTAAAAGGAAATTTGTGAGCAAGTTAAAAGACAAAGTAGACTGCTAAGCCTAGAATCCTAGACTGAGTGATATGGCTATTGGGTGCTGATATATGGCCATCTGTCACAATTTCACGCAAGGCTACAGTTCTCTCAACCAAGGCCCAATCAAACTCAAAGTGACGTTGTCCCCTGGACCCCAAAGAATTGCTTCAGATTGCTGACATTGCCCCAATTTTTATGGACTGATGTCAGCAACTGCACAAGCTACTGTCAGTCCATTTCAGTCATAATACGCATTAGCACTGGGAAGAAAACCCAAACAGTCTTGAAACAGCCCCTCAGCCCCCTTTGTCAGAGTAGTCTGATCCGGAGATAGCCCCCACGTATGGAGCATCCCTGAGAGCATGGCAAAGAACCACAGCACTCCCAGCAGAGGGCCTTCACATCCAACCTCTTCTGACTTACGCTCACCTTACTCCCTACCTCCTCCACCCACATGCCATCTCATAACCTCCTGGAAATTCCTTCCTCTCCAACTGCTTCCTTCCCCAGACTCTCTGCTTCAAGACAGCACCAGCTGTGTCTCAAGCTCCCTTCACTTCTCTGGCTGCCTTGGGAAGGACACTCGCCCCGACGTTGATTCATTAATCCTCATGCCATGTACTTGCTTAGTTTGCTTAAAGTCATGCAGTGTGTTCAGTGTCATTATCTGCAGTGCATTCTTCAGGAAGCTGAGGAATTAAACTAAAAATGGCATGGTGTGTTCGCCATACTGATGACAGTGTCCACCTTTCATATTTCATTTTGGCAAAATATGATTGAGTGAAACATAGAGCTAAGTCTTTCATGGGACTAGGAAGAGAAGAAGTCAATGAAGGCAATGGCGTTAAGAGTAAAGGGTGGAAAGGAACAGAAAATGCTGTATGTGCGTATATTGACTGATACAAGGTAGATACTTATGAACAGCCCCAAATAGCTTTAGTTTTTTTAAAGTATGAAAACCTTGGGTATTTTATTATTACTTTTAATTGAGGTATAGTTAATTTATAATGTGTTAATTTCAGGTGTACAGCAAAGTGATTCAGTTTATATATATATAAATACATATATACATACATACATAAATACATACATACATAAATATATATATATATATATATACACACTTTTTTTTTTTTCAGATTCCTTTCCAGGATACATTATTACGTGATATTAGTGGTCAAGCGGTTAAGACTTCACCTTCTATTGTAGGCAGTGCAGGTTCGATCCTGGTCAGGGAGCTAAGATATCACATGCCTCCTGGCCAAAACACCAAACATAAAACAGAAGAAATATTGTACAAGATATTGAGTATAGTTTCCTGTGCTACACAGTAGGTCCTTGTTGTTTATCTGTTTTATATATAGTAATGTGTGTATGTTAATCCCATGCTTCAAGTTTATCTCTCTCATCCCCTTTGGTAACTATAAGTTTGTTTTCTATGTCTGTGAGTTTATTTCTGTTTTGTAAATAAGTTCATTTGTATCATTTATTTTATTTATTTATTTTTTTAGATTCCACATATAAGTGATACCACATGGTAGGCATCTTTCTCTATCTGATTTACTTCACTTAGTATGGTCATCTCTAGGTCCATCCATGCACCTTGCATCTTTTTAATGCTAGCTGATAGGTTGATTTCTCTCTGTTCAAACACTACCTGTACACTGTTGGACACCTATTTTAAGTTTTTGTATCCAAAAAGTGGGACTTCCCTGGTGGCTCAGATGGTAAAGTATCTGCCTGCAATGCAGGCAACCTGGGTTTGATCCCTGGGTGGGGAAGATCCCCTGGAGAAAGAAATGGCTCCAGTAATCTTTACCTGGTGAATTTCATGGACAGAAGAGCCTGGTGGGCTACAGTGCACAGTACTGCAAAATGTCAGACATGACTGAGTGACTAGCATATCCAAAAAGAAAAAAAGATTCCACTGTGAATCAAATGCACTGTGGAAACAGCAGCATATAAAAAGACATTGGCCCTGAAATGAAGGAGGATCCGTTGAGGTCAGATGGCGGAAGGATAACTGAGATACTATACAATACACAAAATGAAGACACAGCAAAGGACAATGAACCATACCTGCGTGGAAAGGGGTTAGGGCAATTTTTAAGATGGACCACATGTAACTGGTGACATCTGAGTTGAACCCTAAAGGATGTATAGGATTTCATGGGGAACGGCAGTGAATGGTGGAAGGGAGAAGGCAATGGATGACACTCAAGGCAGAAGGAACAGCCTGCATGAAGATGTAGAGAACAGGAAGAGCAGAGCGACGGTGAGAAGGTTAATGTGGCTGACTGCATAAGAAGGAAAGGAGGAGGAGGCAATGCTCTCTTCCCCTGGTCTCTTTTCCAGCTTATTGGCTGTGCTTCTCTGTCTCTGCAATCTCACCCTCCTCTGCCTGATCATTAGAGATTAAATGTCCTCAAGACTTGATTTTGAAATAAATGAATGAATTTCTTAGACGCCAAGCATTAAATAAGAATGCAGATCAGAAGAATCTGATTTTGGGCCTGCTTTTCTTCTATTCCATGTCCTCTTCCTGGGCAACCTTATTCACCCCTGCTTTCAATCTCACCTATATGAGAATATCAGTTCAGTTCAATCGCTCAGTCATGTCTGATCTTTGCAACTCCATGGACTGCAGCCAGACTTCCCTGTCCATCACCATCTCCTGGAGCTTGCTCAAATTCATGTCTATCAAGTCGGTGAAGCCATCCAACCATCTCATCCTCTGTTGTCCCCTTCTCCTCCTGCCTTCAATCTTTCCCAGCATCAGGGTCTTTTCAAATGAGTCAGTTCTTTGCATCAGGTGGCCAAAGTATTGGAGTTTCAGCTTCAGCATCTGTCCTTTCAATGAATATTCAGGACTGATTTCCTTTAGGATGGACTGGATCTCCTTGCAGTCCAGGGGACTCTCAAGAGTCTTCTCCAACACCATAGTTCAAAAGCATCAATTCTTGGGCTCTCAGCTTTCTTTATAATCCAACTGTTACACTCATACATGAATACTGGAAAAACCATAGCTTTGAATAGATGGACTTTTGTTTGCAAAGTAATATCTCTACTTTTTAATATGCTGTCTAGGTTGGTCATGGCTTTTTTTTTTTTTTTCCCAAGGAGCAATCGTCTTTTAATTTCATGGCTGCAGTCACCATCTGCAGTGATTTTGGCACCCAAAACAGTAAAGCCTCTCACTGTTTCCATTGTTTCCCCATCTATTTGCCATGAAGTGATGGGACTGTATGCTATTATGATCTTAGTTTTCTGAATATTGAGTTTTAAGCCAACTTTTTCACTCTCCTCTTTCACTTTCATCAAGAGGCTCTTTAGTTCTTCTTTGCTTTCTGTCATAAGGGTGGTATTATTTGCATATCTGAGGTTATTGATATTTCTCCTGGCAATCTTGATTCCAGCTTGTGTTTCATTCAGCCTGGCATTTCACATGAGGTATTCTGCATATAAGTTAAATAAGCAGAGTGACAATATACAGCCTTGATGTGCTCCTTTTCCAATTTGGAACCAAACTGTTGTTCCATGTCCAGTTCTAGCTGTTGCTTCCTGACCTGCATACAGATTTCTCAGGAGTCAGGTCAGGTGGTCTGGTATTCCCATCTCTTTAAGAATTTTCCACAGTTTTTTGTGATCCACACAGTCGAAGGCTTTGGTGTAGTCAATAAAGCAGAAATAGATGTTTTCCTGGAATTCTCTTGATTTTTCTATGATCCACTGTATGTTGGCAATTTGATTTCTGCTTTCTCTGCCTTTCTAAATCCAGCTTGAACATCTGGAAGTTCACAGTTCACATACTGTTGAAGCGTGACTTGGAAGATTTTGATCATTACTTTGCTAGCATATGAGATAAATGCAATTATGTGGTAGTTTGAACATTTTTTGGCATTCTAATGAAAACTGACCATTTCCCATCCTGTGGCCATTGCTGAGTTTTCCAAAGTGGCTGGCATATTGAGTGTAGCACTTTCACAGCATCATCTTTAAGGATTTGAAATAGCTCAACTAGAATTCATCACCTCCACTAGCTTTGTTCATAGTGATGGTTCTTAAGGCCCACTTGATTTCATATTCTAGGATGTCTGGCTCTAGGTGAGTGATCACAGCATCGTGATTATCTTGGTCGTGAAGATCTTTTTTTGTGTAGTTCTTCTGTGTATTATTGCCACCTCTTCTTAATATCTTCTTCTTCTGTTAGATCCATACCATTTCTGTCCTTTATTGTGTCCATCTTTGCATGGAATTTTCCCTTGGTATCTCTAATTTTCTTGGAAAGATCTCTAGTCTTTCCCATTCTGTTGTTGTCCTCTATTTCTCTGCATTGATCAGTGAGGAAGGCTTTCTTATCTCTCCTTGCTATTCTTTTGAACTCTGCATTCAAATGCGTATATCTTTCTTTTTTCTCCTTTGCCTTTAGCTTCTCTTCTTTTCTCAGCTATTTGTAAGGCCTCCACAGACAACCATTTTGGCTTTTAGCATTTCTTTTTCTTGGGGATGGTCTTGATCACTGCTTCCGGTACAATGTCACAAACCTTCGTCAATAGTTCTTCAGGCACTCTATCAGATCTGTGGAGAAATAACCCCAGAAAGAATGAAGAGATGGAGTCAAAGTAAAAACACCCAGTTGTGAATGTGACTGGTGATAGAAGTAAAGTCCAATGCTGTAAAGAGCAATATTGCATAGGATCCTGGAATGTCAGGTCTATGAATCAAGGCAAATTGGAAGTGGTCAGACAGGAGACGGCAAGAGTGAACATCAACATTTTAGGTGTCAGTGAACTAAAATGGACTGGAATGGGTGAATTTAACTCAGGAGACCATTATATCTACTACTGTGGGCAAGAATCCCTTAGAAGAAATGGAGTGCCCATCATAGTCAATAAAAGAGTCCAAAATACATTACTTGGATGCAATTCCAAAAATGACAGAATGATCTCTGTTCATTTCCAAGGCAAACCATTAAATATCACAGTAATCCAAGTCTATGCCCTGACGAGTAATGCTGAAGAAGCTGAAGTTGAACGGTTCTATGAAGACCTACAAGACCTTCTAGAACTAACACCCAGAAAAGATGTCCTTTTCATCATAAGGGACTGGAATGCAAAAGTAGGACATCAAGAGACACCTGGAATAACAGGCAAATTTGGCCATGGAATGCAAAACAAAACATGTCCAAGGCTAACAGAGTTTTGCCAAGAGAACGCACTGGTCATTGCAAGCACCCTCTTCCAACAACACAAGAGAAGACTCTACACATGGACATCACCAGATGGTCAATACCAAAATCAAGTTGATTATATTCTTTGCAGCCGAAGATGGAGAAGCTCTATACAGTCAGCAAAAAACAAGACTGGGAGCTGACTGTGGCTTAGATCAATGCCAAATTCATACTTAAATTGAAGAAAGTAGGGAAAGCTACTAGACCATTCAAGTATGACCTAAATCAAATCCCTTATTATTATTATACAGTGCAAGTGACATATACCTTCAAGGGATTAGATCTGATAGCCATAGTGCCTGAAGAACTATGGATGGAGGTTTGTGACACTGTACCGGAGGCAGTGAGCAAGACCATCCCCAAGAAAAAGCAAATGAGAATATCATATGAGTTCATATCTCTAGTTCAGAGACTGACCTCTAGTTCAAATTCCCAGTCTGCATATGCTACTCGGAAGTCTCAGAGGCATCAAATTTGGTTGAATGCTGAGCCTCTGGTCTTTACTCTTAACCTTTACGATTAACCTAGTTCCTCTTTCAGTGATCAGCACCATCATCTATCTAGTTTCACGAGTGGGGCAGGATCTTGAACACTGAAAGGGAAAGAAAGAAAGTGAAGTCGCTCAGTCGTGTCCGACTCTTTGCGACCCCGTGGACTGTAGCCCGCCAGACTCCTCTGTCCATGGGATTCTCCAGGCAAGATTACTGGAGTGGGTTGCCATTTCCTTCTCCAGGGGATCTTCCCAACCCAGGGATCGAACCCGGGTCTCCTGCATTGCAGGCAGATGCTTTATCCTCCGAGCCACTAAACACTGGCATTATCCCAAATACCTCTCCCCAACTTTCTCACCGAATTCACCTCTAGTAATGTTAGTATTTCTCAAATCCACCCACTACTATCCATTTTTATCAAGTCCATAGCAGTTGAAGTTACAATTTTATACCTTGACCATTGCAAAGTATATCCTAGCAAGTTCTCCTGTTTCTACTCTTAATCTCACTTTAAACTCTCCAGTTCAAAGTAAGGGAATCCTTAAAAAAAATAGGAATTTGAGCAATATGGTGAATTGTAGATCATAGAAATTTTTCCGTTTTAGAACTATGTTCATTGGATAAATACTGCATGGCTGACTTGAGGAAAAAAATAAGGGAATTTCTTTAAAATTATGCATTAAATAAGAGTGCAGATCAGCAGAATATAGCACTTGCTATGATGGTTTATAATCTGGGTTTAAATGGACCGTTTATACCAGAAAAATAAATTAAAAGTTGAGTAACAGAGGACAGGAATAAAAACAGGCACTGAGAATAAATCTAAGACTTAGAAATAATGACATCCTTATGAAGAAAAATAGGAAAAAAAGACATTTCTTTTCTACTGAAGGATGTATGCAAGTCTTTTTTTTTTTTAATTACTACTCATAGAATGGGAAAAATATCCTTCAAGAATTACTATTTACAAGTTTTTATTCTAGGCTTGTGACCCAGAGAAACAAAACCTAAGCTTAAATATACATATTTAGAGAAGTCAAGGTTAGTTTTTCCCCAGGTGACTTACCAAAACAAACCAAATTCTGCCTGGAAGATCACAAACCCAGGCTTCAAAGAATTTCTACAGATAAAAAGAACATCACTAAAGAATGACAATAAAACCCATGAGGAGGCAAAGTCAAAATGTGTAAAATTAAGCAACAAAAGAAAATAAAAGCAAATTCATAAACAGATCTGTAAAGTCTGCTTATATTAGAATTTGGATACAGAAGAGCAAGTGTGTTTATAAAATGCTAAGAAGTTTAGATAGAAAGGAAGATGAAGGAAGAGTCTACCAAGATTGATGTGGTACATAGGAAAGAAACATTCTAGAAATGAAAACACTAATAATATAAGATAAATTATATTGTAGTTTAGACATGGATAGAGATATAATGGAGGACATTGGAGAATTAATGAACTGCAATAAAAAATTCTTGGGAATATAGACAAAACGGTAGAGGAGATAGAAAATAACATAGAATTCAAGAGAGAAAGGAAAAAACAGTGAGAAGATAGAATACTTAGCTAATTGGAATCCCACAGAAAAAAAAATCGATTGAAGAAAGCTAATATTTCAGTTGGCAATGGCTAAACTCCTTAATTGATATGATATATATATTGAATGTTAAGTATAGTATGGCCACTTAATCACATCTAAAGTAAATAAAACAAAATTTATTCTCAAATGCATTTCTTTTTTTTTTCAACAAAACACAATAAAGAAATTAATAAACATGGAGAATTTCTGAAAAGGCCATCAAAGAAAAAATGCAGTTGAATTTTTTGAGTTTATCTTATATTCTGAGACTTTACTGAAATCATTATTATTTCAAACAGCTGTGTGTGTGTGTGTGTGTGTGTGTGTGTGAGTGTGTAGATTCCTTGGGATTTCCTACACATAAAATTCTGTCATCCGAAGACTGGAATCATTTTATTTCTTCCTTTTTGATCTATATGACTTTTATTTCCTTTTCTTTAGTTTTTGCATCGGCTTGAACATCTAGTCTTGTTTTGGATAGGAGTAAAGAAAGCAGACATCCTTACCGTATTCATGATCTTAGGGCCTTTCCGTGAAGACTTTTTTTTCGTGAAGACTTTTTTTTCCTGCATTGACTGATATGAATATGTTATTTTTCATCTTTGGTCAATTAGGCTAGACTCCAGTGATTTATTTTGAAATTCTAAGTGAAAGTGAAGTCGCTCAGTCGTGTCCGACTCTTTGCGACCCCATGGACAGTAGCCTGCACCAGGCTCCTCTGTCCATAGGATTTTCTAGGCAAGAGTACTGGAGTGGGTTGCCATTAAGCCACGCTTATATCCCTGGAAAAAATTCCACTTGGCCATGGTGTAAGATCCTTTTTATGTATTTCTAAATATTATTCACTGGGATTTTATGAAGAATATTTATGTCCATATTCATAGAGTTACTGCCTTGTAGTTTGCTTTTTGGTACAGTCTGTGTTTGGTTTGGTTATCAACTTAGTATGAGCTTCATAAAAAGTGTTGGAAAGTGCCTCCTCTCCTATTTTCTGGAAGAGATGTGTAGAATTGGCATTTTATATATATATAAAGAATTCATAAGAATTATTATGAAACTATCTTGACCTGGAGATTTCTTTTGGAAAGTTTTAAAATGATGTGTTTTATATCTCAACAGTATTAGAGCTTTTAAAATTATATATTTTATATTGGACAAGTTAGTTTAATCACCTTCAAGTTTACAGTTTAGTGGTTTTATGCAAGATGGTGCAGTCATCATAATCATTAATTCCAGAACACTTTTACTACCTTTAAAAACAGATCTTTTTTTAATTAGGAGACATTATTTAATCCTCCCTATTGCTTTCCTTGGCAGTTAATAATGTACTTTCCATCTCTGTGGTGGGTTTATCTATTTTGGATTATTTTAAATAAATAAAATAGCACACACTTTTTGGGAACTTTTTTCCTGGCTTCTTTCACTTGGCATCGTGGTTTTGAGGTTCACTCCATATTATAGCATGTATCAATACTTCATTTCTTTTTTATGGTTGCATAATATTTCATTGGGTGGAATACATATTTTTTTTCCATTCATCAGTTGATGGATATGAGCTCTTTTCATGTTTTGGCTGTTAAAAATAATGGTGTGTTAGAATATTAATTTACAAGTTTTTACAGGTTTTATCATTTACAAGGTTATCATAAATATATGTCTTTAATTCTCTTGGATAGACACCTAGGAGTAGAATTTCTGGATCACACTATAGCTATACATATAGTTCTTTGACGAAATGTGAAAATGTTTTATAACGTGACTACATCATTTTACATTTTTATCAGCAATGTGTAAGAGTTCCAATTTCTTCATGTATTTGTCAACATATGCCATTGTCTGTATTTCTGATTAAAGCATTCCAGTGGGTATGAAGTAGGATCTCATTGTGATTTTGATTGTCATTTCCTTAGTGACTCATGATGTTGAATGTATTTGCTTGTACAATCCCATGGACTTAGGAGTCTGACAGTTTACATTACATCGGGCTGCAAAGAGTTGGACACAACTGAGGTGACTTAGCGTGCAGGCACACGTGGGCTGTATGTATATCTTCTTTGGAGAACTGTCAATTCAAATTAATTGTTTGTTTGTTAATCTGGCAACCTTTCTCCTTATTGCTCAGTTAAAAGAATTATTTACGTATTCTAGATATTAGAACTTTGTAAATATATGATTTATAAATAATTCCTTCATTTTAGGGGGTTGGTTTTTTACTTTTTTCATAGAGTTGATTGAAGCACAAACATAAATTTTAATTACGTACAATTTAACTATTTTTTCTTTGCTTGTTCTTCAGGTACCATATGTAAGCAAAAAATTACCTTTTCTATTACCTTTTCCAAGGTAAAGAAAGAAAAGACTTACCCTATATTTTCTTGTAAGGTGTTTACAGTTTTAGCTCTTACATTTAGATCTTGGACCCATTTTGAATTTGTTAGTGTACATGGTTTGTGGTATTAGTCTAATTTCATTGTTTCCATTGAATGTCTAATTGTCTTATCACCATTTTTTGAAAAGACTATTATTTGCACATTTCATTGTCTCACACCTTTGTCAAAAATCAGTTGCTAAAGATGTATGACTTTACTTCTGAACTCTTCATTCCAATTCATGTATATGCATTAGCACCACATAGTAGTCTTAGCACTAAAACTTTATAGTAAGTTTAGAAATCAGTAAGTGTGAGCCCTCCAAATATGTTCTTTTTCAAAATTATTTGGATATTCTGGATCCTTTTCAATTCCATACATATTTTAGGATCAGGTCATCAGTTTCTACAAATATACATCTAGAATTTTGATAGAGCTGCATTAAAACCGTAGATCACTCTAGCTCCGAGTAATCAGACAGGAGTCTTAACTTCCAATTCTTAACAATATTTAGTATTCTAATATGTGAATACAAGATATCTTTCCACTTATTTAGATGTTTTTTGATTTCTTTCTATGAAGCTTTTGTCCCTTTCTGTAGGAAGTCTTGTATTTCTTTTTAAAAATTGACTGCTGTGAATTCTATTCTTTTTGTTGCTATTGTAAATGTAATTGTTTTCTTGATTACATCCTTGAATTCTTTATTTCATGTTTGTATAAATGCAATTGATTTTTGAATATTAACTTGTATCATACTTTCCCTAAATGCATTATTAACTCTAACATTTACTTTTTAGATTACTTTTTATTTTCTGTGAAGTGAAGTCGCTCAGTCGTGTCTGACTCTTTGCGACCCCTTGGACTGTAGCCCACCAGGCTCCTCCATCCATGGGATTCTCCAGGCAAGAATACTGGAGTGGGTTGCCATTTCCTTCTCCAGGGGATCTTCCCAACCCAGGGATCGAACCCATGTCTCCTGCATTGCAGGCAGATGCTTTAACCTCTGAGCCATTTTCTGTATACAACATCAAATCATCTGAAAATAGAAATAGTTTTTCTTCTTTTTCAATTTGGGTAACTTTTTTTTTTTTAGTTTTTCTATTTAATTTGGCTAGAACCTCCAGTACATTGTGAAATTGTGGTAAGGACAGCTTTGTTTTCTTGAGCCTAATCAAAGGGTTAAAGCTTGCAGTCTTTCAGCATTATTACGTGATCTGTACATTTTATACTAAAAAACCATTCTCAAGTGAAGGAAGTTCTCTTCCTCTTCCAGTTTGTTGACTATTTTGATTGCTTGCTTATGTAGAACTAAACTTCCATTTCTGACATAAGTCCCACTTGGTCACAGTATGTATTCCCTTTTATGTCTTGCTGGATAAATAGTGTTTATAAAATATCTAGTATTTTTGTATGTATATTCACGAGGGATATTAGTTTCCAGGTTTCCTTTCTTATGGTATGTTTGTCTGGTTTTAGTATTAGACAAAAAGAGAACATTGGGTAGTATTCTCTCTCTTATGTTTTTGAAGAGTATGTGAATGGTATTCATTTTTCCTTAAATGTGTGTAGAATTTATCAATGAAGCCTGTGTTTCTAGGTTTTTATTCATCGGGAGTCTTTTGATTACTAATTCTACTAATTCAAACTCATTAGTTTCCTTTTATTTTTTCAGATTTTCCATGTCTTTTTGAATCACTTTCCATAGTCTTGTTTTCCTAGGAATCTGATCTATTTTATTTAATTATCTAATGTGCATACAGTTATTCAAAGTGTTCTTTTTCAATCTTTTTCAGTTTTGTAAAGACAGTAGTGACACCCTTTATTTCAGTCTTAACTTTAGTGACTCGTGGTTTTTGTTTGCTTTTTTATGTTTAGTCTACCTAAAGTTTTGCCAATTTTGTTTATCTCTTCAGAGAAAGTATTTTGGCTTTTTTTTTATAAGTGTTTTTCAAATCTTTTAATGTCTCATCGATCTTTTCTTTAGTTGTTCTATCCATGATAAAAAGAAACATATTGACATTTCTAACCATTATTGTTTAGCTGTTTAATTTCTCCCTTTAATTATGACAGTTTTTGTTTTATTTATTCTGGAGTTTTGTTGTTATGCCCACATATGTTTGAAACTGTTATACCTTCTTGATTGTCCTTTTTAATACTAAAAATGTTCTTTATTGCTTCTGGTTCTAATTTTTATCCTAAAGTCTATTTTAAGATATTTATTTTAATATCATCAAGATATTTATATTAAAGTCTGAGATTAGTATAATTACTTCAGCTCTCTTTTGTCACTGTTTGCATTTTATGTTTTTTTCATTTTTTTACTTTAAAGGTTTATCTTTCATATTTGAATCTAAATTGTGTCTCTCATAGACAGCATACAGTTGGCTCATGCTTAATATGAACCAGTGACCTGGGTTTTTTTAATGAGAGGTCTAGCCAGATGCTTTGATCGGGTTCAAAAAAATAGTACATTTCAGAAATAGTGTAAGAACATGCTAAAGGTGCCAGTGAGGTGCCTATCTCATTGTGGATCTTGACAAAAAGGCAAGTGTTTCAGGAGTGGCACAAAGGGAAATAAGCACCAGGACTCTGGAAGCAAGTATCAACTCATTTCATCTCCTACATGAAAAGAAATTTATTTGACCATGATTGAGTTTCTCATCTGTAGACTTGGCTTCACATCTCTTCTTGTTATAAAACAGAGGATCGGATATAAAGAGACAGACACATCAGTTCAGTATCACTAGATGGCTTTCTTGGCAACGCCATATGCCAGTGACCATTCCCCTTTTCCTCATCTGCAATTTATATGCCCTAAAGCCTTCAGCAAAAATCAGAAGATTTGGGTGTTAGAGGCTGCTGTCCCCAGGAACTAAATAACCATGTCCACATTAGAACATCTGGCAAAGCATCTGGCAGCTAGCAGGAACCAGGCTGGCAGAATGGATATCCTAGAGAAACACAACATACGGTAGATTGCAGTGACTAAGCTCCTCGTCTCAGCGTGTGGGGTGTGATGGTAATGAAAGTGATATCATGCATGATGAGGTCCCCAGATAAGCTCTCATGTTCTTTCCCTGTGGACCTGTGCTCTGGTTGCTATTGAAATAACTGTAGTGGGCTGATATTTTCCTTGACCTCTCTTTTTCTTAATCTTCATCCTCTCTGGGAAGTGAAGAAAATAAGAAACTGACCAGAAGGCGAAAAGCAACAGGAGCTTGCTCCCTGTGCAGAGTTTGACGTTGTTGATTGCCAAATTCCTGGTGAATTACTTTTCTCCCTGGGTAAACTGCGATGTCGTCCTCTCTGCCTCTCTTCTAACAAACACTCGGCTCACTTCCTCTCTGTTTCCTTCACTGCATCCTCTTTTTTATCTTGCTCAGAAAATGTGGTGTTGGTTGGTCTTTTCTCTACACCCCCCTAATTCTTACAGGCATAAACCCTGACAGCCATCACCTGTTTGTTTGAGTTCAGGCGCTCACATGATCATTCATTTATACAACACCCATTTGTTCTCAGCTCTTACAAGAAAGGCACTAACCAAGGTAGTGAAACATTCTTCTCACAAGATGACAACTCAGAACAAATATTCAGCTGCCCTCTCATGTATTATGACCATATTAGTGATTTATCTGTTCTAATTGGTTGGTTTCTGTGATGCACCAGTATTTTGACTGTTAGCTCTACCTAGATAGAGTCTGGGCTTCCCTACTGGTTCAGTGGGTAAAGAATCTGCTTGCAATGCAGGAGATTCAGGAGACAAGGGTTCGATCCTTGGGTCAGGAAGATCCCCAGAAGGAGGAACCTATTCCAATATTCTTGCCTGGGAAATGCCATGGACAAAGGAGCTTGGCATGCTACAGTCCATGAGGTTACAAGAGTCGGACACAACTTAGCAACTAAACAACAACAAGATAGCATATATTACACTATAGAGAACACCTGTACCCACAGTTGACTTCTGTGTTGAATGCTACATATCCAGTTTTAGGGTTTAGAATATCTTATTGACATCCACAATACAAACAACTAGTATTTTGAAAAATGTATATATTTTTCTGGTTGCACTGGGTCTTCACTGCTGCACGTGGGCTTTCTCGAGTTGTGGGGAGCAGGGGCTCCTCTCTAGTTGCAGTGTGCGGGCTTCTCATTGCAGTGGCTTCTCTTGTTGTGGAGCACGGGCTCTGGAGTGCAGGCTCAGCAGTTGTAGCACGTGGGCTTAGTTGCCCTAAGGCTTGTGGAATCTTTCCCAACCAGGGATTGAACCAGGATTCTCTGTATTGGCAGGTGGATGCTTAACCACTGGATCACCAGGAAGTCCCACAAACAACTAATTTTAACAACAACCTGGTTTTAAAGTTTCAGGTCTCTCCTTTTTTTGTTTTTTAATTTGCATTACAAACACTGAGCTGGAAGGAATTTCAAAACTGGGTTGGGCGCTTATTTCACAAATGAGGAAGCATCCTTCAGCAGGGGTCTGTGACTTGAGTATCCATGCAGTTGACTAGAACTCCGATATTTCCCATTCTAAGTTCAGTGCACAGCAGTTTTGACGAATTGGAGGAATTTTTCAATTTCCTACTAGCTGCCCTGGCATGCAGACATGGTATTAAGATTCTTTAGAGGGGACGTGGTCCTGCCGTATCAAGAGTGTGTGAGGACCACATATGTGAATGAGTGCATTGTTGGTAATGGTTGGAAGGATAGAATAACTGCGGTGTTAATCTCAGGCCAAACCTTATGCTGCCACATGTTTTGGAGGAGGCTATGGCACCCTGCTCCAGTACTCTTGCCTGGAAAATCCCATGGTTGGAGGAGCCTGGTAGGCTGCAGTCCATGGGGTAACTAGGAATTGGACACGACTGAGTGACTTCACTTTCACTTTTCACTTTCCTGCCTTGGAGAAGGAAGTGGCAACCCACTCCAGTGTTCTTGCCTGGAGAATCCCAGGGACAGGGGAGCCTGGTGGGCTGCCGTCTATGGGGTTGCACAGAGTCAGACATGACTGCAGCGACTTAGCAGCAGCCACATGTTTAGTCTGCATGAATTTAGTGCCATTTCACTTGCCCTTTCCACACGGCACTTCAGCAAAGCCCTTGTTATTGTCAACTTAGCTGTCATGATAACCATACGCCTAAATTTCTCAGGGACAGCACTGTTTCAAACAATATATCTCAGCAAATTTTAATATTCAGCCACCCAGAGAAAGTTCCAAATTGTTTTGCACGCCCCTCCACCACACACAGTCTAGATACAAATGTTCGTTGCCAGATCATGTGTCTTGATATTTGCTTAACAGTATATGTCCACTGGATCGCTTAGAAACAGCAGAGAACAGGAGGTGGAAACACTGACAACAAAAAGTGACAGCTGATAGTGAGAGAGGAGGGAAAAAAAAAAAAAGGTAGAAAACCATGGCAGGGAGGGGCCCTTCTGGGTAATGAAAGATATCTCAGCACATATCAACATTATTATGACAGTCGGGGCCAATAATGGATGTTAGTAATGAAAATTCTGAAACCCCAGTGAAAAATGTCACTGTTTTCCCTATCTTTTGTTTCAAAAACGCCAGGGTGTATATCATAGACTTAAGAACGTTTTCACTGAAAATGGTTCAGATATCTTATGGGATTCCCTGGTGGCTCAGCGGTGAAGAATCTGCCTGCCAATGCAGGAGGTGTGGATTTGATTCCTGTTCTGAGAAGATCCCCTGGAGAAGGAAATGGCAACCCACTTCAGTATTCTGGCCTGAGAAATCCCATGGACAGGGGCGCCTGGTGGGCTACAGTCTATGGGGTTGCAAAGAGTCAGACACAACTTAGTGAGTAAACAACAGCAATAAGATTGTAATAGTGAAATACTGATACTAATTAAAGGGAGAAGAGCAAGGAGCATGGGGAGAACTCATTTTGCTCCTGTAAGGTTACTTTCTTCACTCACATTGTCTAATGCGGTCTTCAAATGAATCCTGTGAAACAGGTGTTACGCTAACCATTGCCGCTCAGGCTAATGGTGGAGAATGCAGAAGTCAGAAGCATTTTCAAGGAGCACAGCAGACTGTGGGAATGGCTCCCCCTAGTGCGTCCCCAGATGTGTGGGTCCACCCTCATCTGTGGATGCCTAGGGCTAGATCTCTGGGACAACTTCCTGGCTGGCTCCCACTGTTTCGGGCTCCTTGCTTTTTTGAGTTCAAGATAATCCTCTACAGAATCTTCCTCTATGATCTGCTTGGGCCAACTTGGCCATTTCTACTCTCTGATCCAGGAGACATAACCCTCTGTGTCTCCTGCCCTCAACGTCTCCCCAGAGCCTCCATGACACAGGTTCTGTCTGACTTTTGTGATTAGACTTCCCTCCCTCTGCCGACATCCAAACCTTGTGGAGGGTGCAGGTGGAAACAAGAGCTAACAGGTCCTAATGCAAGGAGCTGTCCAAGTTCCCTTCCCAGGGCCTCCTTGTCACCCTTCCACTTGACATCTGTGTTCTCTCTGGCTCTTTCTCACTCTCTTCTGCGTGGGCTGTTGAGAGATACCCTTTGCTCTTTACTGGATAGAGAGTCTTATTCGCCAGGCTGGCTGTCACCTCTGATGTGTGCAGTCATCTGCCATTTCTATGAAACCCCCCATGCAAATTAGACTCCTGAGTGAGCCTGGCCAAGTGGCCCTCTGGACCGACCAAGATGCGTTTGAACCTGAAAGGATCAGACTTCAGCTTCCCACGTGGAACATCTTTTGTGAGCCGTGGTGAATCCCCTTGAACCTGTTTTGCTGTAACTATTGGCAGTGAAGAGTCTGAGCAGATTTCAACCAGCTTCCTGCAGGTTCGTCCTAAGCCCGTAGAGAAATGGTTCCTTGCAGACTATTCTGAGATGGATTTCATCCAATTCCTTGGAAGCTCCCATGTGGTTCAGCATCAGTTCCCTGTGGCCGTGGCCAACAGGATAACACATCCATGTGTGAGCTGACCTTCCTTTTCCATTCCACTGTCCTTCTTTTCTGGAATCAAGCCGCACATCAGCCACCATGCCCAGAAGTCTTTGTTCAAAACTTTGATCTTTATGACTTGTCTGGAGGGCAGCATGTACAGGGAGGAGGAAGTAGAGCCTAGACCAAGACAGTTTTCCTTTTTTTTGCTCCAGGTAAAAGAAAAAAAAAAAAGACAATCTTTCTTGAGCACTCACTATAGGCTAAACACAGTTAAAAATGCTTACCATGTTCTAATAGATTTAATGCAATATATGCATTGTACAAATGAGCTAAAGGAATCAGTTTCAAAGCGACTTGTCCCGAGTTCCTCAGAATCCGGGCACGGAGCTGGTGAGATCTTCTGAACCTAGATTCAAAGTTCCTGCCACTACATGATACTGAGCATCCATCTCCAGCTGTTTGGAAACTTGGGGAGGCAGAGAGCTCATTTCTTAATTGCTGAAGGCCATTTTAAGGTAAAAAATGTTTCTTGGAGTTTGGGATATCTGGCATCTCCTGTCCATTTATGCTGGTCAGAAGTAACCTGTTCTATCTTGCTCTGGCTTAAAGTGTACCAAGTACCGGTGTGGAGATACTCATTCCTGAGGTCCCCAGGTCCCGCATACCTGTATCTCTCTAGGAGAGGGAGGGATGCACTCATGGTTTGGTGAGCCCTCAGTGGTCAGCAGCCTTGACTGTCCATGTCACGCTGGCATTGCCCTTGATCTCTCTCTCCCTCTCTCTGACACACACACACATCACACATATACACACATTGTTGTTGTTTACTTGCTCAGTCATGTCTGACTCTTTGTAACCCCATGGACTGTAGCCTGCCAGGCTCCTTTGTTCTTGGGATTTTTCCAGGCAAGAATGCTGGAGTAGGTTGCCATTTCCTTCCCCAGGGGATCTTCTTGACCAGGAATTGAACCTGTATCTCCTGCACTAGCAGCCAGATTCTTTATCTCTGAACCGCCAGAGAAGCCCATATATACACGTGTGTGCTTAGTCGCCAGTCATGCCAGTCATGTCTGACTCTTTGCAGCTCCTCTGTCCATGGAATTCTCCAGGCAAGAATACTGGAATGGATAGCCATTCTTCTCTCCAGGGAATCTTCTTGACCCAAGGATCAAACCTGGGTCCTATTTGTTGCAGGCAGATTCTTTACTGTCTGAGCCACCAGAGGAAGCCCTCCCTAAAACTACAAATGGCAATAAATCCACTCTATGTGTTATAAGGGCTAATAAAGCTGCAAAATTGTTGCTAGAAATAAAGGCTTCAGGAAACTCTCCCCTCAAATGCAACTCAGCACTGACATCATGGCTCCAGCCTACTGTACAGCCGACAGGCTCACCCCTTTGGAGACTGAATTGACATCCTCCGTGAACCTTGGCCCAGCCCTTCATACCTCATGGGCTCCAGTGCTTTATGTGGGGTGGGGCCCATGTTCCCCAAAGCTGTCTCATACCACCACTCAAAAAAAGCAGCTGGCCATGCCACTGGCCGGTTTATGGTACAATAGCTTCCTTGGAGCATGCTTATAAATATTTATAGCACCGAGTGAGCAGTAATGGGCTGCTATTCAAACACACCTGCTGGGGAAGAAAGAAATAAAACAGAAAAGGGAAAAACACATACACACTCACACATATTTATGCTCACTAGATGAAGGTCACTTAGGCATTTAGACCATGAAAGCATCTGCACAGAACTTCCCAAATAATCACTGCTTTCCCAGGGTCTGTGGTCCAGGAGTGCAGTGTCTGCTCTGAGAATGTAGGGGAAGGACTGATTTTGATTTCAAATGCTGCTTCCCCCTTCCGCACCCCCTGCTGATAATGAACATGTTTGTTAAATTACATTTGGAAAATACTGAACTGTGCACAGGAAAAAAAAATATTGCCTATGTATCCTACCTCCCAGATGTAATAGTGTTAACATTTTGGAATTTTACTTTCTATGCACTGAGGAATCTATACCTTCTATGCTTTTTTGATCCCGAGTTTATTACAGTTAATACAGTATCTTTAAACAGTTTAAAAATCTTTTCAAATTTGATAGTTGAAAATGATATTTTCTTGTTCCAATTTGCATTGATTTGATTACTGAGGGCTGAGTATTAAGTCAATCAATACAAATTTATGGCAGCATTGCTCAATATAAAGTCCCTGACATGGGTAATGGGGATGTAAAGATGTGAACTGGGCAGATCCTTCCCCCAAAGATTTATTATCTGGTGAAATAGAAAAGAATCTTCTCTCTCCAGATAGTTTACTATCTCTCCAATTCCATTGGCTGTCTTAAAATGGGCAAGAAGAGTGTTCAAGTTAAACCAGAGGAGATGGAGAGCAAGCTAAATGACTGATCACAATTCAAAAAGTACACATACACATATGTGAAAATTAAGTGAAAACAAAAGTGTGGTTGCTCTGTGGTGTCTGACTCTTTGTGACCCCCGTGGACTATAGCCCACCAGGATCCTCTGTCCATAGGACTTTCCAAGCAATAATGCTGAAGTGGGTTGCCTTTTCCTTCTCCAGGGGATCTTGTTGACTCAGGGATCAAACCTGGGTCTCCTGCATTAGCAGGCAGATTCTTTACCATCTGAGCCACCCGGGAAGTCCACACATATATATAATATATGTATATATGTTATGCTTCCCAGATGGTGCTAGAGGTAAAGAATCCACCTGCCAATGCAGGATATTTAAGAGATGTGGGTTTGATCCTTGCATAGTGAAGATCCCCTGGAGGAGGGCATATACATATTCTTTACATGCCATGTTAAACATTTATGACTCACGGGAATAGCTTTGGTAGGATCCTAAGTATGCTTCAAATCACTTTCTGTTTAATGTTTTCCTGCAGATTTCTGGGCACCTGCTCTGATATCTTTCACATTCAAATAGTAAAGAGTTATAAGCATTAGGGGACTTCCCTGGTGGTCCAGTGGTTGAGACTTTGCCTTCCATTGCAGGGGGTGCAGGTTCGACCCCTAGTGGAGAGCTAAGATCCTACATGCATCTTCACCAAGGGGACAAAACATAAACTAGAAGCAATATTGTAACAGATTCAATAAACTAAAAAATGGTCCATGTTAAAAAAAAAAGAGAAACATTAAAGAAAAAGCCTCACTGTGTACCTGCCAGTGTACTCATGTCAGACTTAAGCCTGAGTCCAGAGAAATTCAGAGATAGAGAAGACATGAAGCATCTACTCCTCAGTGAGCCAAGAACTGGACCAATGCTCCCGCTATCAGAATGGCTTCAATACTGTCCACAAGACAAGGGCCATCCTCAGTTACTGACAATGTAGTAAGACAGAAAGACAGCGCAGGGTAGATGTTTGCATGGTGTCTAACACTCCACCCAGAACTTGCTGTGCACATGCAGCTTTACAAAGGGAATACCTGACTGTCACAGAGTGATTAAACTCAGCATCTCTAAGTGGAGGTCATCCAAACATTACATGCATCCACGTGTGATGTGATTTTCAGCACCACCCAGGGAGTTGTTTAAAATATTTATTCTGAAATTAATTCAGCTTTTAACTGTATACTCCAGATTGCTGGAAATACAGGGGGAAGATAAGCACATCAAACAACATGATGAAGAGACAATCAGATAAATCTAGAAAATGGGGCATTTGTACCAAAAAAAAAAAAAAAAAAAAGAGAGAGAGAGAAACCCAGATCTTCATCAAGGAAAAGGAAGAAGTAACTTCTAGATTAATTAACCACTTAATTATCAAATATAATGTGTGTCTTCTGACCAGAGTCTGATTTTTAAAAAGTCCTAAATTATACAAGACATTTTGGGAATAAAAACGAAACCTTTGAATGCTATCTGATTGTTATATGATACTAGAAAAAAAAAATAATAAATTTCTATAGGTGCAAAGATAGTTTTGTGGGTGTGTTGGAAATATCCTTGTTTGGGGAGATACATGATGGACTGCTTAGAGGTAAAATGTCACAGTGGTTTATCAAAAATATAAATAGATAAATGTAGATAGATAGACAATAGCTAGAAGAATGATAGGTAGATAAATAGATCATAAAACCGATTTACAGATATGTAGAGATAGATCAATAGATGTGAAGACAGAAAGATAAGAAGGTAGCTGAAGTAGATGAAAGTAGAAAAAAACGTACATTGAATCTTGCTAGATATATAAGTAATCATTGCACTATAATTTCTGTTTTTCTATGTTTTTACAAATGTTCATAATTCAAAGATTTTAAAAAGTGCTGTCTCTGTCAGATGGCCTCAAAATCCCTACAGAAATGAGAAGGAGAAATTCATCCACTATTAAATTTCTTTTATGCCAAAATGGAAGCCCAGAGAATTAATTCAGGTCAGTTATTCAGAGATTCAGAAATAAGGTTTAGTCATGGAATTTCTCCAATGTCACAGGAGACCTAGCATTCAGATGAAATTTTACAATCTCTTTGACAGTTCTCATCTCTGTTTCTTTCCGCCTAATATTTCACTGCTGTGTTTCTTTTCTTCCTGTGGTATTCTGAAGTAGAAAGTGCATTTGATATCAAGTCAGAAATTGTGGGTTTGAATTTGGGTCTATTACTTCTAGCTGCCAGGCCTGGGGCAGATTATTTAATCTCTTCAACTTCATTTTTCTAAACCATAAAATTTGAATATTAAAAGTATTTGCTTCACAGAATTACTGTGAGGTTAGGAGAATGTTTCGAAAGATCTACAGGTTTATTGTTATGGGATGAAATGTGTCCTCTCCAGTCCCTAGTGTATATACTGAAGCCTGAGAGTCAGACCCTCAGAAGGTGACTATATGTGAGGGCAGGGCCTTCAAAGAGGTGATCAAGTTAAAATACAATCATGTTGTTGTTCAGTCACCAAGTCATGTCCTACTCTTTTTGACCCTATGGACTGCAGCATGCCAGACCTCCCTGCCCCTCACCATCTCCCAGAGTTTGCTGAAGTTCATATCTATTGCTTTGGTGATGCCATCCAGCGATCTCATCCTGTCGCCCTCTTCTCCTTCTGCCTTCTATCTTTCCCAGCATCAGGGTCTTTTCCACTGAGTCGTCTGTTCACATTAGGTAGTCAAAGTATTGGAGCTTCAGCTTCAGCATCAGTCCTTTTGATGAGTAAAGGGTTAATTACCTTTAAGATTGACTGGTTTGATCTCACTGCAGTCCAAGGGACTCTCAAGAGTCTTCTTCAGCACCACAGTTCGAAATCATCAGTTCTTCGGCACTCTGCCTTCTTTATCATCCGCTCTCACAGCCATCCCCGACTAGTGGGAGGACCAGAGCCTGACTATATGACTTTTATCAGCAAAGGATGCCTTTGCTTTTCAACACACTGTCTAGGTTTGTCATAGTTTTCCTGCCAAGAAGCATGAATGTGGTCATAGGGCGGGCCTTAATCCAGCTGGACCGGTGTCATTATAAGAAGAGGACATTTGGACACTACGAGATGCCAGGAGTAGACATGCATGGAGGAAAGACTGAGGACCCAGTTGTAAGGTGACCATTTGCAAGTCTGTGTGAAAGGCCTCAGAAGGACCTACCCGGTGGCATCTTGATCTTGGACTTCCAGTCTCCAGTGGAGTGAGAAAATAAATTTCTGTGGTTTAAACCATCCAGTCTGTTGTATCTGTTCATAGTAATATATACAATTAGTATATATAATGGCTTAGTTTCATCGAGTTAGAAAAGGAATCCTGGAATGTGAAGTCAAATGGGCCTTAGAAAGCATCCTGGAATGTGAAGTCAAATGGGCCTTAGAAAGCGTCACTATGAACAAAGTAGTGGGGGTGACGGAATTCCAGTGGAGCTATTTCAAATCCTGAAAGATGATGCTGTTAAAGTGCTGCACTCAATATGCCAGCAAAAGTTTGGAAAATTCAGCAGTGGCCACAGGACTGGAAAAAGGTCAGTTTTCATTCCAATCCCATAGAAAGGCAATGCCAAAGAATGCTCAAACTACTGCACAATTGCACTCATCTCACACACTAGTAAAGTAATGCTCAAAATTCTCCAAGCCAGGCTTCAGCAATACATGAACCATGAACTTCCAGATGTTCAAGCTGGTTTTAGAAAAGGCAGAGGAACCAGAGATCAAATTGCCAACATCTGCTGGATCATGGAAAAAGCAAGAGAGTTCCAGCAAAACATCTATTTCTGCTTTATTGACTATGCCAAAACCTTTGACTGTGTGGATCATAAGAAACTGGAAAATTTTGAAAGAGATGGGAGTACCAGACCACCTGACCTGCCTCTTGAGAAACCTGTATGCAGGTCAGGAAGCAACAGTTAGAACTGGACATGGAACAACAGATTGGTTCCAAATAGGAAAAGGAGTACGTCAAGGCTGTATATTGTCATCCTGCTTATTTAACTTCTATGCAGAGTCCATCATGAGAAACGCTGGGCTGGAAGAAGCACAAGCTGGAATCAAGATTGCCAGGAGAAATATCAATAACCTCAGACATGCAGATGACACCACCCTTATGGCAGAAATTGAAGAGGAACTAAAAAGCCTCTTGATGAAAGTGAAAGAGGAGAGTGAAAAAGTTGGCTTAAAGCTCAACATTCAGAAAACGAAGATCATGGCATCCGATCCCATCACTTCATGGGAAATAGATGGGGAAATAGTGGAAAGTGTCAGACTTTATTTTTTGAGGCTCCAAAATCACTGCAGATGGTGATTGCAGCCATGAAATTAAAAGATGACTCTGATGCTGGGAAGGATTGGGGGCAGGAGGAGAAGGGGATGACAGGATGAGATGGCTGGATGGCATCACTGTCTCAATAGACATGAGTTCAAGTGAACTCCGGGAGTTGGCGATAGAAGGGAGGCCTGGAGTGCTGCAGCTCTTGGGGTTTCAAAGAGTCAGACACAACTGAGCGACTGAACTGAACTGGACTGAATATATATATTATATGATAATAATATATATGATATATATGATGATACGTGTGTGTGTGTGTGTCCCCCCTAAGTTGCTTCAGCTGTGTTTGACTCTTTGAGATACTATGGTCTCTAGCTCACCAGACTCCTCTATCCATGGGATTTCCCAGGCAAGAATACTGGAGTGGGTTTCCATTTCCTCCTCCAGGGGACCTTCCCAACTCACTTCTTCTATAGATCCTGGATTATTGCAGGTAGATTCTATACTTCTTGAGCCACCAGGGAAACCTATATATATATATGTATATATATATATATATATATATATATAACATATGTATACATATGTATATATTTATGCATATTGTCATTTCTGTTCATTCTGTTTATCAAACAGAATATAGTCTTACTATTACAGTATAATAGTCTTACATTCTAGCACTGGTATCTTTTCCCTTTGTCCCAGACACAGTTTTATCCTGAACCATATTTATCTTTCCAGCAGTCTTATTTCAGAGAATCACTCTAGGACATATGGATAGAACTCAGAAGTCCTTTAACCCCCTGATGTAACAAATTTCTCTAGATTTCAATTCTCACTGAAAAGACTTTTCAGTTTGTGAATCAGTCATTCACAAAAATTTAGTGATCTACTATGTGTCAAACTCTTGCCTACTCTCAAAGCCAGTTTCTTGGAATTCGATGAAATCATTATTTGTAAGTTTGGAAGTGAGTGGGAACCTCATGTAAGCTCAAAGAGTACAGTGACCCATGCAGCCCCAGTGTTCATTGCAGCAGTATTTACAATAGCCAGGACATGGAAGCAACCTAAATGTCCACCCAGAGAGGATCGGATGAAGTAGATGCTGTATATGTATACAGTGGAATATTAGTCAGCCATAAAAAGGAATGGAATTGGGTCATTTGTAGAGATGCGGATGGGCCTAAAGTCTATCTGGAGTGAAGTCAGTCAGAAAAACAAATATCATGTATTAATGCATGCATGTATGTGGAATCTAGGGAAATGTTACTGATGAAGCTATCTGCAGGGCAAGAATAGAGATGCAGATGTAGGGAACAGACATGTGAACACAGGGGTTGTGGAGTGGGGTGGGTTGAATTGGGAGATTGGGATTAACAAATGTACATTGCTGTGTGTAAAACAGATAGCTAGTGAGAACATGCTGTATAGCATAGGGAGCTTGGCTCAGTGCTTTATGATGACCTAGAGGGGTGGGATGGGATATAAGAGGCATGCCCAAAAGGGAACGGATATATACATATAGCTGATTCACCTTTTTGTATAGCAGAAACCAACATGACATTGTAAGGCAACTACACCCCAATTAAAAAAAAATCACAGTGACTGTAAATCCAGATGTTGAGATCAGAGAATCATGAGTTTTAATCTAAGCTCTGCCACATCAGCTGAGGCTTTGAACAAATTACTTAACATTTATAAGCCTCAGACTCCTCACCTATAAAATGGGCATTGTGAGATTTACCATTCAGTGGTCCTAAAAGGATTAAATAAGACAATGCACAATTCCTGGCACATTATAAAAGGCAGCATGCATGAGAGTTCATAAAGGCTTACTTGAGCATGAAATCTGTGGTATTCTTTGGAGAGTAAGGAACAGGGCAGGAGACAGACAGATGGCTTAGGAGCCTCTGGGCAGAACCACCTCCACAGGCATACCTCCCGTTTAGTCTCACTGGCCCTGTGCACAGATGGGCTCCACACTTGGTTTAATGCTCTGCTATCACAGTCTAGAAATTCTTGATTTTTTAATGAAGTGTCCCTCCTTTTCATTGTGCAGTGGACCCTGCAAATTCGGTAGCCAATCTTGCTCATGGGTGTAATGAGCTGTTACCACCTGGCTGGCAAACAAAGGGAAGGGAAGAGCGTGTGTAGTTTGGGAGGTTCCTGAGCCCACCTTCAGGCTCTCTGATTCACTTGAGCTGCTCACAGAAGCCGTCAAAGCCATTCTGTTCATGGTCACGGTTGACGACCGTGAAAGTGAAACACATAACTCAGATTGGGACTTGAACCCATGATCTTCAACTGAGATCACACATCCTGTCTCAAGTTCTTGATGTCTCATTGCAGAAAGAATTCAGTGAGAGACAAATTGATAGGTAAGAAGTGCATTTATTTAGGGAGAAACACACTCCACACAGTGTGGGCCATCCCAGAAGGCAAGAGCAGCCCCAGGGTATGGGGTTTTCAGTTTTTATAGAGCTTGCTAATTTCATAGGCTTCCCAGGGGGCACTGGTGGTAAAGAACACTCCTGCCAAAGAAACAGATGTAAGAGATGTAACCTGGGTTTGATCCCTGAGTTGTAACCTGGATTTGATCTGATCCCTGAGTTGTAACCTGGGTTTGATCTGATCCCTGAGATGTAATCTGGGTTTGATCTGGATCCCTCCAGATCCCCTGGAGAAGGGAATGGCAACTCACTCCAATATTCTTGCCTGGAGAATTTCATGGACAGAGGAGCCTGGTGGGCTACAGTCTATGGGGTCACAAAGAGCTGGACACAACTGAAGCAACTTAGCAATGAGTGGAAGGAGTATTCCGGCTAATTTGGGGAAGGAGTAGGGTCTTCCAGGAATTGGTCCACTGCCAACTCTGACTTTTATGGTATGCCTCAGAACTGTCTTGGCACTAGTGGCTGTGTCATTTAGCAAGAAGAACTGTTACAAGGGGCTCAAGTTGTAGGGGTTGACTCATCCTCCATCTTGGGTCCATTTGGTTCTAATGAGTTTATGTCATGGCCCCAAGCTATGTCATTCTTTTAAAGGTTGTGCATTTCCCACATTTCCTCCTGTTTCAAAAGGATGCAGATGAACCACAGCAGCAGAAAAAGGAGCATAGGAGAGGGTCCAGCAGAGACGCCTTGCAGAACTTCCAACTGCGCTCTCCTAGTGCAGTCGTGCAGACAGTGCCTGCTTCTCCCAGCAATGATAGATGGTAACATGTGACCCAAGGTCCTCATCATAAATCACATGGCTAGCACAGACTATTTGGCATGGCCCAAGTTTCTCAGATAAACAAAGACAGTCTTATCAGGCAGGACATTCCAAGAACTTCCAGATTATTTCCCAGAAGCCTGTCAAGGGCCCAAGCATTCTTTAGGCAAGTTTCACACTTCAGTGCCCAGAGAGACCATCTGCAAAACTGTAAAGGAAAAAGAAAAGTGTGACTTGGTGGATGATGGAAAGAAAAAGAGGAGTGGGTCTAAGAGACAAACAGTGATTCTCCAAGGACCCCAAGGAGCTTGAGAATTATAGCACAATGAACATAAACAGGGAAGTTAAGAGACTTCACTGTTTAAATAGAGTAGAACTGGCATTTATTGTAACTATTAACAGAAGACATTACATCACATCATAGATCAGGGACTTCGTTGGTGGTAGAGAATCTGCTTTGCAGCTCAGGAGACACAGGTTCCATCCCTGGTTGTGAAACTAAGATCCCATGTGCCTTGGGGAGACTGAGCCCGCACATCGCAGCAGAAGATCCCAAGTGCCACAACTAAAACCTGATGCAGCTAAGACAATAAATAAATATAAGAAACCCCAATGAATCAGTTATTAAGGGTGATGTGTCAAGGACTGTCCTTATAGTAACTGGCTGAGTGACTTTGTATGCTTGCCTATTGCTCTGTCCTACTGTTCTCTGGTGAGTAGCTTCTAAGACTTGAATCAGCCTCTCTGGGGTCTTATCTGTGTCTCCCATTTCTCACTAGCAACCTCCTACTATCTATTCTGTCTCCCAGGTTCCCACCACAGCACATGAACTTGCACACAGATGCACGTGTTCACACTCATATCCAGTCTCTCACCTGGGTCCCTCTCCAGACCGACTGTCTTCTTGTGGGCAAATCTTCCTGCAAAATGCTCTCAGGAGGCCATTCAGTCTAAGCTGTGCTTCCTCCTACCTTCTTCACCAAAGATGCCCTTAACACACCTTCAAATAAAATCTCTCGGGGCCTTGTTTATAGCAAATATTATTCTCCTTCTCAATCCCCACAGCTTGGTGCTGCATATGTTGTTGGAACTTAGTACATATGAAATAATTTGAATGATAGACCCTTTACCACCATTTATCAGAAGTAGCTTTCCTTCTCTTTTACTCTTTCCTTAAAAGCAAGACCTGCCACCCAGGTCTGTTTGATTTTCTTGGCAAGGTAAAAAAAAGGTCTCTTGAGATAATAAATGGTTCCAGAAGCTTCAGCACTCACATGCCAGCTCCCCACCTTGGGAGAACAGAGAAGAATCGAACAGTAGCCCATTAATTCAACAGTGATACATTTCTGTTGGCAACGTCCTTGATTTTACTTTGTAGCAATTCCTCAAAATCACCAGGTTAAAGCAGTGTTTTTGCAATAGGTTGCTTTCATGCAGATTCAGAAGGAGCAAATATACTTGGCTATGCAGGTCCTCTCATCTGAGCCCCTCTTTACCCGTCTAGCTTAGAAAGTACTTGATGGATGCCTATGACTGGCATTGGTCCATGACATTCAACTTTCCAAACACGCTTCCATCATCCTTCTCAAGGTCTCAGAAACAGTTAGGGTAGGGGCCGTCATCTTCACCATCATCATCCTTTTTAATCCCAATCAGTTTACAGTTATGAAAACTGAGACCTAACTCATTTAAGTGAATTAAACAGAAGGCAGATTCAGACTTCTGATCCATTCTTTTCTTTATTATTCATTGCCTTGGTCATTAATGCTGTAGACAGGGCTGTAAGATAGAAGGCATCCTTGTTGCCCCCTTCCATTCTGGTATCTACTGTAAGTATCCCCATCTCTTGTTCCTTCCAGAAGAGACTAGCATAACTTAGGAACACTTAGAGGAGTGCTCTGGGCAATCATTACCCACCCATTGAACAGTGCTGGCAAGTGAATCAACACACAATTTCTATTCTTGGCTGAGGTAGTGACTTCCCAAGTGGTACTGGAAGAGAAAATTCCTGCAGAGCAAAGGCCTTTGATATTTCATGGAATGCTTCAGAGTTGGAAGAGTTTCAGAGACAAATGCAAGGGGACTAATTTTAATGTGTGTCTGTGATTTGCCAAACTTCGTGCTAATCCACATGACAACTTGTCTGCGCTGTCGTTTCTGAGTCGAGAGAATCGAGTCTCAGCATTAAAGTCACTTCGCCAAACACACAGTAGTGCAAGAGACAGAGTCAGGACTAGCCTCAACATCGGAGCCAGTATTCTGCTACAGATGTGCCCCCAGTCACTCTGCTCCCAGCCCTCCGACTGCACTCCTTGTCATCTTATTGTAATAGCATGCTTCTCAACGCTAAAAGAGAATGGCTCTAGAAAAACTAAAGGGCAGAGAAAAGAGACAAATATGGGAATGATGCCAAGCTTTGCTGTGTGTGATCTTGTGTACAAAGGCATGAAACCAGCATTAGGCCCTTAGTTTCATTCACTGTGGGTCTAAGTCTGTGCAAGCAAGTACAATTTAAAACCCTCCTTTCAATCCTTCTTCCATTTCCTTCAAGATACCCATGCATGTGTGTGTGTCACTGTTTTTTCTCTTGGACGCTCTGCAGTAAGTGGATCAGGATCGATGATTGTGACAAGAGGAGGGACATAAAAGAATATCAAAGAATATCAGCCAGCTCATATGGATTGAGCAGTTTTTGCGTATTTTGTTTATCGCTCTAGGTACTGTGGGACCACAGAGGGTATAAGACAGGGTCTCTCTTCTCTGAAACACTATAATGAGCTTAATTTCAAAGACATTATTTGATAGGAAAAAAAAAGTAATAACTGCCATAGGAAAGTAATAGCATCACAAAGAGTTAGGATTTGAAAGAGACATCTTGTGACTTGCTGCTGCCTCCCCAGGTGAAGGGTTAAATAGATGAAATTGTGCTTATGTACCAGAAGGGGCTCCCAGGGTCTTGGAATAGCACAAATGTTCTCTGTTGCTTCTACCCAGTAGCAAATTTCTGCCATGGGGCAACTCAGGAAAAAACCCTCTTCCTTCTTAGAAGAGCTCCTGAAAGCAGCTACCATTTCTGCCCTTGTTAGCTACTTTTTTTCTCATTGAAACCTTTACTGCAGTCATGTTACAGAACCTTTGCCATTCACTGTTTAGATTCCCTCTGGTTATCCAGAGTTCTCCATAAATGTGATTGTCAGAATCCAGCACGGGGGCTTCCCCCATGGTCCAGGGGTTAAGAATTCAGCTTCCAATGCAGGAGACACAGTTCTGTCCCCGGTCAGGGAGATAACATCCCACATGTTGTGAGGCAGCTGAACCTTAGTGCTGCGACTAAAAAGAAGCCCGCACGCTGAAATGAAACATCTGCATGGTGCAACTAAGACCTGATAAAGCCAAATAAAAGAAGAAGAGAGAGAGACAGACAAAGAGGTTGTGCAAGGCTCAAAAAAAAAAAAAAAAAAGAAAAATTAGGCAAGCACGATTCTCTAAGGGTGACTAACCTGGGCAGAAAATGCTTATGTCATTTATTTTCCCACCCTGGACATTGTGCCTCTTTTAATGCAGACTAAATCTGTGTTAATATTTTTAGCAGCTGCATAATGTTAGTGGCACCTATGAAACACATGCTTCCTAAGCGTCATCAAATTATTTTCTTAGCAATGGATGCCAAATTAGAGGCACTCTAGGACACGACTGAAGCAACTTAGCACGCATGCACACAGGGCAATTGTAATGTATTTTAAAGGAGTTCCTCATGAGATTTGAATGTTAATTCTGACTCCAGTGCTCTTTGGCTGTGAATTCCTGGGCAAGTTCCTACCTTTTATTAGATTTCAAGTTAACATCCTTGTCAACTGAGGCAACTGAATGAGCTAATGTTTCAAGTTCCTTATGCTATGAGATTTCTGAGTCTAGGCTATTACATCTCCTAAGAGAGCAATTAGTGTTTGGAACCTACATGCAAACATTCTCATTTGTCCCAGTTCCCTTTGTCCCATTTATTCTAGTACATTCTGAGCAGAGTCCCAAGCCCTGAAGATCTTCTTGAATTATAGTCCTAGAGTTGAAAGCGTTAGATTTTGTGTATTACAATATTTTATTTGGAACTGACCAGCTGTTTAATAAGCTCTCTCTGAATAATGCCTGACCAACTCACTTCCACCTTTGGTCCTGTCCAGCCTTGATTCCTCAGTTCAGTTCAGTTCAGTCGCTCAGTCGTGTCTGACTCTTTGCGACCCCATGAATCGCAGCACGCCAGGCCTCCCTGTTCAACACCAACTCCCAGAGTTCGCTCAGACTCACATCCATCGAGTCCGTGATGCCATCCAGCCATCTCATCCTCGGTCGTCCCCTTCTCCTCCTGCCCCCAGTCCCTCCCAGCATCAGAGTCTTTTCCAATGAGTCAGCTCTTCGCATGAGGTGGTCAAAGTACTGGAGCTTCAGCTTTAGCATCATTCCTTCCAAAGAAATCCCAGGGCTGATTCCTCAACTCACTCTAATTCCTGGCTACTGAGATTTCCAAGTCTATGAGCTAGAAGTTTCCAGAATCGTGTTTTGCTGCTTTGGAAAAATTAGGGTTCAGTTGCTGTCTGCCTTCTCCACGTGTGGTGGCTCCCAGATGGCTGTCCTACAGACGGCCATCACATCTACAAATTCTTTCCGCATGTGTGTTGGACGTTTTGCCATTTCATTTTCGTCTGTTCAGTTTTCAATTCTTTCTTCCTTTTGTGGGCTTCCCAGGTGCTGTTAGTGGTAAAGAACCTGCCTGTCAACGCAGGAGACATGGGTTTGATCCCGGGTTGGGAAGATCTCCTGGAGGAGGCAACCCTGCGTGGCAACCCACTCCGTATGGGTTGCCTGGAGGAGCCTGGCAGGATGCAGTCCATAAGGTTGCAGAGTTAGACGTGACTGAAGTGACAGAGCATGCACACACATATACACACCGTTACACACACTGTTGGTGGATTGCTATAATACCTCTCCCAGGACGGAAGCCAAAGGAGAGAGCTCTTTTGTCTCAGCACTGTCCTGCAGCCAGGATAGAGGTACATGACCTGGACTTGGCCCATCACACTTTTCTGCAGGACTCTGATTTTGGAGGAAGTGATATTTACAAGGATGAAGGATGCATGCATTCTAAGTAGCTGTGGGGATTTCCCTGGGTGGCTGGAATTGTCTCAAGAGTTTGGAGAGTGTCCTTACCGAATGGTTCCTCCTCCAACTCAAATGTTTTCATTCCTGCCTACTGACCCTCTAAAGTCACATGGCTCTTGCCACTTTTCAACATCTCGATCCTCTCTCTTTTCTGAAACACCTTGTATTTCCAATAGATCCTTCCTGTCATTAAGAGAGCCAAAAATTGTAACTGTTTTTTGCAACAAAGCACCCGGAGAAAAATAGCTTGGTAGGCACTGGAGGAGGCAGGGGTTGCCAAGACACTGCCTCCTAAGGACATCTCTCCTTCAAGAGATTTGGCGAGCATAAAACACTGCCTATATCTGCATATCCCTTACCCATGTAGTCCTGACCTGCTCCCTTTGTGAGCCTCGCTCAGACTTGGCAATTCTAACTCAACCTATCTCTAGCGTTTTCTTCTCATTCCTCATTTTTTGGACTGGTACACTCCTCCCTCTCTACACCAAGGTTTTAATCCAACAATGGTCTCAGCATTGATTCAGAATTCTTCCAGACTCCTTGTTATGTTTCACAGTTACTTTGCTTTCCAAGGAACAAGGATGTCTTAATTCTCCCTTTGGCCTGGATCAGGTCTCTCGGAAGAACTCCTTCCCTTGGCAATATCAGCAGTCTACACAGTTTTAAATACGAACCCTTTGAGAGGAACTCCCCAATTTACATCTGCAACCATGTTACTTATACCTTGAATTTGAGACTCCTGTTGCCACCCACCTCCTTGGCATTTCTGATTAGACACCTAACAGGCCTCTCAAACCCTAATCTAAAATTAAGCACGTGATCCCTCATCCTGCTGCTGCTTCGTTTGCCTCTACATCACTTGATGGCTACTTTTCTAACATTTTCTTGAGCCAAACACCTTGGGATTATCCTTGTCTCTTCTTGTTCTCCTATACCCCACATCTAGTCTCTCTGAAAAAAAAAAATTTTTGGCAACATCTTCAAAATATGTTTGTTGTTGTTGTTTGGTTGTTAAGTTGCATCTGACTCTTTGCAACCCCATGGACTGTAGCACCCCAGGCTGCCCTGTCCCTCACTATCTCTTAGAGTTTGCTCAGATTCATGGCCCCTGAGACATTGATGCTCTCTAGCCATCTCATCCTCTGCTGCCCCTTTCTCCTTTTGCCTTCAATTTTTCTGAGCTTCAGGGTCTTTTTGAGAATATATCCATACTCTAAATTGTAAACTTACTATGATACTCTTGGAAAGATCATCAGATTTATTTCAAAAGTCTGACAATGCGATTACAAATTTTCTTGGCAAAACAGACAAGCCCAGCAAGTTCTTCTGAAAAAGAAGAACAGGAAGAAGTAGCCCAAGAACATATGAGAACACATGGCTTCTACAACAAAAGCAAAGGGGATTGGTGCATGAAAAGCCACAAAAACCAGTAAGAGAGAATAGGCAATCCAGAAATAGATGCTGTTGTATATGATACATTTTTCATACAATAAAACCATTACCTCAAATCAGTGGGATAGAGAATGAACAGGCTGGAGTGAAGAGAAATAACAACTATGCATTTCTGAATACTCCTTATTCTGTATACTTGATATTAGAACTAGATAACATGCTGCTGCTGCTGCTGCTGCTAAGTCACTTCAGTCGTGTCCGACTCTGTGCGACCCCATAGATGGCAGCTCACCAGGCTCCCCCGTCCCTGGGATTCTCCAGGCAAGAACGTTGGAGTGGGTTGCCATTGCCTTCTCCAGATAACATGCTACATGATTATAAAATAAAACAAAATGAAAATGAAAATAAAGCAATCTTTGAGATTCAAAAGCTAAATAAAACTAATGAACGTTAAAGTGTATCATATTATAGCACTTTTGACATAACTATGCAGACTAAGATGATTTCAAGTGACTTTAAAACAAATAATTTGAGAACATCTCTGGTGGTCCAGTCTTTAAAACATGCTTCTAAAAATGGGTCATGGGTTCGATCCTTGGGCAGGGAACTAAGGCCTCATATGCCACATGGTCAAAAAAATAAAATAGAATAAACAAATAAAACAAATAATTTGTATGCTACATTTAAAATGCAAAATAAATGCTGCAACCTATCCCCCCGATCTTAAATTGCCTTCAACAATAGTATTACTAGTAATAATATCACATTATTATTTTAAAACAGATACACACAGTTTTACTCATATAGTAAAATGTTGAGCTTAAAACCAAAAACAAACGTAGAAATACATGACACAGAAATTCCCAATTGAATTTTGACAATGTTTAAAAGTAATACCATGATGGTCAGATAGTTTTTTCATCACATGGTGCCAGGAAAATTTAGACATCTGTAGGTAAAACAAAAAACTCAACTTATACTGTAGATTTTATACAAAAATTAACTTGAAGTGGATCATGGATTTAAATGTAAAATGCAAAATTAAAAAAAAATAGAATAAAATCTTTGGGAACTAGGCAAAGAATACTTAGACTTGACACCAAAAACATGATGAATAAAAGGAGAGTTTGGTAGATTGGACTTCATAAAATTAAAAATTTTAACTCTCAGAAAGGCCCTGTTAAAAGAATAAAGAAAAAACTACAGACTGAGGGTGCTTTCCAGGTGGTGCTAGTGGTAAAGAACCTGCCTGCCAGTGCAGGAGGTGTGAGACCTAGGTCTGATCCCTGGGTCGGGAAGATCCCCTGGAGGAGGAAATGGCACCCACTCCAGTACTCTCGCCTGAAGAATCCCATGGACAGAGGAGCCTGGCGGGCTACAGTCCCTGGCGTGGCACAGATTCGTACATGACTAAGGTGGCTTAGCATGCATGTACACCCTGAGAGAAGATGTTTGTAAACCACATATGCAATGAAAGACTACTCTCTAGTATGTATATAAAGAGATCTTAAAACTCAACAGGAGTAAAAGCAAACAATGCAATTTAAAAAATGGACAAAAGACATAAAGAGATTTTCCTCTCAATAAGAAATACTGATGAAAAAATCAGCACATAAAGTGACCTTCAATACCATTAGCCATCCCATCAGGGAAAGGCATATTAACACCACAATGAGGGACCAGCACATACAGAGCTAAATGGCTAAAATCAAAGATAGTAACAACAGCAAATGCTGTTGTGGATGTAGAGAAACCTGATTACCTGTTTATTATCAGTGGTACTAAAAAAAAAACAACAAAAACTCACTTTGAAAACAGCAGCTTGCAGCTGCCACACAAAACAGCAGTTATACTCCTGGACATTTATCTCTGAGAGATGAGAGTTCATGTCACACACACAAAATCCTGTAAATGAATGTTTATAGACGCTCTATCAATAATATCCTGAAATTAGAAAAAACTCAAATGCTCTTTGAAAGGTGGATGTTTAAATCAGTTCTGATACATTCATACCATGAGATATTACTCATGGATAAAAAGGGATGGGCTATTGATAGACACTAAAACCTGGGTGAATTTCCAGAGAATTATGCTAAGTAAGAAAAGCCAATTGCAATGTTTACATAGAGTCTGATTCCATTTTTAAAGGAGTTCCTCATGAGGCTTGAATTGAAGTTAATATCAATATTACTGATAAAGTTATATATATATATCATTGATAAAATTATATATATATATATACGTATGTGTGTGTATATAATCTGCTCTTTTATATGTTACATATAAGCAGATTAGCTCTCAAGGTTATGAGAGGGAGTGGGAGTGAGAAGGAGGTGAGTGTGGCTATAAAAACCCAACATGGGGGATCCTTGTGGGGATGGAAATGGTCTGTATCTTGACTGTATCAATGTCAGTGTTCTGACTGAGAAATGTTACTATAGTTACACAAGCTGTTATCATTGGGATCTCTCTGTATTATTTCTTACAATTGCATGTGAATTTATAATTATCTAAAAATACTTTATTTAAAAAGAATAATTATGATAATGTGTTAAACTGTATCAAATATTTTAAACCCATGAGTTTATAATGACACGAAAACAAAAAATCATATTTGGGGAGGATGCTAGGAAAACAACTCATTATTCCGAAAACTGGCAAAATAAAGCAGATAAACATCCATCTGCATTTTGTTTTTAAATTATACCTCAAGTAAATCAAAGATTTGATATGAAAAATATTCTTGTTTAGAATTTTAAAGAAGATGAGCATAAAAAGAATGATATTGCACCACTGCTAGTTTGAAAAGCCTGAATGAAATAGTGGCTCAGTGCAGTGCTTCTGATGTAAAGTCAGACACTCGGTGCCTCCCAGTGAAAGTATACATCACCATCGATGAAGTCTCCTTGAAAACCAATAACAGCAATCTGAATAAGAATCTAAATCTAATTGCCAGTTTATGAGACATCTAAGGAACAAATAAACATCCCATAGGATGCATTCAGCAAAACCTGGAGTGTGGGGAAACCTACAGTACCAAAATCTAGTTTCTTCAAGAATACATTTAAAGAGAGTATAAGAAAGAACGAGAAATCTGTAGATTATAAAACCCTAGGAGACATCAAAGAACTGCAATGCATTGCCTTGTTTGAACATGGATTTTTAAAAGGAAATTCTAAAAGCAAAAATTATGAGATGATAGAGTAAATTTGATCACTGATTAGATATTTGATACTACTAAGGAATTATTGTTAAGTTTTTCAGATGTAAAAATGGGAATGTCGTTATATTTTTAACAGCGATCTAAGCTTTAGAGATAACAGCTGAATTATTTATGGATTGGTATTTGCTTCTTGCTAATTCAGTGGGAGGAGAGGACAATGACTATGAATAGAAAAACCAAGATATGCCATGGGCTGAATTTTTTGACAAGTCCTCACTCTATTTTTGTGTTGGTGCCATTTTTGTTTATGTTTGAAATTTTTCATACTAAAATGTAAAAATATATCCGGGAGCCTTTACTTCTTATTGTCTACTGCCAACTGCCTGGTCCAATCCATCACCATTTTTAAGAAGTCTCTATTGAATTTGTTACAATGTTCCTTCTGTTTTAAGCTTCTTGGTCCCAGGCATGTGGAACCTTAGCTGCCCAACCAGGCCAAGGATTGAACCCTCACCTCTGCATTAAGAGATGAAGTCTCCCCCAGGGATGGAACCCTCACCCTCTGCTTTGAGAGATGAAGTCTCCCCCAGGGATGGAACCCTCGCCCTCTGCTTTGAGAGATGAAGTCTCAATCACTGGGCCACCAGGGAAGTCCATTTGTTGCTGTTGTTCAGTTGCTATGTCATGTCTGACTCTTTGTGGCCCCATGGATTGCAGCATGCCAGTTTCCTCTGTCCTTCATTATTTCCTGGACTTTTCTCAATTTCAGATCCATTGAGTCAGTGATGCCATCTAACCATTTCATCCTCTGCTGCCCTCTTCTCCTTTTGCCTTCAATCTTTCCTAGCATCGGGGTCTTTTCCAATGAATTGGCTCTTTTGCATCAAGCAACCAAAGTATTGGAGCGTCAGCTTCAGCATCTGTCCTTTCAATGAATATTCAGGGTTCATTTCTTTTAGGATTGACAGGTTTGATCTCCTTGCTGTCCAGCAGACTCTCAAGAGTCTTCTCCAGCACCACAATTCAAACTGCTCTTTACTCATTTATACCCATTTGATAATGTATATTTAGGGGACTTCCTTGGCAGTCTGGTGTTACCTTATATTTCATTTAATTTCATTCAAACAATAAGGGCTAATGGCAAAAGCATTCATTTGCATATCTACACTTCCACTGCGGGAGGTGTAGGTTCAACCCCTGTTTGGGAAACGAAGATCCCTCGCGGCCTGGCGTTTGGGCTTTTTTTTTTAAAAAAAGAGGGTGAGTGCAAAAAAAGATAGTGTTTTACCTGGAGGAGGGCATGGCAACCCACTCCAACATTCTTGCCTGGAAAATCCCATGGACAGAGGAGCCTGGCGGGCTACAGTCCATAGGTAACAAAGACTCGGACACAACTGTAGCAGCTTAGCACAGCACACGGCACATATTTTATTTAGATGAAATCAGCTATGTCTTTGGACTGTGGGGGAGTATAGAATATTTGCATGATATTGAATCTGGTTAAAAGTAGAATATATGCCTTTACCATTGGGCATCCATCTATGTTCCATTAATATCCACTCTGAGGCATACTCCTTAGGGATCCATTCTTGACACCTATAAGAGGCGACTGGGCTTCCTATTATAGATTCTTATATCTCAATTCTCAGTTATTTTTAACTTTGAAAAAGGTATCTTAAGTGTGAAGTTTTTAGAGCAATACAAATGGAAAGAGTGCCAGAGTCAGAAAATTTGAGTTACAGGAAAAGAGCTAAAGTTTATTGAGCATATACTGTATGTGGCAGGCATGGCTGTAGGTGCTTCTTGTTGCCTTTTTTTATTTGAACTCCACAACAACTTAAGGAAACATGATTATTCGGTTGAAGAGCTAGAAGACTAGATGGGGCTGTGTAATCTTCCCAATGTTGCATAGCTAATGTGTACTAAAGCTAAGATTCAGATCTCCGTGGTTTTACCCACCTCTCCATGATACTTCCCAGCTCAGTCATTCCTAGCCTGAGTCCTGTGAGGTCACTGAACTTCCTTGATAACTTTATGTATGGAGATAACAACAATTGCCTTACCAGCAGGGAACACAAAGACTTTGATCACACTGGAAAATGTTTCCAAGAATAATGGATTATCATTGTATGAAACCAGCAGTGCCAATAATAATATTAGTGTTTTTTTGAGATACTATATGGACCACCATCTTCCTTAGCATTAAGAGGGGAAAAAGTGAAGCGGTGAAGGATTTTATTTCTTGGGCTTCAAAATCGCTGTGGGTGGTGACTGCAGCCATGAAATTAAAAACAAACGAACTTACAAACAACACTTTCTCTTTTGAAGAAAAGGAAAGACAAGTCTAGACAACACATTAAAAAGCAGAGACATCACATTGCCAACAAAGGTCTATACAGTCAAAGCTGTGGTTTTCCCGGTAGTCACGTACAGATGTAAGAGTTGTACTGTAAAGAAGGATGAGCACTGAAGAGTTGATTCTTTTAAATTGTGGTGCTGGACTCTTGAATGTCCTTTGGACAGTGAGGAGATCAAATCAGTCAATCCTGAAGGAAATCAACCTTGAATATTCATTAGAAGGACTGATGCTGAAGCTGGAACGCCAATATTTTGGTCCCCTGATGCAAAAAGCGTGCCACTCACTGGAAAAGACCCTGATGCTGGGAAAGACTGAAAGCAAAAGAAGAAGAGGGTGGCAGAGGATGAGATGGTTAGATAGCATCACCAACTCAAAGGACATGAATTTGAGCAAACTCTGGGAGACAGTGGAGGGCAGAGTAGCTTGGTATGCTGCAGTCCATGGGGCTGTAAAGAGTCGGACATAACTTAGTGTCGGAACAATGACAATGAGAGATAGCAAGATAGTTCTTATAATTTTGGAGACAAGAAAAAACAGATGAAAAGATATAATATAAAATAATATGATTAATATAATATATAAAACTATGTATAAAAATACATGTGCTTTCTTCATGCTGTATTTCTGACCATAAAACTTTAGAGACTCCCTAGTGGAAGCACAGAGGATTGGCTCTTCCTTTGTACTTGGATAATGCTATAATCTCATCATTTCATGTTTTTTGTTTTTTTTTTTCCAAGATGGTCAGAGCTGCAGGTGAGAGAGCTCGAGACAGGTGTCTCTTCCTCTGCCCGCCTGCCAATTCACAAAGCTCTATATGACCACATACAATTGTCCCTTAAAGAATCAGACACAGGAACTGTCATCTCTCCAGGAAGTTTCTCAGCCATTGTCAGAATTCATTTTCGATGACAAGACATAATGGACTTGGGGTTTCATTAGCTGACAGAGCACACTGAGAAATCCTTTGTTTGAGCAGGAGAGAACTCAGGCAGAAGGTAGGATTTACTTGGTCAACAGAACATTATAGAGGACTTCCAGAATCGAAGCTTTGTGTTTAGCTTTCTTCCCTGCTTTGGGTCCTGAAGACATGCCCTTAAGGCCTCAGTGTTAAAGAGTCTTGGGAAAACAAGCAGGAAGGGATGGACTGGGGACCCATGCCAGCTCATGCAAGCAGGGGTCTAGACTTCAGTAGAACCAGTCTCCTCGAGAAAGGGGTCAGCTTAGGGTCAGAAGCTAAGGGTGATTAAGAGTAGGGCACCTTCTGTCTAACCTCTGAAAGTACATCTGACCAAGAAAGGCTGAGACCTTGTAGCACCTTGTCACATCCTCTTGAAGGCGGGGCAGGTGACAGGTAGGGAAGGTGAGATGCTTTTGGCATGCTTTAGTGGAAGTTGTGAACAGAGGGCAGCACGGTGAAAAGGTGATACATGTGTACTTAGGAAAAAGTGCACGTTTTCTCACAAACAGTACCTCTTCCTTAGAGTCTGGCACTGTTCTTTTGCCTTCAATTTTTTTTTGTTTTTCCACCTGAATGACTCATCCTCTTTCACTGAAGGCGTTCATTCAATGCGCTTTGTCATGAACCCTTCTCTGAGTTACTCCCCCAGGTTATGGGTTCTTCGCCCATGTTTGTTCCACTTGGTATGAATCTTGTTTGTAGGAATCTTCACTTGATGAAGAATGGCAGATTCTTTGACTGATGAAGAATGGCAAAACCATCATTCCATTGGTGGTTTACCTGCTTGTCTACCTTTTAGGACAGTGAAGCCATGAATACCACAGAAGACATCTTTTACTGTATATTTCAAGGACCAAGCTTTGCCCAGCACCTAGTGGGTGTGCCAATCAATGGGGATGAATGACTATTCCATCTGAAAGCCCTTTAGGCACTCACAGCTTGGGAATCTTGGATGAGATTGTTTTCATATATCAGTGATACTCTCTCAATTCCTCCCACCATGAGGTGGGGGTGGGAGGAAGACACAAGAAGGAAGAGATTTTATATATATATACACATAGTTATGGCTGATACGCATTGTTGCATGGCAGAAACCAACATAGCATTGTAAAACAATTATCCTCCAATAAATTTTTTTTTTCATAGCTTCTTCCTAAATTCAGTGGCTATATCAGCACCCATCTCCAAGAGGCAGCTCCCAGGATTCAATTCCTTGAAGTTCTAACTCACGAGGCTGCATGCCCGGGGTCCGCCTTGCACACTGCCCCATGTCTTTTCTAGGAAGCTTTCCCAGCATCTGGGTCTTTTCCAGTGTTTTCTTGCTTCCAGGTGGGGGTGGAAGCTTAGGTTTCCACCTGGCCCTGATGACGTCAAGAGAGCAGAGGGGGAAGCAGAGTGCCTGTCAATCAGCCCTGCTTGTTCTCGTCACTGTTCCTATCATCTTGCTCCCTTTCATTGATGCTGGTGGGATGCGGGCTCAGGTCTTCACTGGGTCCTGCTAATACTAGGAAGGGGGAAAGCTGATGAGGCTGCCTGGCACCACCTTGTTCTGTTTCCTTGATGCCAGGTGAGTGTAGAGGGTGAGCCCCACACCGGGCTCCACGGATGCCCTGTGTGGGTTGGGGGTTGTGGAACACTTCCTTGGACCACCATGTTCGATCTTGATGTTGAGCGGCGGGGACAGGAGGCCAAGATTTTGGCTAGTCTCTGCTGGTTCCCTGGCAGAGGGGTTGGGGTGCCTCCTGGGGGTGAGGTGCTAGCTCAGTTGCCCTTGGTTCTGTTGTGGGACTTTGGTTTTTCTGTTGAAGTTTGACAAGAGTAGAGAAGTTACTACCAAAGCAGTTTTTTGTTGTTAAGTGATCCATTTTCTAGAGGAAGTAGGCTTTTCTTGGCCTTTTTTGATTTTGTCTGCTGCTTGTGGTTCCAGGTGGGAGGCTTCTGCAGTGCTCTGTCTGGGATAGAGTGCTCAGTTGCTCAGCTGTGTCTGACTCTTTGCCTCCCCATAGATTGTAGCCCACCAGTTTCCTCTGCCCATAGAACTTTTCAGGCAAGAATACTGGATTGGGTAGCCATTTCCTACTCCAGGGGATCTTCCTGACCCAGGGATTAAACCTGTGTTTCTTGTGTCCCCTGCACTGGCAGGCAGACCCTTTACCACTGTGCCACCTGGGAAGCCCCCGTATTGCCCGTGATTTTAGCCAAAAGGGGGAGTAGGGATATGGACAAGGCCCAGCGAAAAGACCCAGAGTGTACCACCCCCTTGTTCCTGGAATCCTGGGATCCCTAGGAAGTCTGCCCGCTTTTGTTCCATCTTCCTATTCTTGTTTGTTGTTTATGGTTTTCTGGTCATAAGGTGAGAAACTGGGAGAATGAAATTGCTTCAAATTGGCCAGAGTTAGAACCCATTTATGACTCAAACATGGACACAATGACTTGAAATTGTGGCTCAGCCTTTCAAACTACCGCAGGCAGTGTGAGTGAAGACCTCTCAACCCATTTTGCCTCTGGTTCCAGTCCTGTTAGGTGCGTGGTCCTAACAGCCTGGCAGAGGGGCCTCTTTGAGGACAGGCAGAGTGTCTCACTCCCCTCTGCATTCTCTGTGCCTAGCCCTTGCTTAGAAGATGCACGGTAATTGTTCTGAGTGAATAAAAGCAAAGGCTCCTTTAGCGGAACTGGAGAACCCTTTCTCTATGACACGAAAAAGCCTGACGGGTTTTTTCAGTCTAGAATCTAGATTGGTTCTGACCTTGTTTTGCTCTTCAGTGGATATGCGATGTGGAGGCAGGCCAGCTCTGCAGCCTCCTGCAGGCGACTGAGGACTCTCAAGGCGACAGACTCCCCAGGAGGTGCCAGGCTGTAGCATCACTTCCTTCCTGGCCTTCTGGTCCCCCAGATGTGTAGTGAAGTCAGCAAGGTGAAGTGCCTGCCTCAGGCTGCCCGGTCATTATCCATGTGAGGAGTGTGTGTGTGTGCGTGTGTGTGTGTGTGCGTGCGTGCGTGCTCACACACGTGTGCTCAGTCACTCAGTCGTGTCTAGCTCTTTGCGATCCCATGGATTATGGCCCGCCAGGCTCCTCTACCGATGGGATTTTCCAGGCAAGAATACTAGAGTGGGCTGCCATTTCCTCCTCTACCCAGCATCTCAGCTCTGTGCCCCTCCACCGCCCTGACCTAGGCAGGCGAAAGGCTGAGGTCCGAAGCCCAGGCCGGCAGGGGCCGGCAGAGGGGGTGAAGAGTGGGTCAGCCACATGTGCTGTGTGTCCCTGGGGTGTTCTCGAACCTCTCTGAGCTCTGGAATTTTCCTCTGAGGAATGGGGCTGCACATAGGAGGCCTTGCCCCAGGGCGTGCCTGGTGGTCCTCCTGCACAGCTGGCCAGGGGATCTTCCCAACCCAGGGACCGAACCTGCGTGTCCTGCATCTCTCACATTGCTGGCAGATTCTTTCCCCTGTGCCACCTGGGGGCTGCCTCTAGTACCAGTCGCTGTGTTGGGCCCTGGATGGTGACCTGCTGGCAGGGTTGGGGAGCTCCTGGTTGTGGTGTCCCAGTTGGTAGTGGACTTCACTAGGAGCTGCCCGGTTAGGAGAGAGAAGGCAGGCAGGTGAGAACCAGAGAGAGAGAGAGAGAGAGACTGATGGAGAAAGCATGGCAGAAGGACCGGGAAGCAGAGCACAGAGGGGAGAGATGCTCTTCCTTCATTTTTACCAGTTTTATGATTGGCTCTCTGGGCAGCTTTGAGCTACTTTCTTCCTTCTCAGCATGCAAAAATATTTGAATGCCCAGGAATAAAACATCAAAACCTAAAATGTAATTAGATGTAGGAAATATTGATGGGGTGCCAGAAGCATCTGGGATGCTGACGTGAGCGGAGAGGAGCTGTCTCTTTATGAGGAGGAAAAGATCAGAAGGTAGCAAAGCCCAGCTCCTTGCAGGTGGATCCCTCTGAGTTCCGAGTGACAATATTGACTCCATCACCACGCGTATCAGTAAAATGATTATTGATATCAACCAGGCAAAATTAGAGGGAGGGGGAAGTGGAAACCAAAGGAGAGCTGATTTCAACCAGTAATGATACCAGAGTCAGGTTTCATAAAAACAAACTAATTATTTTTGATTCTGTGATCCTTGGAACTCTTGGCTGCTACTCAACAAACGGGGCTCATGCGTCTCCAGGAGGCAAGCCCTGGCCCTCCACCCCCCATCCTGCTGCTGTATGTGCACTGAGCCTGGCTCAGGACAGAGGCTCACAGTCCCTTCTGGAACCTTCTTCTCCTCTTTCCACTGCTCCCTGAAAACTCACATCTAGGCCACTACTTTTTACTATTCTTGGCACAACTCTCTGAACTCCAGGAAACAGCATATGACTCTACGGTCTGAGACGGTTTCCTAAATATTTTATGTACAGTGAAAACCGTTCAAGGGTGAATGACTGTTTGGAAGGTTTTTGCTTGCCCGGCAGTGCCAGTTTCAGAGCTGGGCACACTGTGTGCCCAGGGAGCAAGGGCCGAGGGGCTGACACCACAGCTCGGAAAGGCCTGGCGTCTGCTCTGTCCCCATCCTCACGTCTGCATCTTTCATGCTGCAGTCGCTCCATCATCTGCCTTTTACCGGGCTGGAGCGGCTTTGCTCTTCCAGAAGGATGGTGGCAGGAAATTAAAGCCCGTCACCTGTCGGTGCCTTCTGTGGTGTGTCCTGGATAAACACGGCGCAGTGGCTCATGGTGTTACTAAGCAGGAGAGGTGAGGACAGCCACCAAGCATCAGAGAGGCTTTCTCGTGGAGAGAAAATGCAGAGACCTCACAGCAAGATGGTCAAATGCTAGTGATGCCAGGCCTTGAGATCTTCTCCCCAGAGGGGGCATCCTGTTTGACAAGCATGGCTCTTTCTGGTTACAACAAGGCGTATTTCGTTACTAAAAACAATAATACATAGATGTACTATTGTTTATACTTAGAATGGACACTTGTACATCATGCCTGCTCAGTTGTGTCTGAGTCTTTGTGACCCCATGGTCTGTAGCCTGGCAGGCTTCTCTGTCCAGACGTGGGATTCTCCAGGCAAGGATACTGGAATGGATTGCCATTTCCTCCTCCAGGGGATCTTCCTGACCAGGGATTGAATCTGTGTCTCCTGAATTACAGGTAGATTCTTCACCACTTGTGTCATTGGGGAAGCCCTATGGACACTTTCTGTGGACTAAATATTTGTTCCCTATCTCCCAAATCCATATGTTGAAACCTTTGTTGTTGTTTAGTTGCTAAGTCATGTCTGGCTCTTTGCGACCCCATGGACAGTAGCCCACCAGGCTCCTCTTTCCATGGGATTCTCCAGGCAAGAATATTGGAGTGGGTAGCCATTCCCTTCTCCAGGGGATCTTCCAGACCCAGAGACTGAACCCAGGTCTCCCGTATTGGCAGGCAGATTCTTTACCATCGAGCTACCAGGGAACCCCCACCCCCACCCCCACATTAAGTTTGGATGAGATCATGCGTCTGAAGCTCTCAAGAATGGAATTAGCACCCTTATAGAATCACAAGAGCATTTGCTTCCCCTCTCTCCTCTCCTTGTGAGGGTACAGTGAGGAGTCCACAGTCAGTGACCCAGACGAGGTCCTCACCAGACCCTGACCGTGCTGGCTTCCTGATTTCAGACTGTCAGCTCCAGAACCATGAGAAATGAGTTTATGTCACTCATAAGCCACTCAACCGGTGAGATTTGGTTAGAGCCACCTGAACTAAGACAGCAGCGCTTGCTGAGCACTTACTATTTTCAAGGTACTGGGTCCATCTCTTTGTATGCAGCATCTTAGTGTTCCCTCACCATAAATCTGTGAATTATTATCCTCATGGTATGGATGACAAAATAAAGCTCAGAAAACTTAAACGATTTGCCCCAAATGACTTGGGAGTTAATGGTGTGGCCTTCAGCAAATCTGAAATTAAGCCACTTCCAATGCCCATAACCTTGGAAACCCCGGAGCCACTGGTAAAATGTCAGAACTCAAGATACCTGAGTGTGGGGAGCGGAACTTTCTCTGGGGAAGCTTAGCTAGAGGGCAACAGCACCTTCAGGAGGTTTGGGTCATGATAACACCCCAAGGGAATAGAATAAAAATAATAGTGACTGTACTTCTACCATGTAGCCTTTTGTTAAATTAAACATATCAATACAGTACTAAGTCCCCCACATACAAATGAGTTTGGTTCCAAGAGCATGTTCACAAGAGCAATTTGTTCATAAATCTAACAAACTTAGCCTCGGTACCCAACTAACACAATCAGCTATATAGTACTATACTGTAATAGGTTTATAATATTTTTCACACAAATAATACATAAAAAGCAAACAAAAAAAATAAAGAAAACATTTTTAATCTCACAGTTCAGGGACCTTGAAAAGTATAAGAGTACAATACCACAGCTGGCATACAGGGGCACCTTAGCTTCTTTGAAAGTTCATCTTAGCTTCTTTGAAGGTTCATATGTAGAGGACTTACTGTATATTTTCCAGGCAAACAGAATCTACAGGTTTGGGAAGTGGTGGTATAATTTTCCATCTTCCAGTCTGAGGAAACTAGATTCGGTGAGGTCATACGCTGCACCCTGGGCCAGGCTGCTGGTGACACCAGAGTCGGACCTCAAGCCCACCCGGGCTCAGCCGTCAGCACCCTGTTAAGGCAGCTTTAGAGATCCCCAGGCCGATGCTCTTGCAAAGCTCCGTGTCCCACACACGAGGACACAGAGCATGTGTGTCCTGTGTCCTAAGAGCAGTTGCCCTGGCTTTAACCCAGTCTCGCTGTGTCCTTGACTCCAGCTTAATTTCCTCCATCCTTCCTTTCATTTCCTGTAAAGGCAGAGCCGTCAGAAGCAGTGTCTGGGTCCCTTTGTTCCTCTCTTCTGAATTCTGCATCTGCACTGTCTCAGTTGCCACCAGGCCCTTCTTTTGGGGATATAGGCCCCCCATGGACAGTGAGAGCCAGTCTTATCAGAGCAGTGCCCCTGAAGCTTGTGGAGGGGTCAAAGGCAGTACATTTTTATATTGGTCTTTTGAAATGTCTTATTATTAAAAAAAAAAAACAATTTTTTTGAATCTAGGTTTAGATTTTTTAAAATTATTTTGGATGCCCTGATTCTTCACCACAGTGTATGGGTTCTTTGTTTCGGCCTTCAGGATTCTTTTGTTTTGGCACACAGGTTGACATGTGGGATCTTAGTTCTTCGGCCAGGAATGGAACCCATACTCCCTGCATCGAAAGGTGGATTCTCAACCACTGGACCACCAGGGAAGTCCCAGGGGCTCCTCCAGAGGAGGACTTTCTCCTCCTCCTCCCCCTCCTCTTCCTCCTCATTCCTTACAGAGAGATCTTTCTTGTAGGGGTTGCTTCAACAGAGTTTCATTTACACAACAAAGTGACAGGATAGAAAATGTTAGAGGTAATATCACATTAGTATCTGGCATCTGGTACCCCTATTATGACAATTTCCCTGGTGGCTCAGACAATAATCTGTCTGCAATGCAGGAGATATGGGTTCAACCCCTGGGTTGGGAGGATCCCCTGCAGAAGGAAACGGCAACCCACTCCAGTATTCTCGCCTGGAGAATCCCATGGACACAGTAGCCTGGCAGGTTACAATCCACGGGGTTGCAAAGAGTCAGACACAGCTGAGCAACTAACACATGCCCCTACTATGTGCCCAGAGCATCATGCATCATCTCTAAGCTATACAGTGATGAGGTCTTATCATCCACATTTTGGAGGTGACAGAACTGTAGCCTGGCATAGCTGAGTACCTTACTCAAAGTCACAGAGCTGGAATGGGAAGTAGCTGGAAGGAAACCCCAGGAATGCCCAAATCTAAACACTCTCTACTACCCCCGGGGATGGTGTTACTCTGTAAACATCTCTTGCAGGTGGTGAGCTCACAGTCCCCCTCCCTCCTTCTGTTTTTAATCATTGGTTCCATGGTTTAGCCGTAGTTGGGGACAAGTGGTCATCCTATTGTAAGCCTGATTCAAAAGTCTGAGGAAACCTGCAAAACAAAGTCATCAGCCCCTCCCTTCCAGGAACACACCAGTTCTAGATGAAGAAACAGATGGGAGGGGAGGGAGGTGAGAGAAGGAGTTGATAGTTGACAGACAGATGGGCAAAGATGAGAAGGGCTAGCAAGTCATCGAGTGGGAAGGGTGCCCAGGGCAGAGGGATCACAAGTACCCTGGTGCTGAAATGCAAGAGTTGTGTGGAGTTACAGCAACGTGATGGAGCTGGTGCTGGAGTGTGGGAAGAACAGGGAGATAACAGGTAAGGGGGACCCAGAGGGGACAGGAAAATGGAGACCAGAGACTTTAGCATCCTTGGATCCCAGGAGAAGCAGCCTGATTTCCTCCTGTAGGAGCAGAGGGTGCGGACTGAACATCGCTCTCTGCCCCCACACGCACCGTCTCATGGATGCAAATTAAAACTGCCAAATAGCCTTTCTTTTTAAAGCTTTCTCACTCTGGCCTGATCACTCAAAAAGGAGGCTCATGGAAAGGAGGAGCAGATTGATGTGGGAGCCACGTGTCTGTCTGCCTGAGCCGGGAAAGCAGGCATCCTCCCCTCCCAGTGATACACCTTTTCCAAGAGCTGACAACCCTGACAGCCACGCCGTCACCACAGCGGCATTCTGGGTGTGAGAGCTGAGCAATGACAGGGACCGGCACCCCAGACAGAAACACAACACACACTCGGGGAAGGTAAATGATGGTACACATGGCATTTATCTCTGAGGTTGTTCCCCGAGCAAAACCAATTACTGGCCTTTTCCTTGTGAACGTGCAGTGAGTGTTAACTTACTGGAGGCCAGGGTGAAAAGACGCTATGATGCATCTTTGTGATATTCATGAGTCTGCTGAGAGTTTCAAGGCAAAGGATTTAGTATTTCTGGGCTTCTGCAGGCAGGGAGGGTGTGCGGTGCATCTAAGACGAACTCCAAGGAGCAGGGTATTGAAGTGGCACTTTGTATAACAGGTGCACTTAGGAATTGCAGGTGGAAGTTGGGATCAGCCTGGGAGAGGAGGAAGGACCGATCATGTCAATAAAAGACCTGCTAAAGGGAAAATGCACTGCTCTTTCCGGAGAACAGCGGGAGGGCTTTTTGCTGCGCTGCATAGCAATCACCATGTTAAATTGGGATGCAGGGCCAGATGTCCCCAAATGATGCAGGACTCACCTCCCTCTTGGCCAGGGCTGCTGCTGCTGCTGGGCTAAGGCTACCCAAACATGTATTCATGGCCTGTTAGAGCAGACTTTGCATCACAAAGAACCATCTCTTAGCTGTGCTGTCCAGCTGGAGACTGGGGTGGTCATGAAAGGAGAGCTGATGCTGTGGCCTCATGTTGAAGTTTCCATCCCCAGGCTTGGCCAGAGTTACAGGACTCTTGTATCAGCCCCGGGGGCCTGCCAGCCACCTGCCTCTGCCTTCTCTATCTCCCTTGGGTTTCTCTGTGCAGGCATCTCCTTTCTCTCTGAGGGCACTGTGATTAGTTTTATAGTTTTTGTGTTGTTGTGAAGGTATCAACCAAAAGGGACCAGGAGAATCTCAAAATACAGAAGAACTCCATTGCAAAGCCATGTGCATGGGGTAGTATGTTTGCACGAGAGGCTGTTTTTTTCTGATGTGCTCAGAGGAGAGCTATAGGCAGGTGGTGGCCTTGCTTCTCCCCTCGCTTCTCTTTTACTCACAGGGGTGAGCAGGACTGAGCAGGAACCCTGGAGACCTGGGCTGAGCGGCATGAGCAGATGCAGTGGGCAGAGGAGCCTGCTAGGCAGAAGATGCAAGACACTAATGGGAGGGCAGTTAGCCCTGAGACACACCCAGAACCCTGCGCTGCCTTCCCGAAGGACTCAGCTGCAACTTTGGGGGAGGAAAATCAAGGCTCCTCGCTTATACAGACATGCAGTCCTGTAGGCTGTCTCTTCTATTATCCCTTTGATGCAAATGGATTCATCCTCTCCTGAAATTAAGAGGGTGCCCCAAACTAACATTTTAGAAGCAAATTTATTTTAGAAGCACATTTATTTTAGAAGCAAATAGAATGAACAGAGCCACAAAATTGTGTTGGAGCTGACAAAGGTCTCAGAGACCCTCTGTCTTAGGAGTTGCAAAACACTAGCTGGTGAACATACTTATCTGACACTTAGAGTTTTATTTATCATTCATTTATCATTCATTCATTCAAAAGGAGAAGAGGCAGATGAGGATGAGGTGGTTAGGTAGCATCACCAACTCAATGGACATGAGTCTGAGCAAACTCTGAGAGATGGTGACGGACGGGGAAGCCTGCTGTGCTGCAGTCCACGGGGTCACAGAGTCGGACCCAACTTAGTGACTGAACAACAGCAACAACATTCACTCATTCATTTACCTGTTATATTTGTTTTCAAAAGTACTCTTAAACACTGTATGCTTCCCCAGGGCCCCATTGCCCCCATCCCCTACCAGGTTCATTTGCTGTGACTCTGCATAATCAGCCTGGTTCTTAGAAGCCTTTGAACTTCTCTTGCTGTTTCCACTTCCTCATTTTACAGATGGAGAGGCTCAAGTTCCAAAAGAGTAGGTGGCATGCCAAGTACACGTCACCAGTCATTGGAAAGGGTTCAGCTTAGGGCTGGTCTCCTCTTTCCCTTCACGTTGAGATGCTTCCCAAGTCTTGAAATGACCTCACTGTATTTAGCTCAATTTTAGCTTCCCCTTAACCACCTTTGTGGTCTTACTGGAGCCTACCAGACTGCATGTTTTATTTTTTTTCCCTTACAAAGGGGAATTGGAAGAGGGTAGACACCTTCGGCCTCTTCTTTATTGGCTCCCGAAAGTCTGAGATGATGTACAATTGCAGTGAGTTGTGAGCAGTATCAAGGCTGCCTCCTTCACTCTGAATGCATCTTATCTTGTCTGTGGCCATATCACCCCAAACACACCTGATCCTCTCTGAACACATCTCCTCCTGACCTCAGGCAAATTCTTCCCTGCTCTGTCTCTACCTCCCCTGATACTCTGTCCATCCCTGCTCAGCTTCTTCTCTTCTAGAGGGTTTTCCTTGCCTCCCAGTCTGGCTCAGCCATGATCTGTAGAGCAGCTGATGTGTCTCCCTGGATGACCCAGTCACCAAGAGTAGGGTTCTTGGGACTTACACACTGTTCCCAGCTTCTTAGCCACCTGTTTCCTGTTACCGGCCTGTTTCCCCTTTCCCATGGCTGTCTAGCTCTATTTTGCTTTTTTGGTCCAGAACTCTCTGGATTATACATTTTTAAGAGCAAAAAGATGCTTCAAATCCTGCCCTCCATGACTTTCCACTTATGAGAATTTTGACCTCTGTATTCAGAATGGCCTGGGTAAAGGAGACAGATAGAAAGAGGCTACTCTTTTAGGTTTGATAGCTCTCCCATGATTCAGGCTTGTGCTCTGCTTTACAAAATGATCTCTAATGGGTTCATAGTGCTGCCACCTCTTGGCCTCCTGGAGGAAATCCCTAACAAATATCCATTCATCCATCCATCCATCCAACAAACAATAAACTACCAAAAAAGTGACCAAGTCCCCAGTGTCTGCCCACATAGATTTTACCTCTTGGTGGAGGAAGATAGATAATATAGAGCAGGATGATTTCTGCATGCTATGGGGAACATACAGCCAGATGATGTAAGAGAAAGCGATGGGTTTGGAGGGACTTCTTTAGACTACATGGCAGACAAAGGCCTCACTAGATAGGTGATATTTAGCATGAAAGATACAAAGAAATCAACCAGGTGAAGCTCTGAGGGAGAGTGTTTCAGACAATGGGGGCTGACAGGTGTAAGAGTCCTGGGACTGATAAAAGCTTGACCTGTTAGGGAAAAGGAAGGCAGGCTAATATGATGAATCATAATTATAGAGTTGGATAACGAGAGGAGTTGGGATCAGAATCTGGTAAGGAATTTGGAACTTTTCTCTAAATCTAATGGGCAGCCATTAGATGGTTGTAAGCATTAATAGGAAAGTGACATATTATGATGTATTTTTAAACATGTTATAATGCCAAGACTGCAAGATGGAAAATGGGATATTTGCATTCTCTCCCTTGCTGGCTTCGATAAAACAAGGTGCCATGTCGAGGAGGGTTATACAGAAGGAACGGATGAGGACCTCTATCCAACAACCAGATAGAAAGTGATTCCCTCAATCCAATGGCCCAGAACAAATTGAGTCTTGCTAACAACCATGAAAGGAAGGTTGGAAGCAAGTCTTTCCCTGGTCAAGTCTTCAGATAAGATGCCAACTAGGCGAAAAACTGGATTGCAATATTATGAATGACCCTGAAGCAGAAGACCCAACTAAACGGTGCTCAAACTCCTAACCCATAAAATCTATGAGACAGTAAATACTATTAGGTTCAGTCGTTATGGCTAAATTTGTTGCATCTTTTAATACACCCCGTAAAGTGTTTGAGTGACCAGTTAACTGAATGTCAACAGCCATGAAGAGATAAACAAATATTGTATATTAACAAATATATGTGGAATCTAGAAAAATGGTACAGGTGAACTTATTTTCAAAGCAGAAATAGAGATATAGATGTAGAAAACAAATATGGAAACCAAAGAGGGAAGGGGACGTGGGATGAACTGGGAGATTGGGACTAATGTATATACACACTACTATGTATAAAATAGATAACTAATGAGAATCTACTGTATAGCATGGGGGACTCAGTGATCTGTGGTGACAAACTGAATATAGCCGATTCACTTTACTACACATCAGAAACTAACACAACATTGCAAAGCAACTAAGCTCCAAAAAAAAAAAAAAAAAAAGCCAGTCATCTTGTTAAAAGCAAAATTAGGGTCTAAAATATTGAGGAGGTCCCATTCTTAGGAAGCATACCAAGAGATTCTAAGATTTAATGATCATGTTGGCATAATTAGCATCTGTGGGGACAATTCATATTCAGAATTTACAGTAGTACAAAATAAAATGAAATAAAGGCTCAGGTTTACTTAAGGTCAGTCCCCATGAATTCTTGTTACTGCAGCTCATTATGTCAATTACTCTTTTGGAGTTCTCACTTCCAAGGATATGTTGTTTTCTTTTTTTAGTTGCTACGTCATGTCGGACTCTCTTGAGACCCCATGGACTCCAGCCCACCAGACTTCTTTTGTCCGTAGGATTTCCAGGCAAGAATACTGGAGTGGTTTGCCATTTCCTTCTCCAGGGGATCTTCCCGTCCCAGGGATCGAACTCATCTCCTACACTGGCAGAAGGATTCTCTACCACTGAGCTACCAGGGAAGTCCGACATCCAAGGATAAACCACTGATACGACTAAAAGTGTGAACTGTTGAATCCACAATTGCTATGAAAAGAATCTCAAACCTCATAAGCCCATTCAAGTTACAACATGGAGTGGGGGAGACCTTTGAAGGCAGAGCAAGTATTTTCAGCTCTTGTTATCCTCATTCATAAAATCCTAGCCACAAGACATGCCGGAACCTTTTTGGAATACATTTATGGAGACAATGAGGGAGTTAATTTCAGGTTTCTGGGAGCAAACTTGGTGATAGCAATGGGCCCTGTAGACGTAGGCAACTGCCTGGTGCTCAGCATCTTTAGGGTCATGTTAATCTTCGGCTTGATTGAGACTATGCTAGTCTTTAAGGTGCTGGGGAATAGGTCTGTTCAGGAAACAGATGTCCAATTATAGTGGACATCTGTTCATGGACTAAGTGACTGATGGCAGTGTAGGTCAGCAGCCAGAGCTTAAAGTTTGGTGACAGGGTCCAGTCTTTTCGATTATGAACAGAAAGTATATGTTGGCTTCAAGCTGTAGTTTATATCTCTGCCCTTGAAAGGAAATATTGGGATATGCCTTTCTGCTAGGGTAAAGTCTATCTCTTGAGGCAGCATAAGATAATAGCCACAGATTCCACATACATGCATTAGGATATGATGTTTGCTTTTCTCTTTCTGATTTACTTCACTCTTATGGCAGGCTCTAGGTCCATCCTCCTCTCTACAAATGACTGATGTTCATCCTTTTTTATGGCTGAGTAACATTCAAGCTGGTTTTAGAAAAGGAAGAGGAACCAGAGATCAAATTGCCAACATCCACTGGATCATGGAAAAATGAAGAGAGTTCCAGAAAAACATCTATTTCTGATTTATTGACTATGCCAAAGCCTTTGACTGTGTGGATCACAATAAACTGTGGAAAATTCTGAGAGAGATGGGAATACCAGACCACCTGACCTGCCTCTTGAGAAACATATATGCAGGTCAGGAAGCAACAGTTAGAACTGGACATGGAACAACAGACTGGTTCCAAATAGGAAAAGGAGTCCATCAAGGCTGTATATTGTCACTCTGCTTATTTAACTTATATGCAGAGTCCATCATGAGAAGCGCTGGGCTGGAAGAAGCACAAGCTGGAATCAAGATTGCCGGGAGAAATATCAATAACTTCAGATACGCAGATGACACCACCCTTATGGAAAGTGAAGAGGAACTAAAAAGCCTCTTGATGAAAGTGAAAGAAGAGAGTGAAAAAGTTGGCTTAAAGCTCAACATTAAGAAAACGAAGATCATGGCATCTGGTCCCATCACTTCATGGGAAATAGATGGGGAAACAGTGGAAACAGTGTCAGACTTTATTTGGGGGGGCACCAAAATCACTGCAGATGGTGATTGAAGCCATGAAATTAAAAGACACTTACTTCTTGGAAGGAAAATTATGACCAACCTAGATAGTATATTCAAAAGCAGAGACATTACTTTGTGAACAAAGCTCCATCTAGTCAAGGCTACGGTTTTTCCAGTGGTCATGTATGGATGTGAGAGTTGGACTGTGAAGAAAGCTGAGTGCCAAAGAATTGATGCTTTTGAACTGTGGTGTTGGAGAAGACTCTTGAGAGTCCCTTGGACTGCAAGGAGATCCAACCAGTCCATTCTGAAGATCAGCCCTGGGTGTTCATTGGAAGGACTGATGCTAAAGCTGAAACGTCAATACTTTGGCCACTTCATGTGAAGAGTTGACCCATTGGAAAAGACTCTGATGCTGGGAGGGATTGGGGGCAGGAGGAGAAGGGGAGAACAGAGGATGAGATGGCTGGATGGCATCACCAACTTGATGGACATGAGTATGGGTGAACTCTGGAAGTTGGTGATGGACAGGGAGGCTTGGTGTGCTTCAGGTCATGGGGTCGCAGAGTCGGACACGACTGAGTGACTGAACTGAACTGAACTTCACATTCCATTGTGGATATGTACCATGTATTCTTTATCCATTCATCTGTCTGTGGACATCCTGGCTGTTGTGAATAGTGCTGCAATGAACATTGGGGTTCATGTGTGTTTCTGAATTACAGTTTTCTCAGGGTATATGCCTAGGAGTAGGATCGCAGAGTCATATGGTAGTTCTCTTTTTAGTTTTTTCAGAAATATCCATACTCTTCTCCATGGTGGCTGTAGAAAATGGTAGAGATGAACCTATTTGCAGGGCAGGAATAGAGATCCAGATGTAGGGATCTGATATGTGGACACAGAGGGGAGTGGTGGTGGAGGGGCTGGAATGAACTGGGAAATTAGGATTGACGTATGTGCACTGCCACGTGTAAAACAGAAAACTTTGGTCCCATTCCATTAGCTGGGACCAGTCATGTGACATTACCTCGATGCAAGGCACGCTGGGAAATGTTGTCTCTGGCTTGACAGTCACTTCTCAACAATTCCACACCTGGAAGAGGACATAGTCTTTCAGGGTCCACTAATTATCTCTGCCTCAGGTTTCCAATGAGACTACTGGGGCTCAGAGCAGACACTCAAAAATTTGCACAGACCTTAGAAGTGACAAAGTCTGCACTGGCAAAAGTAGAGAGAAAACTGTCACAGTTGGATCTGATGCGACAGCTCCCCCAGGGCTTTTGGATCTCATGGTTTCACAATTCCCAAGTAGATCTGATTAAGGGTCGAGGCTCTCAAGTCGGGTTGTCTTGGTTCTCAGCTTGGTGCAAGTGCTTATTAACTGCGTGATTGTGGGCAAATGACTTCTCTCTTATATCTGTTTTTTACATTTATAACATGGACCTAATAATGGTATCACCATCAAATTTTTTTTGTGAGAATTAAGTGAATTGTAAGCAAAGAGTTTAGATTGGTGCTTGGCAAACAGTTCTAAGTGTTACCTGTGACTCTTGCTGTTGTGATCTCTTGGTTCATTTGGGTCCAGTGTTGGTATCATTTTGGGTTCATCTGCATTAGTATCGGGGCCCTTCATTCTGCAACCTCATACTCATTCTTGTCATACTTTTGTGTCCACCCCTCCCCCCCATCACAATTTCCTTTCTTCTCCCTTAGCTTTAGACCACTAGAATAAGTTTCCTTCTCCCTAAGAATGTTTTTAATATTTAGCAAAATGACCAACCGCATTCTTCCTTCTGAAAGAGAGTGGTATCTTGAGCCATAATTATCTCAGCATCTTAGCCATCTCCCTCTGACTTCAGCATAACAAAGATTTTCTCACTATATCTGCTCTGAGATAATTATACAGGGTGGTTGCATGATCCACATATATTTTATTCTCCAAATGACTGAGATTTAAGAGTAGTAAAACTGATCACACTGCTTATTAAAACTGTAAAATACATTGCGATTCAGGCATACCTGAGAATAGATGGAATAAGCAAATTCAGTTTGTACCAATGCACTCAAGTTAATACGTAGAAAAGACTCTCTCCTTTTGACCTCCAGTCTAGTGGATGTTTGGGCAGATAGTGTTCAACAGATGGGAGATAACTGTTGCTCCCGTCACCTTGCCTGGCTAGAAAGGGCCTAATGTTGAACTTCTAAATGTTAAAGAGGTCATTCATAATGAACTTGCATGCTAGGAATTTTTTCAAGTAAATGTCACATGCTCCTATGTCACTGACCTACTCCCCCTAGGTCTACATACCCCCAAGGAATACAATGGCCCAGCCACAAAGTGGGCACTGCGGCACCATGCAATAACCTTTCCTTTACACGATGGTCTCCCTTGACATGTGGGGCATTGCGTGCTAGCCATTGTGGGCTCACAACACTGGGCCATTGTGGGCTATGCCCAGGGCACACTGCTTGGACTCAGAGGTCATTCCTGAATGAGGGATTCAAGGACTCACAAACACCCCATGTCACTAGCATGTCTAGTAATGAACTGGAACCCGTGGTTTGGGCTCCCATTCCAGTGTGAATTTCTCTTACTTTAAGTTTCTTCCTTCCTATGTAGTTCTTCCTGTATAGCTTCTTCTCCCTACATAGACCATTACTTGGGGAAAATCCCTTAAAGCGAGGAGCTAAAAGTGGCTTTGGAGGGAGGTGGAAGGGGGGTTCATGTTTGGGAACGCATGTACACATGTGGTGGATTCATGTCAATGTATGGCAAAACCAATACAGTATTGTAAAGTAAAATAAAGTAAAAATAAAAAAATAAAAAATAAAAGTGGCTTTGGTAATCACCTAGTCCAAATTCCCCATCCTGAGAAAGTAGAGGTGTTAGGTATTTTATTATTATTATTAATTGAATGGAAGAATGAAGCATTCTCTCACGTCATTGTGACGTAAGAGGTGCCTTAAAGCAAATCACAAGTATTATTTGACAATCCTGTTTTCAGGGACCTGTTTAGCAGTATATGCTATGCTATGCTAAGTCGCTTCAGTCGTGTCCGACTCAGTGCGATCCTATGGATGGCAGCCCACCAGGCTCCTCTGTCCACGGGACTCTCCAGGCAAGAATACTGGAGTGAGCTGCCATGTCCTTCTCCATTAGCAGTATATACCAAAATGAAAAAAAAAAAAAAACAGGTACGTGTAGGTTGACTCAGTCTAAACTTCTGCAGATTTCTCTACATTCTACATCATCTTTCATAATAATGAAGAAAAAAAAGAAAAACTGATGGCAATACTAGTGTTCCTCATCGCGACAGTGGTTAAATAATCTATGGTACATCTTTGCAGCAGAAGAAGCTACCCAGGAAGAATACATAGGAAAGAAGAAAATTTGGAGTAGGAGAAATTCATGCTGGAATGAGAAACCAGACCATGGCCCCAGGCAATTGACAACATAAAGTAGATCTGGGGGGAAAAACCCATGCAAAAAAATGTTAGTAGTGATTATGGTAGGAACAGAGAATGAAGGCAGAAGGGCATTTAAAAAAGCTTTCACTTTTCTTTTTGTACTCTTTTAATATTCTATATTTGTTTCACTTATCAGCAAGGATTATCTAGTGGATACATGTGTTTTTTAATTTTATACCTTTATATATAATATTTATCTATAAATATATATGTATTGCTTTTTATACCTTTATGTATATATTTATATATAAAGATATAAAATAAAAATCAGTACAGATATCCATTAGATAATCTTTGCTGATTTTTTAATGAAAAATTTTCACAACATAAGAAAATATATATATATATATGAAAACTAATACATTGTTATTTTATAAATCGAAACATACAATTCATTGTAGAAGCTTTTCAAAATACAGATATTCACTCATAATTCTAACACCCACTGCTTACATGATATCATATGCTTGTTCAACCTTTTCATTATGTATAATTTCATATATTCAAATACCGTGGAGTTTTTTTTCAATAAAAATATGATCACATTGTAAATACCTTTGTACAACTTAAAAGATCAAGTATCTATGACATGAAATAATTTTTTACAACATAATTTAGTGATTGCAAGGTATTCAACTTTCTAGATAGTATATTATTCCAGATTTCTAATTGTTGATTCTTCTGTTTATTTTGATTTATTTCTGTTTTGCTATGATAAATACATAGTCACATTTGTGTCCCTCCAGGCTAACATCTCAGAAGTGACTGCATTATTTAAGCTTTTGATAAATATTACCAACTAATTCGAAAGAATTCCAAGTTCTGTGGAGTTACACACTGGGAGTAGATGAAAATTTTCATTCATCCTCATAGTACAATAGATGCTTATAACAATCAAGGAAATCCTGAAAAATTCAGTTACATTTGCAGAGCTTTGTATCATAAAATATGAAAATTGTCTCCTTTCTACCATAAAAAATACAACAAATGCTTGAAAAGATGCATAGTTAGGTAAGACCCTGTTTTTACCATTCATTCAGACAGTATTTATTGAGTGCCATCCTCTGTTTTAGTGACTGGGCGTATAACAAGAGACAAGACCTCAACTAGGGAAATGAGATCTTTTAGAAAACAATTAGGACCAAGTGAAATTAAGTCAGGGGATGGGATGAGGTGGGCCCAGAAGAATGGCTGGTCAGTGAGGGCCTCTTTGAGGAGATTCTGAGAAGGATCCAGGCATGTGAAGACCTGGGGGGGAAAAGTACCTTTTAGAAGAGGAGAAGGGAAATGCAAAGGCTTTGAAGTCACAGAGAAAGCTCTTAATTCTGATGATTCAGAAAAACGGCCCTTGTGCCTTCGGCGAAGAGAGCAAGGCAGATGTGACTGAAGATGAGATTGGTGTGCTGGGCAAGAGTGTGAGGGCACTTTGTGTGTGTGCTCAGTCAGTCAGTCATATCTGACTCTTCTGCGACCCGTGGACTGTAGCCCACCCGGCTCCTCTCTCCGTGGGGTTTCCCAGGCAAGGATACTGGAGTGGGTTGAGATTTCCTCCTCCAGGGGATCTTCATGACCTAAGGACTGAACCTGTGTCTTCTGCATCTCCTGCATTAGCAAGCAGATTCTTTACTATTCTGCCACCTAAGGTGTAAAGGGCTTTGTAATTCACTGCAAGGAGCATGGATTTCATTCTAAGTGTGATAGGAAACTGTTGGCTGGTTTCTAACAGTGCAGTGTTGCATTGTTTTGTTTTTTTTTAACGTCTCTGAAGCCTCTGGGCAGAGAATGGATTGCAGGAGGTAGGTGGTTGAGTGGAAGCTGGGAAGCTTGTGAAGAGGACACAGCAAGAGTTTAAGTACTGCTGATGGGCCCTGAATGACAGTGGAGCAGTTGAGATGGAAAGAAGAGAATGGATTCGAGATGCATCTCGCAGGCAAAGGTGATGAACACGGTGATGTACGAAGTGTGCAGAGTGAGAGAAAAGGGAAAACCGGGCATGATGTTTGTGTTTTCCCCAGTGCAACTGGTTTAATGAAGTAGCTGTTCACAGAGAATGAGGAGGTTGGAGGCAGTTTGGACAGTGGATATGGGAGCCAGAATTCTTGTTTGGAACATGTTGGGCTTGATATTCTTATATATACATTTAAATGCTGAGGTGTCAGTGGATGCATCTCTGGGGTTCAGAAGCCATATAAAAGATGGTGGTCAGTGAGCTTAAAGAGAGTATTTAGAGGCCTGTGGCTAGATGAGTACTTTAAGGATGAGAGTAATAGGAGAGAAGAGGAGAGAAAGCAGGGAGAGTGTAGGAGAAGGACAAGACTGGATTCTGGTTGTTCTATGATTCTGATTTCCAAGTAGAGGGAAATGTGCCATACGGGAGGTGAGAAAAGGCAGCCGGGGGCCCAGGAGGATCCTTGGGAGACTCTGGCATCCTCAGAGTCAGGAGAAGAACATGTGTCAAGAAGGAAGAAGTGGCCAACTGCCTCTAGTGATGCTCTCAGAGCCATTAGCAAGCTGACACTGGGAAAGTGAGAAAAAAAAAAAAAAGCCAACTGTAAGCCAGCAGAAATGGACTAGGGAGATGAGTGGCCAGCAAGCTGAAACTGTAGATCCAAACTGTAGGTTTGGAAAAAACTTGAGGCTAGAGCCATGAATACCTGCAATGTCAGCCAGGGGGCATGCCAGCCTGTATTAGATTTTTTTTTTTTTCTTTTCAGATTTTATTTTATTTTTATTATTATTTTTTTACTTTACAATATTGTATTGGTTTTGCCATACATCAACATGAATCTGCCAAGGGTTTACTCGTGTTCCCAATCCTGAACCCCCCTCCCACCTCCCTCCCCATACCATCTCTCTGGATCATCCCAGGGCACCAGCCCCAAGTATCCTGTATCCTGCATCAAACCTAGAATGGTGATTCGTTTCTTATATGGTATTTTACATGTTAGATTTTTACAGTAATTTTTATTGCAGACGACAGAGGATGAGATGGTTGGATGGCATCACCGACTCGATGGACCTGAGCTTGAGTGAACTCCTGGAGTTGGTGATGGACAGGGAGGCCTGGTGTGCTGCGATTCATGGGGTCGCAAAGAGTCAGACACGACTGAGAGACTGAACTGAATTGATAACATACTTAAACGAAGAAAAAAATAAGAAATGGCTATAGACATTTTTTATTTTAAATTAGTTTTTATTTTTTTACAATGTTGTGTTAGTTTCTGCTGTACAGCAAAGTGGATCAACTACACTTTGCAAAGTGAATCAGACTCACAAAATGAACGAGGGTATACACATAGGCCCTGTTTTTTGGATTTCCTTCCCATTTAGGTCATCACAGAGCATTGGGTAGAGTTCCCTGTGCTATGTAGTAGGTTCTTATTAGTTATCTATGTATTAGTAACAATGGGGCATATACATCAATCCCTATCTCCCAATTTGGAAATGGTTACATATATTTAAACAGATAACTGTAAAGCAAACATCTGACTCACATCCACACAGGGCAAGACCTAGAACAGCACCAGCCCTCAGAATCCCTGCTGCTGCTGCTAAGTCGCTTCAGTCGTGTCCGATTCTGTGCGACCCCATAGACAGCAGCCCACCAGGCTCCCCTGTCCCTGGGATTCTCCAGGCAAGAACACTGGAGTGGGTTGCCATTTCCTTCTCCAAAGCATGAAAGTGAAAAGTGAAAGTAAAGTCGCTGAGTCGTGTCCAACTCTCAGTGACCCCATGGACTGCAGCCCACCAGGCTCCTCCATCCATGGGATTTTCCAGGCAAGAGTACTAGAGTGGGGTGCCATTGCCTTCTCCTACTGTGTGGCAAATTCCTAGAATTTTCCACCTGCCTGACTCAGGGATCATCACTTTGTTGCTTTGCTTTATACCTTTCTCACTGTATATGTATCCTTCCACAATATAGCTTCATTTTGCCTGACTGTAAACAATACATTGGAATCATTACACAGTATATGTTTTGGAGTCTCACTTCTTTGCTTCAGTCTTGCATTTGGAATATTCATCTTGCTGTAGATCGTTGCAGCTTGCTCATCTTAACTGGTGTTTGGCTGTGTGGACGTACCGACCCATTCTACTGGTGAGCCCGATTTGAGGCCTTCAGGAGCAATGCTGTTATGAATATTCCTGTACACGTCCATGTGTTTCTTGAGGGGATATGCCTAAGATCAGAACTCCTCTATAGTAGAGCACACATGCCTTCAGTGTTAGGAGACAGTGGCAAACACTTTTGAAAGGGGATTTGACTAATAATTGATACTCTCACCAGCATCATAGGAGAATTTCTCTTGTTTCACATTTTTATCCCTCTGGGTATTAACAGGTTATTAATTCTTTTGCCATCAGATGAGTATACAGTGGTATTTTAATGTAATTCTTTTTTTCATTTTCTAATTTCTAGTTTTTATTGGTCAGTCACTTGGATTTTTTTTTTTTTGGTGAGAATCCTGTTTTTGTCTTTTTCAGCTTTTTTCTATTGGTTTCTGTGCTTTGTTGAATGCTGATTTGGACTATTCTTTAGAGATTCTAGAAACTAATCCTTTGTTGATTATGTGCTTTATGAAAAATCATTTTATATTTTCACTCTTTGTAGGATGTCTTTTAATAAAGGAGAAGTTTGAAATTGTGTCTTTTAAAATAAAATTGCTTCAAAAAGAAAGGAAAATGCCTCCCTGGAAAAGTCCCTCTGAGTCTTAAGGTGCTCATATCTTTGGACTCTTTTGTCCCTGGAGTCCTCTGAATTATCCTAAAGTAGGAAAGAAGGGAACTTGAGGATGCCCCATTTAAGAATGGTGAAACCACTTTTGCTGTTTAGGTCTGGAACCCTATGATAATGAGGAAATCCTTGCAGATTTCAGATTTGGACAAGCTCGTCTTAACAATGACAAGTCTGACAGTTGCTCCTGTAAAGAAAAGAAAAGAGAGAAAAAAAGTAAGATGCCAAGGCAGTTACCTTAGCAAAAACATAGAGGTTTTTCTTTTTGTTTCTTTTGCAAAGAAAACTTGAAGATGCAGACTGTGGGACAGGGGTAAATAAGCCCCTGCTTTAGAAACATCAACAGTTCTCAATAGGCCTTAGTCACAGACAAAGTCTCTTTAAGGAGGTGTGGGAGGGGTTGTTCCTAATGGCTGTTTTGTCCCTAGACTAGTCCTTTCACCTGTTCATTTCTGAATCATCCACCACTACCCCCGCCATCATTTCTCAGTCTATTTGACCAAATCCAAACCTATTTCCTCCCACTTCCAAATCGCTGCCTGCCATTCAAACCCATGTAGGCGCACTCCAATTGGTATCTGGTTCTGAATTAATGCATATTAATGGGTGGTAATACATTTCTACTAGTGCATATATTTACTTGAAATACAATTTTCCATCTAATGCATTTTATTCACATCACTGCATGGTAACTGCATCCAGAATAATATCTTTAGTGATTATTCATTACTGGAATAATATATCGGCACCAAACAGCAGCTTTTAAGTGGCTTCAGATTTTTTTTCCTTTAAATTGAACATGTTATTATTACACAGATAGAATAATCCCATTATCCTCACTAACTGAAGATGACAGCTTTCTAGGAGGCTATTTTACAGAGCCTGGCACAGGTGGGAACCAGGGCTTTTTCTCTGATGGGGGTGGGGTGGGTAGGGAACAGGTTTGAGAGGAAGTGCTCCTGCTTCAGATGTGAATACAGATGTGGCATGAACAGCTGCAGCAGAGAACAGATGAGCAAGTTGAGTACAGCTCGAAGCAAAACATAGTGTGTGCTATCTAAAACCAGAAATACAGGTAAGGGTTCCTTAAAAGCTGTGGATGAGGATGTGTGTATAGGTGTTTGTATGTGACAGAGAGACATGAAGCCAGCAAAGATAGCAAAAATTAATACAGGAAATCCCCTAGGATTACAGGGTAATTAGTAAATCATCCTACTCCATGCAGAAACTTCAGGATAAATTGTCACAACATGCTTAAAGCCAGTGTCATAACTTAGAATGTGAGAGAGGAACGGGAAACATCTGTTGACTGGCATTTCTGCTGTGTGTACCATGTATACATGTTTCATAAGGGACAGTTATCATCCCCCAACCCCATTTTCTCAGATTAGGAACCTGAGGCTCAGAGACATTAAGTGTAGTTGTCTACAGTTTGTATCAAATAATGGAGGAGGAAATGGCAATCCACTCCAGTATTCTTGCCTGGAAAATCCTATGGACAGAGGAGCCTAGACGGCTATATACTCCATGGGTTTGCAAAGAGTCAGACACGACTGAGCCACTGAACTCTTGTATTTAATAAGTGTTAGAAGGATGACTGGACTCGAAATCCATGTAGTTCCAAATCTGGTGACCCTTCATGGCATTTAGAATTGACGAGTGGTTAAGTACAGTTAAAACGGTGAGCAGACATTTGATCCCTTCCAAAATGTCTGTGAAACACTAGGTCCATGAGACATTTGGTCCACACCAGAAAGGTCCTTGATATTTTGTTCCATCCAAAACCACTTGGCATAGACCAAATATACTCATGAGTGTTTTACATGGGGCCAAATTTCAAGGACCATTTGGCATGCACCAACTGTCTTATGGACAATTTGAACAGAAACCAAAAGTCCTGCCTGGGTTCAAATGTCTGCTTGTTACTTTTACTTGCAAGATATACAGCCTTAGACAAATTTCTTGATTTGATGATGGCCATTTTGTTATAGGGATTTTGTGAGCATTCAGTGAGATTTCACATGTGGAGTGTCCTGAATCATAAATAATTCTTCAGTTATTGAAAACCTGTCCTTTTCTCCCTCTCTGTGATCTAGAGTATCAGGTGCTTCAGAGCTGAAACCAGACAGGAGCCACTCTGCAACCTCCATGAAATCTTATGAAGCCACACCTCCTTTGGTCTCTGTATCTGTGCCCCTTGTCTCCGTCAGGACTAGAACTGAACTGGACCTGCAGCCTTTCTGTGCACTTAGCATCAGCACTTCGGAGAATAGCAGTGAAGTGGACTGGCTACTTAACTTCACAGAAGAACCTAAGTCACCTTCAGTGTTTCATGGTGATTTTCCCATTAGACTCACCTGAGAAATGCTTTAAAACTAAGGATGCTGGCAGCTCAGTCCAGATGGTGAGGTTCCAAGGCATCAGTACTGTTTTAAAACTACTCACATTATTATAATATATTACTGTTCCAGGAGGGCTGATCACCACTGGTTTAGAAATTGACTTAAGGTTGAGTCTATAGATGGGAAGATCAGTAAGTCCCTGATCTGGGTAAAAGCTATGTTGGATATCCAGGTGCCAGGTCAGGTGTTGAGAACTGCAGAAGCCTCCAACGTGACCTAGAGGGAACCCAAGACACTGCACTTACAATCTGCTTTGTTTTTTGACCTAGCTTTTCCTTTACTGTTTCCCTATTTCCTACGTAGATTTTTAAAGATCAATTTTAGGTTTTAAATAATCATATAGTAAAACTGACTTTTGTGCTGTACATTCTGGCCATCTTCATGTGTATAAATTTGTGTAAGCATCACAATCGAAATACAGAATGTTCAACCTAAAAAACTCCCTTGGGATGTCCCTTAATAGCTGTCCCTTGGTATTCTCAGGGCATTGGTTTCAGGGTCCCCTGAAGAAACCAAAATCCTCAGGTGCTCAAGTTCTTTATATTAAATGATGTTGTACGGTCAACCCTCTGTAGCCACAAGTTCTGCATCCATGTATTCAACCCATCATGATATGTGGATACAAAGGACCAACTATATAATTGCATCCTTTTCCAACTGCAACCATGGCAACCACTGATTGCTCTCCATCACTATAGCTTTGTCTTTTTGAGGATCTTATTTAAATGTGATTATAGTGGACATAATCTTTTGAGTCTGACTTCCCACACTCAGTGCAATATCTTTGGGATTCATCAAAATTGTTGTGTGTATCAATGGTTTATTCCTTTTTATTGCTGAGTAGTGTTCCATTACATGGATGTACTGCATTTTGCTTACCCATTCATGAATTGAAGGACTTTTGGGTTACTTCCAATTTTTGGCAATTATGAATAGAGATGCTATAAACCTTTGTGTACAAGCTTTTGTGGGAACGTAAGTTTTCATTTTCTAGGGCATATGTGTGGAGAAGGCAATGGCACCCCACTCCAGTACTCTTGCCTGGCAAATCCCATGGATGGAGGAGCCTGGAAGGCTGCAGTCCATGGGGTCACAAAGAGTTGGACACTACTAAGTGACTTCACTTTCACTTTTCACTTTCATACATTGGAGAAGGAAATGGCAACCCACTCCAGTGTTCTTACCTGGAGAATCCCAGGGACGGGGGAGCCTGGTGGGTTGCCGTCTATGGGGTCACACAGGGTCGGACATGACTGAAGCGACTTCACAGCAGCAGCAGCAGGGCATATGTGTGTGTTTAACTTTATAAAAAAGTGTCACAGCTTTCCAGAGTGGCTGAACCAGCTGGTATTCACACCAGCAAGATATGATAGTTGTATCTAACATCTTCACCAACACTTGATGGCTTTGTTTTGGTAATTCTAATAGGTGTGCAGGGCTAATTGATGTTGTTGTTCAGCCACAAAATCGTGTCCGACTCTTTGCGATCCTATGAACTGCAGCATGCCAGGATCTGGGTCCTTCACAGTCTCAAGTGTTAACTGGTACTTTCTTAATGAGTAACGATGCTGAAAATCTTTTCATGTGCTTATGATATGCTTAAATAATCTTTGGTGAAGTATCTTGTTCAGATCATTGGGACATTTTAGAAATTTCTTAGTACTGATTTTTGACAGTTCTTTATACATTCTAGATACAAGACTTTTGATACATAATTTCAAATATTTTCTCCTAGTCTATAACTTATCTTCATTTTCTTAATAGGGTCTCTCATCAGCAAAGTTTTTTTTTTTTTTTTTAATTTAGTAGAAGACCAGGTTATCAGTTTTTCTTACAGAGGTAATGTTTCTGTTATCATATCTATGAACATTTTGCCTAACCTCAGGTCATAAAGGTTTTCTTTGAAGATTTTTATACATTTGTGTTTTACATTTAGATTTTTGATACATTTAAGATGTATCAAAGAGCTTTAGGTTAAGGGTGTTTTGTTTGTTTGAATATAATGTCCAATTGTTGCCATATCATTGAAAAAAAACAAAACACTATTCTTTCTCCATTAAAGTAGTTTGCATCTTTGTTAAAAATCAGTTGAGTAACTTCCCTGGTGGTCTAGTGGCTAAGAGTCAACCCTTGGTCAGAGAACTGGATCCCACATGCTGTAACTAACAGTCTGCATTCTACAACTAAAGATCTCACATGACTTAAGAAAGATGAAAGATCCCGCTTGCAACAACTAAGACCTGGCACAGCCAAATAAATAAATATATATTTTTTTAATTAAGTGGCTATATTTCTATGGGCCTATTTCTGGATTCTGTATTTTCCATCGGTCTGCAGCTCCACATGTCCATCCCTTTACTGGTAACACACTCTCTTAATTACTGCTTCTTTACAGGAACTCTTAAAATTGGATAATATGACTCCCAGAATTTTATTCTTACCTGTTAAAAATATTTGAGCTATTTTCATTCTGGGGAGCCATCCTGGTGGCTCAGATAGTAAAGAATCTGCTTGCATTGTGGGAGACCCAGGTTCGATCCCTGGGTCCAGAAGATCCGCTGGGGAAGGGAATGGCAACCCACTCCAGTATTCTTGCCTGGAGAATCCCATAGACAGAGGAGCCTGGCAGGCTACAGTTAAAATCAACCTTGCTGGGATTTTGAATTTTTAGAATTGCATTAACTCTATAAATAAATTTGGGAAGAATTAACATCTTTACTGCTTTGAATCTTTTAACTCATGAACATGGTATGTCTCCCATTTATTTAGATTTTTATTTATTTCACCCATATGTTTGTAATTTTCTGGTCATGGATCTTGAATGAGTTCAGTTTCACCTTTTGGAACTATTGTAATAGCAGTTTAAAATTTTAGTTTCCTATTTATATTGCTGGTATATTAAATCATGGCTGACTCTTACGTGGTGATCTTGTATCCTATGACTTTGTTAGGCTCACTTATTAGTTCTAAGAGGTTTTGTTTGCATTTGTTGTAGATAAACTTGTTGAATTTAAATAGGGAAAGGACAGTTTTATTTCTTAATTTCTTGTCTGTAGGTCTTTTATTTTATTTTTTCCCATTTTACAAGTTGTGAATTCCCATACTATGTTGAATAAGACCAGTGAATTCGGAATTTCTCTTTTTCTCAGTCTTAGGAGGAAAGTATTCTAGCTTTACCAAAAGGATGATGATAATTACAGGTTTTTTGTAAATGTTTTCTATTAGGTCAAGAATGTTCCTTTCTATTCCTAATCTACTTCAGTTCAGTTCAATTCAGTCACTCAGTCGTGTCTGACTCCTGGTGACCCCATGAATTGCAGCGCGCCAGGCCTCCCTGTCCATCACCAACTCCCGGAGTTCACTCAGACTCAAGTCCATCGAGTCCGTGATGCCATCCAGCCATCTCATCCTCTGTTGTCCCCTTCTCCTCCTGCCCCCAATCCCTCCCAGCATCAGAGTCTTTTCCAGTGAGTCAACTCTTCGCATGAGGTGGCCAAAGTACTGGAGTTTCAGCTTTAGCATCATTCCTTCCAAAGAAGTCCCAGGGCTGATCTCCTTCAGAATGGACTGGTTGGATCTCCTTGCAGTCCAAGGGACTCTCAAGAGTCTTCTCCAACATCACAGTTCAAAACCACCAATTCTTCAGCGTTCAGCTTTGTTCACAGTCCAACTCTCACATCCATACATGACCACTGGAAAAACCATAGCCTTGACTAGATGGACCTTTGTTGGCAAATTAATGTCTCTGCTTTTGAATATGCTATCTAGGCTGGTCATAACTTTTCTTCCGAGGAGTAAGCGTCTTTTAATTTCATAGGTGCAGTCACCATCTGCAGTGATTTTTGGAGCCCAAAAAATAAAGTCTGACACTGTTTCCACTGTTTCCCCATTTTAGGGCTTTTAAAAAAATCATGAATGGCTGTTATATTTTATTAACAAATTTTTACTTTTTCTGTATCAATGATTGATGATGATTCTATGCTTTAATCTTCTTTAAGCTGTTCATACAGTTAAAAGTGAATTTCATTCATGGGTTTCAAAAGATTGATCTAGCTTTGCTTTCTTGGGATAAGCTCTACTTAGTTGTGATGTATTACGATGTGCATATTTTGATCAATTGATTTGCTTATATTTTTATTGAAGTATAGTTCATTTACATGGTTGTGCTAGTCTCTGCTGTATAGCAAAGTGACTCAGTTATACATATATATGCTTTTTTTAAAATTTCTTTTCCATATGATTTATCATAGGATTTTGAATATGGTTCCCTATGCTATACATTAGGATTTTGTTGTTTATCCATTCTAAACATAAGAGTTTGCATCTACCAGCTCCAAACTGACTTGCTTATATTTTGTGTGTTCATGTCCATGAGAGATATTGATATATTTCATTTGTAATTATGAGATGTATATGAATGAAATATATATTTCATTTCAATTGTCTTTGTTCTATTTATTATTTATTTTTCTTTGCACGGGGTCTTTGTTACTGCGCACAGGCTTCCTCTAGCTACTGTGAGTGGGGCTACTCTTCTTTGGAGCGTGCTGGATTCTCGTCATGGTAGCTTCTCCTGTGAAGCACAGGCTCTAGATCTCAGGTTCAGCAGTTGTGGTGCACAGGCTTGGTTGCTCCGAGGTATGTGAAATCTTTCCAGACCAGGGACTGAACCCATGTTCCCTGCAGTGGCAGACGGATTCTTAACCACTGGACCACCTGGAAAGTCCTGTGTTTTTTGTTTCAGAATAATGCTTGCCTTATAAAATGAGGTGTAAATTTTTTTTCTCTTCTATTGTCTGGATTAGGTTGTGTAGAAATAGTGTTATATCGTCTTTAAATATTTGGTAGAATTTTCTAGTAAGATCTGGGACAGGAAGTTTTTATTTTTAGAAGATTTTGAACTACAAGTTCAAATGATTTAATAGTACAGAAATATTCAGGTTATCTATTTTATCTTGAGTGAGCTTTGGTACTTTATACTTTTTGAGGAATTAGCCCATTTTATCTCTTTTCTCAAATTTATGTGCATAGAGTTGATTATAGATTATGGTTTCTTTACTAATTATCTTTGAATGTCTGCAGTGTCTGTAGAGATATCTGCTCTCTCATTTCAAATTCATCAGGTATTTGTGTCTTTTCTCTTTTTCTCTTTGTAAATCTTGCTAGAGTTTTGATTTTTATTGATCCTTTCAAGAAAGCAACTTTTGGTTTCATTTATATTTTCTATTGTTTTATGTTTTCAATTGTATTTATTTCTACTTTCATCTTTATTGTATTCTTCTTGCTGCTTGCTTGAGTTTAACCCTCCTCTGTTTCTAGTTTTGTAATGTGGAAACTTACCCTGTTTTGAGTTCATTCTTTTGTTGTTTTTAATAGAAGCACTTAGCGCTATAAATTTTCGCGTTGTTGTTCAGTCACTCAGTCATGTCTGACTCTGCGACCCCATGGACTGCAGCATGCCAGGCTGCCCTGTTCTTCACTGTCTCCCAGAGTTTGCCTACGTTCACGTCCACTGACCGTAAGCATTGCTTTAGGTGAGTCTCCCATGGTTTGATATGCCGCATTTTCAGTTTTGTTCTTCTTTGTGAATTTTCAAATCCTGTTTTCCAAAGACATTACATTTTAAAGTATTAGGATCCATAGAGAAGTTTGAAATTGTGATTTGCCAGTGCACATGATATTAGCATTTATCACCACTGGTAGGTTTACGCCTCATCGTACAGCCACTTGATAGATGTTTATTGAGTGTTTACTATAATTCAGGCACTATTCTAAGCACTGCACATGCAGCACCAAGGAAAACTTATGAGAATTCCTGCTCTTTTGGAGCTTACATCCTACTGAGAAGACAGATCACAAACAAAGATATAATACAGCTTTAGGTAGTCATATGTGCTACGAAGCAATGTATAGTTTCCATCATTCCATTTAGTTGGAGTGTTGTTTTACACAGAGAGATCAAAAAGCCTCTGAGGAGGTGTTGTTTGAAGAAAGACCTGATTGAAGTAAGAGGACTACACTTGATTATGTGGAGAAGAGCCTTCAGGGCAGAGAGAAGAAACTTGCAAGACTTATGCAAAGGTCCAGGGCCGGGTATAAGAAATGAACTAAATAGCAGGAAAGAGTAAAAGGATGAGGAGGTATGGTGAGCTGGTCTAACCATCAGCAGCTAATACCCACCCACTTTGATCCAAGTGGGTCTCAGGGAACGTATTAAAAAGTCGCTGAGTTCCGCTCCTAATAATGCTGATTCAGGTAGGTCTAGTTGGCATCTATCTGTCTGATCAAGTGTTCCAGGTCAGTTTTGTGCTGTTATATCTTTGGACCATATGGGGCAGACTCTAGCTTCTCAACGTCACTCAGTCATTTGGATTTCTAAAGGCCACAGGTGACAGGTCACTAGACTGGGACAGCAGTAGCCACTTCCTGCAGCCAGACAGGCGCATCACATATTGCATATACATCTTCCCTCCTCGGAAGGTCCGACCTCACTCACTGTGGCAGCTCTGATGGCGCGGTCTCTGGGGATGGAGACTGACATGACCCTTATGTTTTTCACAGTCTGGAAGCCTCGGCTGTGTGAATCACAGGATCTGATTTGAAAGGAAAGAAATGTGTCTCTTGGAAGAGAAATAAAAATAAACAAGTAAACAGACAAGTACATATCCTAGATTCTAATTAGTTAAGAGCAAAATAATTAGTGACAAAATTGTCTCTTGGCAGGAGCTGGAGCAGACCTCTTCATTCCTATATGGAGAAACTGACACCACTAAATGCTTATTATTCATCGTTTTCCAGGAGCCTCTATGATACTGGACTGCCAAGACCTCGGGGACCTACCATAGCTATTTCCCCACAATTTACAGGGAGAACGGAGCCTGGTTGCTTGGGAGATTAATTAACTTGTCAGACAATTAAGCAGACAGGCTGTAATCGAGGTTTCCATTTCATAATTGATTTATCACTTTGTAGCTTCTTGAATCCCCGGGCTCCGAGTAGAGAGACTGCTGTGCAGAGAAAACCACGCAGAGATGGCAGGAGGCTGTGGGGAGGGCCGGGGATGAGCTTCTCCTGCTCGTCCACAAATCCTGCGGTCCAGCCTGGCTTCTCACCGGCCTGCAGCCAAGTCGAGCATTTCACTTTCTACCTTTCTGGTAGCACTGCCAGGAGGATTCCTTCTGTAGCCTCAGAGGCTCACCCAATCCGCTACTGTTTGGTGAGGCAAAGACTCCAAGGGATTTCCACCGGGTGCGTCTACGGTGTTGCAGCCACCCACCCCTGTGCTGCGAGTGACTGTGGAAATGTCACACGTGGTGCATGCATTCTGAGACTGCCAACTGGAAGCTGCCTTCTCTGTGTTCTCAACCAGACCTCAGGGGTCCTTTCTGGGATGCTGCCAGCCCTGAGAGCCTCGGCTCACCACTGGTGTGCCGCAGGATGCTGGCTATTTTCCAGCGTTACAGCGCATCAGTATCATCAGGGGAGGGGGTTATCAGACAAGCGGAGCCTCCAGTCCCAACCCAAATAATTGACTGTAGGAGGTCTGGGATGGGGCTTAGGAATCTGCCTGTTGAACACATTCTCCCAGGTGGTTCTACTGTAGGGAGTCCAAAGTGGGAGTGTTTAGATCAGTGTAGACTCCCCAACCTATGGCTTGATTTGGGACCTTTGCCACCAGGTGCCCTGTAGCAGAGCCTAGGAGAACTTCAGCATGCATTTCATGTATCCTTCACTCTTTACTGCACAGTTGGACACCAGCACGGGGATCCTGGGAGCCTGGGGCTTCTGGATTTCCCTCTTTAGGGATGCTTCAGTTTGCTAGATCAGTAGGCAGGGGTGAAAGTCTATTCTGCTCTTTTGGATCTCCTTCTGGGTGCTTGTGGATAAGGCTTTCTCAGGTGACTCAGTGGTAAAGAATCTGCCTGCGATGCTGGAGACGCAGGTTCGATCTCTTTGTCAGGAAGATCTCCTGGAGAAGGAAATGGCCACCCACCCCAGAATTCTCGCCTGGGAAATCCCATGGACAGAGGAGCCTCAGGGGCTACAGCCCATGGGGCTGCAACAGAGTGGGGCATGACAGAGCAACCAGGCAGCATCAGTGGATAGGTCTGTAGTCGCTCATGTGTGTATGTGTGCCTGTGTGCATATGTCTGTGTGCATGAGTGCACACACATGTATTGAGTTGGCCAGAACTTCTAGTTTTTCCATAACATCATATGGAAAAATCCGAACGAATGTTTTGGCCAGTCCAATATTTTGGTTGTATTTGCATGCATTTTTGTTTCATTATTTGCTCAAGTCTCAAATTATTTTTTCATACCAGGCATTCTGTACATATCCTTTTTACCCCACTTTGCCCTTGTTCTCACTTCTCTCCCAGCTAGACTTCCTGAAGCAAATGTGCTCTGTCATCAGCTCTGTGAAGTCCTGTGAATTGTCATCCATCTAAAGCCTCATACTTTCATAATAAGCTTAGGAAACTGAGCTTTACTGAGGGAGCTTTCCCTTCGTCTCATCTGTTTCCTACTAAGAATCTCAAACCATGTCCAGAGTTGGAAAGAATTTCTTTCTACATCACTGAGCAACTTTTACTTATTGATTGGCTTCAAAGCAAATGACTTTTAAATAAAGCATCACAGGTATTGTAGAAATCTTCTTCTCCTCCCTATCTTCATGTTCCTTTCCTGCTCTCTGGCAACGACCGTTATCCCAAAGCTGATGTCTAGCATATTTATCTCAACTCCATTTTTTATGTTTGTTTCCTATGTATTTGGATCCATAAGCCACACCATATATTGTTTCCTGAATTTTTCTGCATGGGGTTTGTAATTTATACTAATGGTATTTTTCATCATTTAGCAGCCTTAATTATTATCTTTCAACCTTCTTTTTGCTCTAAACATACATATATATACATATACATGTATATATGTATGTATTTGATTTTGGCTGCACTGGATCTTCTCTGCTGTGAGCAGGCTTTCTCCAGCGGCAGCGCATGGGCTTCTCATTACGGTGGATTTTCTTGTTGTGCAGCACAAGCTCTGGGTTGCGCGGGCTTCAGTACTTGTGGCTCTGGGCTTAGTTGTCCCGCAGCATGTGGGATCTTCCAGGACCAGGGATCAAACTTATGTTCCCTGCATTGGCAGGCAGATTCTTAACTATTGGATCACCAGCAAAATCCTAAACATTGTATTTTTAAGATCCATCTTTCTTTGCCTCTTGTAGGTAAAGAGGCAAAGATTTTAAGGTCCATCTTTCTTAGCTGCTATAGAGTATTCCTTCATCTGAGCACACTGTTTCTATTTAGGTCCCCCATTGTTTCACCATTTAATGCAATAATCTGGTGACCTGAGCACCACTGTACCTGTTTCCTCCATGTGCCCATGTGCTGGGGCTTCTTCTGGGTTAATGCCTGGAGGAGGACTCGCTGAATCTTAGACTGTGTATGTTTTAGATTAGGTTTGAGCAGACATCAACACATTTCTTTACTCAGTGCTTATATCAATATGTGAAAGCTACCTTTTCCTTTGTCCCCACAAAAACTTAGTATGGCCAAACTATGTACGTTTCCACAAGCATAATTGCAGTCTCCTTTCCAATGAGAGTTGGAAGGGGATCAGATTCTTCCTTTTGCAAATTTTTCTTAGAAGGACCTAGGCTTAACCTCCAAAATAAAGGAGCAAGATGAATTTAAACCTAGGGAATTCAGGTCTGCAAGAATGTGTTCTAAAAACCCAATAAAACCTCATTTATTGAGTGCTCCGTAAAGTGCATACGAAGCAGTAAAAAAGCAGAAAAACCAAATGAGAGTCTATTTTTAATTGCAGCAGTTTAGACCGATAGCAAAGGAAAAGTTTCTGGGTCTCAACTATTCCATAGCCTTTGATTCTGGGTGTGTGTGATGCTTAACTACATCATAGCATTTCAGGAAGGTGGTTTGTGGCTGGATCCTCTCCTTTCTGGGCTTTGCTGAAACTGTAAATACAGTTATGCATTGTTAGTCATCTCACTTTCATTTTTAGCTGGCTTAACCAGTGTCTTAACATCCCCCCTCCTCCTGCCACCAACATACTTTATTTTTCTTTCATTGAACATGCATATAAACTTGAGGCCAGTCCTCATTTGAATTATTTTGCTGTCTGCACTTGAGAAGCCTGTATTAATGAGGACTTGTAGGAACTGAATAATTGATGCATGTGTATTTCTGAGCTTAATTATCAGCAAAACAGATTCTTTTCTTCTTCTTTTTTTTTTCCTTTCTCCTGTTTGGGTTTATAGACATCATCGGAATGGCTGCTTTGAAGGTCAGTCATATAGCTAGATTAGTTGCAGGAAAGGTTAGACTGTGGAGGTCACTCAGTCATCTGGTCTCCCAAGGTCTGGGCAAATAATGACATCCAGATGTCTATCTGGAGAAAATTCAACTAGTCATTGATCCTCTATGATAAGACAAGGATTTGCCCCATGCAAAGCTGATGAAAATGATGTCTCTCTCCTCCAGGTGTTTACAACATAGTAGGAGTAACAGAACGCGTGTAAATAACTCTAGTTCCAGCAAGATGGTTATTGAATGAAAAGTGAATTAGGAGACTGCAACAAAACAGTCCCCCCGGAACTGCCCTCGATTCTCTTAAGATGAAAATCTGAACTTAAACCCTATGAAAGCACTTGGTAATAACGCAGAGCTCTGAATGAATGTAAAATAGTATGTCTGCCCTGAGAGACGAGGTTAAAATGTAGACTATTAGACCCTACTCCCCAAAACAACTGACAGAATCTCTAGCTAGGGCTTACATTTTCAGCCAGTTTCTCTGCATCAGTGGTTCTCCAGCTTTATATACTACATAATATATATAGTATATTAATAAATGTAAAAGCAAATATCAATATATTTGTTTTATATAATATAGTAACATACAATTTTATTTATTTTTGACTCTACTAGGTCTTTGTTGCTGCACGGGCTTTGCTCTGGATGCAGTGAGCGGGGGCTACCCTCTAGTTGCAGTTCACAGGCTTCTCCCTGAAGTGGCTTCTCTTCTTGTGAAGCACAGCTCCTGGCTTCAGTAGATGTGGTCCCCAGGCTCTAAAGGGCAGGCTCGGTAGCTGCAGCACAGGAGTTTAATTGTTCCATGGTATGTGGGATCTTCCCGGATCAGGGATTGAACCTGAGTTTCCTCCACAGGCAGGAGAATTCTTTACCACTGAGCCACGTGGGAAGCGGGGTTCTCCAACTTTCCTCACATCAGAATCTCCTGGAGGGCTTGTGAAAACACAGGCAGCTGGGCCACAGCTCAGTTTCTGATTCAGAAGTCTTCTGAGTCTGTCTTTCTAATAAAGGTTCACAGATGATGCTGATCCAGGGTATGCACTTTGAGAATCACTCCCTGAGAGATGAACAGTAGCATTTAAAAACTGCTTACCTGAGACATCATTTGCTTTTGACTGTGTCACTCAGAAATGTCATTGAAACACGTATAACATCATGTAAGAATCGAATCACCAGTCTATGTCCGATGCAGGACACGGCATGCTTGGGGCTGGTACACGGGGATGACCCAGAGAGATGTTGTGGGGAGGGGGGTGGGAGGGGGGTTCATGTTTGGGAATGCATGTACACCCGTGGTGGATTCATGTCAATGTATGGCAAAACCAATACAGAATTGTAAAGTAAAATAAAAAATAAATAAATACGAATATAAAGACAAAAAAAATAAATAAAAATTAAAAAAAAAAAAGAAATGAACCTACAGAAAGCAAAAAGGAGCAAACAGGAAAGAAACTTAAGCAAGGGTGAAGAAAAATCTGACTCTTTAATCAGTTTGCAAATGATACAGAGATCTCACCACCCTTGGATCTTACTGAGGAAATCAGACACACTTGCCTGGTCTCTAAGATAGTTACAATCTAATGGGAGCCTTCAAACCTACAATAACAACTTGTGCCAGAGACATAGACATACACTGGAGGCTTGCTACATAAGCCTCATTTGCTGGAGTAAGTCCATTTAAAAAACCTTGTGGACTTGTTATATGGTTTGTACTAGTTTGTCTCTTGGACAGTGGATCCATGTAAATGGGATTCCCTACTGGAGTCTTGTCACAGTGAGGTTCCAATCTTTCAACACTCCCTGCTCTGGAGATAAGATTTTATTCTAAGCATCAAGGCTATGGCTTGAGGGACCCAGTGGAGGTTACTGGAATGACATTTCTCAGTCTCTGATTTAAACTTTTAATTCTGGATTGAAGTATAACCAGTTAACAATGTTGTGATAGTTTCAGGTGAACAGCAAAGGGACTCAGCCATGTATTCACATATATCCATTCTCTTCCAAACTCCCCTCCCATATGCAGGCTGCCACATGACGTTAAGCAGAGTTCCCTGTTCTATACAGGAGGTCCTTTTTGGTTATCCATTTTAAATACAGCAGTGTGTACATGTCCATCCCAAACTCCCTAACTGTCCCTTCCCTCCATCCTCCCCCCTCAGCAACCATAAGTTCATTCTCTAAGTCTGTGGATCATCGGTTTCTGTTTTGTCAGTAAGTTTATTTGTATCATGAAGTGAAAGTGAAAGTTTAGTCGTTCAGCCGTGTCCAACTCTCTGTGACCCCATGGACTGTAGCCTACTAGGCTCCTCTGTCCATGGGATTTTCCAGGCAAGAATACTGGAGTGGGTTGCCATTTCCTTCTCCAGAGGATCTTCCTGACCCAGGAATCAAACCTGGTTCTCCCAATTGTAGGCAGACGCTTTACCGTCCAAGCCACCAGAGAACATACCTTTTGTACCTTTTGTATTTGTATCATACCTTTTTATATTTTGCTTATAAGGGGTGTCATATGATGTTTCTGTTTCTCTGACTTACTTCACTCAGAATGACAATCTTTAGATCCATCCATGTTTCTGGAAATGGCATTATTTCATTCTTTTTTTATCATAGCCACTAATTAAAAGATATATCACATTAGGGCTGGAAAGGATCACAGAGTTGATGTAGTCCATTACTTTATGGATTGGCATGCAGAAATTGACAAGAAAAGTAACCTAATCAAGTTCAAGGAAGAATTTATAAATCCTTGGACACTCAAGAAAAAAAGTATTGAGGAAGATGGCAAAAAGATGAAGACACATCCAGAAAAGGCAGCAAAAGGACGTGTAAGCTGATAATAAAGGGAAGAAGGCAACCCCCCACCCCCTGCTTGGTGGTGGGAACAGACTGTATTATCTGGACCAAAGAGCAAAGAAGGGATAAATGCATGAGGCAGAGAGAGAGAGAGAGATTGAGAGCAATGGTGTTTTCAACATGCAACCATTTCACAGATTTAAAATTAAACAAGGGGCTCAGTGGTTAGGAATCTGCCTGCCAGTGCAGGGGATACTGGTTCAATTCCTGGTCCAGGAACTCAGATCCCACTTGCTGCAGGGCGACTAACCGTCACGCCACACCTACTGAGGCTGCACACTCTAGAGCCTGTGCTCCGCCACAAGAAAAGCCACTGCAGTGAGAAGCTCACACACCACATCTAGCCAGTTTGCCCCTGCTCACCACAGCTAGAGAAAGCCCATGCACAGCAAGGAAGGCCCAGGGCAGCCAAAAAAAAAAAGTAAAAACAAAAAACCGAAATAAAGATCTTAGACTTGGGGAACTTGGAAATGACTGGTCAGTATGATAATTGGAAAGGATTGGCCAATCTGTCAGTATGAAAAATTCAGATTCCCTGGCCTCCTCCAACCAGGAGTCTACCATTTCCATACCCACCACATAATTTTTTCACAAGTAAAACTTGGAACGACTGCTGTAGTTCATCCGATAATGACTGTTTCTCCTCTCCTTGCTTGTCTCCCAGGAAGTACGTTGTCTTCTTTAGATGCCTGAGCCTGGCCTCCCAGCTTCACTTTGAATACCTCCAGGGACAGGAAGCTCATTCTCTCAAAGGTAGGCTCATTCTGTTCTCACGCACTACCTTCGTTTAAGTGGTCCTAAGGGCTTCGCTGGTGGCGCGCTGTAAAGAATCCAGCTGCAATGCTGGAGGCGCAGGAGACGTAGGTTGGATCCCTGGGTTGGGGAGATCTTCTGGAGTCGAGAATGGCGACCCACCCCAGTATTCTCACCTGGAAAATTCCATGGACAGAGGAGCCTGGCAGGCCGTGGTCTGCGGAGCCCAGAGAGTTGGACATAACTGAGCGCACACACTCATGAACACCCCACCCTGAGGGGCAGGGTGGCACGGGTCTTGGGAGTGAAAGTGTCCCCCTCTCCGGAGGAACGCTGTGTGTGGCCCCGACATCCCTTGGGCTCTTACCTTCCCTTCTGTCTCATGATTTCTTTAACTTATCACCTGGAGATAATGACAGCTCCCACCTCATAGGACTATTTGGAAAGCGTTAGTTCGTTGACACATGTAAAGCATTTACTGTGCTAGCTGGCATGTCAGAACAGTCAGGGCTGGCTGTGCTCAGAAGGGCCCTTTGTTTTAATGCTCTGCTGTCTCCATCTTGAAATTCTTAATAATTTTTGAACAAGAGACATCCCATTTTCCTTTCGTACTAGGGCCTGCAAGCTATGAGATCGAGGGAAGAACTCAATATATGGTAACACTTAAATGTTGGCACGGTTGCTCTAACATTTTGAAAAGTTTGAATCCATAATATGGTTTTAAGAAAGAAAGCCTTGGCTCCAGGACCATGTTTCATGTCCATAGGAAGTTGTGGGTCCCTCCTTCATCAAAAGCTCGGGCTTATACTTTCCATGGTAGGAGGGTCTCTCTGAGTTCCAGCCCTGAATGGGGGCTTCCCTTGCCCTGGCATGCATTGTCCCTGCCCTTGTTTCTCACTGGCCTGTGTTGTGATGAACCCAATTCTTTTCTGCTGTCCTGCACGGTCCTAGCACAGACTGCTTCCACTCCCATTTCTAGGGAATCCTCATTTCAGTTCCTTTTCAGACATCATCCTGATCCCGAGAGACAGCAGCGAGCAGTTCTGAAGAGAGATCTTAGTTCCCTGCCCAGGAATTGGACCTGGGCAGCCTGGATGAAGACCAGGAACCCTCAGCACTGGACCACCAGGGGCTAGAGGCTCAAAGCAAAGTTTCCCAGGCTCTTTCCCTGTTGGAAATCAAGAATGTTTCAGGGGGGCAAAAACTGTAAAAACAGTCGCAAAGTTGATTGTTAGAGACAGCACAATGTATGGGAGAGCACAGAAACGCTATTTATTTAAGACAGAATCAGGGCAGAGATACATACTGAGACAGAAAGAGTATGGACATCCTCTCTAAAAAGGAGGAGTGAGAGGTGGCTTAAATCCTTTCTGTAGGAAAGTCCTTCCAGGTGTTTGTTTGCCTTTGGCCAATTATCTTGTTTCTTTTTTCACACCTACCTGGATGTAGTACTGTCCCCAACACGTGTGTGCATTTCTTGCTATGGTGAATCCCACCGTAGAAGTCTGTGAGTGCACACCCACACCTATTTTGGCGCTGTGCTCTTTCTGACCCCCACGGAGCCTTTCTGTGCATGTGCAGACAGGGAAGTCTTCCTTGACCTCAGGAGTGGGCACCTTACCTCGTTACTTCAGCAGAGCTCAGCTTCTGCCACCAGCTTGGTTCTTGGAGTGTCTGGATGAGAACAAAGCTTACGTTTTACTCCACTGGACAAATACCATCTGTATGGTCCAGGGAACCATCTATCTCCTACCTCAATCGCATGTTGAGACGCTGATTTCAGAGCACAGGGGTGTGCCCAGGAGGCCAGGTCTCTAATAATATCCTGCAGCAGTCACCAGCGGCCACTACACTAATTCTGAATACCTTGCCTTGAACTTGGGCCACCAGCCTAGACCCCCTTTCTCAGCATGGTCATTTAATTTTCAGAGACCTGTTTCCCACATGTCCTATTCTATTATAGACCCTTGCTTCAAGTCTAAGAAACCAATTTTGAGAGAACAGATCCTTGCCTCCCAGAATCTTTATGAGAATCAATCCATCTTGTTCCCAGGGACCAGTTTTCACACCAGTGTTCTCAGGCAGACGTAGTCTCAATAAAGGAAGTTGTTGTTAGACTCCAGTCCCCAAGCAGTGGCTTCCCCGGCAGCTCAGTGGTAAAGAATCCAGCTACCAGTGCAGGAGACTCAGGAGACACAGGTTCGATCCCTGACCTGGGAAGATCCTAAGATCCTCCGGAGAAGGAAATGGTAACCCACTCCAGTACTCTTGCCTGGGAAATCCCATGAACAGAGGAGCCTGGCGGACAACAGTTGGTGTGGTCACAAAAGTGTCGGACATGACTTAGCAACTAAACAACAACAACAAAAAACCCAAGGCAATACCGCCCTACGTTTGTTTAAGCAATATGCTCTCCGAGTTAACCCTTTGTGGGGCAAAGAGGTCACTTTAGCTCAGTCCAAATCCTTCTCCCCACAATTCTAGCTTGATGGTTCTATCCTGAGCTCTGGCCGAATTCTTTTTCCAACTGAATCTCCTTCAAGAACTTAAAAAGCAGCCTGTGTGGAGGCTGTGCCAAGCCTGCTGAGATGACAAAGTGGTGAATGGTGGCACACGCCAGTGCCTGGAGAGATCTTGACACCTATGATGCGCTTTGAAGGAGGTGCTCAGCAGAAACAAAGGCAAATACTGAATAGTCCTTCTTGACCTTGAGCCATTTCCTTGCACTGAGCCCCAGACACCCCGTTTCTCTCCAGGAAGCATTCTATCTACTGCTGGGTTGGTTTCTTACAGTCTTCCCTGATTTTCTGCTGTCTGCCGAGCTGCCCACTGCAGTTTACAGAGGCCGTATCTGGATGACATGTATTCTGCCACGAGTGCTAGCTGTCTTGAGGTGGAAGAGGGCTTTGGGTTGAAAACCCTGCCGGATTTTCACTTATTTTTAATTGTCAACAGCTTGAAATGAGCATGCCAGGAAGTCTGATTTCATCCCTCTAAGAGGGAGCCAGGCTGGGTTCATCCCTTTCAGAGCTTTTAAGTAGCCACTGTGTCTAGTACCTTGGGAAAACAAGCAAAACCCACAAAAGATTACGTGGCTAGCATACTTCCAACATGACCACATCCCAGAGCCCACAGGACGAAGCTGATCCCAAAGGCGCATCTGACAATCTTTCTTTTTTCCCTTCATCTGAGCTAGTATCAGACATTCAGTGGAACTGTTTAAACTGATCAGTTAATTTGTTTGGAGTCTTGGTTGCAGCACGTGAGATCGACACTGTAGTGCAGGCTTCTCTCTAGTTGGGGTGCATGGGCTTAGTTACTGTGTGTTTTATGGGATCTTAGTTACCTAACCAGGGATTGAACCTGAGTCGCCTGCATTAAAAGGTAGATTCTTCATCGCTGGACCATCTGAGAAATTCCATTCATTCTGTGGAATTTAGTTAAAGTGACTCAAACTACACACTCTCTTTTTTTTTTGTAAATAAGATAAAGTGATGCTCCTTTAAGGCTGACTCACTTTGCAGCAACGAGCTGCCTGCCATCCTCCTGTGACTGCTTCCCTTCTTGACTAAGACTTTTGTCAGGGGACTTTACAATTCCTCTTCATCTCCTGTTCACAGAAAGGCTGATTTACCCAGCCTGCTGTTAGTATGGAAACTCCGTTAGGGTCTGGAGCTCCTGGATTAAGTCTGGTTGTTGGATAGCAGACAGTGGCTCTAATTTTTATTCAAGAGGTGCCACAAATGAAACTGGGCAGGGAGGAAAAGTGGGCTGGCTATACAGAGGATCTTATTCTTCTTTTCATCACTTGCTAATGAGGAGATTTACACTGTCCATTCTGAAAGGACTCTAAGAATCATGTTGTTGTTGTTTAGTTGCCAAGTCGTGTCCTATTCTTTGTGACCCCATGAGCTGTAGTCCGCCAGGCCCCTCTGTCCATGCGATTTCCCAGGCAAGAATACTGTAATGGATTGCCATGTACTTCTCCAGGCATCTCCCTGACCTAGGGATCAAACCCAGGTCTCCTGCATGGCAGGAAGATTCTTTACTACTGAGCTTTTATATGAATTCCCTAAGTCTGTTTGTTGGAGAAAGAATAACAGAGCAAGCATGAAAACGAAAGCTTGAACAAGAATTTTTTACTTTCTATTGCCTGTTGTCAGCCATTGAAGAACTAGTGAGTGAAAGGAATCTTGCTTTCCTTCTAGGATCATATTCATTGATTTCTTGTATGTTTTCCATGGATGATCTCTCTAGGGGTACAGTACCTAGGACTTTCTTTAGGAAACACATAAGATTGAGGCTTCCCTGGTGATGCTAGTGGTAAAGAAACACAGGTCCAGTCCCTGGGTCAGGAAGATCCCCTGGAGGAGGGCATGGCAAACCACTCCAGTATTCTTGTGTGGAGAATCCCATGGACAGAGGAGTCTGCCGGACTATAGTCCATGGGGGTCGCAAAGAGTCGGACACAGCTGAAGCGGGTTAGCGCACATACACACACAAGATTATGTGAATAGCGTCCTTCCAACATGACCACATTTCTTAGCCCATCAGATGAGAGTCTAAGGATGTAGGTCACTGGCCTTCAAAAATAGCAGGCATCTGACCACATGTGGACCACCTCTGAACCAACCCAGTGCCAGCCCTCATGCATGTGCTATGTCTTCAATCAAGCCTTAATATTTTAACTTCAACTATGTGAGCAGTTCGGAATATCTTTGCTTTTTCCATCAGGTTTCATGCTTTTGATGATCAGTCAGGCATCTGATCCAGACCTTCCTCTCAGTCAGCTCTGCAAGGCAGTTCAGCCTGGGTAGCCTCCCAAGGTCTTCCCAACATCAGATTTTAGCCAAATAAAGTTGCAACTTCCTGATGCCAATCACACACACTCACTGACTTTTCAGCTCCTCCACTTGTCCGGGAGGGAAATACTCAGATGGGTCAAGGACAAAATGAAGTCCTTGGGAAGTCACACAAGCGGGCTGTGACAATGAGATCTGGGGTTTTAGTTCAGAGGGCTGATGTCACTCCCTACAGCTGGTGCTCTGGGTCAGCCCTGCTCTTGGGACAGGCTGGTGAGTGGAAAGGAAGCGCTCATGGCGCCAGTGGGGCTGATAGTCACAGACTTTAAGGAAGAAAGCATTTTTCCTCCTAAAGGTGAAAATGTTAGCTGCTCAGTTATGTCCGACTCTTTGCCACCTTTTGGACTGTAGCCTGCCAGGCTCCTTAGGCCATGGGATTCTGCAGGCCAAAATATTGGAGTGGTTTGCTATGCCCTCTTCTAGGGGATCTTCCGACCCAGGAATTGAACTTGAGGTCACTGTGTCTCCTGCGTTGCAGGCAGATTCTTTACCCACTGAGACTCCCTGCTTTGCAGAGGTCAAGTTCAGAAGGCAAATGTCACGTTGGGACTTTGGGGAAAGGTTTCTGGAAACCAGCTGCTCAGCTTTCTGCTGGTCTCCGTCTCAGACTGGAAAGGGTTTTGGTGGATTAATTAGTTCACACCTCTGGTGGTGCTGTGTGCGCAGTTGCCTCAGTCGTGTCTGACTCTTTGTGACCCCATGGACTGTAGCCCACCAGGCTCCCCTGTCCTTCGAGATTCTCCAGGCAAGAATAGTGGGTGGGTTGCCATGCCCTCCTCCAGGGCGTCTTCCTGACCCAGGGATCAAACCCCTGTCTCTTAGGTCTCAGGCATTGGCAGGCAGGTTCTTTACCACTAGCGCCACCTGGGAAAACCCCACATCCACTAGAGCATTATTTCAGATTTGGTAGTAGAGAATTCATTCAGCGCAGTGCTAAGGACATCTCAGAAGGGGACACTCTGACCATCCTACAGGTCTTTTGATGACCCACCCTGCCCCTGTGCAATGGTGGCTCTCTTCCTTGTTCCCGTCGATGGCTCCCTGGGTGCCAGGCTCTGTGCTCTGTTACTTCTCTGTATGATTTCATCTCTGAATTGGCGAGAGCTATTGCTTCCAGCTTACATGGTGATCATCAGTTGCAAACCGAATGTTTCAGAGTGTTTTACTTTGCACCTGGGGCCACCGTGGAGGTAGAACTTGAACCCAGCTCTGTCTAATTCCCAAGCCCGAGCTGTCAGTCCCGACACTGCTGTGTAGACTTACACTGGGCTCATTCTACAAGCTGCTGTTATTCATCTATTGAGCAGGCACTGGGCTAGGTCCCGGGGACACTGAGAAGGAATGGGAGGACGCAGCGTCTGCATCAGGCCTTGCACTCTAATGAGGCGACGTGCAGTATGCTTCCTTGTGTGCCCTTCCACCGTCATCTTTGTGTCATCTGTGACTGTCTTCCCTGTCTGCCAAATCAGTTAAACTTTCTTGTCTCGGCCATCGAAGCCTCTGCCCCCATCTGTCTGATGTGACAGCAGACACGGGGAGGGTGAGAGCTGCAAAAGAGCAGTTAATAGCCCCTGGTCAGACTCTGCTCAGGGAGGTGGCATGCGGAGTGGCATCATAATGGCTCGTGGGAAAGCTGCTCAGGACTGACGGAAGCCTCTGCAAGGCACCCAGCCTGGTGCACATCCGTGTCACGTTCACAAAGACCACTCTTTTGGAAACTGAATCCATGCTGGTCTTTGCCCATTGATGTAGTCCTGGGGTGCCATGCAGAGAAAACCAGCTGGCCTGCCTGGTATCTACTTAGCCATGTTGGTGGTGTTATCATTTGGTTGCTAATGTGTCCAAATCTTTGTGACTCCATGGACTGTAGCTCACCAGGCTCCTCTGTCCATGGGATTTTCCCAGTTTACCACTGAGCCACCAGGGAAACCCCCACTTAGCCACGGCTCTCGCTAATAAACACTTCGAAGAAAAGATTGCCAAAGACTTGGAGTTTGGATGAGGCTTCCAGAAGCTCATGGGCTGCCCAGCTATAACTCCTGAAGATAATGATAAAGATAACACCGGTTAAAATAGCTAATGTTTTATTCAATATTTCAGTGAGTTTCAATTACTCCCAATTATCATTTAACTGCTTTTCTATTTAAAACGATTATTGCCCCTTGCAATGAGCTTTGAAACAAATCAATTGTTTGCTGTGATTAGTCATCGCTTCTGCCAGGGGTCTCTCTCTCTAGTCCTCCACAACTCTGCTGTCTTTCAATTTATGACTAACTAGCAGTTGATGCTGGTTAACCCTTTGTTCCCAGGGTTAGTAACCAAACGAATTCACAGAAGGGGGAAGGAAAAAAAAAAGTAGCCCCAGTCACCCTTGAGACAATTATACTCATTAAAAATCAATGGGATCCAATTACGAGCGGCAGGACTCTGACTCAGTTTAAAATGTATTGAACACCGATTCCCAGGCAAGTGACAGAGGCCCATCGCAGGGACCGGACAGCCGTGGCAGGAAGGGAGACACTTTGACTGGCTTCTGGGATTAGATTCAGAGCCATTGCCTCCTAGTCATTACCCTCATCTTGTGTTTATTGTGTCATTTCGCTCTATGCTAAGTGTTAAAATAAGAGCAAGGGAAGATGCAAGGAATGAAGATTATCCGCCGACAGATAGAGTTGTAATCAGAAAAAAAAAAAGAGAGAGAGACAGTGCCTACAGAACTTGTCATCAGAAAAGGACACATGCTGCGAGAAACAGGCTCAAACGGGAAGTGTCTGGCAGGTCTCGGGCGCAGTCTTCCCTAACACATTTTTATTGAATCCTACTCTGCCCTAGGATCTCGGAGATGACTGAGATCACACCTGGCCTCAAGGAACTTGCCATGCATATTATGGTTTGTGGCGTCATTTCATTCATCAGATCAGCTACTGGGTTAACAGTGGACTAGATGGGGGTGTTGGTTATACAATCTTAGAACAGCAGAGCTAGAGACTGTCCCTGGTATTAATAAAATACAATATCCTCAACACACTGTAATACTTCAGTGACGTTTGTTAACGACTGAATTAGACCACAGAGTTCAAGGAAGTGAAATTTAACATTAAAAAAATGCTTTTCTGGAAAGGGCCTTTCAGAGTAAAATTGGGATTATCGTTTATACTTACATTCCCCCCTCAGTGTTTCCATGTGTTAGTATCTGCTTGGCAGTGTTGGGTGCTGGCTTGTTTTATTTATTTATATTTCCCTTGACTTTATGAGATATATTAGTCATATAACAGTGTACAATTTTGGACTTCCCCTGTGGCTTAGTGGTAAAGAGTCCACCTGCAATGAAGGAGACACAGGAGATGTGGGTTCGATCCCTGGGTCAGGAAGATCCTCTGGAGGAGGGCACGACAACCCACTCCAGTGTTCTTGCCTGAAAAAATCCCATGGACAGAGGAACCTGGCGGGCCACAATCCATAGGGTCTAAAGAGTCAGAGTTGACAGAACACACATACACCCATTGTGTAATTTTACACAATGTACAGCATGATGATTTGATGTGCAGATATATTGCAAATGGTTACCACAATAAGGTTAATTAGTACATGTGCTGTCTCACATATAATTTTTGCATGTGTGTGTGTGTGTGTGTGTGTGTAGTGAGAAAAGTGTTGGATCTTAAAGACTTGCAAGTACCTAATACAGTATTTTAAATTGTATCACCATGGAAGTTTGTACCCTGTGTCCCATATCGCCCCTCCCCACTCCTAGCCCCTGGCAACCATATTCTACTCTCTGTTTCTAGTTCAGCTTTTTCTTTTTCTGTTCAATATGATGTTAGCTGGTATATTCAAAAGCAGAGACATTACTTTGCCGACTAAGGTCTGTCTAGTCAAGGCTATGGTTTTTCCAGTAGTCATGTATGGATGTAAGAGTTGGACTGTGAAGAAGGCTGAGTGCCAAAGAATTGATGCTTTTGAACTGTGGTGTTGGAGAAGACTCTTGAGAGTTCCTTGGACTGCAAGGAGATCCAACCAGTCCATTCTGAAGGAGATCAGCCCTGGGTGTTCTTTGGAAGGAATGATGTTGAAGCTGAAACTCCAGTACTTTGGCCACCTCATGCGAAGAGTTGACTCATTGGAAAAGACTCTGATGCTGGGAGGGATTGGGGGCAGGAGGAGAAGGGGACGACAGAGAATGAGATGGCTGGATGGCATCACTGACTCGATGGACGTGAGTCTGAGTGAACTCCGGGAGTTGATGATGGACAGGGAGGCCTGGCGTGCTGCGATTCATGGGGTCGCAAAGAGTCAGACACGACTGAGCGACTGAACTGAACTGAATGTGCTTGCCATACATAGGCTTTATTAATTTGAGGTTTATTCCTTCTATACTGAATTTGTTGAGAGCTTTTATCATGAAAAGCTGTTGCATTTTGTCAACATTTTTTTTGAGAGGATCGCATGATTTTTTATTCTTTATTCCATTAATGTGGTATACCATATTTATTAATTTCCATATGTTGAAACATCCTCACATCCCAGGGATAAATCCTGCTTGATTATGATATATGATTCCTTTTACGGCTGTTGGATTCAATTAGCTAAAATTTTGTTGAGAATTTTTGCATCTCATGTGGTAAGCAAAGTAAGCAAAGAGAAGATAAAAGAAAAATGTGTGCTGTTTTAGAATCCAAGAGAAGTGGATGTTTGAAAATAAGGGGAGATGTCTACTTGCCAATGTTACAAAAGACTCCAGACAATTACAGCATGAGATGTGACCTTTGAATTTTAAAATATGGGGATGTGATGCTTGCATTCAGTGAGGTGTTTGTGAGAAAGGTTTGGTTACAGTGGATTGCAGGATAGTAAGATAGCAGCTAGAGTAGCTTTTCTATGACAGAAGAAACATGGGGTGTTTAACAATTTGATTTCGGGTATAAGCAATCTGAAATCCAAAGTTTTTTAATTTCATTTTGTTGTGTTTTAAGGTAGGAGATAGTAGAGCATGTTTGTTTACTTATGAGATGCTCCAGTAAAAAAAGAAATTAATGCTGCTGGAGACAGTACTAATTGAACTGGTAAATTCCTCAAGAAAGAGGGTATAGTTGAGACCTAGAACACAAGTGGGAAATTCAGGATACTAGCTGGTTGCAAACCACACATTCATGGGATCTTGGAATGCTTGAATTGACAAAGGTATTAGAGGTCATCTAGTCCAAATTATTCACTTGCTGATTCAGTCCTTCAAGTAATAGGTTTTGATATCTTTCATGCAGCAAGCATGATTGAAATGGAACCCGTGCCCTTGATGCATCAGCACAACCTCCTTTTTTAAATAAGAAAAACGAGACACAGAACGTAGAGTACCTTGCATAAAATCAAAACTTTTTTTCAGCTAGAGCTAGAATGGAAACTCATGGTGCTCTACTATCAATACATTTTGCCGTTAAAAGCAAACAAACAAACGGTTACAGTAAAATTAGGAGGGGGCTTCCCTGGTGGGTCAGCAGGTGAAATAATCTGCCTGCAATGCAGGTGCTGCAGAAGGCATGGATTTGATCCCTGGAAAGGGAAGATCCCCTGGAGGAGGGTGTGGAAGTCCACTCCAGTATTTTTGCCTGGAAAATCCCAAGGACAGAGAATTGCAGAGGATTGCAAAGAGTTAGACACAACTGTAGCAACTGACCATGCATGCACACAAAACTAAAAGGAGGTAAAACTAAGAGATTTCCCATCTACCCCTTGCCCCCCACATTCATAGCCTCCCCCGTTATTAACATCTCCATAATAGAGGTATGTTTATTAAAACAAACCTACATTGACATCTCATAGTTGCCCAGTTAGTAGTTTACATCATAATTCACTCTTGGTGTTGTATATTCTATGGGTTTTGATAAATGTATAATGGTGGGTACACATCTTTATAGTATCATACAGAATATTTTTACTGTTGTAAAAATCTGTATTTCACCTGTTCATCCCTTCCCTCCACCCAAGCCCTTGGACTGATCTTTATACTTGTCTCCACAGTTTCAACTTTCCCTGAATGTCATATAGTTGGAATCATACAGTGTGTAACATTTTCAGACTGGCTTTTTTCACTTAGTATTAATAATATGCATTTAAGTTCTTCCATGTCTTTTCATGGTCATTTTTCTTTCAGTTTACCATCCAACCACTTAACTCAGAGCCTCACTTCCTCACTGACTACACAGGTATGTAATACAGTAAGAACTCATGAAACAAGTTCTATGTTGGGTTTGCAAAAAAAATGAATAAGACACCCACAAACACACATTCTCATGGGGGAGATACTATGATGTATTAGAGAAACTTTGTGAAGATAGAATGAAAAATAATATGGGATCTCTCCTGAGAACAAGCCTTTCAAATAATCATAAATTATATATTGTGTTACTTTTATATGGACATAAGAAGTCAGGCTACTTGATAGAGATTTAATGTTCATCTTGATTCCTTCAGGACTTGAGAGTAGGCTCTTGTCTAACACTCAGTAATGAATTGTCCAAGTAGACGCATGTCCTGATAAAGCAAAATACTTTATCAGGAAGCAATGCCCCTGGCAGAGAACAGCAGGGTAAGGGAACCCGGGAGGACTGCGCCCCCATGTGGCTCATCACAGTCTCAGGTTTCATGGTAATAAGGTCAGTTTCCGGGTTATTTCTGGCCAGTCATCTTCCTTGCAAATATTTGATCTGACTCAGGGTCCTTCCTGGGAGAAGGCAATGGCACCCCACTCCAATACTCTTGCCTGGGAAATCCCATGGACGGAGGAGCCTCGTAGGCTACAGTCCCTGGGGTCGGAAGAGTTGGACACGACTGAGCGACTTCACTTTCACTTTTCACTTTCATGCATTGGAGAAGGAAAAAGCAACCCACTCCAGTGTTCTTGCCTGGAGAATCCCAGGGACGGGGGAGCCTGGTAGGCTGCCGTCTATGGGGTCACACAGGGTCGGACACGACTGAAGTGACTTAGCAGCAGGGTCCTTCCTGGTGGTGTACACATAGTCAAGATTCTGGCAGGATGGGGGACATATGGTGTCCCCTTCCTTTTGCCCCCTCCCAGATTCTCCCGGTTAGTTTTCTGTGGCAGTGCTGTGTTCCTTGTTGGGACCTCTTGTTCTCTTGTTGCAAGACAACTCATGCAAGTGGTTGTCACTGTGTCTGGCCAAGGTGGGTGGTTTCGGTCAATAGTTCCCTAACAGTAATGTAGAATTATTGTGTCAAAGATATCAAATGTTAGATCATTGCATCAATGCTAAAGCTGAGAATCTTTGTAATTAATAAACACAATCATTTCTTTCTAAGCTTGGGCTGTCATTAAATAAGAAGGTCCATTTTTCAGATTTTGAATACCTCATACATATTCCTTTGCCTTATTCTTAAAGCCCTTCCTCTTTTCTATCTTTTCAAACCCTGTAAAGCCTCATTCAAGTAACTCATTCACAGAAAACTTCCTGACATCTCTCCTCTAGCTGCAGTAAAATACTAATAGAATACTGCTAATTTATTTTCTGGCATTTACCTATGTTTTTAAATCTATTAAGCTGGTATGACTGTAAACTCCTCAAACGTCAAATTGCATATTACTTTCAGACACCCCCAAAGGCCAACCATGCCTTCGGGGAGATGAAAAGTGGTTGGATATTGACTATGATTGTTTCTTATTTTCATGCAGTTTTTATGGAACAATGCAGTAACTGTATACTCGACTGTAATACTGTGATTTATGATAAATATGTATTTAGTATTTGTCCCTGTTTCTGGCATGTGTAAGTGTGCTTAGTCAACTCAGTCTCTGACTCTTTGCCACCCTTTGAACTGTAGCCTGCCATGTTCCTCTGTCTATAGGATTTTCCAGGCAAGAATACTGGAGTGGGTTGCCATTTCCTTCTCCACGGGATCTTCCTAACCCAGGGATCAAGCCCACATTTCCTGTGTCTCCTGTGTTGCAGGCTGATTCTTTACTTGCTGAGCCATCTGGGAAGCCCCCTGGAAAAGGGATCAGTTCAGTTCAGTTCAGTTCAGTCGCTCAGTCATGTCTGACTCTTTGCAACCCCATGAATCGCAGCACGCCAGGCTTCCCTGTCCATCTCCCTGAACTCCCAGAGTTCACTCAGACTCACGTCCATCGAGTCAGTGATGCCATCCTCCTGCACCCAATCCCTCCCAGCATCAGAGTCTTTTCCAATGAGTCAACTCTTCGCATGAGGTGGCCAAAGTACTGGAGTTTCAGCTTTAGCATCATTCCTTCCAAAGAAATCCCAGGGCTGATCTCCTTCAGAATGGACTGGGTGGATCTCCGTGCAGTCCAAGGGACTCTCAGGAGTCTTCTCCAACACCACAGTTCAAAAGCATCAATTCTTCGGCGCTCTGCCTTCTTCACAGTCCAACTCTCACATCCATACATGACCACTGGAAAAACCATAGCCTTGACTAGATGGACCTTAGTCAGCAAAGTAATGTCTCTGCTTTTGAATATGCTATCTAGGTTGGTCATAACTTGTCTTCCAAGGAGAAGGGATAGGCAGATGTCTTTAGGAGAGCTCCTAAAACTCTTGGAATTCCCTAAGTGATGCGAGCAATAAAGGTGTCTTTTCTATGTTAATGAGGTGATTTTGGGAAAACACTTAAGGATGAGGGGAGTTGTCAGTGGCGCCAACCATGTGATTAGAGTTGGAACTTTCAGTGCTACTCCCAGACATCTGGGGAGGATAGAGGAGCTGGAGATTGGAATCAATGGCCAATGGAAAATGGGTTAATCATTCATGCCCAGGCAATGAACCTGGAGTGGATCTGGAGAACTTCCAGGTTGGTGAACATGTTTGATGCGAGAGTGGCACACCTAGAGGGGGACCATTTCCCATGCCTTGCCCTGTGCATCCCTTCCATCTGGTTTTTCCTGAGTTACATCTTTTAAAAATAAACTGGTAATCCAGTGAGTAAACTGATTTTCCTGAGTTCTGTAAGCCATTCAAACAAATTTACCTCATGCAAAGAGGGGTTGTTGATGCCTTCAGCTTGTAGCTAGTCGGTTAGAAGTACAAGGAACAACCTGGGCTGGCGACTGGCATCTGAAAGAGGGGTGGTGTAGGGAAAAAGCAGTTTGGCCAAGATAGCGGTGGTCAGGCTCTGTCTCCCCACAGCCTCTCATTCTCGCCACACATTTTGTAAATAATGGTTATGTAACAGCAGAAGGCTGAGCCCCAAAGAATTGATGCTTTCAAACTGTGGTGTTGGAGATTTTTGAGAGTCCCGTGGACTGCAAGGAGGTCAAACCAATCAATCCTAAAGGAAATTAACCCTGAATATTCATTGTAAGGATTGATGCTGAACCTGAAGCTTTAATACTTTGGCCACCTGATGCAAAGAGCTGACTCACTGGAAAAGACCCTGGTGCTGGGAAAGATTTAAGGCAGGAGGAGAAGGGGAGAACAGAGGATCAGATGGTTAGATGGCATCACCAACTTCGTGGACATGAGTTTGAACAAGCTCCAGGAGATGGTGAAGGGCAGGGAAGCCTGGCGTGCTTCAGTCCATGGGGTTGCAAAGAGTCAGACATGACTGAGCAAGTGAACAACAGCTGAGAGCATCTGTAGCATGCAAGTCACTATGTACTTGCTCGGCCATGGACCACTTTTGTTCTGTATGTCTATATAAGCTTCAGCTGAGAATGCCCTGCAACCATGCCAGATGTTAGAGAATCAACATGTCTGTAGTTCCCACAGCTCCTCAAATCTCCTCCTAGGGTCCCTGCTCATGCCTTGCCTATGCTGGGTTCAGCGAACAGTGTGAACAGCGAGATAAGTAGGCAGTGTTTTGGGATTGAGCCCTTAAAGTATGAAATCTGACCCTATCTCCATGTATTTTGTACAAGAATTGAGTTAAATTTTTGGACTCCCAGCAGGTGTCACAGAGAATTATTGTAGGGAAAAATTTCCACTCATGTGGAAGTGTTGGAAGTGAGGTATTTTGTGTGCGTACTAAAGGAAGCTCACAGGAAAGAAACACAGGGTACAGAAGAACTGGTTTTTTTCCCCTATGTAGGAAGGAAAAAAAATGCATTTTTTGATTTTATAGACTTTTCTGGGGTGCATGTGTGCTAAGTTGCTTCAGTCATGTCTGACTCTTTCCAACCCTATGGACCACAGACTGCCAGGCTCCTCTGTCCATGGGATTCTCCAGGCGACCAAACTGGAGTAGGTTGCAGTGCCCTCCTTCAGGGAATCTTCCCAACCCAGGAATCGAACTTCTGTCTCATGTCTCCTGCGTTGGCAGGTGGGTTCTTTACCACCAGCACCACCTGGGAAGACTTTACCTAGAGACACTGAAATTTCACAAAATCTAAGGTAAAACTGTTTTGCTGATATTAATCACACATGATTGCAAATGGTGAGTCAGCAGAACCCAACTTCAAAGACTCAGGTGGGATAAATGAGAAAAGGTAATCGATCTCCCAAACAGCTCAGGTGACCATTCCTCTCCCCACCCCTGAAACTCTGGCCAATGAGTCAGCCAGCATTTTCATACACATAGCATGAGAACTGTTGGTTCATTGGAAAAAGTTCCATCTAACGGCCAGCATTCTCCCAACAAGAGATAAATTATGAGGAATCCATGAAGGTGAGAAACTCCAGAATGAGTAGACAGTTGGGTTAGAGATTGGGGAAGATATGGCAGCTGAGGTTAAGAAGAGGTGATTTACAACTAATGTAGAATGTCATGTACAATAACCAGATCAAGAATAGGGGCTGTGTAACACATGGAAGGTTTCTAAAATGATGATGTGGTCCCAGGTGAGCTTCAGGAGAATTAGTCTTCTCCTGATGTGTGGCATGGCTTGGAGAGAGAAAACCTGGAAGTCTGGGAAATCGGAGGAAATTAGAAAATGTTTTATGATACATTACAGGTAATTGTTCATAAAAATCACAGTGAACACAGTGCTTGGAAGAAAATGAATATATTCACATGCCTATATTTTCAAAGAAAAAAATATCAAATCAATAAGTTAACCCCAAGAATCTAGGAAAAGAGCAAACTGATCTAAAACAAACAGAAGAAATGATAAAGATTAGCATGGAGATACATAAAAGAGTGAATAGAAAAACAATAGAGAAAGTGAGTAAAACAAAAGTTGGTTCTCTGAAAATATTAACAAGATTAGAAAAGTGTAACTAGTCTGACCAAATGAAAATTACTAAATTACTCAAATTACTAAATCAAGATTTTACATGAATAAAAGTGATCAGAAGTGAACACTGTAAACAGTTTATGCCAACAAAATGGATAATCTAGACGAAATAAACAAGTTTCTAAAACATTTAAATTACCAAAACTAAATCAAGAAAGAATAGAAAAATCTGGATAGAACTTTAACAGGTAAAGGAATTAAATAATAATAATAATAAAAACAACTTTCAACAAAGAAAAGTTCAGGACCAGATTATTTTATTGGTGAATTCTACCAAACTTAAAAGTATGAATATGAGTTCTTCACAATCTATTCTGAAAAAAAGAGGAGGAAGAAACACTTTTCCAGTGATGCTATGAAGCCAGGATTATCCTGATACCAAAACCAGAAAAAAAAAAATCACAAGAAAGGAAAATTACAGGCTAGTATATTTCATAATGGAGAAGGAAATGGCAACCCACTCCAGTATTCTTGCCTGGGAAATCCCATTGGCAGAGAAACCTGGTGGGCTACAATCCGCCAGATGGGCTACAGTCTGTGAGGTCACAAAATGTCAGACACGACTGAGTGACTAAATCACCACCACCACCATCTTTCTTGAATATAGACATTAAAATCCACATCCAAAGACTAGCAAACTGCATTTAACAATATATGAGAAAGACTGTACATGATGATTAAGTGGAATTAACCCTCAAATGCCAAGTAGATTGAACAACAAAACCAGATCACTGTGCTGCATTAATAGAATAAAAAGCAAAAAAATCACACAATCATCTCCATAGAAAAAGCACTTTACAAAATGCAACATATTTTCATCATAAAAACATTCAACAAACTAGGGATAGGAAGGAACTTCCTCAATCTGAGAAAGTGCATCTATGCAAAATTTGCAGATCGTATCATACTCAAGACTAGATGGTTGAAAACGTCCCACTAAAAGCAGAAACAAGAAAAGGACACTCTGGCACTTGATACTTTCCAACATTGTATTGAACATTTTGGTGAAAGCAGTTAGGTAAGGAAAAAGTAAATAAAAGGCATCCAGATTCAACAGGAAGAAATAAAATGATCTCTATTTGCAAATTGAATGATACTGTACATAGAAACTAAGTTACACACACACACACGCAATATTGGTGCTTATAAATGAGTTCATCAAGGTTGCAAAATCAATATCGAAAAATAAATTGTGTTTTATATATTATTAGGCTTCCCTTGTGGCTTAGCTGGTAAAGAACCCACGCACAATGTGGGAAACCTGGGTTCGATCCCTGGGTTGGGAAGATCCCTTGGAGAAAGGAAAGGCTACTCACTCCAGTATTCTGGCCTGGAAAATTCCATGAACTGTATAGTCCATGGGGGTCACAAAGAGTTGGACATGACTGACTTTCACTTTATATATTATCAGTTAGCCATGTAAAAATGAGATTATCAAAACAATTTTATTTAAAACACTATCAAAAGAATAAAATATTTAGGAAAAATGTAACAAATCAAGTGCAAGATTTGTAATTTAAAAGCTCCCCCCAAATAGATCTTCAGACCCAGGGAGTTTCACTGGAAAATTTTACCCACATTTCAAATATAATTAACACCAATTTAAAAAAAAGTGCAAACATCATTGAAAGAAATTTAAAGAAGATGTCAATAGAAATACTTTCTTTGTCCATGGGTTGGAAAATCCAGTATTATTATGAAGGTAATGCTCCCTAAATTGGTCTACATATTTAATACAATCACCATCAAAATTCTAGCTGCCTTTTATACATATTCTAAAAAACTGAAAATAAATTCATATGAATACAAGGCACCCAGAATAGCTAAAGGAAGCTTGAAAAAGAAGAATAAATTTGGACTCACAGTTGTCCATTTCAAGAAATTCACTACAAAGCTAGAGTAAGGAAGATGGTATAGTTCTGGCATAAAGACATATGTAGAGATCAATGAAAGAGAATTGAGAGTTCAGAAGCAAACCTGTACATTTAAGTTCAATTTATTTTTGACAAAGTGCCAAGCTAATTCAATGGGGGAGAGAGCAGACTTTTTCAAAGGTGTTGAAATGACTGGATACTCCCATGCAAAGTAATGAATTTGAAACCATATCTTAGTCTATATATAACACTTAAATCAGAAATGAATTAACAATAACAACAAAAAAACTAGACTTGTAATACTCTTAGAAGAAAACTTAGTTGTATATATTTATGACTGAATTAGGCAGTGGTTTCTTAAATATAATATCATAAGCACAAGTAAACCAAAAATAAATAAATGGGGCTTAACCAAAAATAAAACCTTTTGTACTTTAAAAGCATTTCTTCAAAGACAACTAAGAATGGGAAATGTATTTGCAAATCATATATCTGAAAAGGGGCTAGTGTGTAGAATACTCAAAAGCATATCACATGTAAAAAGATAAATTTTAAAAATGGATAAGTTATTTGAATATTCATTTCTCCAAATAAGATATGCAAAATACAATCATCTTATGAAAATATGGTAAGCATCATTAGCCATTAGGTAAATCAGTATTAAAACCTCATTTAAAACTACTTCACTCTGTTCTACAAGTAAAAATAAGTATTAACAAATGTAATTAAAAAAAATTCACACCCACTGGGATGACTGTCATTAAAAGGAGAGACAATACCCAGAAATTTCATCTGTATATGTACACCCAAGAGAAACGAAAGCCCATGTATGTACACATAAAAACATATGTGTGCATAGCAGCATTATGCATAGAAGCCAAACTGTAGCACCAATCCCAGTATTCACCAATGATGAATGGGAACAAAATGTGATGTATTTATACAATGGTATATTACTCAGCCACAAAAAGGAATTAATTTTACAGTGAATTATATCTCAACAAAAAGAAACTATTGCAGCAAAACTTCATTGATTTCAGTGGCAAAGGAAATAGAAATGACTGGAGCCCACAAATTTCCTTCACATGATAGTAAACAGTGGTTTCTCCTGATATGCCTTTAAAGTAAATACGGTAGTGCATAATTTATTCAAAAGACTTTCAGCTGCCTGAATGGGCAAGTTGATAATAATTAGAACCTTAGGAACAGAGGTTTGGGATGAAAGGCAGCATTAAAGCAGATGGCAGATAGGAGGGAGAGATTTCTGTAGGACAGCCCTGGGAAAGATAAAGAAACTGCATTCTAGCCCATTGGGGAGGAGAAAGCTGAAATGCAGGTAAAAAAAGACTAATGAAACTAAATGAGTATGGTCTGTTATACTCTGGCATGAAGTTAATTCCCAATCTAAACTGAAGGGTCTTGGAAAATCCCAGTGAGGACTCATGGAGAGCTGCCCCTTAATCAGGATGAATTAAGTAAATCAGTGGCCGCTATGGGAGATGTTAAGGCACTCAAGTCAAGAGGAAGCTTGTTTGTTTATTTGTTTAATTAGAAGTTCAGGTATTCTAGAGATATTGGCACTTTCAAGAGATTCCCCCCCAAAATATTAATTGATAAAATAAATAATTCCATTTGGGAAATGATATCCCAAGGTAAGAATGCCTGCCTAACCTTTTTCTCCTTAGGGTTGGGAAAATGTTAAAGTGATTTCTTTTCAATGTTAGCAATTTCACACTTTATATTAGGAGGGAGGAGCTTGGTAATGATCCAAATTACCCACACAAGAGAACAAGAGAAGCAGCTAAACAAACTGCCTCACAAATGATGGCTCCTTTAAACATATTAAAATGGTAATATGTGGCAATTTCAGCATATGAAAATCTGTAAACCATGAAGTGAATTAGCAAAACATAAAATTATATATCAACTGATTACTAAATTTTATTACTAAAATTACTATATTTTCAAGTACTGTATGCCTGTTTTATTAAGGGGAAAAATAAGAATACAGAAAGAAAGAACAAATGTACTTGGCAGATTCCCTGTCCATTATTTTCTTCCTCATGAATGTCTTGGTGAAGTTGGTAATATTATCCCAGTTTTATACATGAAAAATTAATATTCAACACAATTAATATAATTTATCTAGGGACACCCCACTGATAAAGGAAAGGATTCAAACTCAACTCTCTTGATGCCCAACTTTATTGATCCATAGTCCAGTGAGATAAAATTGAATAGTTTTCTATTTTTTTTCCCCTCTGGTTACCAACTCAATAAAGTCTGAGCAGTGAGATATCAAATGAAGTAATGCTTTCTTTCCTACTCTCTGCATTCATCTTGAATTTTCTTTCCCATCTCTTAATGATGACAGATCCCAGAGGTATCTATCAAATGTTATCATGAAAAAGGCCATTATAATCCAGTTTCATCTGGTGTGAAGCCTAAGTGTCCTCACCTCATTAAATGTTTATCATCTCCCCTTTCTCTGATATCTACCAGGTTTCAGCCCAAGAGGTTTGCAGCCCATGAAAGGGGTCATGAGTGGCAGGTGGGGTATTTTCTCCATTGCTTTCTCCTCTGGTTTCAGCTCCTGGGATGTCAGCCTGGGAAGAGGGAACATGAGAGAGGAAAGAAATGATTTTGTGTAACTAGCATCCTGTTGATGGTTCTATTTTTGGCTTTTTCAGCTTCTTTGTGAAATGCTACAGGTATTCGGGTGTTGGTCCTCTCATGGAATGTATGTGCGTGTGAGTTATCCAGGTGGCCCGATAGACCTCCCCACTGTTAAGATCCCGTAAGTGAAAGATCTGCTCCAGCTTCAGTTATCTTACCCCCTGAAGCTTCTTCCTCAGGGGATCCCAGCCTTCGGTTGCTGCATCCCTTTACCCAGTGTGCCAGCCTACTTGGGTGGGATTCCAGCAAGCTGGCTCAGATCCGACTGCCTACATGGTGTTCAGTTGGCACATTCACTGGACACTTGGGCCGTGAGTAACAGGGGGAGCCCAGGCTGCTCTGGTGCCATACCCCCTTCATCTTCTGCCTCTCTTATATTCCTTGTATGCTTTTGTACAAATAGTTTGAGAAGGAAAAACAAAAACAAAAAATAAAAAAACAGCAGGTCTACCACAAAAGCAGATATCCTAGTAAGCAAGTAAGATGACATTTTCCCTTTCCTGCAGCACTAACCTTAGAATTACCACAAAGTGCCCTCCTGGAGATCCTCTTACTTTTCTTAGCATGAGTGACAAAAACTTTCACTCTCCCCATGGAAGCCAGGAGAATGTGGATGCTTACTCTCCCAGCTCAATGTCACGTCTCTGAAAGTTCTTCAGTTCTCAACCATTACCTCCCCGTCCTTGGACTTTATTTATATTTATTTATTACAGTCAATTTTCATCCGTTCTATTTTGATTATAGTAGTATATATATGTCAATCCCAATCTCCCAATCCATCCTACCTCCCCACTTTCCCTCATGGTGTCCATGTCTGTGTTTCTCTTTCCAATTCTGCTTTCAAGTAAGTTCATCTATACCATTTTTCTAGGTTCCACATAATGCATTAATATACAATATTAATTTTTCTCTTTCTTCACTTCACTTTACTCTGTATGACATTCTCATCTCTAGACTTTAATTTACATAGACTTGGGCGGGGATGGTGGCTCAATTATACTGACAGAGCAGAGCAATTTGTCTCCTTCCCCAACACTTGTGCACACACACATACAAACACACACACATACACACACAGACTAGAGACTGTAAAGTCTTGGAGAGGATTTTTGTCCCCTAAGTGTCTGAATCTCATTGCAGAAACTGGAATACTTTTTGTGTCATAGCTTTGTATGCTGGTCCAGAAACAGAGAGGTCTCTCTCAGAATCCTAGTACACGTATTAAGTCAGCAAAGTACAAAATAACATTAGGAAGAGGTGGTATATGTCCAATTAAATGCCCATTAACACTTAATAGGGCTTTGTGCCACTCTCTTGATGCCTAAAGCATATTAAGGAAAACAGAAAACAGCTAGTAAATCAAAGTAATGTGTGTGTGTGTGTGTGTGTGTGCGCACGCACTCCCCACAGTCTCCTCTCTCCGTGGGATTTCCAGGCAAGAATATTGGACTGAGTAGCTATTTCCTCCTCCAGGGGATCTTCCCCATCCTGGGGTTAACCCTACATCTCCTGCATTGCAGGCAGATTCTTTACTGGTGAGTCACCAGGGAAGCCCAAATTCAAAGTAATAGAATTTATTGAAAGTCGTATCTCAGAAATCAATGGGAGGGTTAACTAAGGGGAAAAATAAAAGTTTCTGTAGATTAGGGAGTTATAAACGGTAGTATAAACAAAGAAAGATATATGCCGCCTCTGCTTTCTACCCAAATTAGCAGGGAACACTCTTTCCCCCAGCTAGATGATACCAGTGGATTTTGATTTCATGTTGTTAAAAAGTTAAGCTGACATTCTTCATTACTAGGATTAAAATACTTTAAATCCATATTCGCCAACCCTGTTTATGTTTCTGTCTCAGTGTTACTTAGGATTACCACACTTAGGGGCACCTTGGCTTTTGAAACAAATCTCACCCCCTTTGTCCCCTTTGGGGGCTTCCCCTGTAGCTCAGTGGTAAAGAATCCACCTGCACTGCAGAAGAAACAAGTTCAATCCCTGGATACAGAAAATCGCCTCGAGGAGGAAATGGCAACCCACTCCAGTATTCTGGCCTGGAGAATTCCAAGGACAGAGGAGCCTGGCGGGCTGCAGTCCAATGGGGTCACAAAGAGTCGGACAGGACTGAGCGACTAAATAACAACCACGTGTCCCTTTTAGAATACCCAGCTGACTGCTCTGCTCACCATCCTAAGCATGTCTGAAAACTGCAGTCTCTCTGCTTCTCTTTAGCCTGGGAGGCTCTCCCTTCTTATGTCTACATAACAAAGTCCCACTGCCTGCTGGAAAGTCAGATCAGAACTCGCCTTCTCGGTCCTGCTGTGGGAAGTTCTCTTGCTCTGCTTTCCTTTCTGGACAGGGTGTCCTGAATTGCTGTTGAGTGACTCTCAGAATGAATGTGTGCTTATCCCAAATGTCCGATGACATGTTTTCCCAAGTTTTTGTGTTTGTTTTATTGTTTTATGTTTGTTTGGCAGAAGAGGGTGGAGTTTGAACGTTTTTACCCTGAAGATTATCTAAAAGATTAATAACATCATCTGGATGACCACAAAATGACTAATTCCCTATAATTTTCTTGCACAAGTGAGTATGAATGTGATTTTTTGACTGCGCTGGCATCAGGAGTTCCCTAAGGATACTAGGGCAGAGGTGGACTCAATAGGTATATTATAGCCTCATGACAAGTGGAAGCTAAATAATTTAGGATATGCTAGGATATGCTTTGAGAAAGATGGCTTTCCTACAGAAAATGAACAAACAAAGGGGGACTCTATTCCTGCCCTGCAAATAGGTTCATCTGCACCATTTTTTTTTTTTTGGATTCCATGCATATGTGTTAATGTACATATTTGTTTTCTCTTTCTGACTTCACTCTGAATGACAGACTCTAGGTTCATCCACATAGCTACAAATAGACATGCAGTTGTAGAGGAGGAGCTTGTGGACATGATGGGGGTAGGGGAGAAAGAAAGGGTGGGGTGAATTGGGAGAGTAGCATTGGCATATATACACTGCCATGTGTAAAAGAGATACCAACAGCTGGCGAGAAGCTGCTCTATAGCACAGGGAGCTCTCAGCTCAGTGCTCTGGAGGTGCAGGATGGGCGAGCGTGGAAGGGAGGCTCAAGAGGGAGGGGGTGTATGTATACACACAGCTGATTCAATTCATTGTACAGCAGAAACTAACAACAATGGAAAGCAGTCACATATGCAAGTGTGCTCAGACGTGTCTGACCCTTTGTGACCCTGTGGCCTGTAGCCCACCAGTCTCCTCTGTCCATGGGATTATCCAGGCAAGAATACTGGAGTGGGTTGCCATTTTCTGCTCCAGGGGATCTCCCTGACCCATGGACTGAACTCTCATCTCCTGAGGCTCCTGCGCTACAGGCCAATTCTTTACCACTGAGCCACCAGTGCTTGTATGGCCCAGTGATATGGCAGAAAGGATCAAAAAGAACGTACACAGTCGCCCTCAGTACTATATTCACATTGAAAGCAGAAATTTAGTTTCAAGAAAGTAACACCATCCATCTTAGTAAATTAGCATTGTCGATTTTATGTAACTGGTTTTGTAGTTTTGTTGGGGCTCAATTGTTAAATTTGATTTGGTGTTATAGTTGTATCAGTGCAGTAAGCATCAAATATTTGGACATAATTTTAGGTTTGCACACATTTAGACTATATAAGTATTACCACATAGGATTTTATGTAAAAATTAAGTAATCTTTTGACAGTTTTTTTAGAAGGATGTGGAATACTCTTTGGTTTTGAAAAACAGTGGCTTAGCGTTGAATATTTGTCATTTCTTCATAGAAGCCTGTCTTTTTTTCAACACTGGTGTCAGTTCTTAGAGATCAGAGATTATATCTATTTTCTATATCTCTCACAGCAGATAGTTGGGTGTCTTACATATAACTGTTGCTCAGTAGAATTTGTTTATGATATGTGATTCTTTTCCTGAGAGCTGAAGCTCTCAGAACTTCAGTTTTTCATATGAAACATGAAGCTGATGCATTAATACTTGGCTTATACATTCCGTGCCTAGACTGATATTTGAAACAGTTTGCAGAAAAAGCAGATTATGTCCACACTAAGGATAAATCTCATTATAAGAAACATTTTATGCAAAGATAAAGACGTATCTAGTGATGGTGTCCATTGGGAGGAAGCATGGCTCCATACCTTTTGTTCTATAAGAGGATAGAGATGGATCTCTTTTCTACTGGGTGTAAGTCATGATGCTTCATGCTGCTGACAATGAGGTATTGGCTACCCAACGACAGTTTTTCATGAGCCCGTTTCCTTGCTGAAGGGAATACAGCATCATTTCCTTTTAAAAATAGGTGTGGATGAAAAATAGTTGCATTTTCTTTGTTCCCTACCAGTTTCCTGCAGGACCAATCAAGAAAGCAAACATAGCCTACAGTTCTTCATGTAGCTGGAACAACAATAATACTCTCAGCCTAAAAGGACATAATGGTATATAAAGTTTCAACACAAATACAACTGCAAGTAAAATTGTTAGTTGCTCAGTCGTGTCTGACCCTTTATAGCCCCATGGACTATAGCCTGCCAGGCTTCTATGTCCTTGGAATTCTCTAGGCAAGAATACTGGAGTGGGTTGCCATTCCTGTCTCCAGGGGATCTTCCCAACACAGAGATCAAACCCTGGGTCTCCCACATGGCAGGCAGATTCTTTACCATCTGAGCCACCAAGGTAGTCCCAAACTGAAAAACTTCAACAAAAGAGTGTGGAGACACAAACTCACCACTGTCTTATAGTCATCACACTCTGATGTATGGTTGTTTTTCAAATAATGCAGTTCATTGACCAAAGTACTTAAACTTCCTGATTTAATTCTCAAGAATGTCTACCCCAATTAAACATTTTTTTTTCTTCTATGTGGACTTTAATGTCAGAAAGCTCTGAGTTAGAATCACAACCCTAATGACTATAAATGCCTTACCTTAGCAAATTCTTAAGGTCAGTTCCTTTTTTAATGTAATTCAATTTATTTAAAAGATTTCTTGGAGTATAGTTGTATTGCAGTGTTGGGTTTCTACAGCAAGGTGAATCAGCCATACGTATATCCGTCCTATTTTGGATTTCTTTACCATTCGGGTCAGCACGGAACACTGAGTAGAATTCCCTGAGCTATAGAGTTCAGTTCAGTTCAGTTCAGTGGCTCAGTTGTGTCCGACTCCCTGCGACCCCATGAATCGCAGCACGCCAGGCCTCCCTGTCCATCACCAACTCCCGGAGTTCACTCAAACTCACGTCCATCGAGTCAGTGATGCCATCCAGCCATCTCATCCTCGGTCGTCCCCTTCTCCTCCTGCCCCCAATCCCTCCCATCATCAGAGTCTTTTTCAATGAGTCAAATCTTCTCATGAGGTGGCCGAACCACTGGAGTTTTAGCTTTAGCATCATTTCTTCCAAAGAAATCCCAGGGTTGATCTCCTTCAGAATGGACTGGTTGGATCTCCTTGCAGTCCAAGGGACTCTCAAGAGTCTTCTCCAACACCACAGTTCAAAAGTATCAATTCTTCGGCGCTCAGCTTTCTTCACAGTCCAACTCTCGCATCCATACATGACCACAGGAAAAACCATAGCCTTGACTAGACGGACCTTAGTCAGCAAAGTAGTGTCTCTGCTTTTGAATATACTATCTAGGTTGGTCATAACTTTTCTTCCAAGGAGTAAGTGTCTTTTAATTTCATGGCTGCAATCACCATCTGCAGTGATTTTGGAGCCCCCCAAAATAAAGTCTGACACTGTTTCCACTGTTTCCCCATCTATTTCCCATGAAGTGATGGGACCAGATGCCATCACTTCGTTTTCTGAATGTTGAGCTTTAAGCCAACTTTTTCACTGTCTTCTTTCACTTTCATCAAGAGGCTTTTTAGCTCCTCTTCACTTTCTGCCTTGGTGGTGTCATCTGCATATCTGAGGTTATTGATATTTCTCCCAGCAATCTTGATTCCAGCTTGTATTTCTTCCAGTCCAGCGTTTCTCATGATGTACTCTGCATAGAAGTTAAATAAGCAGGGTGACAATATACAGCCTTGACGTACTCCTTTTCCTATTTGGAACCAGTCTGTTGTTCCATGTCCAGTTCTAACTGTTGCTTCCTGACCTGCATACAGATTTCTCAAGAGGCAAGTCAGGTGGTCTGGTATTCCCGTCTCTTTCAGAATTTTCCACAGTTTATTGTGATCCACACAGTCAAAGGCTTTGGCATAGTCAATAAAGCAGAGCTGTAGAGTAGGTTCTCATTATTTTGGGGGCTTCCCAGGTGGCACAGTGGTAAAGAATTCGCCTGCCAATGCAGGAGACACAAGAGACATGGGTTTGATCCCTGAGTTGGGAAGATCCCCTGGAAAAGGAAATGGCAACTCATTCCAGTATTCTTGCCTGGAGAATTGTATGGACAGAGGAGCCTGGTGGGCTATGGTCCAGGAGGTCTCAAAGAGTCAGACGTGACTGAGTGACTGAGCACGCACTCAGTTATCTGTTTTATACATAGTTTCTCTATAAAATAAGGGCAGCATTGATTGATTTTCAGATATGAAATGAGGATTGGAGGTGCTTCCTAGGTGGCGCTAGTTTTAAAGAATGCAGGAGATGCCGGTTCTATCCCTGGTTCAGAAAGATCCCCTGGGGTAGGAAGTAGCAACCCACTTCAGTATTCTTGCCTGGGAAATTCTATGGGCAGAGGAGCCTGGTGGCTACAGTCCATGACGTCGCAAAGAATCAAATACAACTGAGCTGGCACATACAGATAGACACAGACATGAGGATTGTGAGAATCTGTATGTAAAGTTCTGGTTTTATATGAATGACCCAATTAATGGAAAATTTTCCTATTACCTATTAAGATCTGGAGGAATAGAGATCCACTGCTCTCTGAGCTCAGAGTGGTCCTGCTTTCTGGTGGATCATCGATATTGTCATGGGGAATTTGAAACACATATTACATAGACCCCACCCTGATTTAGAGGATCTGTGGTGGAATCCAGTAATACATACTTCAATCCATGTCCAAGAATCACTGTCCTAGGGGTCAAGATCAGTGTGCTACTTATATTTTGGATGCTTAATCCCTAGAAGGGGTCTGGTTCAAGACAAATGCTCAGTGCAAGGCACAAAGAAAGGACCCAGGGTATTCTGTTAAATGAATTCTAAACAAATCTCCTCTGTCACCCATGAGTGATTGCATTGATTCTAATGTTATTAAAACTGACCATTCAGAAGATGGATTATTTGGCTAATTACGGTTGGCCCAATTAGAGAAAAGTCTATTATAAAGCACTTCAAAATGCCTTAAAGTAAAATTGATTTGGCTATATTTTATAGAGTGATACAGAGTAAACTTCTTTCCTCATAACATAAAAGCCATCACTTAGAGTCTTCCTTGTGTTAGATACTTAAGCAGACTTATTACACAGTGTTTTATGGCCGTGTTCTACATTTTCCAAAAACGAGGACTGCCATGCCATTTGGGCGTCACTGTACAGAAGGAACTGCCTATAATACGTAGGGCTGATAACATGAGGCAATGCTCTTACCTCCTCCTTCCATTTCTTATCCCTTTATGGCAGGATGAAGAGCTTTGGATAATGAAAGCAGTAGTACATTTGCACCAGTCTGTAGACTGATGTCAAAATGCCCAAGCTTAACAATTCAGAGACTACCAAAGTACCTAAGAACACTTCAGACACTGATGCTTAAATCTTCTAGCCAGCAGCTGATCTTTCCCTCTAGAGCACTTCTAGATATTTCAGCCCAGGCTTTGTCCTTGTTGGGGAGTGAAAAATTTAAAAATACATGATCAAGTATTAGAAAAATAGAGAAAATGGAAATTAATATTTATTAGCTCTCTAGAGGAGAGTTTTTAGCTTTCAAGTAGTGAAAGAACTCACAAAGATATGACTACAAAGATATAAGCAAATAATTATAAAATAAAGAGTAAAAAGCAGCCTGGGGAAAATATTCCCAGGATATATTACAGAAAGAGTGAATTTTTTATATATAAAAAGATGATACTAACTTATAAAATTGAGACATCCTATAAATAAATAGGCAAAAGTTGGTATCAGTTAATTCACAGAAGAGGTAAATTCAATATGCATTATATGCAAAAATATTCAATTTATAAACAAAAAATGAAAACTGAAAGTGAGATTCCACTTCAATTTTCCTAAATAATAAAATGCAAATTAAAAAAAATGGCAATACCCTCTGAAAGAGGAAAGGGACCTATATTGTACCTATGGGAGGGTGAATTTATAGAATACAAGCCTGCATAGCATGACATTTAATAATATTTACTAAGAGATGTAAAAATGATCAGATCTACTGACCTAATAATTCTACTTCTGGAAAATGACTAACAACACCAACAACAAAAATAGAAAAAAAGAATGAAAAATAATGAAGAGAATAATAAGAAATAAAACTCAAATTTGCAAGAGAAACTATATTCATTGCAATAAATATTTATAATTGAGTTCCATCCCTGGGTCAGGAAAATCCCCTGGAGAAGGGAATGGAAACCCACAGTAACCCACTCCGGTATTCTTGCCTGGAGAATTACAAGGACAGAGGAACCTGGTGGGCTATAGTTCTTGGTGTCTCAGAGTCAGACATGACTAGTGACTAACACTTATTTTTCACATATATTCATTGCAATAGCATAAAAACTTGGAAACAAGCTAAAAGTCCAACAATAAACTCAAAATGGATTAAAGATCTAAATGTAAGACCAGAAACTATAAAACTCCTAGAGGAAAACATAGGCAAAACACTCTCTGACATAAACCACAGCAGGATCCTCTATGACCCACCTCCCAGAATATTGGAAATAAAAGCAAAAATAAACAAATTGAATCTAATTAAAATTAAAGGCTTCTGCACAACAAAGGAAACTATAAGCAAAGTGAAAAGACAGCCTTCAGAATGGGAGAAAATAATAGCAAACGAAGAAACAGACAAAGAATTAATCTCAAAAATATACAAGCAACTCCTGCAGCTCAATTCCAGAAAAATAAAAGAGGCAATCAAAAAGTGGGCCAAAGAACTAAACAGACATTTCTCCAAAGAAGACATACAGATGGCTAACAGACACATGAAAAGATAGTCAACATCACTCATTATCAGAGAAATGCAAATCAAGACCACAGTGAGGTACCATTTCACGCCAGTCAGAATGGCTGCAACCCAAAAGTCTACAAGCAATAAATGCTGGAGAGGGTGTGGAGAAAAGGGAACCCTCTTACACTGTTGGTGGGAATGCAAACTATTACAGCCACTATGGAGAACAGTGTGGAGATTCCTTAAAAAACTGGAAATAGAACTGCCTTATGACCCAACAATCCCACTGCTGGGCATACACACCGAGGAAACCAGAATTGAAAGAGACACGTGTACCCCAGTGTTCATCGCAGCACTGTTTATAATAGGCAGGACATGGAAACAGCCTAGATGTCCATCAGCAGATGAATGGATAAGAAAGCAGTGGTACATATACACAATGGAGTATTACTCAGCCATTAAAAAGAATACATTTGAATCAATTCTAACGAGGTGGATGAAACTGGAGCCGATTATACAGAGTGAAGTAAGCCAGAAAGAAAAACACCAATACAGTATACTAACACGTATATATGGAATTTAAAGATGGTAATGATGACCCTGTATGTGAGACAGCAAAAGAGACACAGATGTATAGAGCAGTCTTTTGGACTCTGTGGGAGAGGACAAGGGCGGGATGATATGGGAGAATGGCATCAAAACTTGTAAATTATCACATGTGAAACGAATAGCCAGTCCAGGTTTGATGCATGGTACAGGGTGCTCAGGGCTGGTGAACTGGGATGACCCAGAGGGATGGGATGGGGAGGGAGGTGGGAGGGGGGTTCAGAATGGGGAACACATGTACACCCATGGTGGATTCATGACAATGTATAGCAAAACCAATACAATATTGTAAAGTAAAAAAAAATTAATTAATTAAAAAAAAGGATAATATCAGGTTAATTGTGATTCACTTATCCAGTGAAATATGTGGCTATGTTAAAAACACATGCAAATAACTTATAATAATACAAATCATTTTATAGGAAACACAGAAAAACAAAATCATGTATAGTCATGATTAAATTTAACCCCCTATCCCTCCAAAATAGAAAAGAAAAGCCAGTATCTTTATGTAGATATACAGCAATATAGTATCTCATGGATTGGTTTGTAGTTGAGGGGCTTTGATTCCCAGTTTTTCTTTTCCCCTACTATCACTTTTTTGTGTATTTTTATAGTTTTTTCTGATTACCATGTATAATGGGAAAAATAATTTTACTCGAAATAATGCCCTCTAGCTAGCACTTGCTAATGGAGAAGGCAATGGCAACCCACTCCAGTAAAATCCCATGGGCGGAGGAGCCTGGTAGGCTGCAGGCCATGGGGTCGCTAGGAATCGGACATGACTGAGTGACTTCACTTTCACTTTTCACTTTCATGCATTGGAGAAGGAAATGGCAACCCACTCCGGTGTTCTTGCCTGGGGAATCCCAGGGACAAGGGAGCCTGGTGGGCTGCCGTCTATGGGGTCGCACAGAGTAGGACACAGCTGAAGCGACTTAGCAGCTGCAGCAGCAGCAGCTGCACTTGCTAACATAATAGTAGGAATCCATCCTTATATGTTCAGAGTCTTACGGGGTACTAGAAGAAAACTTCACTCTAGATGAAAGTGTCATTGAGCACCAAAGAGCCTTGAAAGATAGCCCTGCTCATCTCCATAAGCAAATGAAAAAAATGAATGTATTGGGTTGAGAATAAATCATGATAGTGACATTGGCTAAAAAAAAATAGAAGAATTCAGAAATTAAATTTATCAGTTTTCTAGAGGAAATTCTCTAGGCTTTCAAGGAATGGAAGAAACAAACAAAAAGAAAACATTTGCCTGTGAAAATAATTCAGAAGTCTGCATATAAGTAAATACCATCAAAATTAAAAGATAGCAACAAATGGGAAAACATTACAAAGAATGAATGTAACTCTCCCTAGAGTTCGCTGCTCCTAGAATTGCTTTAGCTCACTCACCTTTGGGTGGAATTTCTCTGGCAGGGGATGTATGCATTCTAGGTTTAGTTTACCTTCCAGGGAACTTTAAAAAATCACACTGACTGACCTTGTGTATAAATTCCCAATGTGTCTGCCCAGTAAATGGATGAGGCCAGCTATTTTTCTCAAAGTTAAACCTCAAGATTCTTCTATGGTAAAACATACACACACACACACACACACACACATATATATAATTTATTTATTCATTGTATTATTATGGGAGTATGCATTTCCCAAATACAATATTAATATTATATACCCAAAAAAGAAAATTGGAATTTAATTTATGTAGTACCTGTGAAACACATTTGAGGAAGCTTATGGGACCGGATTTTAATATTTATTTCCATTAGCTCCTCAGGATGAATTAATTATGGCCCCAAAGAAATAGAGTTGAAAAAGACCTTAGGGATCATATTTAGTTTAAGAACCTTATTTTGCAGACTGGGAAATTGGAGGTCAACAATTAACTTACAGAAACACCAGAACACAAAGTCATAGCTATACCTAGAAGCCAAATCTCTAAACTCCCAGATTTGTGCTCTTTACTTTCAACTTTTTTTTTTCTTAAGGTGAAAGAATTAATGGATAAAGACAACTACTTTTCTCTTCACATTTTCCAGGTAGACTGGCATCTGGTATTGCTAAAACCTAAGTCAAAAGTTGCTAAGGATTCATATAAGTCTATTTTGGAAAAGAGATTAACAAGCGTTTGGCAATGATCAACCTGTATACCCATGGCTGATTCATGTGAATGTATGGTAAAAACCACCACAATAGTGTAAAGTAATTAGCCTCCAATTAAAATAAATAAATGAAAAAAAAGAGAAAAAATACTGTATCTTTTAGGATAGGTAAAAAGAAAGAATAAAAGGTAAGAGTTAATGACTATGCATTTGTTTATTTAGTGTGCTAATATTTTTAGATCATATGCTCAATAAATGTATCTTAGACATAGGTTTTAAGCAAATGTAATGCCAGCACAAATTCAGAGCTGCTTTTTGAGTAGTTTGGTTTTCAATAATATATTCAAATAATATTCCTCAAAATATGGCATGTATAATTCTGGTGTTTTGTAAAATAATACTAGTAGCACTTTTTAATTTTTACAGTAAAGTCTCTGTTTTATTATTTATGAAATTATAACCAGCACATCAGAACTTCTTCTGTAAGCCATAGTACTTAGGATGCAAAGAAATATTTTAAGTAATTTACATTTCAGGTGGTATTATAAACACGACAAAAATTGGAAAAAGGTACAAGAATGACTTAAGTTTCAGAAAATGATGATTTAATAAGTTCCTGCACTAAAGGAATACTAATTCACAGAGGGCAGATGAGTCCTTTTGGAAATATCTTCTTTCAGGTTTAGAATTTAATTCCAAGCCAGCATGAGGCAACACATTGATTAAATGGTCTTTGAAGCATCGGTTATCTTAATGGCCAGAGAAAAATAACCCTTGACTCAGCCTCACCCATTAGGGAGGCGAACAAAGCCAAAATGTCCTTTACATTGGGGTGATGGGACTTGTCACAGCCACAGAGCTAAACTTTTTCCTGTTTCATTCATTATGACTGACACTTTTTGTTTTCTGTTTGAGTTCTGGAAGTTATGTGTGTAATTAAAATATGCAAAGTAACCATAAAATCACAGCATTTAAAAAGTTACTTTTCTTTACTCTCAAACATCTCTGACTGTTTGACTGTTGTTATCCCACTCATCTTCCCAGAACTCCAGGAAAGGTGGGCAGATGGGTGTAACTTTGATACTCTGCAAAGAGAGCTGGAGGGTCTTGTGAGCTCTCTTTACTCAGGGGGGTCATGAATACAGGCTGCTGCTGCTGCTGCTAAGTCGCTTCAGTCATGTCCGACTCTGTGCAACCCCATAGACGGCAGCCCACCAGGCTTCGCCATCCCTGGGATTCTCCAGGCAAGAACACTGGAGTGGGTTCCTTCTCCAATGCATGGAAGTGAAAAGTGAAAGTGAAGTTGCTCAGTCATGTCCAACTCTTAGTGACTGCGTGGACTACAGGCTACCAGGCTCCTCCATCCATGGGATTTTCCAGGCAAGAGTACTGGAGTGGGGTGCCATTGCCTTCTCCCATGAATACAGGGGAGGTAGACAATTTCTGAGTTTTCTGATTTACCTTGCATATCCAGATCAGCTAAGGTTGAATCCACCAAGGCCAGGCTGTCACAGAAATCAGGGGAGAGGGATTGGTCAAGGTGATATGTCAAAGAAACAGCCAAACATCCTGAGATGCTGCTTTTTGATGGACTTCTTGTGTGCATGTGTGCATGCTCAGTTATGTCTGACTGTGCGACCAGATGGACTCTAGCCCGCCAAGCTCCTATATCCATGGGATTTCCCAGGCAAGAATACTGGAGTGGGTTGTCATTTCTTTCTCTGCCTATGGACTTCAGAGAGGTCCTTTGGCGTGCACTGTGGCTCCACTGTCTAGAAAATGTTAAACATAATGACACAATGACTTGTGGATCAAGCTGGAATCAAGATTGCCGGGAGAAATATCAATAACCTCAGATATGCAGATGACACCACCCTTATGGCAGAAAGTGAAGAGGAACTAAAAAAGCCTCTTGATGAAAATGAAAGAGGAGAGTGAAAAAGTTGGCTTAAAGCTCAACATTCAGAAAACGAAGATCATGGCATCTGGTCCCATCACTTCATGGGAAATAGATGGGGAAACTGGAAACAGTGTCAGACTTTATTTTGGGGGGCTCCAAAATCACTGCAGATGGTGATTGCAGCCATGAAATTAAAAGACGCTTACTCCTTGGAAGGAAAGTTATGACCAACCTAGATAGCATATTCAAAAGCAGAGACATTACTTTGCTGACTAAGGTCCGTCTAGTCAAGGCTATGGTTTTTCCAGTGGTCATGTATGGATATGAGAGTTGGACTGTGAACAAAGCTGAGTGTCAAAGAATTGATGCTTTTGAAGTGTGGTGTTGGAGAAGACTCTTGAGAGTCCCTTGGACTGCAAGGAGATCCAACCAGTCCATTCTAAAGGAGATCAGCCCTGGGTGTTCTTTGGAAGGAATGATGCTAAAGCTGAAACTCCAGTACTTTGGCCACCTCATGCGAAGAGTTGACTCATTGGATAAGACTCTGATGCTGGCAGGGATTGGGGGCAGGAGGAGAAGGGGACGACAGAGGATGAGATGGCTGGATGGCATCACTGACTCGGTGGACATGAATCTGAGTGAACTCCAGGAGATGGTGATGGACAGGGAGGCCTGGCGTGCTGTGATTCATGGGGTCGCAAAGAGTCAGACACGACTGAGCGACTGAACTGAAATGAACTGAGCTGAGTTGTTAAAATGAGTCAATAAGAAATAGACTTTCATGCATTGAGTGGGAGGGAATTGAGATAGGCTCTAGGATTGAAAGCTAATTTTTGACTTTTGCGTTTCAGGTTGTCATAATGTGCATAAAGGGTGAGAGGGCATGTAAGCTGCTAAGGTTGTTAGTATTTCATGGCCATGACTGGAACTTTTACCTTCTGACCTATTGTGCTGCTTTGTTGTAGCACTCGTCAAGACACTCTCTCAGTATTCACACTGACTTTTGAATAGATCCAACTGAAAGTATGGCAAGCCGTTTGGGAGATTCATTTACTACTTCTGTATAATGGCTTTACCTACAGGTTGTGATATCTCACCATCATTGGTAGAAATGAAAAGAAATTGTTGACAGCCTGAATTTAGCTTAGGGACTGAAAAAGTGTTTCATTTTTTCTAACTGCATTGTAATTGATTTTTTAAAATTTGTGAATAGCTTAAGTAAAATTCATGACTGCTTTTTTTTTTTTACCTGTACCACTCATTTTGTTTGTAGAATAATTTCACATTTCGTAAAATAACTGCTGAATTAAAATATAGGTATTTTAATAGACAAGATTTTTCTCTTAGGTTTACTCTAGCCAGATAATTTTTTTAGAAGAACTTGATACCTCTCACTTTTCTTAAACTCAGAGCCATAAAGTCTAAAGTCCCTAGTTGTAACTACCTATCATATCTGATTCATCACAAACACCCATTATGGCCATCTCAGTTCAATGTAATTTCCTCTTATATTCATTAAACTGTATCATCAGTAAGATACCTTGCTAGATTTTTTTTCTCTAATGGGCTGAGAGTTTGGAAAATTCCACCTATACTTTGCAGACACGGTCCCCTCCTTCTTGGAGTTTACAATTTATCAGACTACTTATCCATCCACTCATTGGTACATTCACTGATTTAAAAATATGCATCCACCTGTATATTTTGGAGATTATTCCTTTACATATATAGAGAATGGAATATTACTCAGCCATTAAGAGAAACAAATTTGAGTCAGTTGAACTGAGGTGAATGAACCTAGAGACTATTATACAGAGAAAAATATGTCAGAAAAAGAAAAACAAATATAGTATATTAGTGCATATATATGGAATCTAGAAAAGTGGTACTGTTGAACCTATTTGCAGGGCAGGAATAGAGACTCGGACGTAGAGAATAGATATGTAGACACAATGAGGAAAGGAAAGGGTGGGATGAATTGAGAGAGTAGCCTTGACATATACACACTACCATGTGTAAAATAGACAGCTAGTGGGAAGCTTCTGTATAGCACGGGGAGCTCAGTCTGGTGCTCTGTGATGACCTAGATGAGTTGGATGAGAAGAGTGGAGGGGAGGCTCAAGAGGGAGGGGGTATATGTATACTTACAGCTGAAATCTATGTTGCTGCATACCAGAAATGAACACAACATCGTAAAGCAATTATCCTCCAATTAAAAAAAATGCATCTACCGTGTACCTGTGCTAAGCAGTATTTTTTAAATTTGTGTTTTTGCTTTTGTCAAACAGTGGTTTTTATTTTCTTTCCCTTGATGTCTAGCCATAAGCCTCAGGAAAGTAAGCCATGCATACCAATGACTAAATCACAGGGTCTGTCTGGATAAATGGTATGGCAGAGGTTGCATATGTTATGACATTACAGAGAACAAATGGATAATTTCTAGCTGGGGAAGGAAGAAAAAATATCCACGGACCTGGTGACACTTGAGCTAAGTCTTGAAAGATGCAGAGAGGGAATATTAAAAGCAAAAGCAGAGGTAGGGATGAGGAGCCAGGGTGTGGAGAATGGAGAGGGTAAGACTGCTGTAGGTAATAGGAGCCAGTGTAGAGGGAGGGCAGGTTAGTCTATTGAAAGTCTCATTGTCATTCTCAAGAAATTGACCTTTAATTCTTAGGAAGCTACTAAATGGCAAGATTAGTGTTTCTGTCCCCAGAGATGTTAGATAGGTCCTTTTATTTTTTTTTCACCTCTTCCTCCCTTCTGATCCTCTTTTCTCGTTCCCCTGCCATAAGTTCACTTACATTAAAACGCAATTGAGAAGACTGAGCTGCCTGCATTTTGATTCTACAGTGAAGACCCACTGGCATGGTTGTTTTTCCAAGTTCTGGGCTTCTGCTAAGTTTGTTGCAGAAGTGATATGATTAAAGTATTAACTACTGCAATATCTAACCACCCCACCCTTTGCTGTCAAAAGCAATTAATGTGGATTACATATATTAGAAAGAAGAATTTCTTTCATTTCAAACCTTGGAGCATCTCCAGAGAGGATTAGGTAGGAAAATGAATAGTATCATTTGCATAATTTAGAGAAATATGAATAATAATTTGTATTTGGAAACATTTGCTTAGACTCTTTCCAATACATTGGTGCCATATGGCTCATCGGCTGAGCGTGACCAGAGAGTAAAAATTCCATATGATACAGTAGTCAAAGGAGCAAAAAACCCCATTGTCATCTTGTGTGTGCTTTGATGCAAAATGGAAAACAAATAAATCAAAGCGCCTTATTTGAGATTCAGTCTATATGACTGTCTGATGGATTGAAAAGAATATAGTCTTTAGGGCTCCAGGGATATATATAAAATTTATAAACACCACTCTTGCTAGAGATATGCCCTGAAGATAAAAATGAGAGGAACAGGTTTAACTTATGAATTTAGAGATTTGAGTGGAGCAAAAGGCCTTTCTTCAAGTCATTCTGTTTTCTCAGTAGACATAGAAACATCATTCAGCGAGAAGCTGGAAGTAGATCCATGCACTGCAAAGGAAACCATGTCTAACGTAATTATCTTACAGAGCAGAGATAGAACAATAGCCTTCTATGAGTAAATCCACTTGCCTTGATTATTATCACCTTCTTAGGAGGTGGGTTCGCAATTGCCTTTCGCAATTTTAACCAATAAGCAATGCTGAAGATGGGGTCCCTTCTGTGACACTGAACTTCCCATCAGAATCATCTGCAAATATGAGCCTGAATCACAATGACTCTAATAGATTCATTGCTTCTAAAGAAGCCCCCCAGGCTGACTCATTCTCCTTGTCTGGCTTCTGAGCTCTGTTGGAAGTAAAAGACAAGCCTTTCCTGGATTCATGCCAGAATTTTGCGTTATGGCATTGTCAGGGTCCAGAGGGCTGGTGTGGTGAAATGTAGAGGGAAGTAGGAAGAGTTGACCTTTTGGGACATCATAGGTTGACAACAGCAGCTATGGTGTGGAAGAAGAGGCTTTATAAGCAGACCTCCATCTGAGATCAGGAATGAAAGTGCAGCAAGTTAAAATGAAAGAGACATGGGTCATTTCTAAGCCATGTCTGGGCTGTCCTCGGCTTCATTTATCAACATCTTGGGCCACACTGACAGATTCTGAGACGTAGGAGTCTCAGACGAGAAAAGATATTAATTTTCTTTTCAGCAAATGAAAAAAAAAAAAGGTGAGTGAGTATTCTCAAGTAATCTTAATTTAATTTGACCTGTCTAAGTTTGACATCAGCGAATGGTAATAAGGCTGGTACACAACATAGTCCCTTTTTTAGTACCTCACCACTTATATGGGAAGATAAGGTTTATTTCTGAATAAGCAGCAAATGAATTTTAGAAGTGTGTATTATTGCTATATGGACCTATTGAGCTCATGCTTAGTCACTAAACTGTATCTGACTCTTTGCAACCCCATGGACTGTAGCCCACCAGGCTCCTCTGTCCATGGGATTTCCCAGGCAAGAATACTGGAGTGGGCTGCCACCTCCTACTCTAGAGGATCTTTCTGACTCAGGGATCAAACTCATGTCTCCTGCATTGGCAGGCTGGTTCTTTACCACTGAGCCACCTGGGAAGCCTTTATGGGCATATGAATGTGTGCTAAGTCGTTTCAGTCGTGTCCAGCTCTTTGCAACCCTCTGGACTGTAGCCTGCCAGGCTCCTCTGTCTGTGGGATTCTTCAGGCAAGAATATTGGAGTGGGCTGCCAGACCCTCCTCCAGGTCTGAACATATACATATGTACAAAATAGATATACTGCTTTAAGAGGAACGATAGCTGCATTTGGTGTTCTGGTAGGGCAGTCTTCTCAAATAGTCTGCGAGTGTTTTGTGGGACATGCCAATGTATTTTCTTTTGTAATGTTTCTCTCTTCACGTGGCTGTGTTGGGTCTTGATTGCATCGTGTGGGGTCTTTTCTTGCAGCACGTGGACTCTCGAGTTGTGGCCTGTGGGCTCAGTTGTTGTGCTGCGCCAGCTTTCCAGCTGCGGTGTGAGGACTTAGCTGCTCTGCGGCATGTGGATCTCTCCCGACTAAGGAGGGAACCCACTGATTCTCAACCACTGGGCACCAGGGAAGTCCTAGTGCCAATGTATTTGCATCCTTTATGTTTCTGGCTAAGGGACAGTAACGTCCCTGTACAGCTCCCGGGTTCCATTCCTCAGAACCAAGTTTCCTCTATTACCCATCTTCCTAAACCTTTCTCTTTTCCCCTTTGTAGATTTCCTTCAGGAGTTAACCAAACTCCTTCGCATTCTCATCTCTTTCAGGCACATTCACTCTACCCTGATATTCTCATTGCATCTCACTTCTTTCAGAAGTCAGATTTCTCTGGCTCTCCTAAGCATAGAAGCTCGTTCCCAAGATCCAGGTGTCTCAGGAGGTAGCCTTCTCATGCTTTTCCCCCACCATTCTGTCTGCAGTCTCTGGAGAAAGCCCATGGTCCCTTGAGATCCATTGCCTCTAGCTACACTATGTTCGTGCCCTATATTTTGTCTTCAGTCCATAAATCATTTATACTTTGAAATCTTACAGTATTCCTCTCCACTGAAGGTTGTCATCACTGGGGGGGTTTAGGATGTATGTCAGTGTGCCAGTTGACACTCTTGCCTGCCTCAGTTCCTTCTTATTCTGCTTAAGTCACCAATCTCCATGGATTAACCCTAGACCTTTGTATCAATTCAAACTAGTCTATTTCTTAAATCTACAGCACCAGTATCATAGCTGGTGACCATACTGACTGGTTTTGCCTTCCATCTTCTTCTCATTCCTTTTTCCCTTGTTGCCACGCTTCCTATAGACCAGGATCCTTCCTCTTGTATGCTTCACTCCATTTCCAAGAATGTCAGATTTAGCAGCAGTTGATAATTGGTTATAACTCTGGTCTGTACAATTCACTCCCCAGGTCTCTTTTTCTTGGTCTCTAAAATCTTTTATCAACTTTTATAAACCATGTAATTCTGTGGCTATCAGCAGCTATTATAAGCAAGAAAGTATTATTTGGCCTTGCTCCACAAAAAGCTATAGGCATATTATTAACTGTGATTTTGATTACTTGGGTGAAAAAGTGACTAAATGCCATTGATTTTGAACACAGTGTTTATTTATGTGGATATCATTAGAATGAGCCTCAATATTTCCAGAAATCCAGCAATGAAAATCTATGTGCTAAGGAATGATGGGATCATTCATGGTAGCAAAAATAGTGAGTTTTAAAAGTCTTTGGATAATGGCTCAACAAGAGAAAATAAAGCCCAAGTCTCCAGGAAATAGTTTAAGGATAGATCCTCAAAGTGATTTTTAAAATATTTCTTCTCAGCACTACTCTTTTATCTGACCTCATTAAAATGTCTCAGCATTGTTTATTCAACATACCACTTAATCAAAACCCTCTGCTTCATTCTTCCCAAGATTCATTTATAATCCATATGAGCAAACATTCTGGAAGGTTATAATGAAGAGAGATATAGGAGAATTATAACAGCTTTCTTTTCTTTTTTGAACAGTAAATATTTTAGTAATCCATCTCCATTTCTAAAATCGGTTTTTCTTTGAATCATATATTACTTTGCTTTAGATAAAAAGAACCGAACATGTCTGAAAATCTAAAAAGATTGGAAAGAGATTCAAGGAGCTATATTTCTTAATATTTATTTCTTAATCTAAATCTTTACTTATCATGTGTAAATGCACAACACACTAAGCCCTAAAAACTGATTTTGTCATCTGGTAAGAAAATAGTTAATAGTTCTTCATCTTTTGGAGGGTGTTTTAATAGGATCTTATTTATCGTAGATTCCATAAATATATGGACAATCAAATAAAGTCATTCAAGTAGAGAGCCTTCATTTCACAGATGAGAAAAATCAAGGCCCAGAGAGGTTAAAACAATAACGACTTAAAAGCATGTATAATAATTTTAATGTGGGCTTCATTTGTCCCTGAAGACTCATCCCCTCGATGTGCATTGTCTCAATATTAAGAACAATAATTTTATCATGACCACACTTAGAGATCCATCAGAATTATGCTAAGAAGTAAAAACAGAAGTTACCTTAACTTGAAGTTTGGTATAGTGATTGACTTCCAATATTAACAGAGAATGAACAAGGTGGAAAAAATCAAGAGCTGATTTCTGCTTGAGTCTTTTGGTTGAACACAATGAAAGAAAGCAGTGTGCCAACAATCTCTCCCACCCCGTGTGCTCTTCTAGAACCTTGGCATTCCTCCATCAAGAGATGGACCCTCTTGCCACCCTGTCTTGAATCTGGGTGAACTGTTTCAAACAACACAGCATGGTAGAAGTTGTTAGCAGCCTAATTGTTATGAGAAGACCAAAACTCCCATCCTTGGAGAGACCATGCAGAGCGGTCCTAAAACTGCAGTGCCCTGCAATCTGCCCCCAACCACCACTTTCCTGCTCCCTGCTCATCCAAATCTAGCTACTCTTTTACTGTAACTGCAGGGAAGATCCCAAGTCAGAAACATCCAGCCAAGTGCCTCCCAAATCTCTGACTTATAGAAACTGACATACAAGGAAATAATTCATTCTTCTTTTACAACACTAAGTTTTGAGGTGATGTGCTGTGCAACAATAGTAATTGAAACAAAAATTATCCCATGATCCTCTTTCTTTAACAGTCAGAAGAAAGATTTGCAAGGTAGATATGAGGCTGCATTTGTTTTTAAATTGGAGTATAGTTTCTTTGCAATGTTGTGTTAGTGTCTGCTATACAAGCAAGTGAATCAGCTGTGTGTGTGTGTGTGTGTGTGTATCCCCTAATCTTGGATCTCCCTCCCACCCCTCCAGTTCATCCCAGAGCTCTGAGTGGAGCTCCTGTGCTGTACAGCAGTTTCCCACTAGCTGGTGATTTTACACGTGGAAGAAGGCAATGGCACCCCACTCCAGTACTCTTGCCTGGAAAATCCCATGGATGGAGGAGCCTGGAAGGCTGCAGTCCATGGGATCACTAAGAGTCGGACACTGCTGAGCGACTTAACTGTCACTTTTCATTTTCATGCACTGGAGAAGGAAATGGCAACCCACTCCAGCGTTCTTGCCTGGAGAATCCCAGAGACGGGGAAGCCTGGTGGGCTACCATCTATGGGGTCATACAGAGTCGGACACGACTGAAGCGACTTAGCAGCAGCCGCAGTGTATATATGTCAATCTTAATCTCCCAATTCACTCTACTTCCTTACCGCTCCATGTGTACATGTCCATTCTCTGCATCTGTGTCTCTGTTCCTGTCCTGCAAATAGGTTCATTTGAATCCTTTTCTAGATTCCACATATATGTGTTAATACACAATATTTGTTTTTCCCTTTCTGACTTACTTTACTCTGTATGACAGACTCTAGGAGATAGCTTTTTTTTTTTTTTAATTCTTTGAAGGTTGATGCAAGGCATTAGGCACTGGAATAGCACACGTATGTTATCTCTTACCTGCTGACTCACCTTGTTTGTCTGGAGGTTCTCCTCAGTTCCAGCCACTCACTGAATCTCCTCCTTCAGCTGGTGTAAGTCCTTGACCAAGTGTGCTTACAGCTCCAGGGCAAAAAATGCCAGCTTCTCTATGTGTCACCCACAGAATCCAGGTTTTTAGGTGCTTATAGAAAGATGTGGATTTCTGGTTGTCCTTTGGGGTTTCTTATGAGTTCTTGGTTTCCACGTGGATTCCAGTTCGTCTTTAAGGGTTCCAGCTTGCCTTTTCTTTTGTCTACATTCATCTTTCCTTTCCAGCCGCAGGACTGGCTGACCTATCTCAGCTTAGACTCATCTTCATGTTTGCAGACTCCTCTATCAGCTTTCACATAGCTTGAGGTACACCGCTTACAGCAACTCTTTATTCTACATCATTCACAGAGCTCAGCTTCTGTGTTCAAGTCCTCTCTGTTACAGAGATGTTCCTTGGAATGCTCAGATTGATCTGTGAGCTGAGATAAATGGAGATGTCTTGATTCAGTCTTGCTTAGGGTTAGTCTACATTTTCCTAGGAAAGCCATTTGTTTTGGGAATATGTGTAGTTTCCAGTCATTCCAGTAATATAAATGCTTGTGCTCAGAGTCCAGAAGCTGGAGGGCAGCCTGGAATTTTCGAAATGCTCATGAAGAGATTTGTGCGAATTCTGTAAACAGCAGAATCCAACTTGAGTGAGTTCTTAAAAAGAACCTGCATTCATGATTTCATAAGTTAGAAGTTGATACTTAATTGTAGTTGCTCTTCTTCAGGAAATCTAAAGCCATTAATGTATTTATCTTTTCAATCAATCCTCTAGTCTATATAATTTTTGAAGTTTATTTGGCTTGTCAGGTCTTACTTGTGGCCTGTGGGATCTAGTCTCCTGACCAGGGTTTAAACCTGGGCCCCCTACATTGGGAGCACAGAGCCTTAACCACTGAACCATCAGGGAAGTCCTTAGTATATCTTTATATAGTGCCTATTATTCTGTTTAATACAACCAAGATCCTCTTCAGATTTGAAATATAGGAAAAGATGTGTGTGTGTATGTACATATGAATGCATATGTGCTCAGTAGCTCAGTTGTGTCCAACGCTTTGCAACCCCATGGACTGTAGCCCACCAGGCTCCTCTGTCCACGGGATTCTCCAGGCAAGAAAACTGGAGTGGGTTTCCATTTCCTTCTCCAGAGAATCTTCCTGACCCCGGGATAGAACCTGAGTCTCTTGCATCTTTTGCATTGTCAGACAGATTCTTTACCAATGTACCACCTGGGAGGCCCATGGGAAAGATAGATGCAGATAAATAGAAGCAGTACTATTAGTAAATAAACTGAGTTTATAAATATTATAAGAATTACTTATTCAGCAGCTATTAGAGACATAGAAGTAACTACCTGCACTGTAAATCTGTATTTTATGCTTTAAAAGGAAGGGGACTGAGGGGAGGAGAGATTCTCCATATGGCATCATATATTTTTCATAAACTGTGGACTTGCAAGGCCATTTTTACCATTTTTAGGATGGAGATAGTAATGTTAGATGTTTTGTTTTGATACCTGGATTGCTGTCTAAGCTCTTTGTAGAACAAAGTTTCTAGAGTAATGTTCGATCTCTTTGGCTATGAGTACCCTCCCGGGATTCTCAGATGGCTCAGTGGTAAAGACTCCACCTGCCAATGCTGCAGACACAGGTGGTTTGGGTTCGATCCCTGGGTTGGGAAGATCTCTTGGAGAAGGCAAGGGCAACCCACTCCAATATTCTTGCCTGGGAAATCCCATGGACAGAGGAGCCTGGAGGGCTGCAGTCCATGGGGTCACAGCGTCGGGCATGACTGAGGACACACACAACTTTACAGGATGAGAAACCCATGAAAGAGAACCTCGTGTCCTAAACTCACTTTTGAAACAAAGAAAGCAAGCAAAGTGAAAGACAGAGGCCAGCAATCGCTTCATTATCAGTAAACTGTCAGAAGACACTTTCATACGAGAGTTCAGTCAGCCTATAAGCCAACATGTACAGTAGAAAGATAGACCTTCAGAGTCACAGACAGCTCTGAAGCAGAGCAAGTCCTGTACGTGAGGGACCTACAAGGACACTGGAAAACTCCTGACTTCCTTGGCTTGGTGTGTTCTCAAGAGGAAAAGGAAGGAAAAACTGACAAAGAAAGCATGGCTATTTGGATAGTGCATTCTAGCTCAGTTAACATGGAATCAAGAAAGAAGTGGCAAGGGGCAGGACTATGGCTATAAATGAGTGCATTTACAAAGAAATAACTGCAAGAAGTGGGAAGAAGTGCTTTCCTTTCTTTCCCCCAAGAACCTTATAACATACCTTCCATTTATTTATTTATTTATTTATTTTTACACCTAACCAAACACTGGCATTGAAATACGATCTATCTTTAAAAAGGCAGCATACCTCCCATTTAAAAACAAACAAACAAACAAGCAAACCTTGAGGGACTTCCCTGGTGGTCCAATGGCTAAGAGACCTGGGGTTCGATTCCTGGTCAGGGAACTAGATCCTGCATGCTGCAGCTAAGCGTTCTCATGCTGGAATTAAAATAACCCATAGGGTGCAGCTAAAATCACTGCAGATGGTAGCTGCAGCCATGAAATTAAAAGACGCTTACTCCTTGGAAGGAAAGTTATGACCAACCTAGATAGCATATTCAAAAGCAGAGACATTACTTTGCTGACTAAGGTCTGTCTAGTCAAGTCTATGATTTTCCCAGTGGTCATGTATGGATGTGAGAGTTGGACTGTGAAGAAGGCTGAGCGCCAAAGAATTGATGCTTTTGAAGTGTGGTGTTGGAGAAGACTCTTGAGAGACCCTTGGACTGCAAGGAGATCCAACCAGTCCATTCTGAAGGAGATCAGCCCTGGGATTTCTTTGGAAGGAATGATGCTAAAGCTGAAACTCCAGTACTTTGGCCACGTCATGCGAAGAGTTGACTCATTGGAAAAGACTCTGATGCTGGGAGGGACTGGAGGCAGGAGGAGAAGGGGATGACAGAGGATGAGATGGCTGGATGGCATCACCGACTCGATGGACGTGAGTCTGAGTGAACTCCGGGAGTTGGTGATGGACAGGGAGGCCTGGCGTGCTGTGATTCATGGGGTCGCAAAGAGTTGGACATGACTGAGCGACTGAACTGAACTGAAAGATCCCACATGTCACAGCTTAAAAAAGAAAAAAACACAAAACAATAAAAGATCTAAAGATCCTATGTGGCCCGACTAAGACCCAAGCATAGCAAAGTAAAAATTTAAATGCCTCTGCAGCAGCAGTGGCAGCAATAACGTCTTCCCAAGTGCACTCTCTTGTTTGGGCATCTCTTTCACCATCAGTGCACCTTTGTTACAAAGTCAAAGTGTTAGTGGCTCGCTTTCGTGTCCAACTCTTCAGGACCCCATGGACTGTAGGCCACAGGGCTCCTCCATCCTGGCCTGGGATTTTCCAGGAAGAAGACTGGGGTGGGTAGCCATTCCATTCTCCAGGGGATCTTCCTGCCCACGAATCAAACCTGTGTCTCCTGCATTGCAGGAGGATTCTGTATCGCCTGTGCTACCAGGGAAGCCCTGCAACTCCTGGGTAGGAATGACTCAACTGATGCCACCTTAATTCCTTATTTCCTGTTTACTTGCCAGTCTACTGAAGCAGGCATGTTGTCTGCATCAGGTCTCCACTGAAATCACTCTCGAAGCCTTTAGTGCCGAGTGCAATGTTTCTTCCCGGTCCTCATGTCGCCTGTGCTTTTCTGCTACACTTGACGGGTCCTCACCTTTCTGAAACTCTCCCAATGACTTTGATTTAGAAGCATCTTTTCAAGTTCTTTTCCTGCTTCCTTGGTTTCCTGATAATCTCAGTGATACTTTCTGAGAACTCTGGCAACAAGGATTCCGCTTCATTCAGCTGGTGCCTGGTGGATGTAATTACCCCTTCAGTAGCCAGTTCTCTGTCCTGGGCCATGTAGATGCAGCTCGTTTTTTTTTTCTTTTTCAGAAGTTCATTGTCCTATTTGCCTAGGGAAGGTGACTCCTTATCCAGCCCCAGGGATGGATAATGAGCTGTTTAATCACATCATGTAATTTCCCCTCCCCACTAATTGACTTAAACATGGACTCATGACGCAATCACATGCAATAGAGAGGAAGGTTCTAGGGCAGTGGTTTCCAATGTTTTAGGCGACAGGGACTAGTTTCTGGGAATACCATTTTTCCAAAGATGGAGATAAATGGTTTCAGGCTGGTTCACATAAGGATCTTGGAACCTAGATCCCTCACCTGTGCAGTATACAGTAGAGTTTGCACTCCTATGAGAATAATCAATCCTGAATATTCATTGGAAGGACTGATACTGAAGCTTAACCTCCAATTTTAGGCCACCTGATGTGAAGGGCTGACTCATTGGGAAAGACCTTGTTGCTGGGAAATACTGAGGGCAGGAGGAGAAGGGGTGACAGAGGATGAGATGGTTGGATGGCATCGTCAACTCAATGGATGTGAGTTTGAGCAAACTCCAGGAAATTGTGAAGGACAGGGAGGCCTGGTGTGCTGCAATCCATTGTGGTCACAAAGAGTCAGATATGATTTAGCAACTGAACAACAAACAGGAGAATCTAATGCTACTGCTGGTCTGGCAGCAGGCAGAACTCAGGCAGAAATGCCAGCGACAAGGAGGAGCTATACATACAGAGGAAGCTTTGCTTACTCTTACTGTCTCCCATTTCCTGCTGTGTGACCCAGTTCCTCACAAGCAACAGACCAGTGGTGGCCCATGGCCTGGGGGCTGGGGACCCATGTTCTATGGGGCTTCTGGGGTAGTTTTTCAGAACTGATAAGAAAAGGAAAGAGATTAGTTTGTTAGGGGTGCTATAACAAAGCAGAGCACACTGGGTGGCTTAAATGACAGAACTATATTGTTTTTCAGTTCTAGAGGTTACAAGTCTGAAACCAAAGTGTTAGCAGGTTTGGTTCCTTCTAAAGGATACAAAGAATCTCTGCCAAGCTTCTAGCCTTAGCTTTTAGATGGTCATCTTTAGGATCACTTAAAAATTCTCCCTGTGTATATATATATCTGTATCCATATTTTGCCTTTTCATGAAGACATCAGTCAAATTAACCTTAAAGACTTCATTTAAAATTTATTACTCTTGTAACGACTCTATCTCTAAGCAAGGTCACACTCTGAGGTACTGGGAATCAGGACTTCAACATAAAAATTGTGAAGGTGTACAATTCAACAGATAACAAGGAACAATCTTTTCTTCAAGATTACTGATGTCTGGAGCTACAGTACCCACTTTGTAACCATGAGAAGGCAAGATAATGCAGTTCAGTTCAGTCACTCAGTTGTGTCCTACTTTTTGTGACCCTGTGGATTACAGCACGCCAGGTTTCTCTGTATATCACCAACTCCCAGAGCTTGCTCAAATTCATGTCCATTGAGTCAGTGTTGCTATCCAACCATCTCATCCTCTGTCATCCTCTTCTCCTCCTGCCTTCACTTTTCCCCAGCATCAGGGTCTTTTCAAATGAGTCAGTTCTTCGCATCAGGCGGCCAAAGTATTGGACCTTCAGCTCCAACACCAGTCCTTCCAATGAATATTCAGGACTTATTTCTTTTAGGATTGATTGGTTTGATCTCCTTGCAGTCCAAGGAACTCTCAAGAGTCTTCTCCAACACCACAGTTCAAAAGCGTCAATTCTTCTTAATCGATTCTTTGACACTCAGCTTTCTTTATGGTCCAACTCTAGCATCCATACATGACTACTGGAAAAACCATAGCTTTGACTAGATGGACCTTAGTCAGCAAAGTATATGTCTCTGCTTTTTAATATGCTCTCTAGGTTTGTCACTCTTGGAGGGCACAAACAGAAATTGTGTGCATCAGGAGCCAGGAGAAAGGAACAGTGTCCCCAGAAGAAACTGAGCCAGACTTGCCTGCGAGTGTCCAGCAGTCTCCGGCGGAGGCGTGGGTCGACAGCGGCCTGCTGTGGGGTCAGCGGCACTAAGTACAGCAGTGCTGGTGAAAGTCCTTTTGGAGGAGGCCACCATCACCTTCATCACCCCTACTATTACTGGGCCTCAGGCCAAACAACAGGGAGGGAACACAGCCCCGCCCATCAACAGAAGATTGGATTAAAGATTTCCTGAGTATAGCCCTGCCCATCAGAACAGGATCCAGATTCCCCCAGCCAGTCTCTCCCATCAGGAAACTTCCCCAAGCCTCTTATCTTTTCCATCAGAAGGCAGACAGAATGAAAACCACAATCACAGAAAATTAACCAAACTGATTACGTGGACCACAGCCTTGTCTAACTCAATGACACTGTGAGCCATGCTGCATAGGGCCACCCAAGACAGACGGGTCATGGTGGAGAGTGCTGACAAAACATGGTCCATTGGAGAAGGAAACAGCAAACCATTTCAGTATTCTTGCCTTGAGAACCCCATGAACAGTGTGAAAAGGCAAGATAGTTAGCAGGCCAATAAACAGAAAGTGGTCGAATAATAAGAGACTCTGATGCTTGTCGGCATCTTTGATCAAAGTAGTGTTTTAGGAAAACAAGTCTACAGTGTGCATTCCATTTGGATTGGAGTGGGGTGAAACAGAGAGCAGATAGACTTTAGTTTAAGCGCCTGTTGCAATAGTTGTAGTGCAAACTTGAATTAAAGTAGTGAAAGGAAGGGATTCAGCCAAGAGGCATCAAAGAGGAGAATTTCTTATTAGAAGAAATATGGTAGCCAGAGCTCTATTTGGGGCACATTCTTACTCCTTCCTCTTCTACGGCTTCTAGTGCTGGTAGCTCCTTAGATTGCATGCAATTTAAGAAAAAGATGAAAAGGAAAGAGCCAGTTACTCTAATAAACGTTTCATGAATACAAAGGCCTTGCGAATTGAACTTTTCCTTCTCCCCACTGATACAATTCTAGATATTACCTGACAGTCTAAATATAGGCAATTAAAGTAGGTATTTCAAATCAGTGTTCCCCCAAACTGTGATTCATGAAATGCTAATTCTGTGAGTTATTAATCCTGTGTCCGTGGGATTCTCCAGGCAAGAATACTGGAATGGGTTGCCATTCCCTGCTCCAGGGGAATTTCCTGACTCAGGGATCAAACCTGGGTCTCCCATATTGCAGGCAGTTTCTTTACGATCTGAGCCACCAGGCAAATAAATCTTAGATCAAAGGTGAGGAAAGACATGTTTGGAACGCAGGTGAATTCAGAAATTTGGGTTAAGGTCCACCCTTGCAGGACTTCTCAGAGCCTTCAGTATTCAATGTAGAGTGATAGAAATGTAGTATTTATAAAATGTGTGAAATGTAGGGTTCAGTGATTGCAAACATTTTATCACAGAGCATTTCACAGGAGTCTACTCTGTGGAGCACGTTTTGGGAAACACTGCTCTAAGCAACGCTGTCACTCGAGGCTCTTTTTTCCCCTCTAGTGTATCACACCATAGCTATTCAGTCTCCTCAGTGTAGAGGGCCCGTTATGGATGGGACTGCCAATTCCCTGGCGATCCGTGAGACTTTGTGCAGTGATACTGACATCCCTATTTAAAATACTGAGGCAGAAAGAGATGAGGCATACTACAGTATAAACAGAGCTATCCCCAGGAGACAGGGAGGAGGAGAAGAAATCTATGAGCCTGCCTCAGACCAGGTAATGGGCCCAATATTTGGCAAGACCAAGTGGGCATTGAGAGCCCACACTTGGAGTAGAAACCACTGAATAAATGGAATTTGCTATAGGCACCTCTGATAATGGAATTTTCAAGTGAGAAATGCAACTGCTCCTTCCCCGGGGAGAGTTTTTCTGGACTCATCTTCCTGGACATATGTTATTTTTTTTATGAGTCCCCAAGCAGTAGTGGTGTCTGCATTTTATGGCAAGATTCTGCTTGTGTTTTATGTCCAGGGTCTCTCCCAGGAGTCTCCCATGTTTGCACAACAGGTAACATGCTTTAGAAGTTGAGAGCACACATGGGAACCTGGGTTCCAATCTTGACTCTATACTTGATGGATTTAGCCTTTAAGAAGATATCTTAAGATCTTTAGACCTCAGTTTTCTCATCCATAAAGTGGGGATACTTATAATAGCTCCCTTAACAAACTATTTAGAGGCTTATCCAAACCCAATGCTGGGCAAAAAATAAATGCTTAATGTGTGTGTGTGCTCAATAGCTCAGTTGTGTCTGACTCCTTGTGACCCCATGGACTGTAGCCCACCAGGCTCCTCTCTCCATGGGATTCTCTAAGCAAGAATACTGGAGTGGGTTACCATTTCCTTCTCCAGGGGATCTTCCTGATCCAGATATCAAACCTGCATCTCTGTCATCTCCTGCACTGGCAGGAGGATTCTTTACTACTGGTGTCACCTGGGAAGCCCAAATCCTTAATAAGTATAATAAAATACAAAAATTGTATGAACTTTCAATGAATTACTGAATTATTTTTTGAAACACTGGCACACAGTTTTAAAAGAAAGTGTTTCCAGGCAGAAGCTATGGCATGTGCAAATCTGTAGAAAGTGAAAAGAAAGTATTCGTTGCTCAGTCGTGTCTGACTCTTTGCAATCTCTGGACTGTAGCCCACCAGGCTTCTCTGACAATGGAATTCTCCAGGCAAGAACACTGGTGTGGGTAGCTATTCCTTTCTCCAGGGGATTTTGCTGACCCAGAGATTGAACTTGGGTCTCTTGCACCGCAGGCAGATTCTGAACCACAAAGGAGGAAATCTACTGAAATGGGAGTGAATTGCAAACAGTGACCAGAGCTGGGCTTTAGGGTTCAAGACAGACTGTAGCCAGCAACTTACTGGAGGATCAGTTGTGGAGGACATGGTTAATTCCTTGCCGACTAGAAAGGTCACTTTGGTTGAAGCATGGGACTGTGTGCGTAAGTGCCAACATTTGAGATCCTTCGCTTTCGTGTAGTTTGCTGTCTAATTTCAGATGTTACTTTGCTGATCCAATAGGTATTTACTACTGATGTATCATGGTTGATGTGATTGATTGGCTTGTGCATGGTTATGACCATGAGTTTGAGCAATATCTGTGTGATAATGATTACTGGTTTAGGCTAAGAAAGTTGAATACATACTATTTTTTCAATAGAATATTCTGCCCTTAATCTGCATGCCAGCTTTCTCATCTTGACATTTCAGGCAGCTCTGTGATGTGCTGCAGTCTTCAAATAGTACCTTCTCCTGATTCTTCTGTGAGAACACTGTTCTCATTGGTCTCCAGCGGTGGCAGGTGCTTTGTTGCCTCTGAAACTTGGCTCAGAGCATTTCCCACCCTCTAACTCTCCTCTATCAGGGTTAACTTTTTCACTAGGGCACATCTCCTATGTGGCAATGGATCGAGTGCCCCCAACTTTTGCCATCTGAGGTTTCTCTGTACCACTTTTAAATGTATTGTTTTTATCAGTTTGTTGGGAGTTAATTTTGTAAACTGCATTACAAAAATGTGTCTCTCTTTCTGAATAAATCTTTGTTATAATTTGAGCAAGGTATGTCTGAAGCAGTGATGATGTCTACCTGTCCTAGGATAATGGAGAAGGAGAAATAATAGCTAAGGAATTGATGGAGCTTTGGGTAGGAAGGTCATGGAACTTTCTCTGGCTGCAGGACTGGCCTTTGAGGGAAGTGCTGTCCAGTACAATATGCTCAAAAGCATAATGACAGAAAGGGAAATTAGGAGTTTAATTCCAGCAGTATCTTTGGAAGTTTCATTAATCTCTCTAAGCCTTGGTTTTTTTCTTCTGTAAAGTCGAAACAGGAGGAAGGGGGCAGGGCACAAAACCTTTAAAAGAATGACATAGGATGTGACAAAGACTGGTTAGAATCAACTGGGGCCAAAATAGCAGAAGTGACTTCCAGTAGACCTTGACCTTCATTATATGCTCATTGTAATACGTTAGTATCTAAATGAACCCACCAATGCCATGGCAGTTCTGAGGCCAACCATAAAAGGTCAAAAAGTGGATAGTGGCCCAATTCCTGGAAATTCTTGCTCCTTCCTCCAAATAATTGGAATAACTCTCCCATTCATTAGCCTATAAAATTACCCAGCCCATAAAAACTGACCACACCATATTTTGAGGATTCTTGCCTTCTCAAATGGCCCACACTCTCTGTCAAGTGTGTTCCCCTCTAAATAAATCCACTTCTTATCTATCTCCAAATATTTTCACAATGAAGCAAGAACCTTAGATTTACCAAGAACAAAGTACAGCAAAAAAAATTTTTTTTCATTTAAAAAACAAACAAAACCTATATCTCATCAGGTTATTGTGGAAATTAAATCAATGAACTTACACAAAGCACTTAACACTATGATTGATGCATAATAAGCACTCAATAAATGATGGTTATTATTATTATTATAGTCTGTAAATGAGAGGTTACAATGAAGTGCTCCTGGGACTTAGAAATAAATTATCCTCTGTGAGAGAAAGTAGGAAAAATCAACACATAAAAAATGAGATTAACCATCTGTGGAATTAAGCTCTCCTCAAATGGTCTGCATGTCTATGTGGCTGCAGAGCCTTGGGGATCACCCAAGTCTAATCAAGAAGGCAGTGGTATAACTTTACAAAGGCCCAGCTGGAAGGTGATTGATGAAAAAAAAAAAAAAAAGCATAAACCTGGACTCCAATCAATTATATTAGCATAACTGAAGAAAGATCTTGTCTCAAGAGAGTGGATGGACTCGGAGAAGGCAATGGCAACCCACTCCAGTTCTCTTGCCTGGAAAATCCCATGGACAGAGGAGCCTGGTAGGCTGCAGTCCATGGGGTTGCTAAGAGTCAGGCACGACTGAGCGACTAGGTGACTTCACTTTCGCTTTTCACTTTCATGCATTGGAGAAGGACATGGAAACCCACTCCAGTATTCTTGCCTGGAGAATCCCAGGTTCAGAGGAGCCTAGTGGGCTGCCGTCTATGGGGTCGCACAGAGCCGGACACGACTGAAGCGACTTAGCAGCAGGAGCAGCAGAAACAGAAAGGGTCAAAGATCAAGGTTTTGCTATTTTTCATTCAGCATCCTGGAAAAGTGGGGGATGAAGAGAGTCAGAGGCCAGAAGGGAAAGCTAAGGACACAGAGACAGGAAGACAGAAAAGGAAGAAGAGATAATGGTAGAGAGATGGAGAGACACAATGGACAGAAAGTTGGGAAGAGAAAAGAGGTTGTATCGAAAATACACGGATATTCCGAGTACTGTTTGTGTTTTTCAGTCCCTAAGTCATGTCCTATGTTTGCGACCCTAAGGACTGTAGCCTGCCAGGCTTCCCTGTCCTTCACCACCTCCCAGAGTTTGCTCAGATTCATGTTCATTGAGTCTGTTATGCCATCCAACCATCTCATCCTCTGTCGCCCCCTTCTCCTGAACTAAGAGGATGAAATTGTTTTTCCCTCAGAGAAAATCTAATATTGTTTCCTGTTCTCCCAAGCAATCTTGTGATCGCAATGTTAACTTTCAAGGCCAAGGGATATTTCTAACAGCTCATCTTATCTTAGTAATGAGACTCATCAGCTGGGCTAATATGAGGCCTCAATTGTTGGAGGGGTGAAGTGACTCTGGGAGGACTTCCCAGTCAGTGCTGACTCTGGAAGTGCGTGGGGGAAGCCTGGAAGAGGAGTTCCTAACTACAGTTGATCATGGCTCGTCGTGACTGATTAGATTTGAAACTATTCAATGCAGAGAAAGATTGAAGGCGGGAGAAGAAGGGGACGGCAGAGGATGAGATGGTTGGATGGCATCACCGACTCAATGGATATGAGTTTGAATAAACTCCAGGAGTTGGTGATGGAAAGGGAAGCCTGGCATGCTGCAGTCCATGGGATCGCAGAGTCAGAAACAACTGAGCGACTGAACTGAAGTGAATGCAAAGATCATCTATTCCCAGCCCTTTCTATGCAGAACACTGGCTTACCTGGAAGATAACTGGGATGATGCACTTGCCTTCCAGGAACTTTCAGTCCAGAAGCTCTGTAAACTTGCACAGTAATCCTCAAATAATTGATGCCAGCAGGGATCAAGGTGCTGTGTTTTCATGTAGAAAGCAAGGACTAATTCTGCTGAGGGGGCTGTCCTTGAGAGGTAGACATGCTGGAGGAGGTGGAATTGGAAGTGACACTTAAAAAGTAATGAGAGACAGATAATAAGCTGGGGATGACATTACAGATAGAAATTAGAACGTGAATAATAGGGATGTGTTTTCAATGGAAGGTGGTGGTGAACTGGAGATCATCTAGCGTCTTCAGCAGTTCAGGCTGCTATAACAAGAGCCACGTTGCTGTTGTGTAGTCACTAAGTTGCCCACACTTTTGCAACCCCATGGACTGTATCCTGCCAGGCTCCTCTGTCCAGGGGATTTTCCAGACAAGAATACTGGAGTGGGTTGCCATTTCCTTCTCCAAGGGATCTTCCCGACCCGAGGATGGAACCCACTTCTCTTGCATCTCCTGCATTGGCAGGCGTGTTCTTCGGCACTGAGCCACCAAGGAAACCCAACAAGAGTCATGGGCAGCTTATAACAACAGAAATGTGTTTTCCAGTTCTGGAGGCTGGAGATTCAAGGTCTGGATGCCAGCATGATTAGGTTCTGGTGAGGACCTTCTTCCAGGTTGCAGACTTTCAACTTCCCCTTGCATCCTCACATGGCTCAAAGAGGGTGAGAGTGCTCTCCGGGCTACCTTTTCAGTCAGTTCAGTTCAGTTGCTCAGTCGTGTCCGACTCTTTGTGACCCCATGAACCGCACCACACCAGGCCTCCCCATCCATAACCAAGTCCTGGAGTTCACCCAAACTCAGGTCCATTGAGTCGGTGATGCCATCCAACCATCTCATCCTCTGTTGCCCCCTTCTCCTTCTGCCCTCAATCTTTCCCAGCATCCGGGTCTTTTCAAATGAGTCAGATCTTCATGTTAGGTGGCCAAAATATTGGTATTTCAGCTTCAACACCAGTCCTTCCAATGAACACCCAGGACTGATCTCCTTTAGGATGGACTGGTTGGATCTCCTTGCAGTCTAAGGGACTCTCAAGAGTCTTCCCCAACACCACAGTTCAAAAGCATCAGTTCTTCTGCTCTCAGCTTTCTTTACAGTCCAACTCTAGCATCCATACATCACTGCTGGAAAAACCATAGCCTTGACTATATGGACCTTTTTTGGCAAAATAATGTTTTGGCTTTTTAATAGGCTGTCCAGGTTGGTCATAATTTCCCTTCCAAGGAGTAAACGTCTTTTAATTTCATGGCTGTAATCACCATCTACAGTGATTTTGGAGCCCAGAAAAATAAAGTCAGCCACTGTTTCCACTGTTTCCCCATCTATTTCCCATGAAGTGATGGGATCGGATGCCATGATCTTCGTTTTCTGAATATTGAGCTTTAAGCCAACTTTTTCACTCTCCTCTTTCACTTTCATCAAGAAGATCTTTAGTTCTTCACTTTCTGCCATAAGGGTGGTATCAATTGCATATCTGAAGTTATTGATATTTCTCCCGGCAATCTTGATTCCAGCTTGTGCTTCTTCCAGCCCAGCATTTCTCATAATGTAATCTTCATATAAGTTAAATAATCAGGGTGACAATATACCGCCTTGATGTACTCCCTTTCCTTTGGAACCAGTCTGTTGTTCCATGTCCAGTGCTAACTGTTGCTTCCTGACCTGCATACAGGTTTCTCAAGAGGCACGTCAGGTGGTCTGGTATTCCCATCTCTTTCATAATTTTCCACAGTTTCTTTTGATCCACACAGTCAAAGGCTTTGGCATAGTCAATAAAGCAGAAACAGATGTTTTTCTGGAACACTCTTGCTTTTTTGATGATCCAGTGAATGTTGTCAATTTGATCTCTGGTTACTCTGCCTATTCTAAAACCAGTTTGAATATCTGGAAGTTCACGATTCATGTATTGCTGAAGCCTGGCTTTGAGAATTTTGAGCATTATTCTACTAGTGTGTGAGATGAGTACAACTGTGCAGTAGTTTGAGCATTCTTTGGCATTGCCTTTCTTTGGGATTGGAATGAAAACTGACCTTTTCCAGTCCTGTGGCCACTGCTGAATTTTCCAAATTTGCTGGCATATTGAGTGCAGCACTTTCACAGCATCATCTTCCAGGATTTGAAATAGCTCAACTGGAATTCCATCACCTCCATCGGCTTTGTTCATAGTCATGCTTCCTAAGGCCCACTTGACTTCGCATTCCAGGATGTCTGGTTCTAGGTGAGTGATCACACCATCGTGATTATATGGGTCATGAAGATCTTTTTTGTACAGTTCTTCTGTGTATTCTTGCCACCTTTTCTTAAAATTTTCTGCTTCTGTTAGGTCCATACTATTTCTGTCCTTTATGGAGCTCATCTCCAAAACTCTAATAAAGTTTTGCCAAGTGAACACACCGGCCATAGCAAACACAAGAGAAGACTCTATACATGGACATCACCAGATGGTCAACATTGAAATCAGATTGATTATATTCTTTGCAACCAAAGATGGAGAAGCTCTATACAGTCAGCAAAAACAAGACCGGGAGCTGACTGTGGCTCAGATCATGAACTCCTTATTGCCAAATTCAGACTTAAATTGAAGAAAGTGGCGAAAACCACTTGACCATTCAGGTTTGACCTAAATCAAATCCCTTATGATTATACAGTGGAAGGGAGAAATAGATTTAAAGGACTAGATCTGATAGACAAAATGCCTGATGAACTATGGATGGAGGTTCGTGACATTGTACAGGAGACAGGGATCAAGACCATCCCTCCAAAAAAGAAATACAAAAAAGCAAAATGGCTGCCTGAGGAGGCCTTACAAATAGCTGTGAAAAGAAGAGAAGCAAGAAGCAAAGGAGAAAAGGAAATATATACCCATTTGAATGCAGAGTTCCAAAGAATAGCAAGGAGAGATAAGAAAGCCTTTCTCAGCAATCAGTGCCAAGAAATAGAGGAAAACAATAGAATGTGAAAGACTAGAGATCTCTTCAAGAAAATTAGAGATACCAAGGGAACATTTCATGCAAAGATGAGCTCAATAAAGGCTGCCTTTTATAAGGGTACTAATCATATTCATGAGGTCTCCACTCTTATGACATAATTACCTCCCAAAGGCCCATTTTCCTAATTCTGTCCCAGGAAGGGTTAGGACGTCAACATATAAATTTATAGGGGAATGCAAACATTCAGTCTCTAGCAACTCTATATGTGTGATGGAGAAAGTGAGCTTACCAAAGCACCTTTGGTTTTGAACCTCTTGGTATCTACAATAGGATCTATGGGATAAGCACTCAATAAAAGTTCATGACTATTTTGATTTTCATGCTTGAGAGAGATATTTCCTTTGACAAAGAATCACAGGTCATTGACTATCCCATGTTCCAAGTACTAGATATTCTTAAATAAGTTGCTAAACATGTTCCATAGGGAAAGTGGAGAAGAGAGTCAGCCCTTGGGACCACCTGAGGAAAAACAGGGATGTACCCCATTTGTTTAAAGTCTTTCTATGTACCAAACTCATCACTTGTATATCAGTTTACCTAATTTAAATCCATGCTGTTCTTGTTCAGCCACTAAGTTGTGTCTGACTCTTTGTGACCCCAAGGGCTTCAGTCCAGCAGACTCCTCTGTCTTTCACTCTTTCCTGGAGTTTGCTCAAATTCATTGATTCAGTGATGCTATCTAATCATCTTATCCTTGCTGCCCACTTCTCCTCCTGCCCTCAATCTTTCCCAGCATCAGGGTCTTTTCCAGTGAGTTGGCTCTTCACATCAAGTAGCCAAAATATCACAGCTGAAGCAACAGTCCTTCCAATGAATATTTAGTGTTGGTTTCTTTTAGGATTGACTGGTTTGATCCGTTGTAGTCCAAGGGATTCACAAGAGTCTTCTCTGGCACCACAGTTCAAGAACCCCGTGGACAGTATGAAAAAGATACTTTCCATATCAGATGCTAAATGCCAACTCCTCACTGCTGGTGTTCTTAAGACACTTCCTGTTTGAGCGCCAGGCCTGAAGGACTCTAGCTTTTCAGTGCTAAGGGAGGCAGAAATGGCATGCCTCACAGTCCCAAATTAGTATGTTTTTTGAAAAAAATATTTTAATAGACCTTTAATTTTGGCTGGGAGAGCTGGTTTCAGTCAGGTGCATTTATAAGAAAAATTTCACATGTATTGAACAAGTGGGCTTTTTCCACACAGAGAAAGGAAATAAATGGGTGGAGAAGTGAAAGAAAGAGCTAAACTTGAGATCAGTTAAATAATTGGGTTATTTGGAAAACAGCAGGTACCTATTTGGGGAATAAGTTCCATCATCTGTTTTCAAAATCACCATTTTTCCTCAGATCCAAGCATTTCTCCTTTGTCTGAGTCCTCATTGCTGAGTCTATGTGGGAAGCACTTCTTGACAGCAAATATATTCTGGCAGGATTTACCAAGCACACATTTTACAATTAAAATAAACATTTGAAGAATTTCCTATCCTGGAGGGCTTGAAGATTAAGATATTGCCTCTCCAGAAAGATTTAAAAATATTACTTCTAAAAACTGATGAACTCCTTTAGTTTTGAAACTACTTTAGGTCAGTGATCAAGCATGCATTGACCATTTGCAACATTTAGACACCATGGCTGTGGCAGGTGGTAGGTATGGGGCTGAGTGATGGGGGAATCCCTACTCCTAAAAATGATTCTAATCCCTTTGAGCCAATATGCCCTGAGAGAGAATAGAAATGTACAAGGCAATGGGTTGTATATTCCTCTATCAGCCAGTATCTGCTCAGGAAAGTAAGCATCATACCAGTTATTTTTAACATTCAGAATTTAATATAGGGACTTAGGAATTGAATAACGAAGGTAAAAGTGGCCTCTCAGTTAAGTTAAAGATTCTAACTTCAGGAAGCAAATACCACCTCCACCCCTCCAGACTGGGAAACTTAAAGAAAGAGAAAAGACTGTTTTTAAATAATGTTTATGGGAGTATAGTTGCCTTATAACGTTGTGTTAGTTTCGACTGTACAGCAAAATGAATTGGTTATATATATATATATATATATATGTATACACACACATATTGAAAAGCAGAGACATTACTTTGCCGACTAAGGGCTGTCTAGTCAAAGCTATGGTTTTTCCCGTGGTCATGTATGGATGTGAGAGTTGGACTGTGAAGAAGGCTGAGCGCCGAAGAATTGATGCTTTTGAAGCGTGGTGTTGGAGAAGACTCTTGAGAGTCCCTTGGCCTGCAAGGAGATCCAACCAGTCCATTCTGAAGGAGGTCAGCCCTGGGATTTCTTTGGAAGGAATGATGCTAAAGCTGAAACTCCAGTACTTTGGCCACCTCCTGCGAAGAGTTGACTCACTGGAAAAGACTCTGATGCTGGGAGGGATTGGGGGCAGGAGGAGAAGGGAACGACAGAGGATGAGATGGCTGGATGGCATCACTGACTCGATGGACGTGGGTCTGAGTGAACTCCGGGAGTTGGTGATGGACAGGGAGGCCTGGCGTGCTGCGATTCATGGGGTCGCAGAGTCGGACATGCCTGAGCGACTGAACTGAGCTGGACTGAACACACACGTGTATCTCCTCCCTTGTTTCCTTCCTTCCCATTCAGGTCAACACTGCAGTAAGTGGAGTTTCCTGTGCCATACAGTGTGTGTATCAGCTCTATGCATAGTATCAATAGCGTATATGTGCCAACTCCAGTCTCCCCATTCTTCTCACCCCTCCTTATCCCCCTCGGTATCCATACATTTGTTCTCTGCATCTGTGTCTCCATTTCTGCTTTGCAAATAGGATCATCTATACCATTTTTCTAGGATCCACCTATATTTAATAACACATGGTATTTGTTTTTCTGACTTACTTCACTCTATATGACAGTCTCTAGGTCCATCCACATCTCTGCAAATAACCCAATTTTGTTCCTTTTTATGGCTGAGTAAATTTCCAATGAATATTGTATACATGTACCACACCTTCTTATCCATTCCTCTGTTAATGGAATGTTTATACTAGCACTATTTACCACAGCCAGGACATGGAAGCAACCTAAATGTTCATCAACAGAGGAAAGCAGCTATTAGAACCCAGGGGTATGGAGGAGGGGTCTTACGGAGTAGGTCATAGATCTCTGAGGAAGGAAGGTAGCCCAGTTAACAGGGGTGCTGTGGGTTTCAGAGGAGGCCCAGCAAGGAGCTGAGACCCAGACCCCTAAGGAGAAGACACGAGGATGCCAATCCTAGCAGTGTTTAGGAGGTATGTGGGGGAAGGGGAGTACTGATAATGGAATCACCTGCTTCTACAAGGGTGAAAACCCATTGCTGGAGTGAAGCTGAGAACTTGCATGTGTGTTAAGTTGCTTCAGTTGTGTGTGGCTCTTTGTGACCCTGTGGACTGTAGCCCTCCAGCCTCCCCTGTCCATGGGGTTCTGCAGGCAGGAATTCTGGAGCGGGATGCCATGCCCTCCTCCAGGGGATCTTTCTGAACCAGGGATCGAACCTGTGTCTCTCGTGTCTCCTGCATTGGCAGGTGGGTTCTTTACCTCTAGTGCCACCTGGGAAGCTGAGAACAACATGAAGCAGATCAGAAGAAAGCTGTCCCTTCTTTCTTCTGCATCCTCCTAATCGCCCTCTAGTGTCCCCTCTTGGCAGGAATGAGTAGAGTTCAGTTCAGTGGCTCAGTTGTGTCTCACTCTGTAAGACCCCATGGACTGCAGCACGCCAGGCTTCCCTGTCCATCACCAACTCCCGGAGTTCACCCAGACTCACGTCCATCGAGTCAGTGATGCCATCCAACCATCTCATCCTCTGGCATCCCCTTCTGCTCTTACCTTCAGTCTTTCCAAGCATCAGGGTCTTTTCCAGTGAGTCAATTCTTTGCATTAGGTGGCCAAAGTATTGGAGTTTCAGCTTCAGCATCAGTCCTTCCAATGAATATTCCAGAAGAATAATTGGTTGACTAAGGTTGACTGGTTTGATCTCCTTGCAGTCCAAAGGGCTCTCAAGAGTCTTCTCCAACACCATAGCTCAAAAGCATCAACTTGATGCTCAGCTTTCTTTATTGTCCAGCTCTCATATCCATATATGACTACTGGAAAAACCATAGCTTGGACTATACATGCCTTTGTTGGCTAAGTAATGTCTGTGCTTTTCAATATGCTGTCTAGTTTAGTCATAGCTTGTCTTCCAAGGAACAAGCATCTTTTAATTTCATGGCTGCAGTCACCATCCACAGTGATTGTGGAGCCCAAGAAAAGTAAATCTGTCACTGTTACCATTGTTTCCCCATCTGTTTGCCATGAAGTGATGGGACTGAATGCCATGATTTTAGTTTTTTGAATGTTGAGTTTTAAGCCAGCTTTTCACTCTCCTCTTTCACTTTCATCAAGAGACTCTTTAGTTGATCTTTGCTTTCTGCTATAAGGGTGGTGTCATCTACGTAGTCGAGGTTATTGATAAACAAATGAGCTGAGAGCCACGGGCAAAGCAGAAATGTGGTTTTCATAGGTGAAGCCCAAGCATCCCAGAACATAGTGAAGAGGGTAAGATAAGAGAAAGTAGCTCAATAACCAAGACAAAACTTCATAAGAGGCACAAAGAAGAACTGTTTGGGGCACTTTATACATGGGAAAATGACTACGGGCTCATTGGTCAGACAAGACTTCATGGACAAACAAATGATCTGATTGTTTCATTATGGTTCAGGCAGATTTTACTGTGGGTCCTTCATTCATCAGTCAATTGCTCACTCAATGATTATTTAAATGTCTGTTAGGTGTCAAGTGCTCTGTGAAACACTGAAAATACAAGGATGGGTATGACAGACTGGGTACCCATCTCCATAGAACTTGCGATAGAGAAAAGAGAAAGAAAGATAAAGAACATCCACCAGAAATCCAGATATGAGTAAGCTCCTGAAGGAAATAGAACAGGGCAGTGCAATCAGGCGATACAGGGAGGGGTTGAGACCATGTCAAATGAAGTCATAAGGAAGGTGATCTTTAAGAATGGGATAGTTCATTGTAGACAGGAATGCTGAGACAGCTAAGTAATCACATAACTGGGGCGAGGGGTTGTGTGGTTGCCAGCACATATAGCCCATGTATGCTGGCACAGGCAGCAAGTACAGAGGTTTCTATGTAAGGTCCAAACCTTTTGAGACTGAAAATGAATATTATTAATAATTTTGCCAACATGAAGAGTGTAAATAGGGACTGTTCTAGACAATCAGGACACAGGGTCATCCCATTTTTAGTTGTTTTTCCTCTCCTTCCCCTGGAGATCCTCCCCCTTTGCAACCTCAAGCACTGCAGCACGCCATACTTCCCTGTCCTTCACTATTTCCCAGAGTTTGCTCAAACTCATATGCATTTAGTCAGTGATGCCATCCAACCGTTTCATCCTCTGCATCCCCCTCCTCCTCTTGCCCTCAATCTTTTCCAGAATCTGGGTCTTTTCCAGTGAGTTGGCTCTTCGCATCAGTTGGCTGAAGTATTGGAGCTTCAGCTTCAGCATCAGTCCTTCCAATGGGTATTCAGGGTTGATTGCCTTTAGGATTGCCTGGTTCAATCTCCTTGCAGTGGGACTCTCCAGAGTCCCTGGGGTGGTGCTATTTCAAATAGCACTACTTTCTTTCTTCTCTTATCTCTGTCGTATGAGGAAGTGTGAGCAGGTGTGGGAATATCTGGTGAGCTTGGGAAGGATGTGTGAGTTGACAGATTCTTAGGAAGCCCCTTTTCTTGCAGGAGGCATACCCATTTAACTTGAATTAATCTAATCAGTGACTTAGCAGAAGAACTCAACTGAAAAAAAAATTGTACATGCACAATAATAAAATTATATCAATTTAAAAATGAAATTATGCATATACCCTTCCTTTCTGTGATATATACTGTGCGTGCTCAGTCACTTTAGTCATGTACGACTCTTTGCAGCCCTATAGACTATAGCCCACAAGGCTCCTCAGCCCATGGGATTCTCCAGGCAAGAATACTAGAGTGGGTTCCTCCACCAGGAGATCTTAGAGGATATTCCTGGCCCAGGGATCAAAGCCACATCTCCTGCGTCTCCTGCACTGCAGGCAGATTCTTTACTGCTGAATCACCAGGGAAGCACCATGATATATATTATATGTGGTTATGTATGATATATAATTATAGAAAAATACATTTCTAATGCATATTATATACATAAAATCCATATGTATCTTATATTTATATGTATGTATCTATTTATATATCTATCTTTTTATAGCTGGTCTACTACCCCTAGTTAGATTATAGGCTGTTCAACTCATAAACAGTGGTTTGCATGTAAGATCTAAACCAAGAATACTTTTTGGTTGATCCATGTGGCATGTGGGATCTTAGTTCCCAGACCAGGGATTGAACACCTGCCCCCTGCACTAGGAGTGCAGAGTCTTAACCACTGGACCACCAAGGAAGTCCCAAACCAAGATATTCTGAGACTGAAAAGGGATATTATTACGAATCTTGCCAACATGATGAATGGAAATGGGTACTGTCCTGGACAATCAAGAGATGTGGTCATTCTATTTTTAGTTGTTTTTATCTGCTTCCCCTGACACCTAGTTTTCATACCAAGAACCATGAGAACTTGAACACTGTTAACTGAATTTGAAAAGTTTGCTCTCTCCCACAGTATGGGGAGAAATTTGTACATTTTAAGTCCTATGTGCTAACCCCCACTTTGCCAACAGCTTGTTTGATTTTGGACAAGTCGTTTAGCCATCCTAGGACATCACTTTGGTCACAGTAAAGTAAAAGTTCGTGGTGAGCATAGAGGAGATCCTACACTAGGAGGATCTTGTACTTTTAAAAATGAGAACCCTGTCCTCTATTAAAAGCACTCAAGCCAATAGGGCCATTAGGGTACTGGAAAATGTTCTTTCCTCCTTCCTTCCTTTCTTCCTTCCTCTTTTCCTTCCTCCCTTTCTTCTTTCATTCCATTCCTATTCCACAGTTCATTCATCAGCCATCCATCCATCCATCCATCAGCCATCTATCCCTATAGAAATCCATGGTAAAGGGTCAGGCCATCCAAGTGATTAAATTACATCATGTAGACCCCAGTATTACTATGTCTCCCCAGATAATTCTATATTAGTAAAATCTGCCTACCCTAAATATTAAAGATGATGACAACCTTTGAGTTAGCACTGACACTGCTGGACAGAGTGATCACACTATAGTTATATTGTACTTATACACAACTATAATGAAACCTATATGATTAAATCCATCATTGACTATAGTAAATATATTTCACCTGACTTCTGCAATTCATCTTCCTCTGACCTCTTAAGAACAGAATTTATCATATCATTTACCCTCAGACGAAGGCCAATTTCTCCTTACTACACTTTTCTTCCTTCATTTTCTTCATAGTATTAATATATTTATGCAATTTTATTTTTTACAGAGGATTTTTTCATATTCTAATTTTATTTCACAACAAATGCATATACATATCCATTTACGGGTTTAGAAGATATTGAATCAGAGATCAGGGAGGTTGATTAAGTTGTTCAAAGATGCTCAGGTAGTAAGTGACAAATAGGACATTTTAGCCCAGGAATTCAGTCTGTATTATTTTGAGAATATATTTATACTCAGTTTTTTTTAAAATCATGTATAATCTAGAAAAAATTTATTTCTCTGAACAGTCACGTCTTTTCAAAAATGACCTGCCTCATTCTGGGTTCTCCAGATTGAACCTAATTCTGCAAGAATATGCTAATAGTTTCTATGGCCCAATTAAGACCTTCCAACACCCTAAGTGCCAAAATATTATATTCACAACCCCCCTTATGTGCGGCACTTTTGATCTAAACACGAAAATATCACAGATGCTAAGGTTAAGAAGCCTAAATTTTCTGTTATTACCAGATTCTGGTAAGATCACTGAAGATGAATCTATCTCAGTTATCTTGCTTTTATCCTTCGTTTATTTGAGCGATGCTCTCACTGCTGATCCTCTACATACATACTTGCTCTGTTATGGGAAATCAGCTCTGACGTTCTCTCTGGATCTCATCAAATGAGAGAATTGGACCAGATCATTCCCAAGTGCATCCAAGGTATCTCACCTTCTGAGACTTTGCTGTGACCCTACCTAGCTTCTGCAGGGACCAGATTCAGGGAAGCTGATTTTGGTCTGAAGTGGAGGACAGATGCCCAGCCTTGCCAAGGGCTCTAGGCTCTAGAGTCCCCAGCATAAAGAACACAAAATCCCTTTTTATTTCAAAAATCCTCCTAGTTCACTCTCTTCCTGAAGGAGGTGGTATCAGGTTACCCTTTCTGCTTCCCAACTGGTGCAGTGGTAAAGAATCTGCCTGCCAAGGCAGCAGATCCTAGTTCAATCTCCGGGTCAGGAAGATTCCCCTGGAGGAGGAAAAAGCAACCCACTGGGAAATCCCATGGACAGAGGAGCCTGGCAGGCTATACAAAGAATCTGAGTGACTATGCACACACGCACACACACTCACCCTTTCTGCCAGTGGTATGGATTTTCAGATAATGTACTCCAACACACTCGGTGCATCTCCTTTTCGGGGGAGCTTCTGCAGCTTTGGAATTCCCGAGTCTATTTAGCAACACCTCCCCAAACTCCTCGAGGGCGGCCCCATATGCCACATCAACCTTTAATTAACTTGTTTACATTAAGTTGCATTTTGAGGGAAAATGACAGACAGAGACAGAGGCAGCCTGTGCCTAAGGGAGAACTGTAAATAGATGTCCCTTTTATTGCCACTGATGTGTTCAGTCAGTTATTATCACTGTGTTCAGTTGCTCAATTGTGTCCGATTCTTTGAGATCCCATGAACCATAGCCCGCCAGGCTCCTCTGTCCATGGGATTCTCAAGGCAGGAAGACTGGAGTGGGTTGCCATTTCCTCCTCCAGGGGTCTTCCTGCCCCAGGGATCAGACTAGCATCTCCTGCACTGGTGGATTTTTTACCCCTTGCATCAGGTGGGAGGCCTGGCTATGTGACATTTAATAACCAGAGAGCTACCCCAATGGCCGCTACTTCTCTGCACATCCATCTGGTCCAGACTAGAGACCGTGGCACACACCACTCTTCTCTATCAGCTGCGCAGGGCCCAGATCACCCTGCTCTCCACATACCCCAGGACCCCTTGGCTATCACCTCGCATTCCTGGAGGATAAGAGAGTAGATGGTTCAAGGTTCCTATGTCGTCACTCCCCTCCTGGTTAGACAAGGCCTCTGTAGCGCTATGTAGGGTGGGTTACCCTTCTGCTGAGTGAAAGTTCCAGCCACTACACTCTCCCTGACACAGACTCTCTGGATAACTTTTTTGAACCCCTTGATGAAAGGAAAAGGTCTGTCCTCATCGTAATCAGCTGACAAGGAAGAATACGGGTCTCTATATCTGGTGAGCTTCTGGGTTGTGCTATTTTACCTTACCCTTTATTGACTTGATCAGTTATTCTTCCTTTTCATAAATATTTATGGAGTCACTGAGGAGTTCCAGGTAATTTCCTAGGTGAAGACAGATCAGACATAGTTCCTGTTTTTCCATGTACCACACTTTCCAGTAATATTGTTCAGAGAAGAAAACAGATCCTAGAGAAAGTTATACAAGATAACTGAACAGTGCTGATGGGCTGTGCATGAACCTCCTGTCTGGAGAGCTCTGGTGAGAAACATCCTTTCTGGTGAGTTATGGAAACTGTCCCCTAAAACTTTTGAGCAGCGTCTATTATGAACATGAGCTTTGGATGAATAGATCCCTTCTCTGCCGTTCCTAACCTCTCCAAGACCCTGACTCTTCATCTCAAAAGCAGGAGATAGAATAACTACTATATAGGACTGTAGCAAACAGGAATGAAATCTACAAAGCATGCAGCAAGATGCCTGATACAAGGTAACCTTAGCTCCTTTTGATCTCAATGTTAATTTGTATTACCAAAAGACAAATGAGTGGAAAGGAAGGGGAAGAGTATCTAGAAGACAGCACAACAGAAACAAAGATGTGGGGACACCCATTCCCTTCATGCAGCCCCCTTGGACTACAAAATGTGAGATCCGGTCATGGACTAGGGATGGTGGAACATGACAAGAGGGACATTTGGGTACTTTTGGGTATTTTGGGAGCAGCAGACTGTTCACATTGCCTTCTGAACCGCGTTTCCAGAGACCTGACGTTGACCTCCAGCCTACAGTCCCTCTTCCCTTGCTCTAGCCCTCATTCAATGGACTATGCCATTCTCATTCAAAGGCTAAGCATGCCTTTCCTCTAATTCCAGCACTTTTATTACATAATCCAATGGATCATCTGATTGATAATCTCAGCATTAGAAGATCCTTATCAGACCCCAGAGAATGATTTTCTGTTATACAGCTGGGGCTATTTATTTATTTGTGTACCAAGGAATCTGTTTTTTGTTCAGTGAAGATTTTCCATGTTTTGGCCTGCAGCAATATCCAGAGAGAGAGAGAGAAAGAGAGAGAAAGATATTCCTGTAGAGTGCAGGGACAAGGCTACCATCAAATGCAGTAATAAAAAGATAAAATCTAACATAACTAACACTGTTGAGTGTGGAGAAACATTGCTAAGATGAATAGAAGCTTAGCTGTGGGCACTTTGAAAAGCTCCAGGGATGTTTTAACATGGAGGACAGGGTGGATATTGCTGGCAGCTCCCAATTTTAAGTTGCAGTGCATGAGTGAGGAAAGAGGGGTGCAGAGTGCAGAGAGAGCAATGTCTTCTTAACTCCATAACGTCCTCCCTGGAGGCTCGGGGGTAAAGAAGCTGCCTGCAGTGCAGGAGATGCAGGCTCCGTCCCTGGGTTGGGAAGATTCCCTGGAGAAGGAAATGGCAACCCCTCCAGTATTCTTGCCTGGGAAATCTTATGGATAGAAGATCCTCATGTGCTACTCTCCATAGAGTCTCAAAAGACTTGGATTTGACTCAGCGACTAAACAACGATGACTCCATAATTAAAAATGAAAAGAGCTTCTGGCTAAGAGGGATGGGGCAGACCGGAGCCATTCATCTGGGTAGCCTCCCTTTTCCTGCCTTCATCAGGGCTGAGTATGTGATAACTACTGAGGACAGGCAGTGGATGAGTATTGAATGGGTGAGATGCCTTCCGCAGAACATTCCAGACAGGTTTGCAATAGCTAAAAGTCTGACATGGAGATGAACCAGAAAATGTTAATGTGTTCAGCAGGAAGGCGGGCAAACTGAAGCTCTTGCAATTTAACAGAGCTCCTGAGGCCACCTCAGCACCTAGGGGAAGATTTGGGTTAATCTACTTCAATTTTATTTTATTCTGGGCCTTTTTGTTGTTGTTTTTACATGAGTTCTATTCCTCATTGGTGGAGAAATGCTTGCTGTATCAAATGTCCTCTTTGGGCTTTGGAACTTCATTAATTAGCATCTTTTAAATGGTTGGGTAATATTCTTTTCTTCCTTTTCCAAGCCATTTCCCCAAGCCCTAATTTTAATAAAGCTGGTGTTCATGAACATTTGAATTTTAAAGCCCTTGGTTATAAGAAAGACAGAAGATGCATTTTAAAGGAGAGCCAATCAAGGATGACTCAAATGGTGAACAGGACTTCTCTGCTTTTATGAATCTACTTTTAAAGATCCAATATTATCTTAAGACATTTTTTTTTCCTGCAGATATAGCAGAGAGCAACATAAAAAAAAAAAATCTAAAAACTTGATTAGGCAGGCAGAGACTCCAGGGAAGAGTTAGAGGAGTAACTCTAACATACTTTAGTGTGGGTGGCAATTTCGTTTAAAATAGAACAATAATAAACCTGTTTTATTTTTTATTTTTTTCATGGATAAGCACTGTTTTTCAGGTGGCAAAGGTGAGCCATTTAAGAGCTTTTAAAAAAGAGAATATACAACTAAAACTCTTTAAGATTCCCAATTGTTCGCAGAATTTATGCAGAGATGAATTCATTTGCCAGTATAGACTGTTAAAGGCAAAATGGTTGAAAATCAACTCCACAGTTACCCACCTGCCTGATGCAAGGTTGTGCGTTTCCCCAGCAACTGGGATAACATCATAACCACTTACAGTGCTGCTGAGCCGACAGCCCCCTGGGTGGCTTCAGGTGGTACTGATGCTATCAGCTGTTGCCAGGGCAACACAAAACCTTGACCTTCTGAGACCTGCCAGGCAAGGAGTGGAGAAATACAGCTTTGAGTCCTCCTTGGAGATCTGTTTGTGAAGAAAGGGATATCCATCTGCCACTGGATGCTTATTAAACCACAGACACTTAAAAGTAAATACATGCTTCCTAAATAATAGATGCATGCTTGCAAGTGGTCTCTCCTTTGTAGGCAAAGGGTGCTTTATATTTGCAAATGGTAAATATTTTTTATCTTCTCTATGGAATCTACTCCTTGATTAGTGGCAGTGGAATTCTTCTCCTCAGCCCCACCTCCCCCGCCACCACCCCCCCACCAAACTCACCAGTTCCTCAAGTTTCATTCTTTCCAGGACCTGGAACCTGGAGAATGGATTAAAGACATTTCTGCAGTTTTCTTAAAATATTTTACATACAGGAGAGCTGAGGTCCAGGAGCAGTGGGGTGAGCTGCCCAAGGACACAGAGATCAGGGGAATGAAAACTAGGGTTGTGTTTTCTTGAGTGAACCTTTTATACTAATTTTATTTCTTAAGTTGTGACTGTACTGAGTCTTCCTTGCAGCATGGGCTTTTCTCTAGTTGCAGCCAGCAGGAGTTACTCTCTAGGTGTGGTGCATGGCTTCTCACTGTGGTGACTTCTCTATTGCAGAGCACAGGCTCTGGGAATGCTGGCTTCTGTAGCGTGGCTCCAGCGTTCTAGAGCACAGACCCAGTGGATGTTGCACACAGCCTTAGTTCCTCCGCTGCATGTGAGATCTTCCTGGATCAGGGATCAAACCCGCATCTCCTGCACTGGCAGGCAGATTCTTTACCACTGAGCCACCAAGGAAGCCCTCTTGAGTGCATCATATTTCATCTGAACCTATACTGACTGTGTTGCCCTTTGTGAGTTTCATACTTATTACAGAAGCCTTTCAGTTTTCCTTTCTGCCAAATATTTTTTCGACTTGTAAGAAACCATCATTTCTGAAATCTTTCTATACTATTTTTGACCCACTCATCATTGTCTTCTATCCTAAGTGTTTCAGAAGAGAAGACAGGGGGTGTCTGATTATATTCCTATTGGTTTATGATGACCCCGATTGCCTCCAGTCTGGAGTCAAAAAGAATAGATCCTAGTCATTCTTTAAAGTATATTGGGTCTCTTGTCATTGAAAGCATTCAGAACACATCAGTCTAAAATATACCACTTTGGTACATTGATTATTTTGAGCTGAAGACACTTGAGAAAGAGCAGATACAGGAAAAACTTTCTGATCTCTGTCTTTCTATCTAAAAGCAGGTCATAAAATTTCTCATGAGAAAGGTCACCTCATGTACCAGGAAGAGAACATTCTTTTCACTGGAAACTGGGAGTCAATGCTGAAGAGTATCTGTACAAACAAATCTTCTAAAATCATCCTTATCTTCTATTACTTACCCCCTCCCCCTGTATTTCCTAGTCAGTATCCTATAATTTACTGCTCCTGTTGCCCAAGCCACTTTGTCTGGTTACAATTTATTGTTTGTTTACAGAGCTTTTGGACCTACTGGCTTCTCTGGGTCTTCAGTTTTCTTATGAAGGCTCCCATGCACATAAAATTATTAAGTGCAATCTCTATGCTTTTCACCTATGAAGCTCTCATGTTAGTTTAATTTTCAGGCCTAGTCACTGAATCTAAAAGGGTAGAAGGAAGATTTTCCCGTGCTGCATCATCACAGAGATTTTATCAGGAAGGGTACTGTTTGATATCCTGAATATTGGGGAATCAAAGGGGCCTCAGTCTTGAAACCATGTCAGTAGCATAAAGAGAAGACAACTATTTCATGAATATTTTAAAGAAATGACATAGACATTTTAAATCTGCCTTTTAGGCCGGTAAGAGTCAGTCTTTCTTTCCTCATCAATAAAACAGGGGCAATATTTTCTACCTAGCTACAGATTGGTAAAGATCATCAACAACATGCTTAGACTTTTATTGATTACCGTGTGCTACCTTCCCCTCAAAGTTTGGAGTATTTTGATGGTTCTCAATGACTAATTCTAATTATTAGAATTAGTCTTTAGTCTAATTAGTCATTAGTCTAATTGGGTTATTTTTATGATGCTAATAATAATGTATTGGGAGGACAGAAGGATTCTGAAGGACACATCCTTTTGGAAAAATAAATACAAGCCTTATTTATTTACAGCGGCTCTATCTTACTGCTGGTACAACAGGGTAGGTGATTGCTGGGAGAGAGGAGTAAGATGCTATTTTAGATGTGGATGATAAAGACATGTTGCACCCAGTGAGTATATAATGGAGAAGATCAGACCATTACTGGGCATTAAGACAGAATAAACCAAGCCTTGAGTATATACTTGGTCCATAATGAAAGACCCTTTTCATGATTCCATTCCTCATGAAAGAGAGTAAATCTTTTTACTTTGCTTCTGGTAATTGCATTTCTGGACACAATTGCCTGTTATCTCTAGGCATCCCACAGGTGGAGACATTGGATTCTCTTGAGAATTTAATGTAGCAGCTCGGCTCTTCACTTCTTTGTAGCATTAAATGCCATAATGCTGAGTAATCAGCATGTTTTCTGAATGAATGTGGTATGCCATCTGCAATTTCTTTACTCAGGCCCATGAGCTCCATTCCTCCAAAGGTGAAGAGCAGTGCTTTTCAACAGAGATTTGAAATGGGTTCTTTACAGAGGCTTGCTTGTTACTTACAAAGGCAGAGACCATTAAAATGCAAAGAACTTGAAAAAAATAAAAGAACTCACTCACTTTGGATCACTGATGATCATTCTTGAATTGATGTAATTTACTTGAATTGTTGAATGGAACTTAGAGTTCTGGGTTTCACATTCAGCTTATAAGTACTTTTATTTTTCTGCCACTTTGACTCTCTCCAAAGCTACAGTTTACTTTCTAAGATGGATTCAAGAAGGTCTGATGAATGAAAATCCAAATTTGCAAAACAAATGAATTAGTGAACCAGGAGTCCAACCAGAGAGAAAATTCACAGTATGGCTCCTTAAATAAAATAATGCTTCCCATTGAGTCTGAAATGGAATTTGATTTTCCCCATGCATAGGTGAAGAAATTGAGATTAGAACTGTCTCCCAACATAAAAATTTGATTCACACACAACCTTTAAGGAATACATGTATTATATAAAAGACAATGTGCCTGCCTTACAGAGACTGATGTCAGAGACACAAATTCTCAGTGGGAAAACTGTTCTCAAATCTGAGATCCAGTTGTGAAATCCTTTGGGGCTTCCCTGGTGGCTCAGTGGTAAAGAATCTACCTGCCAAAGCAAGAGGCGTGGGTTCAATCACCACGTCGGGAAGTTCCCCTGGAGAAGGAAATGGCAACTCACTCTAGTATTCTTGCCTGGACAATCCCATGGACAGAGGAGCCTGATGGGCTACAGTCCATGGGGTTATAAAAGAGTCAGACATGACTCTTGGTTTAGTAACTAAACCACAAATGTGAAATCCTTCAGTGCCCTTGAGGTATTGTAGCTCCACTTACAGACCTTTTACTAATAACCAAGGGCTTCCCTTATGGTTCAGCTGGTAAAGAATCCACCTGCAATGGAGAAGACCTGGGTTGGGAAGATTCCCTAGAGAAGGAAAAGGCTACTCACTCCAGTATTCTGGCCCACAGAATTCCATGGACCGTACAGTCCATGGGGTTGCGAAGAGTCAGACATGACTGAGTGACTTTCACTTTCACTTATAATCAAAGATTTTGTCTCTGGTTTCTCCATGTACCACCAAACTGTGTGCGTCTGCTAGGTCACTTCAGTCGTGTCAGACTCTGAGACCCCACAGACTGCAGCCCATCAGTCTCCTCTTTCCATGGCATTTCCCAAGTAAGAATACTGGAGTGGGTTGCCATGCCTTCCTCCAAGGGATCTTCCTGATCCAGAGATTGAAACCACATCTCTTTCATCTTCTGCATTGGCAGGCAGGTTCTTTATCACTAGTTCGACCTGGGAAACCCACCACCAAACTAAGAAAAGCCAACGTGGCATCTTCTGGAAATATCTGAGCATTTCTCCACAAGTAGATTCCCAGCCAGGGCAACAGAATGAAGAAAGAGGAGGTATGTGAATGACTACACTTACTGCCACTGCCCAAGGAGACCTTGTTTGTGATGGGACTTCATTCTCTTGGCCACTGTTAGCTGACTCAGGGGTTTGTCATGCCAAATATATTTGCCCTTAATCTAATTTTAATTTATTGACATCAAGTCAGCCCAGTGGTTGTGCGTATGGGGACTAGAAGGTTATAGAAACTTGGGCCTGGTAATTATTTCAATTATATGAATAGTGATAAGGAAAGAGAAAAAAACTAGTGTGAAGAAAGTTTGGAGAGCTTCTTAGAAGTAACATAGAGAAGACATGTGTCTAAGAGAATTTCTGTTTGAAAAGTTTCAGTATTACAAACTCCTGACTCTTTCCTTTATCTTAATGAGCATAGCTGTACATCCTACTATATATAAAATAGATAACTAATACAGGGAACTCTTCTCAATACTCTGCAGTGACCTCTATAGGAAGAGAATCTATAAAAGAGTGGATATATGTATAGACATGACTAATTGACTTTGCTATACAGCATAAAAACAAACAACAACATTTCAAATCAGCTATATCCAATAAAAATTAAGATAATAATGAACATATCTATATTATGAACTTTTTGGGGAGCCAAGTCTGAGAGAGTTTGATTTCCCTTGCAACTTAAGGTGCTCTGAACATCCCATGAGCTTTGTTCTTTTAGAATCAGCCTCCAGTCAGAGAGGTTAGTTTCATCATTAACATTTTCTGAATGTGGTTAATAAATTTCAAAAATCACACCACTAATGATTTTCAATGGGGTCCTTGAGGGCAGTAGAAATTCGTCTATTTGAAGAGTCCCTCAAAGCCTCATTTGAGGGGAATCACCTATCCTTCTCTGTATTTTTTCTGTGAGAGTCTAGGTCTTACATTCTCCAGGGTCCTTTATACTCTGGCCTCCTATAGCTGTATAAACTATTTTTTCTACCCTCTCCATTGATACAAATGCAAAACCCAGTTCTTTACACTTTCCAAAGAACTTCCATGAAGTTCTTATATAATGAATTTACTTAAGAATGAGAGTCCCAGGGGGCAGTAGTGGTAGAGAACCTGCCTGCCAATGAAGGAGACATGAGAGACCCTGGTTCAGTCCCTGGGTGGGGAAGATCCCCTGGAGGAGGGCATGGCAACCCACTGCACTATTGCTGCCTGGAGAATCCCATGGACAGAGGAGCCTGGTGGGCTACAGTCCACGGGGTTGCAAAGAGCTGGACAGGACTGAAGCAACTTAGCACACCCACATGCCCACTCAAGAACTGGGGGCCAGGGGAGAGTTACTCTGTCACCAGGATTTTTAAACAATTTTTGTTTTTTTGCAAATTGCATTCCTCTTCATAACCTCCTCCAGATCCTCTCTCTTCCCTCTCTTATCTATCTTCTTTTTCATCTACCCTCTTCCTCCCCAAAGAACCAGAAATCCCTCCTCATTTTACAGGCAGATCAGTTTAATCCTCTGAAAACTAGGTAACAGCCAAAGCTTAAGCCTTGGGGTTCACACCTTCTCACTAAGGACTTAACAGGTATTTTCTTAAAATGTGTCCCCTCTAATGAAAATTCAAGTGCCAGCTATGATAATAGTAGGGGTGATCACGGTGGTAGTGTCATTCTATCTCAGTACCCTGGTGCATTGATTCATGTGCTTTGGACTTTATGTCATCACTGATTTTCAACCAGTCTCTTTTTGGGCTGAGGTTATGGAAGTGACTCAGGGGCCAGGCAGGAACGGAGTAGCTGAGCAGGGGAGGATCCAGGACCCATAGGTTCACCTAAAACAGAGGATAAGATGGTTGGATGGCATCCCTGACTTGATGGACATGAGTTTGAGCAAGCTCTGGGAGTTGGTGATGGACAGGGAAGCCTGACGTGCTGCAGTCCATGGGGTTGCAGAGTCAGACACAACTGAACAACTGAACTAAAACCAGAGCAGTGCAGTGTATCTGCCTCACACAGTGGAGTTCTATGTGTGAAACACTTTTGAAGAGAAAGGTCATGATGCTAAAAATAGCTCATAACCTCCTGAAGAAGGAAATGAGAAACCACAGAGGAATTTTAAGCAAGGAAGTGGCAAGATTTAATCCACTGCAAAGTGAGAGGAGAGGCTCTGGGGTCAGGAACTCCAGTGAGGAGGTTAACATAGAAGCCCAGAAAGATGCCAAGAGCCTACCCTGAGATGGGAGAAGGCAGAACAGAGCTGTTTCTGAGGAAAAGTCACAAGACATGGTGATCAGCTTGACTGGGGTCTGCCTGACTTTGAGGTCTAAGGCAGAGGAAGGCATTATGTATCTGTAAACTTTCTAACCTGGTAAACTTTGTAACCTGGTAAACTTTCTAACTCGGTGAACGTGGGTACAGTTATTGAAAGGAGTGGCCCCTGATTTTGGAGGGTAGGTGGGAATCTTTGTTGTTCAGCCACTCAGTTATGCCCAATTCTTTGCGATCCCATGGACTGCAGTACCCCAGGCATCCCTGTCCTTTGCTGTCTCCCAGAATTTGCTCAAACTCAGGTCCATAGATATGATGACACCATCCAACCATCTCATCCTCTGTCGCACCCTTCTCCTCCTGCCTTCAATCTTTCCCAGCATCAGAGTGTTTTCCAGTGAGCTGGCTCTTCACATCAGGTAGGAATCTAGATTCAATTATTTATTTATTTATTTATTTATTTATTTGGCTGTGCTGGGCCTTAGGTGTGGCATGAGGGACCTTCAGTCTTCCTGCAGCATGCAGGATCTTCAGTTGCCACACGTGGGATCTAGTTCCCTGACCAGGGATTTAACCCAGGCTCCCTGCAATGGGAGCATGGAATCTTAGCCACTGGACCACCAGGGAAGTCCCTAGGTTCAATTTTTAATACTTTTAAATCATTATGCTTTTGTAAACCCTAACCCTATGCTTTCTGTAGAAGTTTAGTAGCTGGGTGAGCCTGTGTATTGTTACTTAAAAGAGAGATTGACTTAGAAGTCACCGGTGTTAAAGAATCACTGCAAGGCATGAAGTAGAAATGAGGTGGAATATGAAGCAAAAACTTTTGCACATGAGATACTGGGCATGTACATACTTAGTGTCAGCAGAGGAGGCTGGGGAGCAGTGCTGGGAGGGAAGAGTCAGAGAGGCAAGAACCACATGGAAGGTTCTGGAAGCTAAGAGAAGAGAAGGTTGGAGTGGACAGCTGAGCCAAATAGCAACATAAAGTTATGCAGTCTGCAGCCTGGATCTGATGCTTAGACTGATGTTAGTGAAATACTTAGAAGATCTAGGAAGGTGATGGCAGCAGACAACAGGTGAGCAAAGGTGTGACTCAGTTCAGGTCAGTCGCTCAGTTGTGGCTGATTCTTTGCGACCCCATGAATCGCAGCACGCCAGGCCTCCCTGTCCATCACCAGCTCCTGGAGCTCACTCAGACTCACATCCATCGAGTCGGTGATGCCATCCAGCCATCTCATCCTGGGTCGTCCCCTTCCCCTCCTGCCCCCAATCCCTCCCAGCATCAGAGTCTTTTCCAATGAGTCAACTCTTCGCATGAGGTGGCCAAAGTACTCAAAGTACTTGAAGTATGACCGAGTATGACCAGTGTGACTAGGAGGTGACAAAAAGACAAAGGGAAGGAGAGGGGAGAATGATGAGTATGGCCATTTTTAAACCAGTTGTAGGCAGAAGGGAAGGAGTGGGGGGAAGACAGACAACGGTCAAAGAAAGAGGGCTTGTCTAATGAACAAGGGAATCAAAGGGAGTTTGAATAAAAGGGATTATAAGTATCTGGGGAGAAACTCACTTTGGAGAGGGCTACATCTCTACAAGAAGATTAAGATAAAGACAAGCTGTGAGGTTGTTTGCAATATTAAGCATCTTTTTTTTCCCTTTTTTAATTTAGAAAGCTCTTTTAATCAATTCATTTCTAAAATGGTGCAAAAGGAGAAACTGGGTCAGGAAATTCATGGACATCCAATATGCCTCATCATCACATTGCAATGTACTCTTCAAAGCAAGTGGTATTTCATTCAAACATGGAGAAAATCTTAATAGGATCAGCCTAGGGACTGCAGGGAGCAGATTATCAGAGTTTAGCACTTGGCTGCCTTCTTGACTGAGATCCATGAAGTCCCAGGGTGCGATTAGGAGTGGAGGCTGCCAGGAGATCCAACCAGTTCATCCTAAAGGAAATCAGTCCTGAATATTCATTGAAAGGACTGATACTGAAGCTGAAGCTCAAATACTTTGGCCACCTAATGCAAAGAATTGACTCATTGGAAAAGACCCTGATGCTGGGAAAGACTGAGGGAAGGAAGAGAAGGGGCCAATAGAGGATGAGATGATTAGATAGCACCACCAATGGATATGAATTTGAGCAAAATCTGGGAGGTAATGGAGGACTGAGGAGACTGACATGCTACAGTCCACGGGGTCCCAAAGAGTCTGATACAACTGAGCTATTGAACAACAACAAGCCCTCTGGCAGAGATAAATGAATTCAGTTAAAAACAAAAACAAAAACACAGATTGTTGGAGCCCTTCAGACAGTCTCTGATCCTGTATCTCAATTGGAACAAATGAAGAATAATAAAGTTTGCATCTCTGCATCAACACGGAAGCAACCATCTGAAAAATAAAAAAAAACAAAAATAAAATGAGATGCTAAAAAATAAGCTCCATGATCCACACATCTGACATTTATTTCTCACTGAGATGAGAACAGAAGCCAGTTAAGTCCTGTGTAGATGTGGTCCAAACCAGATATTACCCAAGGGCAGTTTGTCTTCATGAACCTCAGTCTAGAAAATAGATACTCAAATAGTCATTCTTTCTCTTGGGAGGGTTGGGGAAGGTGGATGGGGCGGTAGGCAGAGCAGGTCCAGCGCTCACTGAATGGAGGAGGAGGCTGTGAGGGTAGAGTTGCAGTGGAGGTTTAGTTTACTGATCACAGGAGCATACTCAAGAGAGTTTTTAGTTCCACCTAGCTGGTTTAGTTCAAGCGGAAACCTGGGGACAAGTGGGGACTTGGTTATGACTTCACAGTCCACTCAGCCAGGCTTCTGCCCTAGGCGGGTTAACCAGCAGACTTTCTCACTTGATAATCTCCTTTTATGGCCAGAGAAAACCACTTTATTAAAACAGTTAATGCAGCAACAATAAAGCACCCTATGTGTTTTTAAAAAGTACATATAAACAGAAAGTAAGATTTTAAAGAGTCAAACACTTTGGTGTAACCGGATTTTTTTTTTTTTTTTGGTTGCTTTAGTTTCTATAAAAACACTACTGGAATGATCAGCTGCATAGTCTAATAAGGCCCTCATGAGAAATACTGGTTAAAAATGATCATTTTTGCACACTTCACATCTACCTGTAATTTTTAGTTGTAGCCCAATTCCAGTTAGTGTCAGTGAAAGATCCAAATGCCTCACCCAGCTATGTCACCAATGGGTCTTTTGAGAATAACAGTTCCTATCCTCTTAGGAAAAGTCTCATAATTCTGTGAGCAAAGCAAAAGTAACTACGTTGTTGCTGTGTAGTCGCTCAGTCATGTCTGACTCTTGCTACCCCATGGACTCAGGCTCCTCTGTCCATGGGATTTCCCAGGCCAAATACTGGAGTGGGTTGCCATTTCCTTCTCCAGAGTATTTTCCTGACTCAGAGACGGAAGCCACATCTCTTGTGTCTCCTGCTAAAGTAGCTATAAACATGGTTAATTAATCATGACAATTTTAAACAAACTTCTGAAGGCTAGTCTACTAGCAACAGCCTCTCGCTTGTGAAATAGGCCAGTTGGCAATACCCTTACTCCAGCGCCACCTTTCTGAAAGTCAGTTAATCAGAACTAGCCTCACTTGAGTAACCAAGCTTCCTCTACTTAATGTCAGCGGGTCCCCAATTGCTACTGCTTTGCAATGCCTTCCAGCCCTCAAACTGCATACTCTCCAAACTCTGTAGAAACTCAGCTCTCACCTTTATCCCCTGTATTCATCCACTGGGGCTGCTATCATGAAATACCATAGACTGGCTGGCTTACAAACAAAAGAAATATATTTCCCATAGTTCTGAAGGTTGGAAGTTCAAGATCAGGGTGCCAGCACAGCCAGCCAAGGTCCCTCTTTCAGACTGAGGACTTCCTGTGTCTCCATATGGGGGAAAGGGGAGGGGTGTTACATCCTCATGACTTAAGCACCTCCCAAAGATCCTGCATACAAATAGTATCACCTTTAGAAGTCATGATTTTTATCTTAAATATAAATAATTTACTATTATTATTTGCACTTACACACATATTTTTAAATTTTATTATTGGTGTATAATTGCTTTACAATGTTGTGTTAGTTTCTGCTGTATGACAATGTGAATCAGCTATACGTATACACATAACCCCTCTCTCTTGAGTTCCCCTTCCACCCCACCACATCCCACCCCTCTAGGTCATCACAGAGCACTGAACTGAGCTCCCTGTGCAATACAGCAGCTTCCTGCTAGCTATCTATTTTACAAACGGTAGTGTAGCTATGTAGATCTTAATCTCCCTATTTATTCCACCCCTCCTTCCCCACCTGTGCCCACGTCTGTTCTCTAAGTCTTCATCTCTGTTCGACAGTTAGGATTTTGACATATAAATTTGTAGGGGATACAAACACTCAGATCATAGCACTTCCTGAATCTGCAACTTGTACATATAATTCTTTCTTGTTCATGAAAGCAGTGATTTGGCTCTTTGTTTCATATGCTGAGAGGTTGTTTCATTGTTCGAGGCTCTTAGTTGCATCAGTAACAGAGAGAGTCAAGCTCTGGGCTGAGGTTCTTGAAGCTGTGACAGACACAGATACAAATACAACTGGGCATTTCAGTTACACTCTTCTGTGAGAACTTTCTCAGCTGACTCCCAAAGCACCTTGGTCCCTTGTCTGGTCTGCCTCAGTTTCTCCATTCTTCTGAGCCTACAATATGCTACCAATTTCCCATCTAATGTAAAATATATTGATAAGGATAAGAAGCCATTTGGGAATTGGCATGGGGAGGAAGAATACACACACACACACACACACACACACACATACACTATAGTAGAAAACTGCAGATAAAAATGATCTTTAATCTCTTCATGACTTTGTTTCCCCATGATAAAATGATGACGATTTTTTAAAGATTTTTTTTATGTCTTTATTTGCTGCAATATCATTCTGCTTTATGTTTTGGTTTCCCATACCCCCTGCTTTGGAAGGCAACATTTTAACTACTGGACTGCCAGGGAAGCCCCGAAATGCTGATAATCAAAACTACTGTCTTGCCCAAGGTGAAATTAAATAACGTACGCAAAGCATCTCATTCAGTGCCTGGAAGAGAAGCTAAGTGGAATAACGATGGTCTTATTTCTTCTAGGCATCTTTCAGTTCCCGACGGTTTGACTTTCTTTAGTACCTTCACTTTCCGTTCTGTTTTGGGTCTATTGAACAGTAAATCTCAATCGTGGCTACACATTTGCAATGCCTGTTAATCTAAAGATAACAACAAAAACCGAGTGATGTAGATTTAGTAGGCTTGGAGTGGGGCTTAAGCATTTGTATTTTTCAAATGCCATGTGTGGGTGATTCTGATGTGCACCCAGACTTAGAAAAGATGAGCCCTGACTCCAGGCTCAAAGGGAAGAAGAGAATCACTGTGTGTCTTCCCAGCTGTCTGATGCTATTAACCGGGCAGGAGGAATATGCGGCTGAGGAGACATGGATAAATAAGTGTCAGTGTTCTTTCCTGTGTCTGCACTATAATACTTTCCATATATTAGGGTTAAGTAAATGTTGGTTGAAGTCTAGAAACGAAAATCTATTTTCCTTCGATGAATCTCTTGGGTATGTAAATACTGAGAGCTGCATTCCGTCTCCATAACTTAACCTAGACCTCTCTCCTGATATCCAGATCTGTGGGCCTTTCCACAAGAGTCTATTGCATACTCAGCTGCACTACACTCTGCCTCACTGGTTTTGAACCTGGCTCTCTGCTTGACTGACTGTGTATCTTTAGTCTTTCCCCATATCTCATAGGATCAGTGTGAAGATCCCATGAGATTAATATTTGGAAGTGAATAAAATATATATTTGTATATATCTCAATAATATCTGTATACCCATCTATCAATCTATCCATCTATCAATCTATCTATCTATGAACAGCAAATATATATATATAACCAAATATATATATGCAAATATATATTTTTATATATATAACTAAATATATATAAGCAAATATATATATTTATAACCATAAATATATATGGTTATTATATTTTTTGTTTTGGACTTCCCTGCTGGCTCAGCAGTAAAGAGTCTGCCTGTAGTGCAGGAGATGGATTGATCCCTGGGTCAGGAAGATCCCCTGGAGGAGGAAATGACAACCCACTTTGGTATTCTTGCCTGGGAAATCCTATGGACAGAGCAGCCTGGTGGGCTATAGCCCATGAGGTTACAAAGAGTTGGACAGGCCTGAGTGACTGAGCACACACACGTGCATATGTATTATTGAATTTATTAATCTCATGCAAATCCACTGTCCTCAGTTGGTCCCTATCTAGTGATGGTAGCACTAGACTGATGACTCCATGGAAGTGCCTGGAAGTCATCTGGGACTTCTCCCTCCAGTCACATCCTCCACACCTTCTAACAGCTAGCGTTGGCCGTATATTCTTCGTAATCCTCTTCCGTAAGAGTCTTCTTTTTATTTACTCATTTGTCTGGCTGTATCAGGTCTTCACTGTGGCATGCAGGCTCTTTGTGGTGGTGCAGGGCTCGTCTAGTTTGCAGCACTGACATCTCTGTAGTTGTGGTGCACAGGCTTAGGTGCCGCGTGGCATGTGGGGTCCTTAGTTCTCTGACCAGGGATCAAACCCAAGTCCCCTGCATTGGAAGGCACATTTTAACCACTGGACCACCAGTGAAAATCCCTTGACCACGTTTTTCTTACTATCTCCCAGCGTAGGCCACCATTGACTTCCCTGAACTCCTACAACTGTCTCTGATTAGGTGTCCTGTCTCCAATCTTCCCATTGCAGAGTGTAGCTTGCCTCCAAACTCATCATCCTAAACAGCAGAGAGAATTAATGTCATTGCCCTGTTTAAAACTTTTACTGAGTTCATTTGCCCTTAGCCACTAATCTAAAGCACTTTACATATTGAATATATACCTCTGGTCACTGTTTACAAGCCTCAACTGGTTGACACCCTCCTTGAACCTTGTGCCCCACTGACTTTTTAAAAATAATTTATTTTTTCTGCATTGGGTCTTTGTCTCTGTGCTCAGATTTTATTTGTAGTGAGTGGGGGCTACTCTAGGTGTGGTATGAGGGCTTCTCATTGTAGTGGTTTCTCTTGTTGCAGAGAACAAGCTCTAGGTGTGTGGGCTTCAGCAGTTTTTAGCACGGGGGCTCAATAGTTGAGGTCCATGGGCTCAGGCTGCCCCTCAGCATGTGGGATTGTCTTCGACCAGAGATTGAACCCGAGTTCCCTGCATTGGAAGGTAGATTCTTAACCACTGGACCAGCAAGGAAGTCCTTTCCCCATTGATTCAAATCTCCCTTTGGTCTTCAGCTGCTTCATGCTTCTCTGAGCTCTGTCCAATGAATGAAATGCTCTCCATCTGGGACACTCTCACTATGAATGCAAAATGAAGTATGTGCGATATATGAGCATTGGAACCTAAAGGAAATGTGGATTATCTTAAGACCACCCTCTTGTTCTAAATCCTCACTCCCTGTGATAAAAGTCCTTACCCCCTAGGTTGGTGAAGATGAAGCCAATGATGCATGGTCTTGATCCACTCTTTATTTGCATCAGCAAGCTCCAGCTACTGCCAAGATAGAATCTCCCCAATCCATTTATGTTCTGGGTGCTTATGGAAATACTCCCCCAAACTCCACTCAATACTTTCCTAGTCCCTTATTATGATATATCCACACAATTATGACTTGATTTGCTTTCTTTGATTTTTGCCTATGATTCCTGGATTTGACACTTGGATTTTTTCCCCCAACTCCTTTATTTAAACGTTGGGGCTTCCCTGGTGGCTCAGACTGTAAAGAATCCACCTGCAATGTGGGAGACCCAGGTTCGATCCCTGGGTAGGGAAGATCCCCTAGAGAAGGAAATGGTAACTCATACAGTATTCTTGCCTGGAGAATCTCATGAACAGTGGAGTCTTGCAGGCTACAGTCCATGGGGGAATACAGCCTTTTTGAAGGACAGCAGCATGGACCCAGTTTCATTCAGCATAGTCCATGGGGTCACAAAGAATTGAACACAACTGAAGAACTAAGCACACACATTTAAACCTTAGCATTTCACACTGAGCTTTGGATTATTCTTGGCACCTGGAGTAGGATTCAGTGGGAATTCTCAAGTTCTCCTCTAGCCCCACAAAACCCAACCCACAGCAATACCTTGGCAAACAGGCCATGGCCTGCTCTGATTCCTCTTGGAATTTAAAAAGTAAGACATTAATTGTTGATTTCCAGATGATTCTTCCAGAATGTGATCTGTATCAGCAGGCTTAAAGCTGAACTTAATTTCTTTAATAGCAAAAAAAAAAAAAAATGTTCAAGTTATAAGAAGTGTGTGTGTGTGAGCATGCACGCGTAAACCTCTAAATGAGAACAAGAAATATGAACCTAATTGTAGCCCTAATAATGAAGGAAATCTTGCCAGACAAATTTCAACTTCATTATTGGCTTTAATAAGCAAATGAGAGAACAAATAGAATACAGTGGATGTCCCTGGTCTTGACTTTGTTAACACATTGCACAGAGCACTTCATGAAACGATAGCCCATCAGGGCATTTCAATCAGCATGGAGGTGAACAGTTGCAGCAGCCAAGAGCTGGCTGGTTGCATAAAAAGGGAAGGTGGTAGAAATGACAGCCTTTTTGAAGGACAGCAGCATGGACCCTGTCATATTCAGCACAGTTCCTAATGATGTGGAAGGGAGAGCACACAGTATATTAATTAAACTTGACAAGGATGCTGATTTGATTAGCAGAGTGCACTTGGAGAGCACAGAAACATAGTTAGGAAATACGAATTAAAGAATACAGTTTGGAAAAAAACAAATAGTGCATTTTGGTAGAAATAAGCCATTAGAAAAATACTTAGGGGTCCCATCACAGGAACTAGGACACATTTAGGAAAATACAGATGAAAACGCCACACTTGTTTTCATTCCCCAAGGAGGGCATGGAGCATCGCTCCTCATGCCTCCCTGAAGGCTAAACACTGTACCCCCTTAATAAGGCTTCAACAGAAGGATTTCTTACTGAGATGAAGACACTTTGGAATTGATACTTTCCATGTATTTCACCTGAGAGGCCCTTTATATTAGCAACATCTCACTCACATTGCAGTTCTAACAAAACACTTGTCAAACTTCTGGATCATTGCACACTTTTAAAGGGACAAAAGGTTTCTCTTCAGGGTCAAACTCTTCCCCTGCCTTCTTCATCCCTATTCAGCCAAGAATTTTCTATCAGGATTTGGCACTGCCTTGGAGTGGGAGTTCATGTCTACCTTATCGAATACATGTAAGAAGTTTCTAAAATAATCAGAACCTTGCTTTCATGTCGCCTAATAATACTCCTTTTCCTGGCTTTTTATATTGTTGTTTGGTCACTCAGTTGTGTCCAACTCTTTGCAACCCCGTGGACTGTAAGCTGGCCAAGCTCCTCTGTCCATGGGATTTTCCCAGGCAAGAATACTGGAATGGGTTGCCATTTCCTTCTCCAGGGGATCTTCCTGACCCAGTGATTGAACTCAAGTCTCCTGCATTGGCAGGTGGGTTCTTCACCACTTTTTATAATGATCCTTCAAAGACTGTTCATTCTGGGAATGTCATAATGAACTTTGGCTTGTTCCTTTCTTTTGCATACTGTCTTGCAAACATGAGATTATTTTCTTAGTCTTCTTCTGCAGGTCCATTTTTGTTTAGATTTCTTTCTTTTTTTTATTCCTTCTTTCCTTTCTTGCAGTGCCATGCAAGACGCTGGATTCTAGTTTCTCGGCCAGAACCAGGGATCGAACCAGCACCCCCTGCAGTGAAAGCCCAGGGTTTTAACCATTGGACCACCAGGAAAGTCCTTCCCAGATACCTTTCTTGACCCTCACATAAGTTCTGTAAGGTAGGGGGCCTTGTGTGCAGGGTTTTATTCACTATTTTTCCACACACTATCTTTAAAAGGCAATAATTAACCTCTCTGAACTTCCATTTCCATTAGTGAACATAATAATACTTGCCTTGTTGTAAGAAACAGAAGCGACAAGCCAGGCAATCATACTGTATGGAACTAGAAAGTGCCGTTCAAAGCAGTTATTATTGCCGTTGTACAGAACATTCTGGACTTCATGGAAATGTAGAGACTTGTCTAGCATCAGGAGGATAATGAGAGATGGGATGTGAACCTACCTCCAGCATCCCTCCTTCTTTATTCCGTGTTCTTCCACTCTCATCGCCATGTTACCTCCTTCCTACAAGCGAATCTGGGACAGATAGACCAAACACAAAAGGATGAGGTTCTGTAGATTTTGTATGTGAAATAACCCTAATCTGGACTCCCTGGTTATTGCAAATCTTTACTTCACACTAATTCTACACACCTGAATGCTCATTAAGTGTTAAAAAAAATACACAAAAAAATTTTTTAATGAAAAAAGAAGGAAAACAAAAGAAAAAAGGAAGAAATAAAGAAAATAATGTTTGAAGCTATGAAAATCTCATACATGGTGCCCAGTTATGAGGGGCACCCATTGATAAAGTTGTAGAGAATTTAGCTGAAGTTACTCAGAAGCCTGGAAATCTTTTAGCCAATACAATCTGGAATTTCACAGTACCCATGAAGGGGAACACTGTACAGAAGTCCTCAGCAATTCATTTTCCTCCAGATAAAGAGTATACTTTAGAAGGGAAGTACCCATTAGGATTATTCTGAGCCTTGGGCTGGACTTGTGGCTTATTGACAGGCAGCATGAAGGACCCGGAGTTCGGCTGGATTAGTAAATTACAGCTTTATCATTAGCTACGCAACAAGGGACATCAGTTTCTGCCTCTAGGTGTGATGAGCACGAGCACTTCACCAGATGACTGGGAGAGTCGGATGAGATGATGTCTATAAATCGGCAAACACTGCTCCAGACATATAATAAACATGATCATAACACATTACTGAGTACTTATTAGGTGCTAGACATTGCTTCAAGTGCTTCACAGGATCAACACATTTAATAACCATAATAACGCTGTTAGATAGGTTAATATTTTTCCCCTTTCATGATTGAGGAAATAAGAATAAAGAAGATGGGTGGAACTGCCAGCCTCACACATCCTAGGAGTGCTGGAAACAAGATCTGAACCCAAGAAATCTGACTCCTGATCCCTGGTTTTTTGTTTTGTTTTAATTAAGACCTAATGGATATTCGATAAACTATTTCTTTACAGCATGCAATTTGCTTATAAAAAACAAATGTGTGAAGGCATCACCACAATTAAAATATGGAATGTTTATCCATCAGTTCCCAAATCCCCTGTGCCTCACTGCCCTCCTGCCCACCTACCCTTTTCTGTCTGTACCCCATCCCCTTCTTACATCCCCAGGAAACCACCAGTATGCTTTTGACTCTATAAATTCCTCTGTGTTTTCTAGAATTTTATGTAAATGGAACCATACAGCAGGTACTTTTTTTCTGTGAGGGTCTGGCTTCTTTCACTTAGCACAATTATTTTAAGATTCACCTACGTTGTTGTGCATATCAATAGTTAATTCTTTTTGATATTATTATATGGAATAGCTACAGCTGGTTTAGGGCCTCCCTAGTGGCTCAGCAGTAAAGAATCTGCCTGCCAATTCAGGAGATGCAAGGGATGCATGTTCAATCTCTGGGTTGGGAAGGTACCCTAGAGTAGGAAATGGCAACCCACTCCAACATTCATGCCAGGGAATCCCATGGTCAGAGGAGCCTGGCAGGTGACAGTACATGGGGTCACAAAAGAGTTGGACAATAACAACTTGTTTATCTGTTCACCTGTTGATGGACATTTTGGTGTTTCTAGATTCTGGCTAGTATATATAAACTTGCTATGAATATTAGTAATGACTATTTATATGGATATTAGTTTTGCCTAACTTAATCACAAAACCTCTGTAATGCATACCTCTGTTATTGAGAAAAGCTCAGTAAACCTTAGGAGAACTTAGAAATGGTGGTCTAGCATGAACTTCCTTTCTTGAAATTGCATAATGTCCAGAAAAGAACTCAATAGCCACATGGTCTTGCCTCTTTCCTAGAATAACAGCAGAAGAAAAAGAACCCTTTGTATATTCCACCTTCACATGTGGAATTCTTTCTGGGGTAGAGGAAAAGAGTGAAAAAGAAAAAGAAAAAAAAAAAAAGAGCCAAATGTGCTGGTTTACTGAAATTTGCTTTACTGGAAGCAGAACCCAATCTACTTGTCAAAATTTTCAACCTGATGTGTTTTCAGTGCAGTTACTGGTGATGAATGACTGGGCCTGACCAAGTTACCTGCCAAAAGTTAATGGGAAAGCTCTAGCGACTTGGGCAGGAAATGAGATCCCCGGATGTTCCCAGAGTCAGTGAGACAATTAATCTGATTTACATCCATTGCATTTCAGAGAGCTAAAATTTCATCTGCTGCTCCTAAGCATTCATTTGGGGTGAAACCACATTACTTTAAGTGGAACCCATCCGTCAAGCTGTTTATAAAATACACAGTGACTAACAAGGATAGAAAGCCAATAGCAGAACTCAGAGATCACAGATGACGCCCAGGCAGGAGAATGCATTACACAGGACTGCAGACACGTGGCATGAAGAAACAACACATCACTCGGGCTAAAACTCTGCCCCACAGAGAACATAGGGTATTGATAAATGTCTAAGACCCAAATGATAAACTCAAAAGTCCAGATGGCAGGAAGAGACAAGAGGTTGCTTCCCACAGCAGGAAATGAAATATTCTTGATGGAAAGGAAAGAAAATCAGGGATCTTATGGGAGATTTTTTTTTTTTTTGAGTTGTCTTCTCTTGCAGGATTTGAAGACACCAATGTGACATAAATAAGATGGAAGTGAGGTGGGTGAAGCTGAAATTTATTTGTGGCTACAAGCTTCACATTTCATAGAAGGGGCAAGAGAACAGCCTGCAGAAAATTTGCCTGCTGTGTTGAGTCTAGGATACAACTGAGAAGTTGTGAGGTGACAGCTCTCATTGCATGGGGGGCCAATGGTGATCCTGAGATATTATTTCCTATTTTTCTGGTTTAGAGACTTTTCAAAATCCAGAGTTATCATGAAGGCTGTTTCCTGTGGCATCAGTAACCTTTATCTATAATGGTAACCACAAATTTCAAGTCATTTTGAGGAATAAAATTTGGACAGTTCTCAACAGTAGATGAGTCGTTCTTAAATTGCTTGGGTTTCTCTTAATAACTGTCATTGGTGATATTGAAAGAAAAAAAAAAAAGGCCAAGATTTCAGTAGTTATCTACAGCTGCTGCTGCTGCTGCTGCTGCTAAGTTGCTTCAGTCATGTCCGACTCTGTGCGACCCCATAGATGGCAGCCCACCAGGCTCCCCCATCCCTGGGATTCTCTAGGCAAGAATACTGGAGTGAGTTGCCATTTCCTTCTCCAATGCATGAAGGTGAAAAGTCAAAGTGAAGTCGCTCAGTCATGTCCGACTCTTTGAGATCCCATGAACTGCACCACGCCAGGCCTCCCTGTCCATCACCAACTCCCAGAGTCCACCCAAACCCATGTCCATTGAGTCAGTGATGCCATCGAACCATCTCATCCTCTGTTGTCCCCTTCTCCTCCTGCCCTTAATCTTTCCCAGTATCAGGGTCTTTTCAAATGATTCAGCTCTTCACATCAGGTGGCGAAATTATTGGAGTTTCAGCTTCAGCATCAGTCCTTCCAATGAATATTAAGGACTGATTTCTTTTAGGATGGACTGATTGGATCTCCTTGCAGTCCAAGGGACTCTCAAAAGTCTTCTCCAACACCACAGCTCAAAAGCATCAATTCTTCAGTGCTCAGCTTTCTTTATAGTCCACCACACATCCATACATGACTACTAGAAAAACCATAGCCTTGACTAGACAGACCTTTGTTGGCAAAGTAATGTCTCTGCTTTTCAATATGCTGTCTAGATTGGTTATAACTTTCCTTCCAAGGAGTAAGCGTCTTTTAATTTCATGGCTGCAATCACCATCTGCAGTGACTTTGGAGCCCCAAACAATAAAGTCAGCCACTGTTTCCACTGTTTCCTCATCTATTTGCCATGAAGTGATGGGACCAGATGCCATGATCTTAGTTTTCTGAATGTTGAGCTTTAAGCCAACTTTTTCACTCTCCTCTTTCACTTTCATCAAGAGGCTCTTTAGTTCTTCTTCACTTTCTGCCATAAGGGTGGTGTCATCTGCATATCTGAGGTTATTGATATTTCTCCCGGCAATCCTGATTCCAGCTTGTGCTTCTTCCAGCCCAGTGTTTCTCATGATGTATTCTGCATAGAAGTTAAATAAGCAGGATGACAATATACAGCCTTGACGTACTCCTTTTCCTATTTGGAACTAGTTTGTTGTTCCATGTCCAGTTCTAACTGTTGCTTCCTGACCTGCATACAGGTTTCTCAAGAGGCAGGTCAGGTGGTCTGGTATTCCCATCTCTTTCAGAATTTTCCACAGTGTATTGTGATCCACACAGTCAAAGGCTTTGGCATAGTCAATAAAGCAGAAATAGATGTTTTTCTGGAACTCTCTTCCTTTTTCAATGATCCATATTCGTCATGATTAAAAAATGGGTAGAAGACATGAATAGAGATTTTTCCAAAGAAGACAGACAAATGACTAATGGGCACATGAGAAGTTATCGATCTTGCTAATCTTCAGGGAAATGCAAATCAAAACCACAATGAGATATCACCTCGCACCTATCAGAATGGCCGTTATTTAAAAGACCACAAATAACAAGTGTTGGTGAAGATGCAGAGAAAAGGAAACGCTTGTTCACTGTTGGTAGAAGTGAAAATTGGTACAGTCACTATGGAAAAGAGTGTGAAGATTCCTCAAAAAATTAAAAATAGAACCACCATATGATCTAGCAATTACCCTCCTGTTTATATATCTGAAGAAAGTGAAAACAGAAATTCAAAAAGATAAATGCACCCCAAGGTTTATAGCAGCATTATTTGCAAGACCCAAGATATGGAAGCAACCTAAGTGCCCATCAATAGATGAATGGATAAAGAAGGTGTCACATGTACATACAATGAAATACTACTCAGCCTTAAAGAAGAATAAAAGTCTGTCATTTGCAGTAAGTACATCGACCTAAAAGATTTAATGCTCAGTGAAATAAGTCAGATAAAGAAAGACAAATATTCCATGTTATCATTTATACATGGAGTCTAAAAAAATAAGCAAATAGATTTAATAAAACAGAAAGTAGTGTTTACCAGTCAGGAGAGGGAAGTCAAGAAAGGGGTATGAGATTAAGAAGTACAAACTACTGTGTTTAAAACAGATAAGCAATAATAATACATTGTACAGCATAGAGAAGTATAGTTATTATTTCTCAATAACTTCAAATGGAGTATCAGTATGTTAAGAATCTGCCTGCAGTGCAGGAGACCCATGTCTGATCCCTGGGTCAGGAAGATCCCCTGCAGAAGGAACTGGCAAACCACTCTAGTATTCTCACCTGGAGAATTCCAGACAGAGGAGCCTGGTGGGCTACAGTCCATGGGATCGCAAGAGTTGGACATGACTTAGCTATTAAAACACAAACCACCACACCAGAAACTAATATAATATTGTAAATCTTATTCTCCCAGCAAGAGTACTGGAGTGGGTAGCCTTTCCCTTCTCCAGGGGACCTTCCCAAGCTGAGGATCTTCCCAACCCAGGTCTCCCACATTGTAGGCAGATTCTTCACCAGCTGAGCCACTAGGGAAGCCCTGTAAATCAGCTCTACTTCAATAACAAAGAGAAATTAAGTAATCTGTCCTAAAAGTTACTAAAAAGCAAAGAAAAGATTCATATCCAGACAACTGGATGCAAAAAATCTAGGTTCTTAACCCCTACTTTTTGCTATGTTCTTTAAATTTCACTGCAGCCCTACAAGGGAGCTATTTCTTCCATTTTATGTACAATGAAACAGACTGTGAGAGGCCTGGTAACTTGTTAAAAATCACACAGCTAGTGAATAATAGAGACTAGGGGTGGAACCCAGAATGCTTCATTTCAAAATTCACTTTCTTTCTATTCTGCAGGATATACATTTACATTGTTGTTGTTCAGTGGCTCTGTGACCGCATGGATTGCAGCATGCCAGGCTTCCCTGTCCTTCACAATCTCCCAGATCTTGCTTAAATTCATGTCCATTGAGTTGGTGATGCCATCCAATCATCTCGTTCGCTGCTGCCCCCTCTCCTCCTGTCTTCAGTCTTTCTCAGCATCAGGGTCTTTTCTAATGAGTTGACTCTTTGCATCAGGTGGCCAAAGTATTGGAACTTTAGCTGCAGCATTAGTCCTTCCAATGAATATTCAGGGTTGATTTCCTTATGATTGACTGGTTTGATCTCCTTGCAGTCCCAGGGATTCTCAAGAGTCTTCTCCAGCACCACAATTTGAAAGGATAAATTCTTTGGTGCTCAGCCTTTTTTATGGTTTGACTCTCACATCTGTACATGACTACTGGAAAAACTATAGCTTTGTCTGGACAGGTCTTTGTCTCCGCTTTTTAATATGCTGTCTAGGTTTGTCATAGCTTTCCTTCCAAGGAACAACCATCTTTTAATTTCATGGCTGCAGTCACCATCTGCAGTGATTTTGGAGCCCAAGAAAATAAAATCTGTCACTGTTTCCACTGTTTGAAGTGATGGGACTGGATGCCATGGTCTTAGTTTTTTGAAAGCTGAGATATAAGCCAGCTTTTTGACTCTCCTCTTACACCTTCATTGAGAGGCTCTTTAGTTCTTTTCTGCTTTTTGCCGTAAGGGTGGCATCATCTGTGTATCTGAGGTTATTGTTATTTCTCCTGGCAATCTTGACTCCAGGTTGAACTTCATCCAGCCTGGCATTTCACATGATATACTCTGCATGTAAGTTAAATAATCAGGGTTACAATGTGCAGCCTTGATGTTTAATTACAAAAAATTACAATGCAAATTCAGAAGAGAGGGGTAGAAAAGTAAGCAGACTCTTAGGCAAGAATCCAGTGGCAGAGCTATCAGTGGATATCTGTACCAACTATCTATCGTGTACATAGCATGACAGAGTTGGGATGGGCCAGAGGCAGGTGCTGGTGAGATGGATGAGCTGGGAATGGTAAGACATAGGGGAAAGTTTTGCACACAGATGTGGATTGTATTTCATTTGCCATAAACATAGCCTTTCTTGAATTCTGAATTCAATTGCAGATTTTTCAAAAAGAAAAAAAAAAAATCCTAAAACAAATCTCTTGTTATCTAAGCCTTTGCCTTGAGTCTCTCCACACTCAGAAAAAGAGAAATAGAGCAGTTCAGTTCCTGTTGGTACATTACCATGGAGACGGCTTCCACAGTATCTTCAGCCCTGACTCACCCCTGCAGGGGTCTCCAAACTTAATTATTTATTAATAGGCTTTTACCAGGGCAGTCTCCAGGGGTGGAACATCTTGCTTTCAAGGCGAGACTGTGAAGAGAAACAGAGGCAGAAAATACTATGCAATTACAAAGAATTAATTAGAGCTTCTGTAAATGTACTGACAAACATGCCTTAGGACAGCCTGCAGTGGGATTTGAGGGTCCTCAGGTGTCTGGGAGAGGACAGGAAAGTGGACAGTAGGTCTCCAATAATCATTTCTCCCATGACACTGCAAGAGTCTGCCACACTGTTCCTTCCCTGAACTAATTTTTCAAGATGGATTAGTAAGCTTCACATTCAGAGAAACAATTCAGGAATTCACCCTAATATGTATATTCTCTGTGTGTGTGTGTATATACAGTGTTTCCATCCTAGGACACCCTTCTAAGCATACCACAATAGCCTTAGCTATACTAATTAATTAATTAATGGGGATTACTTAGAAATGATAGCGATAGAGTTAGGTCTTACAGGGAAATGTGATTCCTAGGTTACCAATTTACATGATTGCACATGAATTTTTCTTTCTATATGTTTAAACCTAATGAATGGAAATAGAGTGGGAAAAGCACAAAGGTATTTGATTAACTTGTTAATTAACTTATTAACTCATCCATTCATTTATCCATTCAATACAGATCTCTTCATTCACTTAGCTATATTTACTGAGAATTAGATACTGGTTTGAATATCACATGGTACTTGACCCAGCAGACATGAGACAGGTACTTAGGTCACTAAATTCATGGTAAAAGTTTATTAGTTACCTTAAAATATACTTTGGTGAAACATTGTGATAAATGGCATAATGAATGAGGTCACACTGAAATCACAGAGTGATTAGTGATACTTTGTGTCTGATAATGAATTAGTTGCCTGCTGATAGCCCTTTCAACTCTGTCTGAAGAAGATCTGAATCTCTGTGGAGGAGTGAACTAATTTCCATGTCATTTTGCACGACTAATGCACAAAATCTTACCTTAGTCCCACTGTTGACTTTCCTTTTATTGAGGGCTGTGTGGCATATCTATAGGCTGTAAGCAAATCATCACGATCTAACAGAAAATTCATTCTGTCCTTTAACAGACTGAAGTTTATACCTCCAATCCTTTCAAGTTAGGTATAATTACTTGGCACTCCAGTTTCTGATGTATTAATAGTTGAGTCTAGGTTGTAAAAAGGTACATACAGAACACTCCATAACACCTTAGAGCTAGAAAGAACCTGTAGGTCATAAAACCAATACAAGCTTCTGTGACTTGGTTGTTTATTAGATGTTAGACTCTTTACTTAATATATTAGTTTCTACTGTTAAAACCTACAAGGCAAGTAAGATTAGTTTCACTGACGAGGAATTTAAGCCTGGAAATAATGATGAACAGGTTCAGTATTCCAGAGTTGGTTAGAATGCTAGAAAGAAACCCAGTTGTGGCTAACCCCAAAGCCAGAAAATATTTGACTGGACTCTGCGATCCATTCTGGGCCCAATTCCCTCATTCTTTAGATAGGAAAATTAAGACTCAGACATATTCATTCTTGATCAAAAGATCTTAACAATCCAGGAAGAATTTGATCAAGAACATTATCTAAAATTAGTAGCCAACATCATAATTAGCAGTAAGTCTTTAAAATAATTCTCACTGAAGTCAGGAACACTTCAGGATTCATGCAATCAATACTATTACCTAACATTGATTTGAAATTTTAGTGATGAAAATGAGAGAGGGAAATTGGAGTTAAAGAAACAGTGAAAAGAAAGAAAAGTTCATAATTGATCTCTTGATAAAACCAAATGGAACAGCTGAAAATTCTAATAAAGCAAATGCTAGAGTTTGGAATATTGGCTGGTTTCAAACCACATATTCAAAAGCAAAAGCTATGGAAATGCAAGGGACCCAGAATAACTAAAATGATTTTTAGAAAAAGAATAACAAATTTAGAGCTCTCACATCTCCCAACTTCACAATTTGTTACACAGCCTTAGTAAACAAGACAAAGTGATACTGGCCCAAAGATAGACATGTAGATCAAAAGAACAGAACTGAGAGTCTGGAAACAAGCTCTCATCTTTATCATCAAATGACTTTTGACAACAGTGCCAAGACAATTTCTTGGGGGAAAGAATAGTCTTTCCAGCCAGTGATGCTAAGATAACTGGATATTCAGATGCAAAGGAATAAGTTGGATCCCTTCCTTATATACCACACACAATAATTAACTCAAATTGAATCACAAACCTAAAAGAGCCCAAACTATAAAACTCTTAGAGGAAATAATAGAAATAAAGCTCCTTGATCTTGAATTAGGCAAATCTTTCTTATATTTGACATGAAAGCACATGGGACAAAAATATAGATGGACTTCCCTGGTGCCCCAGTAGTTAAGACTACAGTTCTATATCTGGTCAGGGAAGCAAGATCCTGCATTCCACATGGTGCAGCCAAAAAAATAAAAAGAAGAGAAAATTACCTATTTTTTTTTAAAAAAAAGAAATAGATATATTGAAATTCATAAAAATTAAAAGGGCTTCCCTGGTGGCTCAGTGATAAAGAATTTGCCTGCCAATGCAGGAGACACGAGTTTGATCCCTGGGTCAGGAAAATCCCTTGGAGAAGGAAATGACAACCCATTTCAATATTCTTGCCTGGGAAATCCCATGAAGAGAGAGCCTAGAAGACTACAGTCTAAAGGGTCACAAGAGAGAGGGACACAACTTAAAAGTGAAAAGTCATCCCATAGAATGAGAGAAAATATTTGCAAATTAATATCTAAAAAGATACTGGTATCCAGAATACATAATGAACTCTTACAGCCCAATGATGAAAAATGAAAATAAAAGCATAATGGAATTTGACTAGACATTTCTTTTTCTTTTAAGTAGATAAAGAAGAGGCCAAAAGGCATGTGGAAAGATATATAATTAACCATTAAGGAAATGCATGTCAAAACCAAAATGTGATACCATTTTAACACCATGCTGCTGCTGCTAAGTCGCTTCAGTCATGTCCTACTCTGTGCAACCCCATAGACGGCAGCGCACCAGGCTCCCCCATCCCTGGGATTCTCCAGGCAAGAACATCATAAGTTGACTATAATTAAAAAAGTGAGATGATCAGTTATATCCAGGAGTGATATTGTAACCCTTATACATTGCTGATAGAAATGTAAAATGGTGCAGCTACTTTGTTGGACAGTTTGGCGATTTCTCTAAATGACAAATATAGAGTCACCTTACATGGCTCAGCAATTTCACTTGTAGGTATGTACCCAAGAGAATTGAGAACATACCTAAAAAAGCTTGAACATGAATGTTTCTGGCAATATTATTCATAACAATCAAAACCTGAAAACTCTCCAAAAAAGTCATTAGCTGATGGTTGGATAAATCAGTATGGTGTATCTATACAATAGAGTATTATTTTTCAATAAAGTGGAGTAAAATACTGATACGTACTACAATATGGGTAGATCTTGAAAGTCTTCTTCTAAGTGAAGGAAGCCAGTCACAAAAGACCACATATTGTATGAGTCCATTTATATGAGATGTTTAGAATCGGCAGATCTGTAGAAACAGAAAGTAGATAACTGGTTTCCAGTAGAGCTACTGGGGAGTGACTGCCAGCAGGCATTTTTCTTTTTAGGGGGATGGAAATGTTCCACACTTAGGTCATAGTTATGGTTTTGCAATTTTATAAATGCACTAAAGGCTTTGAATTGTTCAGTTTATATGGATGACTTATTGAATACGAATTATGCTCAGTAAGATGTCTTTAACAAAGCAACAGCTTTTGTGAGTGTCTGTGTATATATATATATATATATATATGCAATTATGTGAAAAGCATAACAACAATCTCTCATTAAAAGCAGTACACAATGAAAATTCTCATAGTTATACAAAACAAAATACATGTCTATTTATTCATTCTTTCTTTTATCAAATATTTATTAACAGCTGTACTATGCCTGAAATGGATCTATGACCTTGATATGAATCAGTGAACAAAATAAAGAACCCTACTTTACATGTAGAAAGCCACAAAACTCCACTAAAGAAAGATGTAAACAGGGCTCTTCTCCCTAAAATATTGATATATTGACAGTTTCAATAAAATTTTTGAAACCTGCCAAAAATGTTTACAATATTTTTTTCAGTCAAAACCATCCCCATGTCTTAAAAAACACAAAATACTAACTTATATACATATAGTTCCTTCAGTTTAGTTCAGTCATTCAGTTGTGTCTGACTCTTTGTGACCCCATGGACTGCAGCACATAGATCTCCCTGTCCATCACCAACTCCCAGAGCTTGCTCAAATGCATCTCTATCAAGTCGGTGATGCCATCCAACCATCTCATCCTCTGTCATCCCCTTCTCCTCCTGCCTTCAAGTTTCCTCAGCATCAAGGTCTTTTCAAATGAGTCAGTACTTCACATGAGGTGGGCAAAGTACTGAGGTTTCAGCTTCAGCATCAGTCCTTCCAATGAATATTTAGGACTGATTTCCTTTAGGATTGACTGGTTGGATCTCCTTGCAGTCCAAGGAACTCTCAAGAGTCTTTTCCAACACCACAGCTCAAAAGTATCAATTCTTTGGCGCTCAGCTTTCTTTATAGTCCAACTCTCACATCCATACATGACTACTGGAAAAAACAGCTTTGATGAGATGGACCTTTGCTGGCAAAGTAATGCCTTTGCTTTTTAATATGCTGTCTAGGTTGGTCATAGCTTTTCTTCCAAGGAGCAAACGTCTTTTAATTTCATGGCTGCAGTCACCATCTGCAGTTCCTTAATAGGATGAAATATATTTATCCCAGCCCTCAAGCCTACATTACTTTTAATGGGGAAAAATACTATTAACATTGGGTAAAAGATAAAAGGGCAGATTACCACCTTTATGATTCACTGTGTATTAGAGGTATTAACAATAGAATTAGAAATGAAATACAACTAGAGCCTTAAGAAATGAAAAGGAAGAAGTAATATTCTATTTATTTGGTGAAAAAAATGATTAATTCTCAGAAAAGCTTAAAATAATCCATATGTCCCATTTTCAAACATAAGCAAATTCAAATAGATTTTCAGCTTAGATATCTATACAAAAAAGCTAGAAACATCAAACATACAAACAAAGCTATCTGTAAGATATGTTAAAAGAGAATACTTTACAGCAATAAAAGAAAAAACAAGAAAAATGTGCAAAAATTATATGAGGAAAACTATGAAACACTCCTGAAAGAAAAAAATGTAGATTTCAATAAATGGAAAGATATACCACGTTCTTGGAAGGAATATTCAACATCATTAAAATACAGTATCTCTGGACTTCCGTGGTGGCATAGTGGATAAGAGTCTGCTTTCCAATTCAGGGGACCTGAAGATGTCCTTGGTCCCTGGTCCAGGTTCATCTCTGGTCCAAGAAGATGCTACATGCAACAGAGCAACTAACTCTGTTCATCACAACCATCTAGAGCCCACACACTGCAACTGCTGAGCCTGCATGCTGCAATTACTGTAATCTGCAAGCACTTAGAACCTGCGTGCCGCAGAAGTCCCTGCAGTGCGAAGCCTGTGCACCACAACGAAGAGCAGCCCCTGCTCACTGCAACTAGAGAAAGCCTTCCCAAAGCAACAAAGACCCAGTGCAGCCAAAAAGAAAAGAAAAGAAAAAGTAATGTCCGTAAGTGAATATACAAATAAAATTGGGCTTCATTTTTTAATTATTTTTTTTTCTGGAGCCAGACAAGTTAATTATAAAGCTAATTTGCAAGAACAAAAAGCAAAACTAGCAGAAGACTCCATAATTAAAACATTGTGAACAGGACCAGAAAGAAAATCACTTTCATATGAAAATTTAATATACAATAGCATAGCATCTCATAGTAGTGAGAAAAGATAAACTTCTTGATTAAAGGAAATCGGATATATGGATACCAAATTAAAAATAAAACATTGGCTCATTCTTCATACCACATGCAAAGGGGAAATTCAAAATAAATCAGATTTAAATGTGAAAAATAAAACTTTACACATGCTGAATGAAAATATGAATTAATTATATAATAATTTGGAAATAGAGATAGTTTATCTAATAATCCAAAAATCTAGAATCATAGGGGAAAGCTATCTATTTACATTTATATGTTTTATATATTTTATCATATATGTTTACATTAGAATCAATTAAAATTAATATAAAAATATTGTACAAAGTATTATTTTGTAAGTACCAAAGAGACTTGCCACATATTTATAAATCACAGCAAAAAGTTAGTAGTCTTAATAATAAAAGAACTTCTAAGAAATAATACAGGACAAGAAAAACAGCCCTATACACAAATGGACAAGATACATAAAGACACCAATGCACAGAAACTAAAAAGCAAATGGTGTTTAAAAATGAAAAGGTGTTCAACTTCATTCATAGTAAGAAATAGGAAAATTAAAATCTATACTGAAGTACTGTTACTCACCTTTCATATTGGCAGAATTCAAAAGTTTGACAAAATGTAGCATTGTTGAGTTAGCAAAGATACACTCTCAGAGGTAACCAGTGGAAAGGTAAAGTTGCACACCCAAGTTGGTAATAGCTATCTCCAGTACTCTTGCCTGGAAAATCACATGGATGGAGGAGCCTGGTGGGCTGCAGTCCATGGGGTCACTAAGAGTCAGACACAGCTGTGTGACTTCACTTTCACTTTTCACTTTCATGCATTGGAGAAGGAAATGGCAACCCACTCCAGTGTTCTTACCTCAAGAATCCCAGGAATGGGGGAGCCTGGCAGGCTGCCGTCTATGGGGTCAAACGTAGTCGGACACGACTGAAGCAACTTAGCAGCAGCAGCAGCAGCAGCAAAAGTATACGTGCATATACTCTTTGACCCAGCAGTCTCTGTTCTAGACATTTATGACAATTGATACAGCCCCAAAATACGAAGACATATTCACAAGGGTCTTCATTACAGTAATTTGTCATAGTAAAAGACTGACCCATTTTGTCCATCAATAAGGGACTAGTTAAATAAACTGTGAATGTACAATGAACTACTACACAATTAACATTTACATTTATATGCTACTTTATCTGACCTTTGGGATAAATTTGCTATTTTAAAAATAACAAGAAAGAGAAAATTTTGCATAGTATATAAACTACCATTTAACTAAGAGATGGGTACAGATCTATGAATAGATAGACAGCTAAACTTCTGTATTTAAAAATGGAAGGAAACCATATTCTGTGAAAGTCTATAGGGGGTGGCAGAAACAGGGGTAGAAGTTAGATTTTTCTAATACATTTTGTTTTGTTGATTTGATCTTAACACCATATAAATGCATATAATTTTTGGAACAAAATTACCTTAAAATTCATAAATGGAATTGCTAACTATTAAATGTAAACACATACATATTTGAATTGAGTGGTTGGAATAACAATACAGAAATAAGATTTTTCAAATGACTTTAAAACATAGTAATTTCATTGTATGCCTTTAGTGGATTATATGCTAAAGGTAAAATAACTAAAACATACAACATACACAAAATATATTATCAGTTGTGAGTGTGTGTATATGTATTGAGTAAATAACTATGCTAATAAAGATTTCTAGCATCAAGGAAGAAATCAAATAATACACACCAAAGATAATAATCCCTCATTGGAATGTAAGTATAGCATGAACCCATAATACGTTTTCTTTGTTCAATGAAAAATAGCTAGAAACAACAAAAAAGCAATAACAAATGAGCAACTCTAATACCCAGATCTTGAACTACTTAATAACAAACTTAACCAGTGATCCTTGAGGACATGGTTGATTCCTGATTTGGAGTAAGAAATGTGGAAAATTATTTTGGATCAAAGAAAGTATGAAAGTTACTTAAGAATTTTGATGTTCAATGCAAAATGATCCAGGGTAAAACAGAGATTTCCACTGTCTGAAAGGGAATAATTAGGGCACACCAATATGTTTAAATCCATCACATAATGACACATAAAAACACAAACAAACAAAAATACTCCCATTAATTACCTCTGAAGTGCTAGGAAACAACACATTATTTGAAAACTGGTCAAAAAAAAAAAAAAAGAGAGAGAGAGAGAGAAAATAAAACAGGAGAAGATCTACCTACATAGCAGAGCATGTGATCATTAGGGTAAATTTGTTTAAAGAATTGAGAAACAATATAGTGAAAATGAGTATACTACCCAAAGCAATCTACAGATTCAATGCAAGCCCTATCAAGCTACCAGCAGTATTTTTCACAGAGCTAGAACAGATAATTTCACAATTTGTATGGAAATACAAAAAACCTCGAATAGCTGAGAAAGAAGAATGGAACTAGAGGAATCAACTTGCCTGACATCAAGCTCTACTACAAAGCCACAGTCATCAAGACAGTATGGTACTGGCACAAAGACAGAAATATAGATCAATGGAACAAAATAGAAAGCCCAGAGATAAATCCACACACCTATGGACACCTTATCTTCGACAAAGGAGGCAAGAATATACAATGGATTAAAGACAATCTCTTTAACAAGTGGTGTTGGGAAAACTGGTCAACCGCTTGTAAAAGAATGAAACTAGATCACTTTCTAACACCATACACAAAAATAAACTCAAAATGGATTAAAGATCTAAACGTAAGACCAGAAACTATAAAACTCCTAGAGGAAAACATTGGCAAAACACTCTCCGACATAAATCACAGCAGGATCCTCTATGATCCACCTCCCAGAGTAATGGAAATGAAAGCAAAAATAAACAAATGGGATCTAATTAAAATGAAAAGCCTCTGCACAACAAAGGAAACTATAAGGAAGGTGAAAAGACAGCCTTCGGAATGGGAGAAAATAATAGCAAATGAAGCAACTGACAAACAACCAATCTCAAAAATATACAAGCAACTTATGCAGCTCAATTCCAGAAAAATAAATGACCCAATCAAAAAATGGGCCAAAGAACTAAATAGATATTTCTCCAAAGAAGACATAGGGATGGCTAACAAACACATGAAAAGATGCTCAACATCACTCATTATCAGAGAAATGCAAATCAAGACCACAATGAGTTACCATTTCATACCAGTCAGAATGGCTGCGATCTAAAAGTCTACAAGTGATAAATGCTGGAGAGGGTGTGGAGAAAAGGGAACCCTCTTACACTGTTGGTGGGAATGCAAACTAGTACAGCCACTATGGAGAACAGTGTGGAGATTCCTTATAAACCTGGAAATAGAACTGCCATATGACCCAGCAATCCCACTGCTGGGCATACACACCAAGGAAACCAGAATTGAAAGAGACACGTGTACCCCAATGTTCATCGCAGCACTGTTTATAATAGCCAGGACATGGAAGCAACCTGGATGTTCATCAGCAGACGAATGGATAAGAAAGCAGTGGTACATATACACAATGGAGTATTACTCAGCCATTAAAAAGAATACATTTGAATCAGTTCTAACGAGGTGGATGAAACGGGAGCCGAAATGGGAGCCTATTATACAGAGTGAAGTAAGCCAGAAAGAAAAACACCAATACAGTATACTAAATATATGGAATTTAGAAAGATGTTAATGATAACCCTGTATGTGAGACAGCAAAAGAGACACAGATGTATAGAACAGACTTTTGGACTCTGAGGGAGAGGGAGAGGGTGGGATGATTTGGGAGATTGGCATTGAAACATGTATACTATCATGTAAGAAATGAATAGCCAGTCTAGGTTTGATACAGGATACAGGATACTTGGGGCTGGTGCACTGGGATGACCCAGAGAGATGATATGGGGAGGGAGGTGGGAGGGGGGTTCAGGATTGGGAACTCATGTACACCCGTGGTGGATTCATGTCAATGTATGGTGAAACCAATACAGTATTGTAAAGTGAAATAAAGTAAAATTTAAAAAAAATAAAAAAAAGAATTGAGAAACAGTAGCCACACTCTACAGTAATAAAACATTACTGAACTAAAACATTTAAGCCATGTGATATTACTATAATGATAAAAATAACAACATGCACAATGACAATAAATACTGACAGGACAATGAAATAAAATGCACCTCCAAGTCTGACTATTTCTCATATGACAAAGATGTCATTATAAATCACTGACAAAATGCTAGATTATTTAATAAGTAGCACAGAAGTAATTGATAACAATCTGAAGATTTAACTTGCATTTTTACCTTACAGTATAACTCAACATAAACTCCAGATGGAATAAAGAGAAAACAGCATGTGAAGAAAGAGAAAAGGAAGGCAAAGAGGGAAAGGAGAAAGGAAAAGAAGAAAGTGGAGAGTTAGGCAAAGAGATGAGTGTCAGCAATGAGAAATTATCCAATTTAGAGGGTATTAGGCTTTTTAAGGCAAAAGCCTCAAAGAAAATATGGAAAATATAATAATGAACAAAGTAGGCTCTGGCTGCTGCTGCTGCTGCTGCTAAGTCGCTTCAGTCATGTCCAACTCTGTGTGACCCCATAGACGGCAGCCCACAAGGCTACCTGGTCCCTGGGATTCTCCAGGCAAGAACACTGGAGTGGGTTGCCATTTCCTTCTCCAATGCATGAAAGTGAAAAGTGAAAGTGAAGTCGCTCAGTCCTGTCCAACTCTTAACGACCCCATGGACTGAAGCCAGCCAGGCTCCTCTGTCCATGGGATTTTCCAGGCAAAAGAGTACTGGGGTGGGGTGCCATCACCTTCTCTGTAGGCTCTGGAGTGGGGCTTTAATGAATAGCTCTGCTCCTTACTAGTTGGTATGTGATCTTCAGCAAGACAGTGAGCCTATTTGTGCCTCAGTTTCCTCATCTGAAAATATGGATAATTATTGTTTACACTTTAAAGATGACTTAAATAAAATAGCATGCATGTATACCAAGTCACTTTAATCGTGTCCAACTCTGTGCAATACTATGGACTGTAGCCCACCATGCTCCTCTGTCCACGGGATTCTCCAGGAAAGAATACTGGAGTGGGTTGCCATGCACTCCTTCAAGGGATCTCTCTGGCCCAGGGATCAAACACCACATCTCTTAAGTCTCTTGCAATGGTAGGTGGGTTCTTTACCACTACCACCACCTGGGAAGCCCAAAATAAAATAGCAATATTAATAATTTCATACAATCTGGGACAGATAGCAAAACTAAATAAATGAGGGTGAGGGGCTATCATTGGACAGAATTTAAAATTTTGTGTATATTGAAAACTTCAAAAATATGAGGCAAGTATAAATGACAAGCAAAATATTTGCTACATATAAATATGTTACACAAAAGACCATAGAATTACAAATATATAAAATGAATATGTTATTGAGAAAAAAAATGAGAGGAATAATTCATAATGTAGAAAGTATTAATCATAATTAAAATTTAATTTAAAATTAAACCTGATGAGATTAAAATTAAATATTTATTATCTGTGTATCTGAAAAAAATTAAAGGTAATTTTCAGTGTATGTGAAATTCTACCAAAATTGCTGATATCTTACATCGCTGCAGCAAATATGTGGTTAACTCTCTGTGGAGTAATTCAGGGGTCTGTGTCAGGAGTTTTAAAATATCTATAACTTTTATACTTTAAGTTATATTTTTTGTCATTTAAACTAAGAAAGCACTATTAATATATGCAAAAACATTCTTCATACTTTTACTTATACTAGTGAAAACTCAGACTCAAGTTATGTGTCCAAAGTTATATGATTATCAAATACACTTTGATAATACCAATAAATGCTATATCAAGAAGATTTGTTAATGTCATGTATATGCTATCTTATAAAGTTTTAAAAAGCAGGTCCCAAAGCAATGCTTTCAGCATGATCCCAGTTTTATGTATAACTGGGTCTCTCTCTGCATAGTGGTTTGATCACTTTATTTTTTTTTAAGTTTGTGTATTTTTCAGGTTTTCCACACACTATGCATTTATTTTCTAAGTATATATATATAAGGAAAAAAAAAACCTCAAAGCTTAAAAAACAAACTACTATAACTATAGCTATACTATAATTATACTAACTTACCATGAGTTAGTCATATTTTTCTTAAAATATTTTGCAATTTTACTTACAAAAGTAAACAGTCAATGCTCATAGCAGTGATCCCTGGAGTCTTGCAGACAATGAGGGCAAAGAAAAGTCTGGCTGGCAGATACCAGGGAGTTTTTATTGACCATATGATGTCTCCTATAATAATATCTTGTTTAGTTACTAAGTCATACCTGACTCTTTTGCAACCCCACAGACTGTAGCCCACCAGGACCCTCTGTCCATGGGATTTGCCAGACAAGAATATTGGAGTGGGTTGCCATTTCCTCCTCCAGGGGATCTCTGGTTCTACCAAGGGATCAAACCCAAGTTTCCTGCATTGCAGGCAGATTCTTTACCGCTGAGCCATGAGGAAAACCCATATAACATCTTAAGCTGAGCTAAAAAGGACTAAACTTTGAGAAAAGTTTACATGGGTTAAACTTTTTTAAAATATTGCGATACCTTTCCCAATCTCTACTTCAAGTTAGCAAACACCCTTCACTATCAAAACTATCTCCCCAAAAGAAACATAGTGATAGTTTTTTCAAGGAAATGAAGATAATGGGCATATTAATGCCAAATCATCCCCAATTCAGACTAATTCAAGCTCAGGTTTCTACCTACTAATCTGTTTTATTTATAGGGTCTGGCATGTAAATTCTGTGCCCTTATGTACTAGTAATAAAAAAATGCACCAGATTTTCCATACTCACCCAAAATCTTGGTGTTGAGGATACTTCTTAGATCCATGGGCTTTCCCATATCCAACATTCAAATATCCTGTGATTCAGTCAAGCTCAGTCGCTCAGTTGTGTCCGACTCTTTGCGACCCCATGAATCGCAGCATGCCAAGCCTCCCTGTCCATCACCAACTCCCAGAGTTCACTCAAACTCACGTCCATCGAGTCAGTGATGCCATCCAGCCATCTCATCCTCTGTCATCCCCTTCTCCTCCTGCCTCCAATCCCTCCCAGCCTCAGAGTCTTTTCCAATGAGTCAACTCTTCACATGAGGTGGCCAAAGTACTGGAGTTTCAGCTTTAGCATCATTCCTTCCAAAGAACACTCAGGGCTGATCTCCTTTAGAATGGACTGGTTGGATCTCCTTGCAGTCCAAGGGATTCTCAAGAGTCTTCTCCAACACCACAGTTCAAAAGCATCAATTCTTCGGTGCTCAGCCTTCTTCACAGTTCAACTCTCACATCCATACGTGACCACTGGAAAAACCATAGCCTTGACTAGATGGACCTTTGTTGGCAAAGTAATGATTTCTCTGCTTTTGAATATGCTATCTAGGTTGGTCATAACTTTTCTTCCAAAGAGTAAGCATCTTTTAATTTCATGGCTGCAATCACCATCTGCAGTGATTTTGGAGCCCCCCAAAACAAAGTCTGACACTGTTTCCACTGGTTCCCCATCTATTTCCCATGAAGTGATGGGACCAGATGCCATAATCTTCGTTTTCTGAATGTTGAGCTTTAAGCCAACTTTTTCACTCTCCTCTTTCACTTTCATCAAGAGGCTTTTTAGCTCCTCTTCACTTTCTGCCATAAGGGTGGTGTCATCTGCATATCTGAGGTTACTGATATTTCTCCCGGCAATCTTGATTCCAGCTTGTGCTTCTTCCAGCCCAGCATTTCTCATGATGTACTCTGCATACAAGTTAAATAAGCAGGGTGACAATATACAGCCCTGACGTACTCCTTTTCCTATTTGAAACCAGTCTATAACATTACTCTCTTCTTTATACATGACATTGGCTTTTTATGTCTCTTCCAATGAATACTATATTCTTATACAACCTGCAAAGCCCACCTTGCTTCAGCTGTGTTGATCTTCTTCCAATGCCCTGAATAGATCGCTCTCATTATGAATGTTTTCTTCTGTCTGGAGCAATGTTCCACTTATATCCTGCAGTAGTCAACTCATCCTTCATTCTTAGCTTAAATTTCACTTCCAGGAAAGTCTTCCCAACTATACTACTATAGGTCTCGTAATCACTATGCCTCCACCCCAACCTGTTATTTTCTCTTATGGTCATCTTTTATATTCTTTCATGATATGACTTATATTTTGCTTTCATATATTCATTTATGGGTTTTCATGCTGCCTGTCTATACTACTAGACTATAAGTTCAGTGAGGGTAATAATTAGGTCAATTTTCCCCCCCCAAAATTAAGTGAACTGTACCCATCTAAAGATTTCTTGGACATAGTAGAGATGTCATAAATTGATTCATTTTCACTCACTTTTGGATGAAGATGGTAGGAGAATTGTAATGCTAATTGAGTCAAGGTTCAGTCTTTTTTATATTATATTTATTTTTGGCTGCACTGAGTCTTCATTGCTGTGCATGCAGTGAGGGTTATTCTTCATTGCCGTGAACAGGCTTCTTATTGTGGTGACTTCTCTTGTTGCAGAGCATGGTTCTAGAGTGCATGGGCTTCAGAAGTTGCAACACATGGGCTGGATAGTTGTGGCTCCCGGTGCTGTCCCGGGCTGTAGAGCACAGGCTTATTTGCTCCATGCATGTGGGATCTTCTCTGACTAGGATCAAAGCCATGTCTCCTGCTTTGACAGGAAAATTCTTTATTACTAAGCCATCAGGGAAGCCCAAGTTTCACTCTTAAACAGAGGTAGAAAATTGGTGGGTAATTTTGAATTTTTTGAATAAAATGCAAGATAAATCATATTCCAAAAATATCTAGATATACTATATCATGGTTTCTGAAGTTATATATATACACATATATAGTCTTGAGAGTCCCTTGGACTGCAAGGAGATCCAACCAGTCCATTCTGAAGGAGATCAGCCCTGGGATTTCTTTGGAAGGAATGACGCTAAAGCTGAAACTCCAGTACTTTGGCCACCTCATGCGAAGAGTTGACTCATTGGAAAAGACTCTGAGGCTGGGAGGGATTGGGGCAGAAGGAGAAGGGGATGACAGAGGATGAGATGGCTGGATGGCATCACTGATGCGATGGACGGGAGTCTGAGTGAACTCCGGGAGATGGTGATGGACAGGGAGGCCTGGCGTGCTGCGATTCATGGGGTCGCAGAGTTGGACACGACTGATCGACTGAACTGAACTGATCTGAATTGATATAGTCACAGCAGATATTCCAAATATGTGACCTGGAAGACCAGGTGAAAGAAATATCTCAGATGATACAGAGTTTGGAAAATATAAAAGTACAGATAAAAGAATTGGATAATAAATCTTAGAGACCAATAATGCAATAAGGGAATTTCAGGAGGAGGTAAAGGAAAAAAGCAAGGAGAGACAAAGATTGGCCAATTTTGTTGTTGTTGTTGTGTTCAGTCTTTCAGGCCTGCCCAACTCTTTGTGACCCCATGGACTGTAGCCCACCAGGCTTCTCTGTCCATGAGATCTGCCAGGCAAGAACACTGGAGTGGGTTTACAGTTCCTACTCCAGAGGATCTTCCCGACCCAGGTACAAAACCCATGTCTCTTGCATTTCCTGCATTGACAGGCAGATTCTTTACCACTGTGCCACCTGGTAAGCCCATAGTTTTAGAAAAAAAGGATATCAGCCAAGCAATAGTTGAAAAAAAGAAAATGGGAAGAAAATTGGAAAAAAAAATGAAAGTCCAAAATCAATGAACATTAATAGTAAAAGTAATTTTAAAAAGATTACAGGAATTTAAAAAATTACTGATTGAAAAGGCCATAAGCTATCTCATAAGCCTGATGAGAGACCTAAAAGAGGCAGCAGCAGAAGGCACAGGATGAGGAGAATAAGAAGAGAGAGGAAGGAATTAAATGTAAGACTGAAGATTAGAAAGATGCAATTTTACTAATATACTGGTAAAGGACAGTTATGCAAGAACACATGGCAAACGTTTGAAATCCTAGAAAAAGTAGATTATTTCCTAGCAAAATATTAAATTACTAAAATTAATCTAAAAAGAAGTAGAAACTTAAATTGATTAATATAAAAAGAATGTAAAAGCAATTATACATGTCTTTGAAAAAAGACACCAGTAGGTTCACAGTTAATTCTATCTACTCCTTAAGAAAAAGATCATTTTGCTATGACAGAATTGTTACATACCAATTTAAAAAGATTTTAAGAAGTTTTCTTAATTCCAAAATCAGATAGATTTTAAAAATAAGACAAATACAGCAGTAAGAGTAAATGAAGTAGTGATACATGCTACGAAATGTATGGATCTTAAAAAAAAATTGTCAGATGAAAGATGTTAGACACAGAGACACATATTGTATGATTCACATTTATAGAATGTTCATTTAAAATAGTCTATAGACACAGAAGTTCTTCCCACATGACTCAGTGGTAAGGAATCTGCCTGCCAGTGTGTGAGGCACAGGAGACTTCTATTCGGTCCCTGGGTCTGGAAGATCCCCTGAAGGAGGAAGTGGTAACCCACTCCAGTATTCTTGCCTGGAAAATCCCATGGGCAGAGGAGCCTGGTGGGCTATAGTCCATGGGGTCACAAAGAGTCGGACATGACTGAGCGACTGAGCCCGAGCACAATAGACATTGAAAAGCAGATTAGTTGTTGCTTGGGATTGGGGTTGGGGACAGGAATTGACTACACATGAGCATAAAGAATCTTCTTAATTAAAAAAAAAAGAACTTCCCTTGTGGTCCAGTGATTAAGACACCAAGCTTCCAAAGCAAGGGGCAGGGAGCACTGGTTTCATCCTTGGTCAGGTAACTAAGATTCCACATGGTGCACAGCATAGCCAAAATATTAAAAAGATCTTGAGGTGATATAAATATATAAACTATAGTGATGATTGCACAATTGTAAATTGACTGAAAGTCATTGAATGAATGCTTAGAATCGGTGAATTTTATGTTAATAGTTTGTAATTATATCTCAGTAAAGATCTTTTAAAAAAAAAAAGATCTTTTAAAAAAGTAAATAGAAGATAAAGAAAATCAACACTATCATTTATGAATAGAGATGTAGAGGTCAAAATAAAATATTAGAAAGAGATTTCATAAAGTATTATACATATGCCATGACTAAATAACATTTCTTCCAGTACAGCAAGAGTGACTGTATATCAGATACTCAATTGATATAATCCATTGCTTTTTTTTTTTAATTAATTTATTTATTTTTAATTTTTACTTTACAATTCTGTATTGGTTTTGGCATAGATTGACATGAGAAATTAAAGAGAAAGACACATTAGGGCATATTAACAGATAATGAAATGACATATAGTCAAAGTCATTGGTGGTGGTGGTGGTTTACTCATTGCTAAAAAAGCAAAAGTAGGCATAAAAACATGTTATGTAAATTTACCAACAGTCCACAGTAAATATTATTTTTAGTCACAGATCACTAAAATGAAAGTGAAAGTCACTCAGTCGTGTCTGACTCTTTGCAACCCCATGGACTGTAGCCTGCCAGACTCCTCTGTCCATGGATTTCTTCAGGCAAGAATATTGGAGTGGGCAGCTGTTCCCTTCTCCAGGGGATCTTCCCAACCCAGGGACTGAACCTCAGTCTCCTGCATCGCAGATGGATTCGTTACCATCTGGGCCATCAGGGAAGCACAGAGATCACTAAAACTATTTCAGTTTAAATCAAGAACTAGATGAGGATGTATATTGCTAGTCAATATTTTCCTGAAATTTCCAAAAATACAATAAGAAAATCAATTTATTCAAGGATATAAAATTTAAAAAGAAAACTCATAAATCTATCTCTTCTAGATAATAAAAATATTTTATACCAAAATAACACAAAAATCCCATAGTTAAAAGTGAAAACAAAGTTCTCCTTCAATTGATAGGAGAATTTGGGAAGGAGATTTGATGTACAGTAAAACTACAAAGAGAAAAATTTTTTCCTGAAATAGCAATAAGCACTTAGAAATTGAAGTGGAACCAAACATTCACAATGCTATAAAAATGAACAGTAGAATGTTAATAATAAATTTAACAGGGAATGGACAGGCCTAGTGACCATCACACAGAGTGAAATAAGTCAGAAAAACAAATATCCTAGTATATCACTTGTATAATCTGATATTATATCATAATACATTGCTTATATGTAGAATCTTGAAAAATGGTACAGATAAACTTGTTTTCAAAGCAGAAATAGACACAGATGTAGGGAACAAACTTGTGAATACCAAGGGGAGAAGGGAGGTGGAGTGAATTGGAAGACAGGGATTGATATAGATACAGTACTGTGTACAAAGTAGATAACTAATGAGAACCTACTGCATAGCACAGGGAACTCTACTCAGTGCTCTGTGGTGACATGAATGGGAAGGGAATCTGAAGAAGAGAGGATATATGTGTAACTATAACTAATCCACTTTGCTGTGCAGCAGAAACGAATACAAAACTGTAAAGCAACTATACTCTGTAAAAATCTTTTTAAAATGTAACAGGGAATGGAACTGTTTCCTTAATTTCTCTTTCTATTTTCTCATTATTAGTGTATAGGAATGCACGGGATTTCTGTGTGTTGATTTTATATCCTGCAACTTTACTATATTCATTGATTAGCTCTAGTAATTTTCTGGTGGAGTCTTTAGGGTTTTCTATGTAGAGGATCATGTCATCTGCAAACAGTGAGAGTTTTACCTCTTCTTTTCCAATTTGGATTCTTTTTATTTCTTTTTCTGCTCTGATGGCCAAAACTTCCAAAACTATGTTGAATAGTAGTGGTGAAAGTGGGCACTCTTGTCTTGTTCCTGACTTTAGGGGAAATGCTTTCAATTTTTCACCATTGAGGAAAATGTTTGCTGAGGGTTTGTCATATATAGCTTTTATTATGTTGAGGTATGTTCCTCTATTCCTGCTTTCTGGAGAGTTTTTATCATAAATGGATGTTGAATTTTGTCAAAGGCTTTCTCTGTGTCTATTGAGATAATCATATGGTTTTTATTTTTCAGTTTGTTAATGTGGTGTATTACACTGATTGATTTGCAGATATTGAAGAATCCTTGTATCCCTGGGATAAAGCCCACTTGGTCATGGTGTATGATCTTTTTAATGTGTTGTTGGATTCTGATTGCTAGAATTTTGTTAAGGATTTTTGCATCTATGTTCATCAATGATATTGGCCTGTAGTTTTCTTTTTTTATGGCATCTTTGTCAGGTTTTGGTATTAGCGTGATGGTGGTTTCATAGAATGAGTTTGGAAGTTTCCCTTCCTCTGCAATTTTCTGGAAGAGTTTGAGTAGGCTAGGTGTTAGCTCTTCTCTAAATTTTTGGTAGAATTCAGCTGTGAAGCCATCTGGATCTGGGCTTTTGTTTGCTGGAAGATTTCTGATTAAAGTTTCAATTTCTGTGCTTGTGATGGGTCTGTTAAGATTTTCTATTTCTTCCTGGTTCAGTTTTGGAAAGTTGTACTTTTCTAAAAATTTGTCCATTTCTACCACATTGTCCATTTTATTGGCATATAATTGCTGATAGTAGTCTCTTATGATCCTTTGTATTTCTGTGTTGTCTGTTGTGATCTCTCCATTTTCATTTCTAATTTTATTGATTTGATTTTTCTCCCTTTGTTTCTTGATGAGTCTGGCTAATGGTAAGCCAGAAAGAAAAACACCAATACAGTATACTAACACATATATATGGAATTTAGAAAAATGGTAACAATAACCCTGTATGCGAGACAGCAAAAGAGACACAGATGTATAGAACAGTCTTTTGGACTCTGTGGGAGAGGGAGAGGGTGGGATGATTTGGGAGAATGGCATTGAAACATGTATAATATCATATAAGAAATGAATCCCCAGTCCAGGTTCGAGGCAGGATACAGGACGCTTGGGGCTGGTGCACTGGGATAACCCAGAGGGATGGTATGGGGAGGGAGGTGGGAGCCGGGTTCTGGATGGGGAACACGTGTACACCCGTGGTGGGTTCATGTCGATGTATAAAACCAATACAATATTGTAAAGTAATTAGCCTCCAATTAAAATAAATAAATTTATATTAAAAAATAAAATGTAACAGGGAAATAACAAACACTTCCATAAATAAAATTTCTACAAAATTGTATTAAAGGATATAGACCAAGATCTGAATAATTAGTAAGTAAGACATCGATGGTTGATAAATAAAATCCTAATTCTTCTAAAATCAGTGTATAGTTTTGTAAAATTCTAAGTATAATCCTAATATGTCTTTCTTTTGAAATTGTATAGAATTATTCTAAGAGTTTATATGAACACACAAATGCCACAGAATTGTCAAGGAAAGCATTCAAAACAAAAACATAAAGGGAGAAGTTGGCTTATGTAAAATATCATTTGAAATAGCCACTCAAGTCAATTTATCATTAGTATCAGTATATAAATAGATAAAGATTAGTAATGCAATTTGGGGAATTCAGAACTATATCTGAGGCTAAGTGAGAATTGAATACACAATGACAGTAATAATTGTGTAAGAAAACTGGGTTAATGATAGATGGTACTGGCATAACTGGCTATCTTTACAGAAGGAACTAAAATTAATCCCTGTTTTGCCTCAAACACAAAATAATTCTAGATGAGTTAAAGATTAAATGAGAAAATAATAAAATGTTAGAACATGAATATTTAGTCCACTTCCTCTATTAAACAGAGATAGAATGAAACAAAATTAGATGCATATAGACCATATAAAAGTTTAAAACTTTTGTACGGACGAAGATTTCATTTAAAAAGTGCATAGAAAACAATAATGAGTTTGGGCAAAAATGTTAATTCAAAGAATATGAGTTAACATCCACTTTATATAAATAGCTCTTTCAAGCATCCCAATAGAAAGATTAGCGAAGACTAGGATGAAGCAATGCACAAAAAGGCAATTCCAAATGGCCACCAAACATTATGATGCTCAACCTCTACAGTCGTCAGTGAATGCAAATTAAAGTAATGAGATGTCCCTTTATGGCCATCAGCCTGGCAAGCACTAAACAGAGCGATAACACCTATTGCTGGCAGTGATACAGAGAAAAGGGGCACTTTAATATATTGCTGGTGGAAACGTGCTTTATTATAGCTTTTTTGGAAAGCAATCTGGCAATATCTATTAAATTAAAAATATCCTTTGACCCAGACATCCCACTGTGGGAAAGTATCCCAGAAAAACAAATACATCAGTAGGTAAGAATACAGGCACAAGGATTTTTATTGCATCATTGTTGGTTGTGCAAAAACTGTGGGAAGTTAGTGAATTCCTATTAGTAGTGGAATGATTGAGTAGTGTGAGTATTCAATATTCACACATTATAAAATGTGGGTGTAATATGATCAAGTTTTTAAATAAAAATAAACACACATACATATCTATATACATATATATGTATGTGTCTCTATATTTGTTGTGTTAGTTGCTCAGTTGTGTCTGACTCTTTGTGACTCCATGGGCTGTAGCCCACCAGGCCCCTCTGTCCATGGGATTCTCCAAGCAAGAATACTGGAGTGGGTTGCCATTCCCTTCTCCAAGAGATCTTCCTGACCCAGAGGTGGAACCCAGGTCTCCCGCATTGCAGGCGGTTTCTTTACCATCTGAGTCACCAGGGAAGCCCATATGTGAATCTATATCTATCTATCTATTTATCTGTCTATCTATCTGTCTATCTACCTATCTGTCTCTCTGTCTGTCGTTTTGTCTATCTATCCACATCTGTATCTGACTGGAGAAAAAGGAGATTATACAAACCTGACTGTTAAAATGGATTCTGTGAGAGTAGAGATGGAGTGATGGTGTAGGTAGAGGGGCTTGAAAAGATCAAGGGCTCAGGTGGAAAGTATAGTCAAAAAAAGGGAGAAATACAATTAAAACCCAGCCCATGTGGTTTGACCACATTTGTGTCAGACAACACTGAGATGGCCTCCAATCATCCACTTTCTCTGAAACTGCCTAAAACGCCAGAGACCTGGGTTTAATCCCTGAGTCAGGAAAATCCCCTGGAGAAGGGAGTGGCTACCCACTCCAGTATTCTTGGAGCATCCCTGGTGGCTCAGATGGTGAAGAATCTGCCAGCGTTGCAGGACCTGGGTTCAATCCCTGGGTCAGGAAAATGCCCTGGAGGAGGGAGTGGCTACCCACTCCAGTATTCTTGCCTGGAGAATTTCATGGACACAGGAGCCTGGTGGGCTAGAGTCCATGGAGTTCCAGAGTTGGACATGACTGACTAATAGTTATGCACTACTAACTTACTATGTCCCAGATAGCACTGAGATAGCCTCTGATCATTCCCCTCTTCTGCTATTCATACCTTATATAGTCTCTTCCCTTCGTTGTGATGGAAGCTGTGACTTGCTCCTAACCAAGAGAATATGGCAAATGTGATGGGTTGTCACCTTCATGATTATGTTACTTCTACCGGTCACTACTGTCTGCCTTGAAAGTGAAAGTGAAGTTGCTCAGTCGTGTTTGACTCTTTGCGACCCCATGGACTGTAGCCCACTAGGCTTCATCCATGGAATTTTCCAGGTATGAGTACTAGAGTGGGTTGCCATTTTCTTCTCCAGAAGATCTTCCCAACCCAGGGATTGAACCCAGGTCTCCCACATTGCAGGCATATGCTTTACCATCTGAGCCACCAGGGAATCCTACTGTCTGCCTTGAAGACTCTCCTATTGACTCTTCTTTGCTGGCCTGAATGAAGGAAACTGCTCCGGGGAGAGGCCCACAGCTTCCCTGGTAGCTCATACAGTAAAGAAATTGCCTGCAATGTGGGAGACCTGGGTTTGATCCCTGGATTGGGAAGATCCTCTGAAGAAGGAAATGGTCACCCAGTCCAGTATTCTTGCCTGGAGAATTCCGTGGACTATATAGATTGCAAAGAGCTGGACAAGAGTGAGCGACTTTCACTGTTGAGCTCACAGTGTTTTGTAAGCTCATTTGACTTACAGTTCTCATTGACTTGTCATGAATTTATTAGTGTTCCCATTTTAGAGTTGAGAAAATTGAGTCTTGCCTCTGAGGTTTCTCCCCAAGGAAGGCATGGGGAGATGGTATCAGTACTTGTAGAACGAAATTTTAGAGTCTCTAAAATGGGCCTGTGAAGATGTGAAAGGAAAGTTTTGCAGAAAAATAAATAAAACCATAGGATCAACTGTCAGCTTATTTTTATAATGCTGAGTTGGAATTAAATGTACTGAAAGGCTTTTCAGAGACTTTAATAAGCTAATGTACAATGAACATTCACATTAACTTAAATGTGTTCCAATTCAGAAAACTGACTTGGTTGTTATTTTCACACACTACTGTTGATTTTCAAAAAATACAAAGTGGAAAATTCTCCTTTACTCTTTCTATCTTCTTCTACATGTTCCTCTGTCTCTAAAAAACTGACTTGACCTTACACTCCCACCCTCTCAAATAAACTTGTGAGAGTTACTCAAATGGAATGAATTACTCTGGGAATATACATACTGGTGATTATTTTATAATATGCTCTAAATATTCACAAAATAGGTCAAAACTTACACTGAAATTAGGCAAACATGTAATCTTTCTAGATGCAAAATCTACTGTATTGGTATTCTTCAAAAACTGCTCAAACAACTAATCTCAAAAATATACAAGCAACTTATGCAGCTCAACTCCAGAAAAAGAAACGACCCAATCAAAAAATGGGCCAAAGAACTAAATAGGCATTTCTCCAAAGAGGACATATGGATGGCTAACAAACACATGAAAAGATGCTCAACATCACTCATTATCAGAGAAATGCAAATCAAGACCACAGTGAGGTACCATTTCACACCAGTCAGAATGGCTGCGATCCAAAAGTCTACAAGCAATAAATGCTGGAGAGGGTGTGGACAAAAGGGAACCCTCTTACACCGTTGGTGGGAATGCAAACTAGTACAGCCACTATGGAAAACAGTGTGGAGATTCTTTAAAAAATTGCAAATAGAGCTGCCTTATGACCCAGCAATCCCACTGCTGGGCATACACACCAAGGAAACCAGAATTGAAAGAGACACATGTACCCCAATGTTCATTGCAGCACTGTTTATAATAGCCAGGACATGGAAACAACCTAGATGTCCATCAGTAGATGAATGGATAAGAAAGCTGTGGTACATATACACAATGGAGTATTACTCAGCCATTAAAAAGAATACATTTGAATCAGTTCTAATGAGATGGATGAAACTGGAGCCGATTATACAGAGTGAAGTAAGCCAGAAAGAAAAACACCAATACAGTATACTGACACATTTATATGGAATTTAGAAAGATGGTAATGATGACCCTTTATGCGAGACAGCAAAAGAGACACAGATGTATAGAACGGACTTTTGGACTCTGAGGGAGAGGGAGAGGGTGGGATGATTTGGGAGAATGGCTTTGAAACATGTATACTATCATGTAAGAAACGAAGTGCCAGTCGATGTTCGATACAGGATACAGGATGCTTGGGGCTGGTGCATGGGGATGATCCGGAGAGACGATATGGAGTGGGAGGTGGGAGGGGGATTCAGGACTGGGAGATTGTGTACACCCGTGGTGGATTCATGTCAACGTATGGCAAAACCAATACAGTATTGTAAAGTAAAATAAAGTAAAAATAAAATTTAAAAAAATGCTTATTCCTTGGAAGAAAAGCTATGGCAAACCTAGACAGCATATTGAAAAGCAGAGATATCACTTTGCCAACAAAGGTCCATATAGTCAAAACTATGATTTTTGCAGTAGTCATGTATGGATGTGACAACTAGACCATAAAGAAGGCTGAGGGCCAAAGAATTGATGCTTTTGAACTATAGCGGTGGAGAACACTCTTCAGAGTCCCTTGGACTACAAGGAGATCAAACCAGTCAGTCCTAACAGAAATCAGCCCTGAATATTCATTGAAAGGACTGATGCTGAAGCTGAAGCTCCAGTACTTTGGTCACCTGATGCAAAGAGCTGACTCACTGGAAAAGACTCTGATGCTGGGAAAGATTGAAGGCAGGAGAAGTGGGTGACAGAGGATGAGATGGTTGGATGGCATCACTGACTCAATAAATATGATTTTGAGCAAAGTCTAGGAGATAGTGAAGGACAGGGAAGCTTGGTGTGCTTCTGTCTATGGAGTGGGAAAAAGTTGAACATGACTGAGATACTGAACAACAACAAGTAGCTAATTTTCAATATGGTGTTAGTTTCTGGTGTACAGAAAGCAAATTCAGTGATTACATATATATATATTTACACACATACACGTATATATTCTTTTTCATTTTCCTTTCTATTATGGTTTACTATAGGATATTGAATATAGTCCCTGTGCTATACAGTAGGATCTTGTTTCTTCATCCTATATCTAACAGTTTGCATCTGCTAGTACCAAACTCCCAGTCCTTCCGTTCCCTTCCCATTCCTAGCAATGACAAGTCTGGACCTAATGTCTTTTTAGCAGGTTTTTTTTTTTTTTAATTTATTTTACTTTTTTTTTTTAATTTTATTTTTACGTTATTTTACTTTACAATACTGTATTGGTTTTGCCATACATTGACATGAATCCACCACGGGTGTACACAGTCTCCCAGTCCTGAATCCCCCTCCCACCTCCCACCCCATATCGTCTCTCCGGATCATCCCCATGCACCAGCCCCAAGCATCCTGTATCCTGTATCGAACATCGACTGGCACTTCGTTTCTTACATGATAGTATACATGTTTCAAAGCCATTCTCCCAAATCATCCCACCCTCTCCCTCTCCCTCAGAGTCCAAAAGTCCGTTCTATACATCTGTGTCTCTTTTGCTGTCTCGCATAAAGGGTCATCATTACCATCTTTCTAAATTCCATATAAATGTGTCAGTATACTGTATTGGTGTTTTTCTTTCTGGCTTACTTCACTCTGTATAATCGGCTCCAGTTTCATCCATCTCATTAGAACTGATTCAAATGTATTCTTTTTAATGGCTGAGTAATACTCCATTGTGTATATGTACCACAGCTTTCTTATCCATTCATCTGCTGATGGACATCTAGGCTGTTTCCATGTCCTGGCTATTATAAACAGTGCTGCGATGAACATTGGGGTACATGTGTCTCTTTCAATTCTGGTTTCCTTGGTGTGTATGCCCAGCAGTGGGATTGCTGGGTCATAAGGCAGCTCTATTTGCAATTTTTTAAGGAATCTCACTCTCCACAATGGTTTTTGAACCCAAGAAAATAAAGTCTGTCACTGTTTCCATTGTTTCCCCATCTATTTCCCATGAAGTAATGGGACCAGATGTCTTAATCTTCGTCTTTTGAATGTTGAGTTTTAAGCCAACTTTTTCACTCTTCTCTTTCACCTTCATCAAGAGGCTCTTTAGTTCCTCTTCACTTTCTGCTATTAATGTGGTGTCATCTACATATCTGAGGTTTTTAATATTTCTCTTTGCAATCTTGATTCTGGCTTGAACTTCATCGAGCCTCTATACGTCAGTAAAACAAAACAATAAGTTAAAAAATAGTGCTATGGGGGAATTTAGAGACAAGTAAGTACATGAATTGAGTATATTAAAACTACTTTTTATTCATTTTGCTAAGTTGCTTCAGTTGTGTCCAGCTCTTCGCAACCCTGTGGACTGTAGCCTGCCAGGCTCCTCTGTCCATGGGATTCTCCAGGCAAGAATACTGGAGTGGGTTGTCATTTCCTTCTTCCAGGGATCTTCCCAACCCAGGGATCAGACCTTTGTCTCTTATGTTTCCTGCATTGGCAGGCAGGTTCCTTACCACTAGAACCACCTGGGAAGCCCCCCAAACTACTTTTTAATAACAGTTGATACAGTTCCGCACTCAGTCACTCAGTCATGTCTGACTTTTTGTTTCCCCATGGACTGTAGTTCTCCAGGCTCCTCTGTCCATGGCATTTTTAAGGCAGGCATACTGGAATAGGTTGCCATTTCCTGCCCCAAGGGATCTTTAGGACCAGGGATTGAACTTGTGTCTTTTGAGTCTCCTGCATCTTTAGGCAGGTTCTTTTCCACCAGTGCACCTGGGAAGCTCAGGTAAGTATAATAATGATGGCTATATTTCTGTATGTGTCTTTTGAATAGAATGGGTACAACTATTATCTCATTTAATATTTCTAATGACTTAATGAGACTTATGGCATCTGGTCCCATCACTTCATGGGAAATAGATGGGGAAACAGTGGAAACAGTGTCAGACTTTATTTTTTGGGGCTCCAAAATCACTGCAGATGGTGACTGCAGCCATGAAATTAAAAGATGTTTACTCCTTGGAAGAAAAGTTATGACCAACCTAGATAGCATATTGAAAAGCAGAGACATTACTTTGCCAACAAAGGTCCGTCTAGTCAAGGCTATGGTTTTTCCTGTGGTCATGTATGGATGCAAGTTGGACTGTGAAGAAAGCTGAGCACTGAAGAATTGATGCTTTTGAACTGTGGTGTTGGAGAAGACTCTTGAGAGTCCCTTGGACTGCAAGGAGATCTAACCAGTCCATTCTGAAGGAGATCAGCCCTGGGATTTCTTTGGAAGGAATGATGCTAAAGCTGAAACTCCAGTACTTTGGCCACCTCATGCGAAGAGTTGACTCATTGAAAAAGACTCTGATGCTGGGAGGGATTGTGGGCAGGAGGAGAAGGGGACAGACAGAGGATGAGATGGCTGGATGGCATCACTGACTCAATGGATATGAGTTTGAGTGAACTCCGGGAGTTGGTGATGGACAGGGAGGCCTGGCATGCTGCGATTCATGGTGTTGCAAAGAGTCGGACACGACTGAGAGACTGAACTGAACTGAACTGAATGAGACTTAAGTTATCTATTATTAGCCCTGATTTTAGAGATAAGAGGAGTCCACCAGAGGTTATATGCCCAAGATCACAATGCTACTGAGTAAAAGAATTATGATTGTAAACAGATTTGCCTTTTGGTAAAATTTTTGAGGATAATGTTCTACATTCTAGGTGATTATCTCAGATGAAGCAATTCATTAATTATCTCTTCAGCTATATATAATCTTCCATTCAAACTGACAACAGAAAATGTATTTTGTTTTTCATATCTGTATTTTTCTTATAAAAATTCTGTTTGGTTCTTACAATAATCTGCTTATATTTTCTTCCTGGTTTTGTTTCCCTTGTCCTCCATTATAATGTTAATTTGTTTTGATTATGCTTATGAAAAACCCTTTCATACTGGTCCTCTATCTCAGTTTTGGAGTGTATGTTTTCTTGTTTTCCTTCTGCTGACTCTTCTTCATGATAGTAGCTTTACTTATGGCTGTGAAACTTTTTACTGTAAACTAAGTTGTATCTTTAACAGTTTTCTATGGCAATGTCCTATGTTCTTGAAGTGGGGAGTAGAGGGTGATGGAAAGATGCTTATGGATTTCAAAGTCCTAGGATAATTTTATGTTAATTTATCTGCCTATGATTTATTATGCTTAGCATAAATAGAAACATAAAAGCTATGCGTGATGGAGTCCTCTGCTCCCTATTTCTTGCAGCTAATTCTTTTTATACCCACAAGATGTTCCCACAAGATATTACCTTCCTTAGTGACTAAGTAGTTTTTTCTTAATCTGTTTCAGGTATGGGATCATTCTTTGTAAAGTTCAATTTCATTATTATTCATTATTATTATTATTATTCAGTATTATTATTATAAAGTATTATTCAGTACTTTCAGTTCCCTATAAACATAGGTTCTACAGTTTTAGCTCCCAAACCTAGCAGGAGAATCATTGCTAATAAAGAGCTAAGTTTTAACTTTTACTTACAGCCCGAACCCTAATTTTTTCTAGGTTTCTTGCACTAGGCACTTGAGAATTTCCATTTCTTGATTTCTGGCTCAGTTGTATGTGTTTTTAACTTTTATTTGTAGTAAGTTCCTTACATACGAATGCGTTTCATTCCAAAAGCATGTTTGTAAGTCCAATCTGTTTGTAAGTCCAACAAAATTAGCCTAGATACCTAACTAACACAACTGGCCATATAGTTCCATACTGGAATAGGTTTATAGTACTTTTCACACACATAATACATAAAAAACAAGCAAAACAAAAAACAATGAAAGCATTTTTAATTTTATAATTTGGTACCTTGAGAAGTACGATAGTAGCAGCTACATCACTTTTGCTTTTACTTTTGCTTCTAGACATCCTGGGCTTGAAATAACATATTGTACTCTCCTGCCAATACTAGAGATGTGGGTTAGAACCCTGGGTTGAGTAGATCCCCTGGAAAAGGAAATGACAACCCACTCCAGTATTCTTGCCAGGAAAATTCCATGGACAGGGGACCCTGGTGGGCTACAATCCCTGGGGTCACAAAAGAGTTGGATTTGACTGAATAACTAAATGGCAACAACAACTATTGTAGTATATACAGTACTGTAAAGTGCACAAAGGCACAAATACTTGTAGAGGATGCATGCGTGTGACAATGAACACTGGACGTGTGAACTAACTTATGTGACTGGACATGAGAATCAATATTTGCATTTTTGAAAGTTTGCAATTTGAAGGTTTGTATGTATGGGGCTTACTATATTTATTTATGTATTCATTCATTCATTCCTTCCTTTAATAAGTCCATTTCCCAACTGTTTATGGTTTAAAGTAGGAAGGAGAATTCCTTCTTAGTCAATCATATTAAACTGTTATCATCTATCTCCTGGGTCCTAAATTGTATCACTTCTCAATATTAAGCTTCCACTTGGAAATCTGTAAAATAATTGACATTGTGGAAACAGTAATTATGGCTTGTTATCTCAGAAGACCAGAATTAAGAAGCAGATGATAAAAATCAAGAGAACAATTTGATAATGAGTAAAAGGGAGGAGATACGGTCAAGATGGCCAAGAAGGAAGACCCTAGCTCACCTCCTCCCATGACACATTGAAATTGTAACTAGTCACAGAGCATCTACCTATGAGAATGACCTGAAGACAAGTACAAGTGATTTTCTACAACTAAATATATAAAGAATGAAGAGCAGGCAATAAATAGGAGAGATGGAGATACAATATAGTCAAGACCCCCACCTTGGGTAGGCAACACACAAACAGGAGGATAATAACAATTTCAGAGATTCTCCCCTAGATTGAGGGGTTCAAACCCCACACTGGACCTCCCAGCCAGGGGTCTTGCACTGAGAAGACAGGCCCTTAGAATGTCTGGATTTGAAGACCAGTGCAGGGCTTCCATGGCGGCTCAGAGGTTTGCAGTGCAGGAGACACAGGAGATGCAGGTTCTTTCCCTGGGTTGAGAAGATCCCCTGGAGGAGGGCATGACAACCCACTCCAGTATTCTTGCCTGGAGAATTTCATGGACAGAGGAGCCTGGCGGGCTACAGTCCATGGGGTCACACACAGTCAGACAAGACTAAAGCAACTTAGCGCTCTAGTTTCCGGGGCTTACCCATTTGTCAATGGGGCAGCCCCAGCTCCGGGCCTGTGGAACCCAATCTTGAGCCACACTGAAGATCAGTCCCATCTGATAATGAGCCAGAACCAGCTCTAGGACCCTTAGCTAGTAGCCCTGGAGCCCAGCCCTGCCATCAAGGGTTCAGCAGCCACTGCACAAGGCAGGGTCTGGCAGCCAGCCAAGTTCAATGCCAGCCCTATCTATCAGCAAGCTCACAGTAGTTAGCCCAGACCAACAGAATGGCTCACACAGCCCATGTTAGGAATACTGATATAGTATATAGTTGTCACCAGGGTTGAGTTGCTGCTGGTTCTTATAGGATATATTCTATATAAGGTTATCTATATATGTATATATAGATACATATCTATATCAGGAGATGAGGAGGAACAACTGACCATCCTTATACACAGAAACAAACATGGAGAATTAGGCAAAATGAGGGAACAAAATAATACATTCCAAATGAAAGAACAAGACAAAAGCCCAGAAGAAGAACTAAGAGAAGTGGAAATAATAAATTTACTCAAGAAAGATTTCAAGGTAATAGACATAAAGATACTCAGACAACTTGAGAGAAAACTTATAGAGAGTTATAAAAAAAAGAGTTGGAAAATATAAAGAAACAAATGGAGCTGAAGTATATAATAACTAAGATAAAATACATGCACACACTACAATCAACAGTAGATTAGATGATGGATCCAGGAAAGCAGTTCTAAGAGGGAAGTTTATAAGTGATACAAACCCACCTCAGGAAACAAGTAAAATCACTTTACCAAGGAGCCATCAGGGAAGCACAAATTAGCATATGCATATTCATATTTTACACAAATGATATCATATTAGTCAGACTTTCTGTATCTTGAATTTTAACTAAGCATTATATTTCAATCATAATTTTATACCAGTGCGTACAGGGACTCTTTATCCTTTTTAACACTTATGTATCAGTCTATTGTTTCCAGTTGGCTCAGTGGTAAAAAAAATCTGCCTTCCAATGCAGGAGATGTGGGTTCAGATCCCTGGGTTTGCAAAACTCCCTGGAGGAAGAAATGGCAACCCACTCCAGTATTCTTGCCTGGGAAATCCCATGTATAGAGGAACCTGGTGGGCTACAGTCCATGGGTTCACGGAGTTGCATATGACTTAGCGACTAAGCAACAAGTCCATTGTATGGATAAACTAGCTGGATAGTCATGGGGATTTACATGGTTTCTAATATTAAGTGATATTTTAAAAATGTAAATCCCAAATACATTTTTTTTCTAATTAAAAGTCTTAAGTGACTTATATAATACTTAGAAAAAAATTCAAAGATGTCACACTAGCTTTTTATCCTAGCTTATAAAGCCATTAGTATCTGCTGCCTCTCTTCCATCCTGGCTGCATCCTGCACTCCTCTTTTGTTTGCTCACTCTGATCTAGCCAAATTAACCTTTTCTCCTGTTTCCTCACTATATCACGCTCCTCTTGCTTTATAGGTTTTTGAACTGATATGTCCTTCTTGGCATGCTATTCTCTCCAAGTTTTATGTGATCAGCTTCTTCAGATTTTAATTTATATGACTAGTTAATTTAAAGTAGTCACCAGGTTATATTCTATGTAATGTAATACTGGAGTGGGTCACCATATCCTTCTCCAGGGGATCTTCCCTACCCAGGGATCAAAGCATGTCTCCTGTGTCTCCTGCATTGAAGCTGGATTCTTTACCCGCTGAGCTGTTGGGGAAGCCCCCTATATAATGTCACACTGTTAATTGTCTGTACATCTATTTAAAGTCAAACACTAATGAAGACTTAGTGTGATCTTTGAGTGTGGCAGCTATAGGAATGCACATCTCAGAACTCTGACTGCAGTGACCACGGGCTCCAGCTGGTGTTCTCTGAAATCTATGGCTTCATTTTCATCAAGGGCACACTTCCCCAGGGCTGTTCTCAGCTAATAACAGATTGGTGGCAAGGATGACAAGGAAGCTGCATTCCTGAGATTTGTGGGACTCCTCTGACGAGGGTTTTGGCTTGAAACATACTTTTCTTAGAGGTGAAAAATGTATGCAATGTTTTTTTTTTTTTGTTGTTGTTCTTTTATCATTTGCTTACAGCAAGGGAGAGATTAGAGCACATTTAATGGTGTATGGAAAGAATTCAGAAATGGTTGAGAAACTGAAAACATAGGAGAAGGGATAACTACAGGAGTCAAATCCTCCAGGTTCATCGAATGGACAGGAACCAGAGCACAGCTCGAGTTCTGACTTTAGATATTCTCTATCAGAAAAATAAAGGAGGGAGGATAGATGTTGGTATAACTTCTGTTGAGTTCAGAAGTTAAATGACTTATCCAGTGGATTCTTTTCTCTCTCTCATGCTCTCTTGCTCTCTCTCTCTTTATCCCTCTGAAACAAAAGGCAAAGCCATGTTTTGAATGAAAAGGAGGAGAAAATGGGAGTCTTCAGGAAAGTAGAGAGCTTTTAAATAATTTTATTAGGAATGGGAAAGCAAGTTGACCTATGCTGGCTGTAATTGATGACTGTACATTTATAAATGCCTATATATTTATAAATGTTCAAAAATAAAACTATAATACAGTGCACTCATTCTAGAGTAGAGTTATAAACAGTGATTTAAAAGTACAGAAAAGAGAATGATTTATTGTACCTTAAATTATATTTAAGTATAATAATAGCTACCATTTATTGAGCCTCCTAACCTCTGCCAGGCTCTGTGCAGAATACTTATATCCATGACCTCAATTAATCTGAACATCAGTGAAAGGCTGGTATTTTCTGAATTATTAGTTAGCATATGAGTGGACTGAGTGGCATGGACAATGAGTAAGTTACCAAAATCTTACACCTGATAAGTCAGAAATAGGGTGTGAACTCAAGGCTGACTGACAAGAAAACAAACAAACAAACAAACAAGAAATCCCACCTGAGTTATTTTCATGCCTCAAACATGTTAAAACTTGGCCTTAATTTGAAATCCTAACCAGATTTGAGATCCGAAATGACCATGGTCACTGAAATGTTTCTGAGCACTTTAAAAATGAGACTTCCAAGGTGCCACAGTGGTAGAGAGTCAGTCTGCCATTGCAAGAGATGCAGGTTTGATTCTTGGGTTGGGAAGATCCCCTAGGTAGGAATTCTTGCCTGAGAAACTCCATGGACAGAGGAGCCTGGAGGGCCACAGTTCATAGGGTGGCAAAGAGTTGGACATGACTGAACACACTTGCAAATTTTTTTTTAATTGTTCCTCAAACACTCTTCTACATCACAGTGCTAGTTCTGAAGCTTTTATCTTCTGAGGCCATGGTAGACATTGCTAATCAATCATGACACTAGTTTTCAGTAAGCTGAATGAGCCCCATTCGTTCTATCCAGTACTCAGGGTAGGCATGATTAATTGATCAAAGTCAACAGGAAAACAGAACATAGTATTTGCTGTCTCTGTTCTGAAAAGTAAACAACCCGGTTGAGCACAAATTTAAGAGGGAAATAGACTTTTAAAGGAAGATAAGGTAGAGGAATCCTGTGGAAGATATCTAGATGAAGATTTAGTACATAGGTGCTTATGGATTTAGTAGACTCTTGATAAATTACAGATTGAGTACATTTCAAAGAGAGAAGATGACTTCCTTTCCTTCCTTTTCTCTGTATTACTTAATCTCTGAAATTTTTGTGATATATCAGGAGGGCTTGTAAGTGGACGTTCTACTTTTCTGTTGCGAATAGAGACTTCAACATGACTTGCTCTAAGATGAGCAAGAAAAGAGAATGTGAGGTGCTGTCTCCTAGTCTCCAAGATGCCTGTTCAGAACACTGACGAATGGCTGAATGAGGGCTGAGGGTAATTAGGTTGGTCAGCTGGAGGGCTTTCTCAAGCCCTGTAATCTGTCACCCCTTGACGCCTGCCTTCCCCTGGAAGTGACAGATGATGCGTTGAGGCACGGTGGTAATGTAAACCTTGGTGTGTCCCAGAATCCCATGCCTGCTCGTCTTATGACAAGCACTTCTTTTATGGACAATTTATTTCTCTCTGGAAAGCTCTGCCTAGACACAGCCTTAGTTTCTAAGATATTACTTATCATGAATGCATTCTTCTCAAATTTGAGAAGTGAAATGCAAGATAGGCAATGAATCTTTCTGGAGGTCTGAGTTAAGATCCATTTAGCATCAGAACTGTGGTCCACTATGAATATGTCTCTGATGCATCATACTAAGGTTCATGGATCACAACAAACCCCATACTCCTACTATGTGAAATTGTTTACTATACTAGTCAAATTGAAAAATAATATTTCTATGTGACGTGAAGTGAAGTCGCTCAGTCGTGTTGGACTCTTTGTGACCCCATGGACTGTAGCCTAATGGGCTCCTCCATCCATGGGATTTTCCAGGCAAGAACACTGGAGTAGGTTGCCATTTCCTTCTCCAGAGGATCTTCCCAACGCAGGGATCGAGCCTAGATCTCCCGCATTGTAGGCAGATGCTTTACCATCTGAGCCACAAGGGAAGCCCTGTAATATTTCTATATATTTTCCCAAATTTACCTTAAATGGTTTATATTCCATCAATATATGAAATATATTCTATTTCCAGATAATAAAATATCACCTTCTCCCATCTCTGTACTTTTGTTATCCCCCTTACCTGGCTTTTTCTTTTCCTTTCTTTCTCTGCTTAGCATGACTTCCTGACTTGTGAAAGTATTTGTCACTCAGTTGTGTCCAACTCTTTGCAACCGCATGGACTGTAGCCCACCAGGTTTCTCTGTCCATGAGATTCTCCAGGCAATAATACTGGAGTGGGTAGCCATTCCTTTCTCCAGGAGATCTTCCTGACCCAGGGATCGAACCGGGATCTCCCACATTGCAGGCAGATTCATCTGAGTCACCAGGGAAGCCCATATGTATTTGGTCCTTTGTTTATTTTCTGACTTCCTACACTAGAATGTAATGAATGATAACTTTGTCCATTTTTGGTGCACTAACCTTGGAATACTGCAACCACCTGGTATACATTAGTTCAAGTTTAATTAAATGGTAGGTATAAAAAATAATTCTTTCAGTTCAGTTCATTTCAGTTGCTCAGTCGTGTCCAACTCTTTGCAACCCCATGTACTGCAGCACGCCAGGCCTCCCTGTCCATCACCAACTCCCGGAGTTCACTCACACTCACGTCCATCGAGTTGGTGATGCCATCCAGCCATCTCATCCAGTGTCACCCCCTTCTCCTCTTGCCCCCAATCCCTCCCAGCATCAGGGTCTTTTCCAATGAGTCAACTCTTCACATGAGGTGGCCAAAGTACTGGAGTTTCAGCTTTAGCATCATTCCTTCCAAAGAACACCCAGGACCTATCTCCTTTAGAATGGACTGGTTGGATCTCCTTGCAGTCCAAGGGACTCTCAAGAGTCTTCTCCAACACCACAGTTAAACAGAACAATTTGCATGATACAGTAGCGAGAATACTGAATTTGGAGTCAGAGAGGTTCTTGTTCCCTCTGAGACCTGATATCTAAAAACACTAATAATGAGAAAGTAGAAGAAGAAATTAAGGAAACAATTCCATTCACCATTGCAACAAAAAGAATAAAATACTTAGGAATATATCTACCTAAAGAAACTAAAGACCTATATAGAGAAAACTTTAAAACACTGATGAAAGAAATCAAAGAGGACACTAATAGATGGAGAAATATACCATGCTCATGGATCGGAAGAATCAATATAGTGAAAATGAGTATATTACCCAAAGCAATCTACAAATTCAATGCAATCCCTATCAAGATACCGGCGATATTTTTCACAGAACTAGAACAAATAATTTCAAGATTTGTATGGAAATACAAAAAACCACGAATAGCCAAAGCAATCTTGAGAAAGAAGGATGGAACTGGAGGAATCAATTTGCCTGACTTCAGGCTCTACTACAAAGCCACAGTCATCAAGACAGTATGGTATTGGCACAAAGACAGACATATAGATCAATGGAACAAAATAGAAAGCCCAGAGATAAATCCACATACATATGGACACCTTATCTTTGACAAAGGAGGCAAGAATATACAATGGAGTAAAGACAATCTCTTTAACAAGTGGTGCTGGGAAAACTGGTCAACCACTTGTAAAAGAATGAAGCTAGATCACTTTCTAACACCGCACACAAAGATAAACTCAAAATGGATTAAAGATCTAAATGTAAGACCAGAAACTATAAAACTCTTAGAGGAGAACATAGGCAAAATACTCTCTGACATAAACCACAGCAGGATCCTCTATGATCCACCTCCCAGAATTCTGGAAATAAAAGCAAAAATAAACAAATGGGATCTAATTAAAATTAAAAGCTTCTGCACAACAAAGGAAAACATAAGCAAAGTGAAAAGACAGCCTTCCGAATGGGAGAAAATAATAGCAAATGAAGCAACTGACAAACAACTAATCTCAAAAATATACAAGCAACTTATGCAGCTCAATTCCAGAAAAATAAACGACCCAATCAAAAAATGGGCCAAAGAACTAAATAGACATTTCTCCAAAGAAGACATACGGATGGCTAACAAACACATGAAAAGATGCTCAACATCACTCATTATTAGATAAATGCAAATCAAAACCACAATGAGGTACCACTTCACACCAGTCAGAATGTCTGCGATCCAAAAATCTGCAAGCAATAAATGCTGGAGAGGGTGTGGAGAGCAGGGAACCCTCCTACACTGTTGGTGGGAATGCAAACTAGTACAGCCACTATGGAGAACAGTGTGGAGATTCCTTAAAAAATTGCAAATAGAAATGCCTTATGACCCAGCAATCCCACTGTTGGGCATACACACAGAGGAAACCAGAATTGAAAGAAACACATGTACCCCAATGTTCATCGCAGCACTGTTTATAATAGCCAGGACATGGAAACAACCTAGATGTCCATCAGTAGATGAATGGATAAGAAAGCTGTGGTACATATACACAATGGAGTATTACTCAGCCATTAAAAAGAATACATTTGAATCAGTTCTGATGAGATGGATGAAACTGGAGCCGATTATACAGAGTGAAGTGAGCCAGAAAGAAAAACACCAATACAGTATACTAACACATATATATGGAATTTAGGAAGATGGCAATGATGACCCTGTATGCAGGACAGCAAAAGAGACTCAGATGTGTATAGCGGACTTTTGGACTCAGAGGGAGAGGGAGAGGGTGTGATGATTTGGGAGAATGGCATTGAAATATGTATAATAACATGTAAGAATCGAAATGCCAGTCTATGTCTGATGCAGGATATGACACGCTTGGGGCTGACGCGCGGGGATGACCCAGAGAGATGTTGTGGGGAGGGGGGTGGGAGGGGGG